>NC_141142.1:102604866-103264866 GCF_053477565.2 Lygodium microphyllum
TAGGTTCGGGAAGCCTTTTGGAGGTTCGGGGCTTTCCGAACCTATAGCTAAAATAATATAGTAGTAAGATATTGAAGGAGAGAGACCAGCAACCTTGACAATAGTCATAAAAAATTGCCCGAAAGACCAAAACATGCATAAAGAGTAATATCAACCAAAGCTTTAATCAAAAGCTCTCTCTCTCTCTCTCTCTCTCTCTCTCTCTCTCTCTCTCTCTCTCTCTCTCTCTCTCTCTGTGTGTGTGTCTCTCTCTCTCATATTACATCTCATCACATAGTAAACCAATACCTAATCCAAAGTAACCAAACAAAACTACAAACCAACTAATAACAAAAATCTAAGATAACCAACCAATTACAAACCTAACTAACTAACCAACCCACCAACAAAAAATTAACATAAACTAACTCATCACTAATATATACAAAACCAACTTACTTATTAATAAAACCAACCTACCAACTTATTAACAACTCACCAACCCAATAATAAAATGAATTCTCTTTCTCTCTCTCTCTCCTAACAAATAAAATAAGCTAACAAAACTAATCAATATCAAATCAACTAATCAACCAACACTAATAAGAAATCACCAAACTAAATAAATAAAGCAATCATCAATCAATCAAATATAAATACTTAGGTAACAAAATATTCACTAAATAAATATACCAAAACAAACCAATACAATAACAATCTCTCTCTCTCTCTCTCTCTCTCTCTCTCTCTCTCTCTCTCTCTCTCTCTCTCTCTCTCCACTAACAAATAAAATAAGTTAAGGAAACCAATCAATACCAAATCAACTAATCAACCAACACTAATTTAAAAAATTACTAAACTAAATAAATAAAGCAATCATCAATCAATCAAATATAAATACTTAGCTAACAAAACACTTCACTAAATAAATATACCAAAACAAACCAATACAATAACTATAACTATAACTATATATATATAACTCAATTAATTTATATACCATTTTATACATAAACAAACTATAAACATAAACATTAAACTAAATTAAAAAATAGCAAACCATTCAAACAAAAACAAATATAAAATAATAATAATCCCTCCCTCCCTCCCTCCCTCCCCCTCCCTCTCTCTCTCTCTCTCTCTCTCTCTCAACCAACTAACCAACTAATAACTAATCATAATAATAATAAATACTAAGCTAATAAAATACTTTACCAAATAAATATATATCAAAATAAACAAATATACAATAACAATTTCTCTCTCTCTCTCTCTCTCCCCTAATAATAATAATCACCAAAATAAATAAATAAATACTAAGCTTAAAACATACTTCGCTAAATAAATATGCCAAAACAAACAAATACGTATAATAACAATTTCTCTCGTCTCTGTCTAAACTCAAATAAACCATAAATATAAACAAAATAAACACACACACACACACACACACACACACACACACACACACATATAAAATCTTTCTTTCTGAAAAAAGATATAATATAATAACAAACTATTCAAATAAAAAGATATATAATACAATATTTGTAAAAAACAAAACCACCAAAACTAACCAACTAAATATATATATATATATATATATATATATATATATATATGACCTCCGTGTCGTGTTGAGGTGCCATGTCATGTTGGGGAGATCGTGTCATGCTGTGTCATATCGTGTTGAGGTAACATGTTGAGATGGTCCGTGGCATGATGTGTGTGACCGGGTCCGAGGGGGATCCATAACACTTGAGGTGGATGGGAAGGCCAAGTGGCCCAACTCACGAAGAACTTGTGAGCTGCGAGTCTAAGGAAATGGCCATGTGTGTTGAGGGGAATGAGGAGGATCTAAAGATGCTTCGAAACACAAGGCAAAGGGTGAGACAATGGAGTCAACCCTAGAGCCTCAACAAACTAAGTCAGTTTTAGCAGGGGAAGAAATGTGTGCTTCAGCGATGAGGTACATGTATTCTCTTACAAAACTGATGAGGAAAGAGATTATGCTACAGTGGCTGATTTTGTGAGGGAGAGGAGCCCTCATGCAACAAAGAAGACAAGGGTATAGGGGTGCCCCTTGTGTGGACAAACAATGGCAAGTGGAGGTACCTTTCTCTCGAGGCCTGGCTCTCCAAGGTGCGTTGCGGCATGGGGCTGTAGTGTGTCGCCTCGGCATGGGGCTGTAGTGTGTGTCGCCTCGGCATGGTTACGTGGCTCGGGGCTGCCACCCGGAATAGGTGAGTGGGGATGGAGAGTGCATTCAATGAGAGTGAGTGGGATTGGGTAGACTTTTTGTGGGGTGAGAGGTGAGTGGGGTGTTGACCCAAATTGAAGGGTGCGCCCTTGTGTAAGCACCAGATAAGTTCTAAGTGCCTTGGAAAACTTCTTGCCTGATGGGGGGAGATGATATGGTGGACTATTGAGACGCATCGGTGCCGTGCCGTGTCGCGATACCATGCCATATCGACTTCTGTGTCATGTCGACCTCCATGTCGTGTTGAGATGCATGTTGTATTGGGGAGACCATGTCATGCTATGTTGTGTCATGTTGAGGTAACATGTTGAGACAGTCTGTGGTGCGATGCGCTTGATCGGGTTCGAGGGAGATCCACAAGACTTGGTATTAGTGTAATGGTCCTCCGGCCCTAGAATACCTGTGCGGGGCCCTCTCTTAACCCCATCTAGGCTCCAGAGAAGCACTAGACCCATTCCCCAACCCAGCCATCTCAATACCTCAACACATCATGGGACACCCAGACACGACATGGAATGCGACATGGAAGCAAAATGGCCAATACATGAGCTCGAGGTGGGAAGAAAGAGATGAAAATTGGTTCCAAGATGATTATACCCAATCTTTTGAACATAACTATGGAGCAAAGGACGGTGAATGGCATCAAGGGGAAGATGAAGAGGCCTATGGCCATATTTTTATGATGACGACCACACAATGTGCCAAGCAGAGCAACTGTGGGCCAATGGGCCAAATGATGAGAGGCAAATTGAAGAACTGGGATATGAAGTAGATGACAATGATTGGCGTCAAGGTAGAGATGAAGAGGCCTACGGGCCATATGATTATGTGATGATGACCACATGATATGCCAAACAAATGATGAGAGGCAACTTCAAGAACTCATAACGGCGCAGGCGAGTATAAATGAAACCGTGGCCATAGAGTCTCCAGAGAGCTTAGAGCTGGCCTACGGGCTGAAATTCATGTTTGATGGGGTACTTATTGAAGAGTGCGTCGAAGAGAAAATGAGCTGTGGATCAGATCTATTACCAGAAGGAGTGATCCTAGAGGAATGCATAATGGAGGATGGGGTTGAAGGAGTTGAGTCCCAACTTGAAGATCCTTATGGACACAAAGCTTATGGACCAAGAGATGAGGAGATTGAAGATGTGGATGGTAGCAAGGTCAAAGACTCCTATACTTACCTAGAGGGAGTATAAATAAATCATGGCAAAATCAGAGACTCCTACACGTAGGGGGAGTACAAAAGAACCCAAGACAAGCTGAGCCATCGTGCGCAAAAGAGCGGGTAGAGCTTGAATATTTTGATGAGGAGATGACTTGGTTTGAAGGAAGGAACGCAGGTGTGGGCTGATGCCCTTTTCTTGGGCGAAACGGATATTGAGTCAGATGAAGAGGGTTACTTGACGGCAAAAGAAGAGGAAGAAGATGAGGCCAAGTGGCCAACGTATGAAGAACTTGTGGAGCTAACGAGTATAAAGAAATGGGCCGTGTTGTGTGAGGAGGCCAAAGGGCTAGGGAGTGTGGGAGAACTCGTGAGCCGCAAGTCTAAAGAAACAACCAAATGTATTGATAGCCTTGGGGCTGAAGACTCTTGGATCCGGGAGGATAAAATGATGGCTGAAGTGGGGATTTAGTTGGAGTGTGGGAAAACTTCTGGAACTGTGAGTCTAAATGAACGTGCCTTCTGATGAGGCCAAGTGGCTAATTGTGAAGAACTTGCGAAGCCATCGAGGATAAAGAAATGGGCGGTGGTGGGTGATGAGGCCAAGTGGCCGGGTATGGAAGAACTCATGAGCGGCTAGTATAAACGAATGGCCGTGTGCGGGATGGAAACAGGTGAAGAACTCGTTGAGCCAACGAGTATAAATAAGCGGGCCATTTCATGTGATGAGGAGATGGGTCGTGAGGGGCCAGGAAGTGTTGAAGAACTCGTGAGTCATGAGTATAAACAAATGGCCGTATGTAAGAGTGAAGAAGATGATGAGGCAAGTGGGGCCGATGCAGGCGAAGAAAGAGTTGCGGGGAAGAGAGCTAAGACGAAAGCCCATGCTGGGGAGCGGGCTAAATGTTATGATGCTTTGATACACAGGGTGAAGGGTGAGATGGTGGAGTCAACCCATGAGCCGCAAGCAACCAAATCAGCTAGTAGGAGGAAACATGCGTGTTTCAACGATGATATACAAGTCTATTCTTACGAAACTAAGAAGGATAGAGAGTATGCGACAATGGTTGGATGCATGGGATATGAGCCCTCTTATAGCAAACAAGATGGGGGTATTGGGATGCCCCTACTGTGGACAGACAAGGATGAATGGATCTTTTGGAATGGAACTCAAGTTGTAGAGATGCAGGATGCAACAACCTTGCATTTCGGATGCGACTGTCTTTTAGAGAATCTTCTTCACCATTGAAGTCCGCAGGTGCACTCAAGCCCATTCAAGTCTCAGGACCAAAGGGATGTAACTTGCCTGGTGACATCATTGTGGTGGTCGGATGGCCACTGCAGGGTGAAACTGGGCAAGTTGCATGAATGCTTCACCCTCCTAAAGATCAAAGGCAAATCCAGCTCGACAAGGAGCCCAACACACTTGTTGAGGCCAAGTGTGAAGACTTGGTTGCATCTTAGGCCACAAACTTTCATCTCGGCAATATGAGGCCATGGCTAATAGCCAAAGAGATAGACTTGGCTATGAGGGCAAGGGCGGTATGCGGCTACCCCGTGTATCAACCTGCAAAAGCTATTCTAGACCCACTTGCAATATCAGGCCGCCATGAAGGGCTACTTTGAGGTGGACACATCAAGGGAGATGGCCCTCATGCTGCATGCTAAAAGTTTTGATGGTCCTCATCAAACTGTTCTATCTTACATGTGGGAAGGATAGGATGAGAGCACCGCTGGTTGGACTGGTGGGCTAGAGCACCTGGATAGCTCATGGCGACTCGATAGTTTGCATCAAACCACATCACATGTAATGTGAGGGCCATTTCCTTTGCTGCAATCACTTTTGGGCCTCTGTTGCCCAAATCCATTCTTGTCATGCACAAGAAAAGAAGGCTTGTTCCGTACATGCCACGCCCACTTGAACTCTTAGGCCCTTAATGGCTAGATCAAACTCTATGGTCCATGTGGAAGCCAATCCGGTCCGGCCCATAGCATCGAACCTTCTAGCTTGCATCGCAAGGGCCATGTCCCCCCGTCGTAGTCACTTTGAACTGGGCCTCACGATGGCCTAAAAGAATAAGAAGGCACTCATCTTCTTGAGCAACTTTCGGTGAGGGGTCACCATGCCTCGCTTTACTTTAGGATTGTCATTCCCATCACTTCTAATAGTTTAAACATTATGAATGTGGAGATTGAGAGGAAGGTCGAGGATCTTGGGGATGAAGGTTCGTGAAAGTGAAGGATTAAACATTATGAAAATGGGGGTTTAAGACATTGTAACAAAGGTTACAAGCCCTATAAAAGGAGGGCTTTAAACACATGACACAATTGATTCAACAAATTTCTAATAGCTTAAGAAACATACATTTAGATATAAACCACAAGATCATGTCATCCTTTTATTTTCCAAGAAAATTAAAGCATATCCATAAAACATCAATGTGCATTGCTACGTTTTTCCCACATTTTTCTCGAGATAACCTTTATAATTTTGTTGTATAATGATTTTTGGTTTCTAAATGTGGTAAAGGTTTGTTCTACTAGTGATAGTAGGATAAATTCTTACTTTGCACGAATGGAGTTCAAGCCAAAATTTCTACCCTAGTGGTACAGGTTATATAGCAAAAAGGGAGTTCAATGGTATGGTTTTAGCAAAAAAAGTGGAAAGTAGCCAAGACATTGATTTATCCTTTTCACTACAATTGAGAATTGAGGAGTAAGAGGGCCTAAATTTCATGGGCAACTCAGCATTGTCATGTTCTAACTTTTATTGAAAGAAGTGAGAAGGAAGAGTGACATTTTGCATAGCAACTTGATATGTCATAGTGAACTTTTCTCTTTGTACATAATAACTAGGCGCTCCATGCCTAGACTTAGCTTGGCGCTTTGCGTTGGGGCCAGCGCTACGTGCCAGCTTTCTCCCGGCGCTTCACGACGAAATGTGAAGCACCAATGTTTTAATTTGTTCACACATTCTTCCACTTAGTAATGAATCAAATAGTCTTGCAATTTTTAAACTTCATTATAAAATCTAACAATTCAATACAATAACATTGATTATCTCAACCATAATAATTGGAAAAGATAACTAAAGCAAAAGTGATTTTTAAATATCACTGAAAGAATTCCAACTATAATAACAGGTAAATGGAAGAGAAAGTATATAATGTTTTCAAAAAGATAGTTGTATTGTTGAAAATCAACTATCGAAAAGAAAGCTTTCTCTTCTTAGATGAATTATCAACAGTGGATCTAGCATGGGGAACATGCGTGGGCAAAGTTGTGATATGCCTCGCCCCATTGTGCTGCAACATCTAAAAATGAAAAAAAAAAGACTTTAGAAATAACAATATTAAATTTATAAAGCAAAACATTAATGAAAATGGTGAGTAAGTATTACCTGGGGACATGATATGATTGGCTCTAACATTAGTAGAGCAGTCGGCGGAATTTGGATGAAACTGATGCAAAGTTACAAAACATGATAAATCTTGAAACTCCCATTTACTCCAGTCATTCGGTATGTGTTTAGTGTGGGACCGAGATATGAAGTACTCAACATCTGTTTGTCCAACGTAGTAGCATTGGATCCATCCAAAATATAAAATTTCTACGTATAAAGGAGTGTTTCCATTAGTAAATCCATCATTGGGTAATCTTTCGATTACCCTAGCCAAAGTTCTATGGATAATACCATCCGTAGCAATAGTTCGCAATGCTTCTTGAAGTCTCATTTGATAAGGAGAGGCACAATAATATTCGAATACTGTTTGGGCCATCTATTAATAAAATTTAGAAAACATAAAAAGTAGTAATATTGATCAAATTTAAAAAAAGAGAAAAAAATGACTTTACGATATTGAAATTAGAAGACCAATTTAGAAGAGAAAAAGAGTTTGTAATGCATATTGTATAAAAGAACTTTATACATGATAATTTCTCAAAACTTACTTTTGTATAAATGCAAACAAAATTTCATAGAAAATAAGTCAAACATGGTTTTATTCAAGGAATATAATATTTCAAAAGAGCATGAGAGATTAAAAAATTTCATTTTTTGTTAAAGGAAAAAAGTTGAACTTACTTTTCTTTGAAGACTTTAATACTTAAAAAGAATAGGAGACAATAAAATAGTTCATTTCCTAAAAATATATGATAAAAAAAGAATAAATAAACTTTGATAATATTGCACCAAAAATATTATGCAAATATAATATGAGAAAAAAAACATTACACTTATGATAGAAAGTTCAAATAACTTTTATGGTAGAAATAATTTAAACACTATGTTCTCATATAGTAAAACAAACATACGTTTAACTCTACATAAAATCATGAATATCTATCCATACATGAGAGATATGATTAAAACCTTAAAGTATTAAATCAGAGAAAATAAGTCAAACTTGCTTTTCATCGACGAAGAACTTAATACTGAAAAAGAGCATAAGAAAGTACAACACTACATTTTATAGATATGTGAACAAAGAAGAAAAAAAGGCTTTGATTGTATTGAAATAAAAATATTATGCAAATATAATATGAGAGAACAAAGATTACACTTTTGAAAATATAGAGGTTACAATACTTTCTGTAAAACTTCTTTATATACAATATTGATGGTACCATTTACCATGCCCTCTTTCTCATCAATCAAGACTTTCAATCTGTCCGGAGACTTTACTCTTGAGAAAGCAACATAGAGTTGACCATGAGTAAAGACTAGGGTTTTTAGATATATCCCCAAACATGATAACGTTTGGCCTTGAGATTTGTTGATTGTCATTGCAAATGCCAAACGGACTAGGAATTGCAAGTGTTTCATTGAGAAAGGAAGTTCCAGTGTAGTTGGGATGAAAGTTATCCTTGGGATAAAAACTCTGTCACCAATATTGGTCCTTGTAATTATCTCTGCATCAATGACCTTGTTATTGAAAGCCTTGCATACCAGCCTAGTACCATTGCATAAACCTTTAGAAGAATTCAAGTTCCTGAGCAATATTATTGGAGCATTTACTTTGAGCAGCAAGATATGAGGAGAAATACCTCCACTGAGGTCAAGGGAATTTAGATATTCCACAGAATAGAGGAATGAGTTCTCCTCAGTTCTATCCACAGAATCAGCACTGTAGTATTGTTTAACCTCTCCCGACATCAGCTGCAATGCATGATTGTTTATCATTTCCACATCATTGTTTCGAGGTGTAAGAATGGCACGTTCACTAAAGAACGTTTTGTAATCAATTACACAATTCATTTCACGATAGACAAAATTGATCAAGTCTTGCATAGATCCTCCCTTTAACAACAATGCAGGTGGAATTTGCAATATATTATTAGTATGTGTCAAATCTTTTCCATCTCCAATGTCTTGCAACCATGCAACAAAGTGATCCTGATCTGATGCGACCCGCATATTCTGTGTAAGTTTCAAAACATTGAAATATTGCCACAAATTGGAACAACATATAGCAGCACCGACAATATCCTCACGGGTACCCTTTGGTACAATAGGTAATATTTGCCTAAAATCTCCACCTAGTAGAATAACTTTACCACCAAATGGCATATCACACTGCATTATATCCTTTAAAGTTCTGTCCAGTGCCTCAAATGTATTACGATGCAACATAGGAGCTTCATCCCACAAAATAAGACTTGCCTCTTTTAATAGTACTGCAAGGTGACTTTGAACAAGTATATTGCATGTAGAATTATTATCTGCTTGCAATGGAATTTTGAACTTTGAATGGGCAGTACGACCATGTGGCAAAAGCAATGCAGCAATACCAAAGGATGCTGTAGCTATGGCAATGCGACCTTGACTGCGAAGCTTTGCAAGCAAACATTTGTATAGGAATGTTTTTTCAGAACCGCTTGGGCCATCTAAGAAAAATGGTTTACCCAAACCACTATCAATAGCATTCATTATTTCCATAAAACAATTTCTTTGTCCATCATTCAACGTAGCTTGCATTGTTAAGAAGGTATTCTCTTGTTCTACCTTATCATATAGTTGTTCATCAAGGATCAAAGGATTTGTGTACTCTTGCATTGTCACCTCAGGCAATCCATGATACTCTGCCAAATTGCGTCCATGTTGATCTAAAAGTTTTTGAATATGCATCAACGCATGATTATTGGCCTCATCTTGCATATTAACATTTTGCCTATTTTGCAAGGAGAGTCGATGTTTTATATCCTCTGTCAGCGGAACTAAGAACTCTTCCCATAGAGCCCTAGGTCGGGTAGGCGAACAAAATACCAAGATGGATGCAAACAAATTTCTTAATTGAGCACCGGTTTGCATCAATGCAGCTTCACGCAAACACATTTGCCATTCATCATCTGTTTCAAACATTCCTTTTGCAATGCAAGCCTCCTTAAAAGTTGAATATACCACATTATCAACCGTACGCAATGCCTCAAAGGATGTGCACCCCTTGCATACAATGAGTAGTAGGCGCAAAGAGTATTTTTCTCCACACGTAGGTGAAACAAAGTATATTCGACCACATGTGTTTCCTTGCTTTCTCTTTGTCCATTTTTTTGTATGCATTCCAAACCCAAAACATTGGAAAGTCTTGATAGAGAATTGTATTAGTGTTAGGGTGCAAACGATTGCATGTAAACCATTCTGTGAGAGTTGTTTTTTGAGCATTTTCATTTTGCATCACATCACAAATGTTATCAGAGTCATGAAAGGAAACAATATTCTCTCCAGCTAAATGTATTTGCAATCATTGAATATCGGGTTTCTCATCATGAAGTTTGAATTCAAATATTTGCCAACATGCTTCAGAAGTTGAAATATATTGTGCATCTAAGTACCTGTCAATCTCATCAATATTTTGTGCATCAATATTTTCTGTGTCAATATCATTGGATCTGGAACCACGCGTACTTGTAAATCGAATGGTTGCTCGATCATGGCCCTTATATACATATTTATACAAATATTTGACAGTTGCAATTGTCGAGCAAACCGCAACATTTATGTGAGCACTATACTTGGAACTCAAATAAGGATTGTAAGGCACTATCCATCGGTTATCCAAGAGGTTACCATTAGCATTATGAGTCCTTCCATCCTCTCGACGTCTGTATAAAGGATAACCAGTTTTATCAACTGTAGTTGTATGTATAAACTTTATTGGATAATCCTTTATACACTTTCTGTCCACCATGCAAGCACTTTTTGGATTGAACTCACCACATGGACCATTTATGTTACATTTAGTAATAATTCGATACAAATCCGAAAACCTTTCCTTATCAAGTAGCTTAGTGCACACCAGTCTATCATAATGACATGCTTCTAGTGGCTTAAAGCGTGGTTCTAATATCAAGAGCGTATGTGAATGAGGCAAGCCTCTCTTTTGGAATTCTATGGCGGACACATATCCAGCAACTTTACCAAACAAGTCATTTTTCACTATCAACTGCATCATGTCCTTATGTTTCAAATGAAAAACTCTAGTAGTTAAATCTGGTCGATCATGTGCAGTTTGACCAGGCAACAAAGCATCTGTAATTTCAGACCACTTAGGATTGCATGTCATGGTGATAAACAAATCAGGTTTGCCTTTGCTACGCACAATTGCCATAGCATCTTGATATAATTGGTACATGAATCTTGGTCCACCTGTAAAGCTAGATGGCAATACTATTCTCCTACCCACACCAATCCCAGCGATATTAGTATCAACTACATCTGAACCATTGACCATATCAGCCAATCCCCTATACATTTCAACTCGCAATGTTGCTTGATTATGACGACACCAAGCCAATCTACATTGTTCAATGCTACAATAAGCATCGACAATGTATTGTTGTAGCAAGCGACCGCCACACAAAAGACATGCATTAGTATCATCTCGGATCTGAAGTCGAAAAGCGTAATACTACATTTGAGTGACACACTCTTTATTTGCAAGATTATTGGAATTAATATGAGCATCCATAAATGCATATGGAACTTTAGTATGCCATCCATCCTCTCCGTTTGGAAAAAGAAGAACATATAATAGTGGCATATATGCCTTGTGTAAGTTAGAAATATAAATCAAATGGCCTTGTCGTGTGCGAACTTGAATGCTACGATGATCAAGTGTATCATCATCACCTTGCCCAAGCATGATTGCAGCAACCTCACTTGCAGTGGGAACTGAATATCGTCTAGAGGTGGATCGATTTTGAAAAATGGACATTCTTATTTCTGGTCATGTACCATCTCAGTACTTGCACCATCAGTAGAAAGGCCTATGCGTAAAGGCCTGTGCATAAGCATTGTGATCATGCATCATTTGTTGAAGCTCAGTACTTGCACCTGCATTATGGATAGCTTCATCCTGTACTGGTCATGTACCATCTCAGTACTTGCACCTGCATTATGGATAGCTTCATTCTCTTCTTGAATAATGCAAGGCAATTGAACATCTAAGGACAGAAATGGTGCACCAGGCATTTGAGCACTTATATCAATTGTATTTGTTGTAGTGTGATGCAATTGTTGTAATTGCGTTCTTGCTCTTGCCATGTGTCTACATTTAGCTCTAGTAGCATCAAGCATTTGCCTACAATTTCTTAATCCACCATCTGGATTATTTGTGTTTCCATTTCTTTGTTGACTTGTGCTACGTACCCCCACTTCGAAGGGTAGCAATTCATGGTTATCCAACATCTCAACATCTATATTGTGGATAGTTGCATTGTCTTCTTGACGAATAGGAGGTGGTTGAACTTCCAATGGCAACAATGGTGCAACTGGCATTTGGACACTTGTAGCTTGGATGCCACTGTATCTATCTCTATCTATGGTAGCATGATGCAGTTGTTGTAATTCTGTTCTAACTCTTGCCATGTGCCTACATTCAACTCTCGTAACATTAAGCATTTGCCTATGCACACTCAAGCCACCATTAGGATTGTATTGTCGAGTTGTGGTAGGCATCTGAACCTGAAAGGATACCAAATCATGAGCAGCAGAGCAAGATGCAGCGCGAAATTGATTGGTTTGATATAATAGCTGATTTGGGATTTGAACATCCATATTGTTTCCATTTGCATGATGTTGTTCATACATATCTCTTGCATGGTCATGAACATGTAATTCAGTCCTAACTCTTGCAACGTGCCTACGTTTATGTCTAGTAATTTTGAGCATTTCCCTACGTGCACGCAATACACGATCTCTAGGCACAGAATGTGTTGGAAGTACCATTGTCGAGAGAAACCTGAGATAAAAAGAAAAATGTACTTTGATATTAGTATTTACAAATGTGAAGGTTTTTGAAACGTTATTATAGTCTATACTATGATAAAGATTATAATTTCACATAGGGAACAATGTAATCTCACATAGGCAAGAATATAAATTGAAATAGCATATTACGTCATTGTCGTGAGGGATACATAAGTCCAAATCACATGAAATTTCTCAAACCCAGCAATAGAATGATATATCTATTGGAGGATTTGTCCAAAAAGTTTGAAGGAATTAGATATGTTAAGAGAACTATGCATTGGACAATGAACTCGTATGACGATTCACACCAAAGTTCTGGCAGAAGGAGATTGAAGCTCTTTGAAGTTTGATTAAACTCTTCATTTGCTTCTTAATTGTATCCAACCGATGCATGAGCTTTAGGGATGCAACACAATTGTTGTGTCATTTGACATGTTTGAGGGCACATCAAACTGACTTCATCCTTGGCATGCCTTAGATTTTACGGACATTCATCCATGCATTGAGAACGCATGAAAGGATGTCTGGTACAAGAATATTGTTTCTTGCATCAGATGTTTCAGCACACTCCATATAGTCATCGTTACACAACATATTGAGAGAGAGAGAGAGAGAGAGAGAGAGAGAGAGAGAGAGAGAGAGAGAGAGAGAGAGAGAGAGAGAGAGAGAGAGAGAGAGAGAGAGAGAGAGAGAACATTTTTTAAAAGTAATTGCATACTTTTATGACCTAGGCATACTAAAATTTCTTCCTATCTCTTAGGGAAGACTTTGGCAAAGATATACATCAAGATAAATTTGTTCTAAACATTATTTCAATATAAAATTTGAAGATTATAACATCACATAAGCAACAATATAATCTTACATATGCAAAAATATAAATTGAAAGAGCATATTATGTCATTATCATGGGGGATACAAAAGCCCAAATCACATGAAAATTCTGAAACCCAACAATAGAATGACATATCTATTGGAGGATCCGACAAAAAGTTATTGAAATCCTTAGATATGCTAAGAGAACTATGCATTGGATGATGAACTCATGCGACGATTCAATAGGTTCAACATTGCACAGAACCTATTGAGGCAAACTTTTAGAGATGTGACATGCACATCGAGGCAAATGCTCTCAGGTGCAAGCACGCTTGCATTCTTTTGAGCCAGTAATTCACACACTCCATCCTCTATACGATCATTGCTCTTAGCAAGGTCTTGCAGCTTTTCTACATGGTCTTCCAAAGCACACCGTGGCCAGTGCTTGTGAACCAACTCATAGATTTCTCCTATATAGCCCTTTATTTCATCTATCTCGTCTTGCAAAATTATCCCATCAGCCAAGCCTCCTTCATATTTTTCTGCCAGGATTTTTTCGATCCTTGGAAGGCGATCACCAAAGTTTTGACAGAAGGAGTTCGAAGCTCTTTGACGTTTGTTTAAACTCTTGATTTGCTTCTCAATTGCATCCAACCGATGCATGAGCTTTAGGGATACGACGGAAGTGTTGTGTCTTTTGACATGTTTGAGGGCACGCCGTATTGACTTCCTCCTAGCCATGTCTTTGACTTTACGCACATCCATTCGTGCATTGGGAGAACACAAAACAATGTCTGGTACATGGACATTGTTTCTTGCATTAGATGTTTCAGCATGCTCCATACTGCCATGGTTACACAAAGTATTAAGAGATCACAGAGAGAGAGAGAGAGAGAGAGAGAGAGAGAGAGAGAGAGAGAGAGAGAGAGAGAGAGAGAGAGAGAGAGAGAGAGAGAGAGAGAGAGAGAGAGAGAGAGAGAGAGAGAGAGAGAGAGAGAGAGAGAACATTTTTAAAAAGTAATTGAATACTTTCGTGACCTAGGTGCACCAAAGTATTACAATATTTATGCATACATGAGAGAGACACAATGAGACTATGTCGAGAAAATATTTGACACATCTTTTTCTCCACATCAAAGCATGAATATCCATACACACATGAGGGACATCATAAAAGCATTAAACTATTGTAAGAAGCTAGGAATAACAAATTAGTGTTAATAACATTGATATTATGCCATGTCACACTGACATTGGTATAAAAGGAGAGAAGATGTATTTTTTCACATCTTTTTGACACATTAATACAATTACAGTCTTTCTCTCCCTTCTTACTCACAGCTTCTATGGCTTCCCCTTCTTTCCTGTCTTTCTCTCTCTAAATCTAGTCTTTCTCTCTCCTCGTCACTCTTCTTTTCTCTCTTCCTGCAGCCTTTCTCTCTCTTCTGCAGTCTTCTCTCTTCTCTTTCTCTCTCCCTAGTTCTCTCTCTGACAAGTGGTATCAGAGCTTGAGTCTTTGATCCATTCTTTTCTTCCATTTTCAGTCCCATTTTCCTATTTCAAAATCAATTTCAGACAAAAATGGTACAAGACAGTGACTAGTGGAGTGCTGCAGGACATCTACAGTTAGTAAGAGACTACATCTGGAGATATCCAAGGTTAGATATGGCCTATAATGGCTTAAATGACTGGACGTCATCAAATGTCATGCAAAAATGAAGGTAACTAGGGTAAAGGATGGTTAACTGGGCTTAGTTAGAGACTAAACTACAGTTACTTTTCAAAAGAGGTCTTCCTTTCCTCTTTCTTCAAGCTCTGCCCAAGCTTCCATGGAGTTTTCTGGCTGAGATCTCTTCTTTACTCTCACTGATCCTTGCTCTCCATCAACAATGGCCTGCATAATGGCACTCTAGACATCAAATGCAACAGGTGGAGCACCATTTTATGGCCTGGAAGAACTGCCACGTGGACTGGACATCAGCCCGAAATTTGTGCTGATTTTTCCAGCCCTATTCTTCATCACTCCTCAGTCAATCTTCAGCTATGGTGCTTCTAAATGATCCTTGGCAATGATTTCTTCAACTTCCTAGTGTGTTTACTCCAAAATAGGACTATATTCCTCATCCTTTCACTCTCTTGAAACCCTACATGAACAGTCCATGGACAGCCATGAAAGCTTCAGCCCAAGCTTTCATTTCTTAACAATTTCTTGAAGATTCTTCATCCTTTTAGCCCGTGGGATCATCTTAGCAAGGATTCTTCAACAAATTGCAAGGATTAAGCACGAAATGGTTAAGGATTGAAGATCAAGAGCTTCTATGGAGCAAAAATTTGGGGGAAACGGGTTTAATACTTCAATTTCAAGCATTTGAGGCTCCAAGATTGTTCCTAAGTACCGGATAAACAAGCCTTATGGATTATTTTACCAACATTGGACAACCGGGGGCTCTATCAAGCATATGAGATTGATCAAGTCATCCTCAGCCATATCAAAGGTACTCTTCTTCAATTCTTAATCTCTCTCATTAATCCAATTGTTGAGCTTAATCCATTTGATTGAGAGATTAAAGAATTGAACATTATTCATCAAATTCTTAGCCAACCTTTGCTTGAATCCATCTATTCATGAATGCAATGCTTGCTTTATGCATATTAGTTCCAATCAGTGAATTAGAGGCTTCAATATGAAATTTCAGCATAATACTTGAATCCCATTGATTGATGAATTTGTTTACTCTAATCTGATTGATTGGCTGAATTTCTTTTGCCCAAGTTGAAATATTGTAAAAGGGTAAGTACTAGCAATCTGTGAGTCACTGAATTGCATCAGTAAGACCCTTCTTCTATCCCAATTTTTCAAAATCTCATTCAATTGCATCTCATGAAAGGCTGAATGAATATTTCAGAAATGCATATCATGCTGGTTGCTTAGAACTCTAGCCTCTGCCATGTTGATATTTCCACCGAGGAAAAAGGTGGATGCCGGGGGAGATAGTGGGACAAAAGAGAGGTGACCCTCCCTCACTATCGAAGATCCCGAAGGGGTGCAACCAATCGACCCGGGGGGAACTTTGCCCACCTCCTGGTGATTCAGAGCCTGTGTAGGGAGCCTGTCATGCCGTTTTATCCCTCACACAGGTACAATGAGTGGAGAATTGAAGATTGAAGACTTTCCAAGGACTCAAGTACCTACAGGACTAAAACAGGGTAAAACATGGAATTTACAAGTCACTTACAGGGTACTTACAGGTGGTTACAGGTACATCATTCATTACTGAAGCACAGGTGCAAGTACTACAGGGTATCCACAGGTCCTATATATCCTTTTGCAGGGTTTGGTAGCCATTTGGGGTTACTATCTTGCATTACAGGGTCAAAACATGGCACTTACAGGTCTAGACAGGGTGCAGGACTGGACAGTTCAGACTCTGAAATCCAGCTACAGAATTTTCTGTCCTAAACCTGTTATAGCGTGCTATAGCTCATCTCGAAGAGGGCTTTCCATGCTTCGATTTACACAAAAAAGTTCTGAAATCGGAGCTTCCTAGCCAAAGTTATAGCCGTTTTTTTGACAGGGGGTACTGTAGGGGGAATCTTGGCCATCTCGGCCCTCTGCTCATTTGTCTGCGGACAATCAGCCTGTGATACCTTCACATAAGAAGGCAATGGATAGCCAATAGGCTTTACGTCCTGCATGCGGAAGCGCTCAAGGACTTTATGAATGTACTCCCTTTGTGACAAGTAGAGGAGTCCCTAATGCCTTTCGCATCTAATGCGAATACCAAGTATGTGAGCGAATCAGGGATTCCATGATGGATAGTACACTTCAAGAGAACCCTGAAGAGCTTCAACAACAAGGAGAAGTCAGTATACTCAATAATACTCTGTGTGCCCATGAACAAAGATATCGGGAACGACATGAGGCCATCTTGTCAAGAATGGAGCAGATGGTTCTATCTACTGATCAAACCAAGGCTTCTATTGATAAGTTGGTGGAATCCAATGAACAACTCATGGCACAAATTTCTAAATTCATGCAGTTGCAAATGGCATCAAGAGAAGTTAATGAGAAGGCTTGTTCAAACAGTGGCCCTTCAGCCCCACTTCAGCCATCTAATCAAAATGGTCATGGAAATGGGATTATTGGAAGAAGAGGCATTCCAAATAGCCAGTATGAAGTAGGAGAAGCTTCACAGAGGCATGATGACTATTTGGGCAGTTTGAATGGGGCCAATACTCAAGATTTTGGATTGCATACTCAAAATTCTAGGGGTGCTCTACCAACAGGAAGATTACATAGTAATTCTCAGCCATCTGTTGGAAGATTCTCGTCTCAATTTGGAGGCTCTGTACTTGGTAATCCTGATCAGCCAATTTTGGGACAGCAACCCTTTCATGAAAGGGAGTTTAAGGATAAAATTGTTTTAGCCAAATTTAATGGCCAGTCATCTTCACCATCAGACTTAGAGAAATGGACCTCTAAGATGGAGTCCTACTTTGATATATACCCTAAAACTGATGATATGAAGATTCACTTTGCTTCCTTGCATCTAGAAGGATTTGCCCATACTTGGTGGAGGTATATCAAGAAAGAAAATATACTTGTAGAGAATTGGGAAGCTTTGTTTCGCCAATTGAGAAAGAGAAGTTAGCACGGAGATGGTATGGTTTGGAACAAAGGGGCCTAAGTGTAAGAGAGTATACAAACCAATTCCTCAACTTGGCCATGTATGTGGAAAGCATCAGTGATGAGGCTAAGCTTCACAAGTTTATGTATGGTTTGGAGCCATCTTTGTCAGCTGATGTTATGGCGCAAAATCCTACTTCACTTTTTAAGGCTATTGAGCTTGCAGAGCGCTATGGAAGAAAGTATAGGAAAGAATCTTCATTTCAGCCTAGTTATGGATAGCCAAGGACTGTTTTAAAGTAGGGACAAATTGGTAACACTTATGGCAGTAATCATGTGCCTAATGGGAGCTTACGGGTACAAACTTATCCTCCATTTAATGCTTCTAGGCCTCAAAGTAATTTTAGGATAGCAAATAGTCCGAAAGTTGAATTCAAACAGGGGGACATCAAGCCTAAGTCCATTTCAGCTAATACAAATCCCAAATCTATTCCCATGGATCTTTACAAGGAAAGGAAGGACAAGGGCTTATGTTTCAAGTGTGGAAAAAAGTATACACCTGATCATGCTTCAAAGTGTGTAAGGTGGAAATGTTCCGTTTAACCCTGGTGGATCTTGTGATGAGTCGCTTGCTACCACTAATTGTTCTATCTCTATGGATGCTAGGACGGGATCTAAGAGCCCTAATACACTTCGTATGAAGGGAAGCATATGTGGAAAGCCAGTGTTCATCCTGATAGACAGTGGCAGTACTCATAGTTTTGTCAATAAGTCCATCATGGACAAGTTAAATTGTGTTTCCACAGACTTACATCAGCCCATTAGAGTTCAAGTGGCTAATGGTGAAGAAGAAATCAACACACAGATTGGCCCATAGGTTTCTTTGCAGTTGGCTGAAAATTTTGAAGTCAAAGTAAACCTGATTACTTTGGAAATGGGGCCCATAGATATTGTACTTGGTTGTGATTGGTTGATGACATTAGGCAGGATCACTATGGATTTCTCACAGTTATATATGGAGTTTATCTCCAATGGACAGCTTATCCATTTACAGGGAATTCCTAGTAGATCTGATTTTCAGCTTATCACCATTCAACAACTCAAAAGAGAGTACAAGAAGCGCTCACAAATATTTGTTTTGCATTTGAACAAAGAAACACATGATCGGCCCAATAATTCAGCAAACCATCCAGCCTTGACAGCTCTTCTTGAGGAGTATAGAGATTTGTTTGAAGTACCTACTTCATTGCCTCCTAAGAGAGCGATCACCCCATTGATTTGGAGCCCAACTCAAAGACAATCAATAAGCCACCTTACAGATTATCAAAGTATGAACGAGAGGAAGTAGCCAAGCAAATCAAAGAACTTCTTGAAATGGGATTCATTAAACCAAGTTCTTCACCTTACGCATCTCCAGTCCTGTTAGTCAAAAAGAAAGATGGGTCTTTCAGAATGTGCATTGACTACAGGGATCTCAATAAGATAACAGTGAAGAACATGTATCCTATACCTAGGATTGATGATTTGCTTGATGAGCTTAAGGGGGCTCGATTCTTCACGAAGATTGATTTGAGATCAGGGTATCATCAAATTCGCATGCGAGAGGGTGATGAAGTTAAAACTGCTTTCAGGACTGATCGTGGGATCTATCATTTCTTGGTGATGCCATTTGGGCTTACAAACGCTCCAGCTACCTTTCAAAGCCTGATGAATAAGATCTTGCAACCTTTCCTCTTTCAGTTTGTCTTGGTGTTCTTTGATGACATCTTGATCTATAGCAAAACTTTACAGGATCACTTGGCACATATGAGGAGGGTTTTTGATGTATTGAGACATCATAAGCTTTTTGCTAAGGAGAAGAAGTGCTCTTTCATGCAGACTGAAGTGGAATACTTGGGACATATAGTCAGTGAAAAAGGAATACAGGCTGATCCCAAGAAGATGCAATGCATAAGAGATTGGCCAACGCCTACTACTACTACTACCTCTCTTAGAGGATTCCTTGGTCTATCTTCATTCTATCGCCGATTTATAAAGCATTATGCGGCAATTGCAGTTTTTTGACTGATAGGTTGAAGAAGGAGGCTTTCTTTTGGGATACTCTTGCAGATAGTAGCTTCAACCAGTTAAAGGAACTCCTTACTTCTGCTCCTATCTTAGTATGCCCGGATTTCTCTAAAGAGTTTACTATACAGTGTGATGCTAGTGGCCGTGGCATTGGGGCTGTTTTGCTTCAGGAGCATGGAGTAATTGCATTTGAGAGCCGTAAGCTTACAAATAAGGAGATAGCCATGAATGTTTATGACCAGGAGATGTTAGCTATCCTGCATGCAATCAAGAAGTGGCACCATTACTTATATGGCAGCCGATTCAGAGTACATAGTGATCACCGGGTACTCAAGTATTTCCTTACTCAGTCAAATCTCACTCCAAAGCAACGTCGTTGGGTAGCTACATTACAGAATTATGATTTTGATATCACTCATACAAGGGGCAAAGATAACATAGTGGCTGATTCTCTTTCTCGTATGTGGGCCTGCAAAGTTTCAGCTATGACAGAATTACATAATGATTGGATTGAAGAACTACAGGAGGCCTATCTTTTAGATGAGGAATTCAGCCAAATCTTTTAGAAATTACAGCAAGGTCTTATGGAAGAAAACTCGCATTACCAGCTTAAAAATGGTCTTATTTGGTGGAAAGGCAAGATTGTTATTCCCTCTATTTCTTCTTTTAAGCGGAAAATTATGGAGGAGTTACATTCTTCGCCTTTAGCTGGACACTTGGGAGGTTTCAAGACTTATGATAGGATCAACAAAAGTTTTTATTGGAAAGGACTGTGGAAAGATGTCAAGGACTTTGTTATGAAGTGTATGCCTTGTCAGCAAAATAAGGATAGAACCCATAAGCCAGGAGGTTTGTTACAGCCATTGCCTATTCCTACGGGTAAATGGACTCATATTACTATGGATTTCATTATTGGCTTACCTACTACTAAGAAGGGGTGGAATAGTATTTATGTGGTGGTTGATAGACTCACCAAATCAGCTCATTTTATCCCAACAACGATTCAGTTTACTGCTTCTCAAGTGGCCAACCAGTTTATGGAGCCTATTTTTAGACTACATGGATTACCGCAAGTGATTGTCCATGATAGGGACTCAAAGTTTATGAGTAATTTTTGGCAGGCGGTATTTACATCTATGGGCACTAAATTGGCTCCATCTACGGCTTATCATCCTCAAACTGATGGACAGACAGAGAGAGTTAATAAATGGTTGGAGACTTATCTTTGCCATTTTTGCTATGATGTCCAAACCTCATGGGATTCTTAGTTACACCTGGCTGAGTTTGCTTATAACAATTCCACTCATGCGAGCATAGGAGTTTCACCCTTTGAGGCTTTGTATGGTTACAAGGTGCCCTTACCCACAGTCATCTTTAATGAAAAGATCAATCGTCATGGAAAGGAGGAGTTGGAAAGAATGCAAACCCTTCTTCAGCAATGCAAGGTGAATCTAAGGAAGGCTTAAGATCAAATGAAGATGTATGCTGATGAGAAGAGGAGGCCTTTAGAGTTCCAAGAAGGAGAGCTAGTTTTGTTGAAGGTGCCCAAATCCAAGTACTCTACGTTAAAAGATGGATCCAGTAATAAGTTTGCCCACAGGTTTTATGGCCCTTATAGGATCCTTAAGCGAATTGGAGATTTGGCATACAAACTAGAGCTTCCCTCTTCTACAAAGATTCATAACGTCTTCCATGTTAGTCAGCTCAAACCCTATTATGGTGATCCAGTGGATATAGTTGATGAGCTGCCACCCATTGATAAAGATGGTCTTGTTCAGTACATCCCACAGGCTGTTATAGGTCAGCGTGAAAAGAAGCTTCGATCACGTTCTATTGTGGAATTTTTGATCAAATGGAGAGGTTTACCATCCGAAGAGGCTTCTTGGAGACCTGATTCTATATTGGATGAGTATCCATACTTGAGGGAGACATTGGTGGACTGAAGCCTATTGCTTATGGAACTAGTAATGATGCAGACTGGTTCAGGACAACACGCTGTTTTAGAACAGTTTTTATCGTACCTAATTTTCATAATTAAGCTATCTATATGGGCTTAAAGTACTCTTCAAGAGCTTCGTTTTGATATATGGTACATCTCATTTGGACACTTCTATCAAAAGTTATGACAGATTTGGTCCAGCAGGGATTGTTTACTCAGCAAGTTGTCTACTTTGTTCTGGGATTATTTGTTGAAGACTTTATGGCTCCATTTGTTTCTGAAGTATTTCAAATCATGTATATAGCTGGGGCTTACTTCCGTTCTTCAAATTCAGCCCATGTGGTGGCCATCTTTCATTCATTTCCCATTTGTAAAGCTGTAAAACGGAGTAGTACTCTGTTCTATCCATCTTCTTTCTAGTTGTTTCTAGGTTTGTTTTTTAGAACAAAAACTTTTGGGAAGGGATGGATTGTAAGAAGCTGGGAATAACAAATTAGTGTTAATAACATTGATATTATGCCATGTTACACTAACATTGGTATAAAAGGAGAGAAGATGTAATTTTTCATATCTTTTTGACACATTAATACAATTACAGTCTTTCTCTCCCTTCTTGCTCACAGCTTCTAAGACTTCCCCTTCTTTCCTGTCTTTCTCTCTCTAAATCTAGTCTTTCTCTCTTCTCGTCACTCTTTTTTCTCTCTTCCTACAGTCTTTCTCTCTCTTCTGCAGTCTTCTCTCTCCTCTTTCTCTCTCCCTAGTTCTCTCTCTAACAACTATTAAAGTATTCAAGTATTAATTAAAACTTAAATGAACAAAATATTAAGTTTTTTAAGTTTTAATAAACAATCTAATTACTTTATTCATCAACATTAACACATCTTTAACTCTATATTAAACCATGAATATCCACAGGTATTTGAGAAAGACAAAGTGTGTATCGATAAAGAAAAATATTTTACATGCAATAAATTACAATATTTAAATTTCAACTTTGTAACTTTTAGACAACACATAATACACATTAATTAATAGCACACATACACATATCAATACATAACATTAACACAAACATAACAATATCATCACACATCCTCTCCATAACACACTTAACACACATTCATATTAAATGCATAATACACATTAATTAATAACACATATATACATATGAATACATACTATTAACACAAACATAATAATATTATCACACATTTATACTAAAACACATACACACATTAATTAATAACACACTTAAAACACGTAATACACCTTAACAATGTAATGACACACATAACACATTAATTAATAACACGCATAAACACATTAAGAAATAATATTAACACACTTTCATATGAAAAGACATGACATGCATACATTAATAACACGCATAATACACATTATTTAATAACACACATTCATTTTTAAATGCATAATACACATTAATTATTAGCACATATATACATATTAATACATACTATTAACACAAATATAATAATTTTATCACACATTTATACTAAAACACATAACACACATTAATTAATAACACACTTAAAACACATAATACACCTTAACAATGTAATGACGCACATAACACATTAATTAATAACACACATAAACACATTAAGAAATAATATTAACACACTTTCATATCAAAAGATATGACATGCATACATTAAAAAATTAAACATGCAATAAATTAAAATATTTAAATTTTAACTTTTATAACTTTGAGAGAGAGAGAGAGAGAGAGAGAGAGAGAGAGAGAGAGAGAGAGAGAGAGAGAGAGATGCCTACATGAATACTTAAATGATCATTGTTCATACATGAGACACATGATCAAATTGCTACAATTTCAACTTTCTAATTAACTTTATGTATGAGAGAGAGAGAGAGAGAGAGAGAGAGAGAGAGAGAGAGAGAGAGAGAGAGAGAGAGAGAGAGATGAAAGAGTAGAGTTGATTACGAAAGCAAAAGTACAAAAACTGCATGGAAAATGGAAATGATGTTAGAGAGTAACGTCAAATATATTTAAGTGCATCATACACATTGGCAATGTAATAATGCACATTAATTATTAACATGCCTACACACATCCCCCTCTCTCATTCTTCACAATAGCATGCACACAACACACACGCACGCACTCGCACTCACACACACACATGCACACACACTCACACACTCACACACACACACACTCACATGATATGCATACATTAATAACTCGTATTATTTAATAACACACATTCATATTAAAATACATAACATACATACATTATTAACACACATAACACACATTAATTTATAACACACATACACACATTAAGACATAATATTAACACACGCTCATATTAAAACACATGATATACATACATTGACAATACACTTTATTTAATACCACACATTCATATTAAATTACATAAAATTCATACATTAATAATGCACATTATTTAATAGCACACTCAACATACATTCATATTGAAGCACATAATACATAATATAAATACAAATATTATAAACATAATGTAGATTAATTAATCACACACACACACACACACAGAAAGAGAGAGAGAATGCAATGGCAAGGGGAACGCCACCAATGAGTCAATGAAACGCCAATCGACCAATGAAACGCCAGTCGCAAGGTGTGGAGGGAGAGAGGGAGAGAGAGAGAGAGAGAGAGAGAGAGAGAGAGAGAGAGAGAGAGAGAGAGAGAGAGAGAGAGAGAGAGAGAGAGAGAGAGAGAGAGAGAGAGAGTCACAATGACGGAGGGAGACAGAGAGGGGGGGTGTATAAGAAGTGCTTGCAAAGAAGGAGAACCTTCTAATGAGGATGCTCTTTATATAGAGCTTTAGCTTGTGAGATCCATGGATGATGGAGCTGAGAGGGTCGTCGGCCATGGCTCACAAATCGAGATGGAAGGTTCAACCGTGCACAGCTCGAGGAGGGCGTGGTCACAGATCGAAATGCGGGCAGGGGCGTGGTAGAAATGCGGGCGGGGGCATGGTCGCAGATCGCGGGTGCGGGCAGGTCACGGCACGGGCAGGTCGCCCGCCATCTTCGCGGCACGGGCAGCACCGACGCATAGTTCGCGCGCCATTTTCGCGAGTGAGGGCGGATGCTAGACGCGTGGCACCCGCCCCCGCGTTCTTCTTTGTGGGGAGATTCGGGGCTGCCACGTGGCACCCACCCCCACCTCCCCTTAACTAATAGTAAAGATAAACACAAATATTATAAACATAACGTAGATTAATTAGTCACACATAACACACATTAATAACACACACACACACACACACATAGAGAGAGAGAGAGAGAGAAAGAGAGAGAGAATGCAACGGCGAGGGGAACACCACCAACGAGTCAATGAAACGCCAATCGACCAATGAAACGCTAGTCGCAGAGTGTGGAGAGAGAGAGAGAGAGAGAGAGAGAGAGAGAGAGAGAGAGAGAGAGAGAGTCACGATGATGGAGGGAGAGAGAGAGGGGGGGTGTATAAGAAGTGCTTGCAAAGAAGGAGAACCTTCTAATGAGGATGCTCTTTATATAGAGCTTTAGCCTGTGAGATCCATGGATGATGGAGCTGGGAGGGTCGTCGTCCATGGCTCACAAATTGAGATGGAAGGTTCAGTCGTGCGCAACTCGAGGAGGGTGTGGTCGAAATGCAGGCGGGGGCATGGTTGCAGATCGCAGGCGCGGGCAGGTCACGAGCGACACCGGCAGGTCTCGGGTGGCACGGGCAGGTCGCGGCATAGGCAGGTCGCCTGCCATCTTCGTGACACCGGCGGCACCGGCGCATTCTTCGCGCGCCATTTTCGCGGGCGAGGGCAGGTGCTAGATGCATGGCACCCGGCCCCACCTCCCCTTAACTAATAGTAAAGATGTCTCCACCTTTAGATTTTTTGGATACGTATTATAGTTCTTGAATGCAACCATCCTCATGTTCCAAAGAGGAAAAGGTAGATGCAAGATATTTTCAAACCCATTAAATAAGAGCCAAAGGTTGACTATGGCACCATCTCATATAGAAAGAGGGAAAAACAAGAGTTAAGAATGTCATGTGAACAAGATTGTCTCTCTTCTATATGTAAGTAGTAAAAGTAACAACTTAAAGTATAAGTAATAGTACGAATATTAGAAAAAGCATTGATTTAAAAAGGAGGTGAACAAGAACATGAAATAGCCCCTCTACATGTCGTCACTGACTTCCAACCTCCATAACTAACCTTGCTCAAGATCTTTGTTTCGCAATAGGATACCATGAATAGCTCAATCAAACAAAATCCATTTGCTCTAAGCAAACTTTAGTTGGGGTTGGGGGGGGGGGGGGGGGGGGGGGGGGGGGGTTTAATCACAATCAATTGAACCTATGATCCCTTAGTGCACTTTCAAAAATTGACATTGGCTCCCTACAACCAACAATTTGATTTGGGCACCTAGAAATCCATATCTTTTACAATTTGAAGTTGGTAAGGCATGCAAAGAGAGAGACCTTCCCACTTGATCCTTGCCTCCCAAAAGAGATTCCTAGAGGTTTGGTATTTGGCCTCTGAAAAGCAAGATTGAGCAACCTTGCTTGCATTCACTTAAAAAAAATTTGTGAGAACATGGGTCAAACTAACAAATTGCCAAGAGTGACATTCCTATGTTACAAGCTTGACTACATTTAAGGAAGACTAATGCTAAGAAGATGGTAGCCTTGACTTACACGAGCAATTGCAACTGGTTGTATCATTGAGAGAGAGTTAATAGATTGTGG
The DNA here is from genome assembly GCF_053477565.2 of Lygodium microphyllum. Taxonomy (NCBI): domain Eukaryota; kingdom Viridiplantae; phylum Streptophyta; class Polypodiopsida; order Schizaeales; family Lygodiaceae; genus Lygodium; species Lygodium microphyllum. The sequence continues at coordinate 102,631,732 of NC_141142.1, forward strand.
AGTGTATTGCACTAATTGTATCTTAAAACTTGTTTGCATACATCACATTTGGTTTGGAAAAGTAAAAAGCATGCTTGGGCATTATCACCAAGAAAGTACCTACATTGCATTGGATCACACTAATTGAGGAAAAATAGAAAGCCTAATTGCTCACAGCGCACTTGCACCTAGTTGCATTAATAGGTGAAATGATTGGTTGCTTCTAAAAGGAATACAAAGCACATAATTGAGTTAATTTAGGAAAAGGAGCCACAAAAGGAAAGATCTAAACCAACCCAAGAATGAGATTCGAGCAAAGAAAGGGAAGCTAAGGGAATTAAGACAAACAGATTGAATACCAGCCCTTATTAAAACTCTAGGACCATAGCTTAGGCAAGAATAACATACATTGAAGGACAAATCAAATAATTGGAACCATGCTAAAACTCGCGCCTTACTAGCCACAATGAGAGGGTAATGACCTTGTAGCACATGTGTAACACATTGAATTTCTAGAGTGAGAAGTGCCTTCCTTGAGAGCCATCATTCCCCTACCTGAATTAAGTAGCCTTGTTGAGATCCCAATCAAATAAGAAGGGTTAGAGACCATGTTTGGGCCTAATGTATCCTTCTCAATGGCATGACTATTAAGTAAGCCATATGATTTCAACTCCCTTTTCAAAGCCGCAGAAGCAACCTGTAGCTCTAACTACTAAGGCATGTGGAAGGCAAAATTTGCAGATGTTCTCAACAGATATACAATACATGTAGAGTTAACAGACCATCAAGCCACAGTATTGCATCTGTAACTTATTTGTTTCTCTGTGATAGAACTGAATTTTCTTTAAAGCACAGTGCTTCTGTAGTGCTACCCATTTGATTTTAGTGTATATTCCACATCATTCAAAGAAGCTTTGATCCCTTTCAGATTCATAAGCATGCATCTAAGTCCTGTGTTTCACACAAGAATAGATTGGTTTTTATTTTGAAGAAAGTTATGCTCAAGATTTCCAGAGCATTTGAAATAAGAACCAGCTGTTGGGCCCCAAACATCAGCACAGATGGCACTTCTATCTTCAGAGTCCATTGCAGCAAGAGATTTAAAGCATTGTTTTCCAAGTTCTGCATTGCCATGAGTTTGGCAGTGCCAAAGCAACGATGTCCATCCCATAGCATTTGTATCAAAAGGCAATGCAAGAACCAAGTCTGATGCTTCAGTTAGATGCCCGGAGCGACCTAGAAGGTGAACCATGCAATTATAATGACAACTTTGAGGTGTGATCTCGTGCTCCTTACTCATGAGCTTTAAAAGGTCAAGGCTTGTCTGCAATAGACCAGCTTGGGTACATGCTGCAATAAGAGAAACAAAAATTTCTTTGTCTGGCTTTAAACCACTACATTTCAGAGAATGAAAAGAATCAAAGGCCAATTCGTAGCCACTATGATGTGCAGATGCTGCAAGCAGTGAACCCCATGTTACAACATCTCGATTTGATAAGCTTTGGAAAAGCTTTGTTGCGTCCAGAAAGCTATCAAATTTACTGTACATGGCAACAAGGCAGCCCCCAATACAAGGTTCTGCATCAAAACAACTCTCAATAACCTGCCCATGGATTAATCGTCCAGAATTCAAGGATGCTGAGATACAGCAAGCCTTCAAAATATTCACATAAGTGATCTCATTAGGTTCAATGCCCTGATGCTGCATCCGCAGGAAAAACTGAAATGCCTCTTCAACTTGCTCATGTTGAGCGTACCCTGCAATTATTGTACTCCATGTCACCACATTTTGCACAGGCATGTTTTGAAAGATATGCAATGCATCTTCAAGTCCTCTGCAGTGTGTGTAAAAATCAAGAAGTGCATTGCATACAGATATGTCTTTTTCCAAGGCATCTTCGAGAATCTGCATATGGACTTCTCTACCTTGATCAAAAGCTTCTATGGCACTGTATGCTTTGATGATACTTATGAATGTAGTGCTATCTGGGTACACACCCTCGTCCTGCATCTTCTCATATAGCAAAAGAGCATCCAAAGAACGGGCCTGTTGTACAGCAGCTGCAATGATTGTGTTCCACATCACCGCATCCCGCTTTTCCAGACCCCAAAAAATCTTGCATGCATCATTGAACCTCCCACTTTTGAAATACATATCAACCAGTATGCTTGCCACAAAGACATTGAACTCAACCCCATTCTCAATAATCTGGGCATGGATCATGCTTCCTTGAACTAAAGCTGCTAGAGCAGAGCAGGCTTTCAAAACGCTTGCATAAGTCACTGCAGTTGGCTCTATGCCATCTGCTTGCATGTTTTTAAAGAACACGAGAGCTTCTTGATTGTAGCCCTGTTGGGCATAGCCACAGATCATTGATGTCCATGTCACTACATCCCGCCTTTCCAACCTTTCAAATGTCCTGCTTCCATCTGGCATGCTTCCATACTTTGCATACATGTCAATGAGAGCATTCCCAACACACCCACTTGATTCGGATGCCATTTCAACCAGGTGCGTGTGAATATGCTGGCCCAGTGCTATGTCTCCTACATCAATGCACACCTTGATAATGGCAACAAATACATGGCCATCAGGCTTTACACTTGAGCGCTGCATTTGATCATACAGTTGCAGGGCCTGAGAACCACGCCCAATGTTGGCATTTGCTGATATGGCAGCAGTCCATGTAAACACAGTCGGTTCATGCACACACTTAAAAACCTGATTAGCATCTTCCAAACTCCCAGATTGAGAAAACATGCGGATGAGGTGTGTTGCGAGAAAGGCATTTGACTGCAACCCGTTCTGTACAATGAGGTCATGCACTGCATAGCCTGCTGGAAGGTTTCTGTGCTGGATACACCACTGAAGGAGGTGAAACAAGTCACTGATAGCAATCTCGTACTTAGAGAGCCGCTCAAGTGAAATTCTCATAACAATACTATGCTAGGTGACACAGACCTACTACCAGGAGGACTGTGATTCCTGTTAATCCCAATTCACTTTTGTCATCTGCGCAAATTCTTCATGATGGCCCTATTCCGATGGGAGAAAGTTAATGTAACTGACTGCCAGCAATGGAATCCGTCACAAAATAGGAGTGTCTTGACCTAAACAGGCTTTATCTGTGCGCATCTTTATGACGGCCCTGTTCCAATGCGAGAAAGTTAATGTAACTGACTGGCAGCAATGGAATCCATCACAAAACAGAAGTATATTGCCCCAAACAGGGTTTAACAAAGCCTGACACAACCAAGCCAAAGTAATAAGAGCAACCCTCCAAATGCCATGGCAATCGTGGTTCATAATTATGATGAACATTATCGGTAGTAGCAGGAACCCCGATGAAGGATAACAATGGCGGAGTCTCCGAGTAATCCATGCCCGGAGATCTGATTGAGATAAGCAGCTGTCATGGCATGCGAGGGGTTGATTATAAGGCTGTTTTCGGTGTGTGATGATTGATGTAAGGGAACCGCCAATGCCCAAAATGTGAGACACCTTTCAATGAAAACTTTGAAAGGTAGACTTTCTTCAAAATCATTGCACCACCAACATAGAATTGATTAAGCAATAGGGGACTATTAGTGCTAATTGTATACAACATCCATGGGATTATCCAAGAAACCAAACTGGTATCTCTCTCGGTAGCATAAGACATTCCTAAGGAGATTCACATCATCAAAGTCTATCATAGAGGAGTTGAGATCTCTTCATTGTAATCCTAAGATGGATCTTGTAGATGGTAGGAGAGCTAAGAGATCTTGTACACATCGACAACGTTGTTTAGTACTTCAATATTTATGAAATCTTAGTTTAGTCATGCCAAAACATAACATGGACCAATTGCACTTGCCATTTTGGTCTCTTACAAAAGAAAGTGATGGATGCAAAGTCACAAGATTGAGAGAGAGAGAGAGAGAGAGAGAGAGAGAGTGTGTGTGTGTGTGTGTGTGTGTGCACATGTGTATGTGTTGTGTGTGAGCAAGAGTATACAATAAGTTTTTGTGGATACTTAGTTCCCCTTAGTCTTTATTACCTTCATTTATATATGAATGTACAATGTACACATATAGAAGGGGTGTCTACTTGATCTTTGGAAGTTAGTTCTTTATCCCAACAACCTCCCACTTAAAGGCCAATGTGCATTTCAAGAGGACTAAATAATGAAGATATGTTAACCACAAATGATAAAGAAGGATAGAGGTCTAGTGAAGGCATAATATGCCAAAAGCATTCTAGAAGCATTAGTTCTTTTGGGTTATAAAAATGTATTTTAGACACTGTCATCCGCAATGTACATGCAAATTCAATTGTGTATTAAATTTGTAATTGGAGAGTCGACAAATTGTCAAATTTCTTAGAGTTAGATAAAAAAGACCCAAAAGCTAGATGATATTGTGAGCACTAAGATTCTATTCACTTTGAATAGAATGGGTACATTTAACCTAAGATGTGTGCATAAATCAAAGGAGTACCAATCAAAGGCCAAATGGATGGGTGGGGTTCCCAACTTATGGGAGAAACCCTAAACTCAAACCTTATGTATAAAAGCTAAAAACTGAACAAAGAAGCTCGTTCTTGTACGTGTAAACATTCAATACTATTTTCTCTTTCTTCCATCTTATCCATTTGAGCACTTTGTTGAGAGTGATGAAGAGAGAAAGTGTGAGGGTGTGAGAGTGAGAGTGCAAGTGAGAAACTTGGGGAGTGAAGCTTCTCTCTTTTCTTGCATTTCTTCTCTTCTTCCTCTTCTTCTTCCATATCTTGGAGGGTGAGAGATAAAGCATGAGGTTGAGATCGCTGCACTTTCTTCTTCTTTATGTGGATGTGATTTGTTGCAATGGAGTAGCAAGAGTAGATTAAAGAGTAGCACTTGGATCATGAAGCCACTTGAGAACCCATCAGGCGATGACTATCACACAATAGACGAATACGTGAGCTCACTACGTCTCAAATCTAGTCTTACATTTTGTTTTCTTGGATGGAGAACATTATTAAACTAACCTGATTTCTATATTTTAAACTGACTAGATAAGTTAGTAGATTTTTATGTTTTACATGGACTCTATTTTTTGATGATTCGCCACATAACTATGACTTGTTGCATATGTAAATATGGAGTCACATTTGCATTATGCAAGGTGGATGTTATAAGGATTAATGTGTTTTGTGATGTTCATTGACAAATATTTAGACCAAAAAATTGGAGAAGGTCATGGAATTTATGAAGCATTGGATGGAATGTGAATAATTAGATTTGGCACAATAACATATTTGTGCATATGAAGCACTAGATATTTTATTAATGCATTTATGCACATGAAGCATTAGACATTTTTGTTGTATGCTGCTTCTAAGGTTGGGTATTATTATTATTATTAAGCTCAAGATATTGTGTAGATTTTTAGAAATTTCTAAATATTAGGGAGAGGTGAGCCATTCACAAAAAGAGAATAAAGCATGGATGCAATATGATATTTTGGACAAAAGATCAATAAAAATCTATAAATACATGCATTATGGAGAGCCCTCCCAATGTATGGGAGGGTGATTGCATCAAATTTGTATCATACTCTTCTTTGTGCAATTTTCTCTCTATCTTTCCTTATATTCAATTTCAATTCATCTTAGTCTACAAATTTATGGTTCATGGTGGATTGTTAATAGCATTGACAATAGAGCACAACACTAATTGGAGAACCTATTAACATCAATCATGGTTCTAACACATGCATGAGGCTCTCTTCCATTATCATCATATCTATCTTTAAAGATTTACCATTTTTCCCACTATGTAATACACAAGTGCCCATAGGTTAAATCCTTGCCTTTTTTTTTCTTTGTTTGGATCATGTACCTACCTCTTTCCAAGACACACACACTATCTCTTTTTCTTCTCTCATGAATGTGACTGCTTTGTTTCCTCCTCTTGGATTGACGACTTCTTAGACACCACAAATTCTTGATGTGGATTAGCAACTATCTTAAGTAGTTTCTCTTCTAGAATTATGGGCTCAAGTATCACAAGAACTAGCTTTTCGACTACTAACTTGGCTTTTTTCTCCTCAAGTATCTTGGTCCTTGACATGCAAAGGCTCCAAGTCTCCTTGCTTTCATCCCAAGGTAGAGAGAGAGAGGGGGGTGAATATATTCTACCTATAAGGTCTCGTTTAAAGGCCTACAAAGGCTTATTAATGTTTATGTCTTCTTCCTTATCCCCTAAGAAGTAGTCATGCTACTACACGCTAAAAAAGAAAGAGAGAGAAAAGTGCAAATCTGCAATGATAGTGATTGAGAGATAAGCCAAATGATAGTCCAAAGTATTCACCAATCACATTGAGTATAGTGTTGCTATACATTGTCTTGTCTAGGCTACCTATGATGTCCCGATACTTTTGGCACCTATTGCTATCTACATCTCCTAAAATTTTGCATATTATCCCTCTCTATCTCTCTCTCTCTCATACCTAGAACTGAAAAAAACAAACAAATAGTCTTCAAAGGTTCATAACTCCTTAAGGCTTTATGTGCATCTCCTTAAATTTTGCATATTATCCCTCTCTCTCTCTCTCTCTCTCTCTCTCTCTCTCTCTCTCTCTCTCTCATACCTGGAACTTAAAAAAAACCAATAGTCTTCAAAGGTTCATAACTCCTAAAGGCATTATGAAGCCTATAAGGCTTATCCTCCACTATCTTAATCTACTTTTTTGACATCTTTCAAGGCCTTTATTGTCCCTCTTTGTTGCTTCATATACTTATAAAAAATTATTATTTTTGTGTGTGTGGCATCTAATTGTTCAAGCCCTAGAAGACTCAAGAGCTTATGTGTATAGTGATCTTGTCCTTCAAGAACACAATCTTTAATATTAATATCTCAATGTTATTGTGCTACTCCTATAAGTTGTAAGAAGAAGAGTTCTCTAGAAAGAGTTCATCTAATCAACATCAAGAAATGAATCCTAATGACTTTGAAGATGTTTCCCCTTTGCTCGAAATTACTCATTAACAATAAGTGGACCTACTATAACACAAGTTAATGGAGGTCACACACATTCTAAAAGAATGTGAATAACAATGCGTCCAAGCATTCCAAGATGAAGATGATCACATCACACTCATAATTCATGATATATACGATGTAGCACAAAAAGCGAAAAGATTAGTCATAAGTCCTTTCAATTTACAAATTTGATGGCCACAAAGATGATAAAGTTATATTATATTGGCTCAATGAGTCCAATGATTACTTTGCTAAAGAAACGTTCACTGAAAATGATAAAATTAAATGGACTATTAACTACTTGTCCAATAAAGCTTCTCTTTAGTGGAATATTCTTTGCCATAATGTTAGTAAGCCTACTACATGGAACAACTTCCAGCCCAAGGTAAATGAATCATTCTTGACCCCACAATTCCACCTCTTCTTCTACACATGTTGGAAGATGTTGTTGAAGATACATTACAACAAAAATATAAAGACAATTTGTAGTTGGGAATTCAAGCAAAGTTAACACTCTTTAACATTCTTTGCTTTATGAAGCTATCTCCTATGCACATGACATAGAGAAAGAGTCTCATACTATAGCTTATCTTATTGGCAATGACTAAGGGAAGAATCTCCAATTTGCAAGTAATAATCATTCCTTCAAAGGGTCCTTTAATTCTTTCCATCATGGCCCAAGCATAGTTCCATATACACTGAATGTAGCATTTCAAAATGGAGCTGAAACTAGACCCTTTGAAGCCAAAGATAAGTCCCAATGTAGACCCTAAATGCTCAATGCAAACAATGTCACAATGTTTGCTATTGCTATGGGAAGTCTGACCATGTACATACTACTTATCAGTCAAGTTGCCTCCTTAGAAGTTTACTATCACAAAGCTTCACAACATAGAAGAGGTCATAGAGACTACACCCCCGCCCGACTAAACAACTGATTCACTACAACAAGAGGCAATCAATGAAGAAACCGCACCATCATAATTCAATATCCATACATGCATTGCTTCATACAAAAGGTTATATCAATGGTTTTGATATGAGTATTTTACATAATGATGATAGCTCTCACAATTTTATTTTTGAAAATTTGGTTAAAAGATTATAGTTTAAACCACACCATCTTTGTATAAGGTTAATTCTACTTTCCAAGGAATCTAATATAATGCCACACAAGAAATAAAATGATTTGAAATAACCATGGGTTTTTATAAGAAAAGTGTGAATCTTTGATAGCTCCTTTATAGTCTTCTAATATTATCTTGGGCAAGCCACTCCCTCATCAATACAACCCTAATATTGATTATTGCACCCAGAAATTTAGTTTTGAACTTCAATGCACATAGCAAAAAAAGCCAGGTTAAAAATCATCACTAAGAGTATATAGTTTTGATAAGAGGAAAGTTGTACATATCCTTCAAAACAACCACCAAAACTCGTGAAACTCCATGATTCTTCCTCTTCCTCTCTACCTCTTTGTCTTCCTCTATGCACTTCCATGTATAAGTTATTACATGTGCACACATGCAAACACCCACTGTTTTGTTAAACTAATGTTCTTGTTATTTTGCTTGTACAAGAGACGGGCCCTCAATATGAGAAAAAATTTTCATAATGTCTAGCTGCATGGGCTATCTTCAATCATACATCAAACCTTGTCTGCATTCCCTGAAAATTAGGTTTGGAAATCTATAAATCCTGGCTTGCATCGACAAATGAACCCTTTAAAAAAGCCATGGTAACGTTTTAGGTAGTGTCCAATCCTCTAGACCATCCTAATGTTGTCATACCATATGGTTGCATAATCTAACAATTAGGTCTATAATGCATGTGCAAACTCATGTTCTTTGTCTGTGTGAAAATTATATGACACTTTCATATAGGAAAACTACTTTTACAAATCTAGTTTCTTTAGTGTGAGAGACACAAGCATTTCAAGACTTGTCTAATAGACTGGTCCACATACTGCAATGTGAGTTGTCATTTAGGAAATTTTTCTATTGCAATATCAAAGACATGTAAATGAGTTGCAGCTATGAGTTGTTGGAGGCATTTGGTTCAAAACCCAATGCTTTTTTATCTCTTCTCCATTGGGATGCTTTATCCATCAGTTAAATAACAAGGTTGGGTGTGATGGCCCTAAATAATTTTGGCAAATATTATCCAAGTGTTGCCCATTAACTCCATATGTAAACCCCTAACCCTAATGTATTAGGATGTATCATGGACTCCATATATAAACCCCTAACCCTAATTTATCAAGATGGGAGGGTAAGAGAGCAAGTGTATGAACATGATGGACAATGTGGAAAACATGAGTGAAACTAGGGACGTTCTATCTAGATGCAAATTTGGGCACAAAATTTTCATGGTTGCATAGAGCAACAAGATCTTTGCTATCAACATGATGATAAAATTAACCTAACATGGCATGAGGATGTGGCATGCCAATGTGGCAAAATTTGATGAGGGAAGTGATCTTTAATTGGAACTCAAATTTACATCTCTGAAACAGTACTCTTTCCTAAAAGTAGGCCATTTAAATTAAGTTAGCAAGGGGTACTCTTTTCAAGGAATCATCATATTGTCATTGTGCCATTGTAATATAGCATGTGCCCTAATGGACAATGCTAACAGTAAAGTGTTATTTTATTTAATAAGTTGTCATTTTACTTCTAATTTTAACATGCTTTTGTTGAAAATTAAAAGCTAATTCTTTCTTTATTAGCCCATGTTTGGTAGATTGATGAGACAAATTTTTTGCAATGCAATTGGTTAGTTAAGGTGCCAAGACCCCCCAGTATGGGTGAGGGAGAGATTATGAATGAGCCATTCCTAAGAATTGAACTCAGCCTGAAAGCATGCAAGCACGGCTAGCAGGCCTATCAGGTCGTTGGCTACTAGCGACACAATAAGTCGATTTGAAGAAAGGGACATGTAATGGTTGGGGGCTATCGTCTCCCTATGACACTGTATGTGAGTCTGGTGGGCATGCTATTGTCAAACGATTAAACTCAGCACATCATGAGCTTCCGCAAGAGAGGGATTGCATACCTAGGTAGGTGAAATTGGGGACATATAGTCTTAGATTACGGTTTCCTTATTCTACTTGGGAAATATGGCAATTTCTTGTAATTCAAATGTATCTACTTTTGTCTCATAGGTTGATTTGGCCTTTTATTGATGTTAATACAGCTTTCTTCTCTCTCTCTCTCTGTTTGAGAAATTACCTCTAATTAACTTGAGTTTTGTAATGCAAATATTATATTATGACAAAAAATCATAGATGCAAATATTTACATAAGCATGCCTCAAGCCTTAGAACCTTAGCATCTAGCTAACCACTTATATGGGACTTTAAATACATATATGAACTTTTTCAAAACTCTAAATGTAGTCAAACTATCTTGTCTAATGTCATTAAAGTTCTTTGCTATAGAGGCTTTCCTTTCTTTCCCCATCAAAAATCTATTTCTAGTATTCCATATATGTTTGATCACTAAGGCACGGACCACGTTCCATAGTTTTAGGGACTCATGATCTGGTCTACCTTGATCCTTGAACAACGTTGATATCATTTTGATAATCTCATTTAGTCTTGTGGTTTTAAACTAGTCCTTAAGCTTTCACCATACAACCATAGCTTCCTTGCATGTCTAGAAGAGGTGCTTCACTATGTCTTTTTGTATTGCTTGGTGGTGATTTTCCATAGAAGTAGATTTAATTGCCTATTTAGCATGGCCCTCCAAGCTCAAACCCATTTACTTTGAACCTTCATTGGGATTTCTTCTTTCTCCTCTTAAAAATCCCTGCTCAATAGCTTAGCCTTGTTATTTCATAATGAATTTAACACATTGATAGGCCCAATTTTGGGTGAAGGCGGCCATGTTTGGGTTTTCCCCTTAAACGCTTCCTCCATCCACTTGCCTTCCACTTCATCAAGATTGTGTTGATTGCAAATCTCTTATATTAAGTAGAATTCTACTCTCTCCTTGTTCTAGATATCTTTCGATCTATATCTTTCGATCTAATTAAGCCTTTGTTTCTTGCCAAGCTATTGCCCTGTTTTGGATTCGTATTTTGTCTTGGAATGCTTGTGGGAAGGTCCATAGGCATTACAGGAGTGCTATGCCCCCCCTCCCAAGGCTTTCTTTGAGCCAATCCAATCTTTTAATTACCTCCTTCTATCCCTTTGCAAGGTTCTTTACTATCTCATACCCCTTGATAATTCCTTTGGATGCTAAGGCTTGGAGCTTATCTTGCCAACTTAGCATACCCCAATGATCTCCTACTAGTTTAGCTTTTGCTCATCACTGCCCTACTAATTAACTTAAGGGGGTCATTTTTAGAATTCTAATTAACTTGAGTTAATAGGTTGATTTTTGAAGCTTTTTCTTATTGCTTTCTCAAAAAATTGTGTTGGACCTTGCTTTTGGGAAAGAGGGCTTGATATAGCAAAGGCAATTCTTTTGAGAACAACAGAGTATTAATAATGGTACATGATAGCAAAATCAATCCTTTCTTTGGTACCCCATGCCCATAAGGTGTCCTTAGATAGACATTTTTATGAGAAAAGTGTATTTTTAGGATCCAAATTAGATCATTTTCACCCAAATCTTCCCTTTTGATTGCTTCATAGTTAGCTTGCTCATGTAGTTAACCCAATACTTATAAGGGTCATTGTCCTTGATGAATATTGAGGTAGGGTGACTATCCTTGAATTTTATTAATGTCATTTGCAACCATTCACCCTCTTGCCTAGTAAGATTAAAAAATTCCATAAGTTGCTTAACCTCTCTAAACTTGGGTGATCTAATATTCCATACATCGATCCATCTAGAGTTTAGAGAAGGGTAAGATGGGGCCAAGATAACCAGTGGTGGAATCCAAAAAGATTTTAGTAACCATAAGCCTCCTAGCAAGCCTTATTGGAAACTTGTCCCATTTCTTGAAGTTACTTTCAAACTTGTTGAAGGACTAGTTGAAGCTTTTCTTTGAGTCAAACCTACACCAAAGGGGCACTCTATATAATAGAAGATCTCACCATATTTGACCAGCTTGAAGGCAAAGTTGTGTACCCATTTAGAGGGATTATCCAACCCCAAACATACTATCTTCTTTTAGTGATGGCCTACTATTGATCCAAAAATTTCGGCAAAACTGTTGTACACTTGCAAAATTTTGGACTAAATTCTTATTTGCAAAACAACAACAATTGAGTTGTCATCAACAAACAATTGAGCAACAAATTGAGCACCATTAGGAAGCCTTGTGACATTGAGGGGCTTGTCCCTCACCTTAGCTTCGAGATTACCAAACAATGAGTTGGTGATAAGAGAGGACAACAGATGTGTGATAGGGCATCCTTGCCTTACCAACCACTTCACAACAAAATCTTTAGAGAGAGAGAGAAAGAGAGTCATTGATGCATACACTCACAAATGGATGTGTGAACAATGTTGTAAAATTAAGTGTTACAAAATGGGTTTGCCAAACCAAGCGAGTTTGTTACCTTCAAGATGAAAGTCTAGTTGATTTTGCATTATCAAGGTCCATGATAAGTGTTACAAAATGGGTTTGCCAAACCAAGCGAGTCTGTTACCTTCAAGATGAAAGTCTAGTTATGGGAGCTTTCGCTCAACCGCCAAGACCCACGTACCGCTTATTGTTCAAGCGTTCCAAGCGAGCTCTAATGGCTATCTCTCACCTAGCCGACACGCCGTCGATCCTACGAGTGTAGTGAGCTTACCTTGATACTTGATCGAGTACCCTTCTCTCTCTTGAACTCCGGTAGCTCCACGATGCTTGATGCTAGCTCAAGCATCCTCAAGCCTCCTCCATCTCCAAGCTCCATCCTCCATAGCTACGTGCGCAAGAGAAGAGAAGAGAAGAGAAGAAGAGGAGAGGAGATGGTGAAGAGCTTCACCCTCTTGATCCCTCACTCCCACACACACTCACTCCCTCACACTCTCACACTCCCTCTCTCAAGAGCACACAGAAGCAAGAAGGAGAGAAGAAGAGAGGAAGAAGAAGACCCTTTTTGCCACACACCCAAAGAATGAGCTTCTCATTCACTTTTCAACTTTATATACAAAACCCTAAGTCCCTTTTGGGCAGTCATCCCCTTTTTCCCTTTTTTACATGGCCGGCCGTAGCCTAGGCCCTTTTTTGAATTTCCCACCATTCTAATTTCATCCTATTCCCAACTAATGCGTACAATTTGCACAGGAGTGAGACTGGCGCTATTTTACAAGGATTCGGGAGCACTTCCATATTTACTGGTGTACCTTTTACTCTTTTGTCGCCTCGGGCGACACTGTGACTTTCTAAGGGTCGTGCCCGAACATTTAAATTTTTCAGGGTCTAGTTATCGGTCAAGTCGCCTTTCTCGCTATTTCCTTTTTTCCGTTTTCCGCTCCTTTGTGCTGTGGGAAACACGGTAACATTATCCCCCTCCTAGCCAAGTGCCAGTCCCATGGCACTGCGATGGGAAGTAGTGGCTAGTTAGGGTTGCTGGGAGGCGGAACTGGTGGGTGGATGACACCCTCTTCCAAGGTGGTTGTGTGAATGAGAGTTGATGGAGTTTAGTGACGATGACCAGGAGGGGTTCTGGCGTGCTTTAGGCTCCATGAAGATGCTCGGTATCTTTCACACAGTTGTGGTGTTCGTTATGTAGCCGGTCATCCCTTGAGCATTAGAAATGCTTGAAGCAATAAGCAATCCCTTAGGAGGATGGTATTGGAGGGATTTATTCTGGAGAAGCCCCCCCAAACTCTATCTTGACAAAGATATAGTTTGTCTTCGTATTGAAAATTTGTGTCGTTGATTCGAAGGTCTTTTTCTTTGAGTTGAAGGTCTTTGTCTTTGAGTTGAAGGTCTTCAGTACGGCATTGAAGATCTTCAACTCTGCATTAAAATTCTTCAGGCTGGTGGAATCAATAAGCGATCTGTAGATCTTGAGGCGTTGGTCGTGCATCTTTGGAAGATGAGGTTTCAAGATCTATGCCAATGGCAGATCTATCTTGACTTGGTTCAATCATGGTAGCCATCAGCAGGCAGATGGCTGGATGCCGACACATGAAAAGAAGTTTTGGTCATTAAAGGATGCCGTGGGTGATCCTCTTCAGTGGAGTAGCCATTTCTTGAAACTCGAACATAACTTGCAAGAAAAGTTGTGCACTCCCTAAGGGGTGTGTCTGTCTCTCTGTGTAGTGTGTGGTGCCCGTGGCAGTGGAACTGGGAGATGGGTCTAACCTTGGGCAAGCCCTTGGTAACGTCCCACACTCGAGGACCCGGTTCGTGTGTCGTTGGAGGTGCGGTGCAAGTCTTAGGGTGACAGGTCTGAAAGTCCTGCCCTTGATGTGCCCTAAGCGTGAAGTAGGGAGGGGGCTAGGAAAAACCCTAGGTGCAGTGACTGTGGTGCATTTCTCTTTTTTCTTTTTCTCCTCTTCTTCTCTCTTTTTTTTTCTTTTTTTTTTCTCTTTTTTTTTGAAATGATAAATAAGCCTAATTGTCTTCATCGGAATGAGGAGGGGAAGGGGGTCGATAGATTTGCTAAAAAACCGGCGACTTTGCATGTAATCTTTCAGATTCATGCGGACATGAAGCGAAGTGGTGGAGAGGAAAGGGTGATTGCACCTAGTGAATTGGCTGTCGTTCATATCTTCTAGGAGGGCTAGGCAAAAAGAGGGAAGGGGACTAGCCCTCATCATAAGACGAGCCATGGCGCAGTTGTCTATAGCGTTAGGATCAAAGAATAGGGGAGGTAGACCGCGCTCTTGTGGAGTCGGGTCCTGTTTAAGAAGTAGCCTAAGTAACCTAAGATAATTACAAGTTGTTACAAAAGCGGGGTTAGGACATGAGGAGAAATCTGCAAGAAAGCGTGTTATAGACTCATCTAGGCTTTCGGCAGTAAAAAGAAGGGCATGCTCGAAGGATACTACAGTGGAGTTATAAATAATAGGAAAGTCATACCGCTCGTGGAGGGTGGCATCAAAATCTACCCCTACCCTTCGAGGGTACCCCATGTAGGTAGGGTTGTTCCGCTCGAATGGCAGGGTATTACAAAATGCCATCCAGGCAAGCATGCTGATGTTGCATACTCGCCTCCTCCACAGGGGTTGGCTTTTGTAGCCTTGTACAGTGTGTGGGACTTCAAAAACTTTATTTTGCCAGTAGTCGGCCGCTTCTGTGCCCCAAGAGGTTGGGGTCTTTTCCCGCTCTTCTAGCCATCTTTGCCCCAACTGGCCACCAACCGCGATTACCTCGTCCATCACCTTGAGCGGTAGGACCCTCCACAGATTGTTGGGTAGGAGGAAACTAAAGGGGAATGGATCCTTTCCTAGTTCCTATATCTCCCACAACACCAGTTCTGCGTGGAATCCTGCGGGAAGATCATTAGGGCACGGTGGGAGAGGTGCGGATGGTAGCACAGCTGGCTTGGCTCTCAGCTTTTTCTTGGCTTCCTCCACCAGCTTTTTGCGTCTTTCCCTAGAGGCGTCTTTTCTTTCCGCAGATGGGTCCTCTTGTGGTGGCTCTTGAGACTGCGGTGAGGGGGGTTGTGGGACTACATCCTCCTTGAATCGATTCGTATCGATTTCCAGTTCTGCTTCCTCCCCCTGCCGTTTTGCGTGTGTTGCTTCTTCCTCGAATCCGAGGGCGTCGATCTCCTAGGGGGTTAAGCTGGCCAGCAATAGGTATTTTCGTTGCTCACCCAAGCTCAGTCTAACCTCCACAAGTAAGGGTGGCATCTGCAATCCAGTGTGTAGGGATCTCCGCGCCGTGCCGAGGTTTCTTTGCGTCACCTCCAATGACTCTCCTTGCGCTGTGTGGGTGGCGTCCAAGGTGGTGTCGAGGAAGGCCTTCTGTTGAGTGCTGAAGGCCACTTGGGCCACTTCTGCCTTGCTCTCTGCGATGATTTTCACCTTTTCTGCCAGAGCAAGGCACCACACCAGTGTCTTCACCCTCTTTTCATTGTGCGCAACCCACTCCTCTGCTCTTTTGTTCATTACCTCCAAGCTCTCTCCCTATTTTAGGGTTAGCATCATAAGTTTCTGCTCATAGTCTTCAAATTCCCTGACTAGCCTCTCTTGCTCTTCTTTTTCAGAGGCTAGCTGGTATGTCAGGCGCTTGATTTCCTCCTGCTGTTCCTTCATGCCTTGTTTTCTTTTTTCGTCCCTGGCATTCAGCTCAACCACCACAAGTGCATCAATCTGAGCAGATTTTGTAGCAAGCTCCTGGTATTGCACTATTAGGAGCTTGTGCTCTCTTTGCATTTTTACTAGCTCCCGTGTCTTGTTTTCGAGCTGCTGCCTCCAGTGCTCCTCCCTCTCATCCTTAGCCTTCATTTCTTGTCTGAGATTTGTGATCTCCCTCTGCTGCAAGGCTATCATTCTTGTTTTATCCAATTGGAAGGTGGCCACTGATTCATTCTCGGCTGCCAACTCAGCCATGGCTATCTTGCATTCCTCCTTAGCTTTCTCCAATTGGGAGAGCATCTCGGTGATGTATTCGTCGTAATTAGCCGATGGCGTCATCGTTGTGTGGATGGTCGAGGTTGAGGCTTCGACTTTCTGCTTTTTGGGCTCTTGCCTGGACTCCGCATCCGTAGCTAGCCTCTTCTATCATGTGGCCGTGGTTTCTGTGCTCTGTCCCTGGCCCATCTCTTTGTTGATGAAATATTGCATCCACGCCACGAAGTTTGACACATTTGCACTGGTCGGGATGCTGGGGGTGATGGTGGTGGGTTCAGCGGAAGGCACCAGGAGGGTAGGAATCGGATGGATCGGGGCCTTGCCCTTGCCCTCAGGGACTGGAGATGGCACAAACTCTGGCACCTGCGTGTTAGACCTTGGCCCCTCTTCTCTACGCGGGCTCAGGCTCCTTAGTTCATTTGCTCGGCTCTGTTGCTTGATGGACCAGTGGGTGGCTTCCGCCAGGTCCTCTTCCTCCTTCCTTCGTAGCTCTTCCTCTTTCTCATATGCTTTTCTCTTCCTTTCCTCCGCTTTTCTTTGCTCTTCCTTCTTTTTTCCTTTTTCTTCTTTTTCCCTCCTTTTCTTCTCTTCTGCTTCTTGTTTCGACGCCTCCTTTGCTTTCTGTAATTCTTCTTTTTCCTTCTCCTCCTCCTATCTCTTCGTCCTCTCTCTCTCCTTTGCTTCTTTTAGGGACTCTTTCTTCGCCCTTTCCAAATCTTCTCTCTCCTTCTTTTTGCCTTCGTCATCCTTCTTCTTCCTCTGTGTCGTCTTCTTCTTGGTTTTCCTACTTATCTTTTTGCTGGTTTGTCCCTCCCCTTCTTCTTCTGTTTCAGTTCTGTCGATGGACCTGTCTTTGTCCTGGTGAGGAGGCGACCTCTCTGACGTTTCTCCTTCTCCCTCTTCCGCCTCCTGTGCTTCCTTTACTGCCTCCTGGATGAGTGCAGTCAAGACTCCTCCATACCTGATGAAGGAGGCTTTGGAGGAGGCTTTCTTTCTTTTCGTAACTTTAGAAGCCGGAGATTCTCCTCCTGCTGGTACACTTCCTAGGGCCAGTGCTTTGGCCGCTTGATCAATCATTTTTCGCATGTACCCATTCCAATCTACTTCGTCTAGGGTATGGGCTGCTACATTCTCCAGCACTGGTAGGCTAATTCGATGCATCGAGGAATTGTAATGCTGGCTGGAGAAGAGCACATGTATCAGCTTGGCCTGCAACTTGGCCTCTGTGTCAGGGATGTCCTGGATGCTTATGCCGTCATTTGTGAGCACCTCTTCCTTCTTCATTTTCAGCATGGCATAAACATCCCTTTTTTGTTTCCTTTCTATCTTTGGTACCAATCCCAAAGCCTTCTCCACCAAGGCTGGATCCAACCGGACTTGTACCTGCTTTGCACCTTCTCCTCTGCCCACTGTTACAATACCACTTTCTTGGTGTGCGTTGTATGTTCTGAGGAACTCCATGAACTTTAGGTGGTCTGGCTCCTGCGAGAAATTTTCAATATACTTTGTGAGATTGCATTGTTCCACCACCCTTATGGCTGCTTCCTCCTTGGCCACCATGACTTCTATGTTGTGGATGGTTCGGAACTTGAGCTGCTGGCTGAAGGTGCGGTTCTCTAGATGGATGCGGTATTGCTCCCTTTCCTCGTCTGTGAACGGGAGTCGATGGGTGTGGTCTTACTGCGACATTTTATGCTCCTGCCATAAATCGTAACTTTCATTAGTATTTTTCACATATCAATTCGCTGGTTGCGTGAGAATAAAACTCTTGATTGAATTTCTTAGGAAGCCATTTTTTCATACTACATGCTTATGCTTTTTACTACCTTTACTTTATTGTGTCCCTTTTGATTCATTTCTCATCTGATTCCTTTCACCTTCACCATACCCCCTCCCCTTCCATCTTGAAAAGAATCCTTCCTAGGATTGGGGGTCAAAAGGTTAGGGGCTTTCGGCATGTTGGGGTAGGAGTTACTTGTGAAGGAGCCAAGTATAGAAATTTGGATTGTGTTCCAGTTGAGCTGCACGGTCCAGATCAAAGGGTCGAATTCCACGTGTGTGATGTATGTGAGGACATCTGTGAGGAAGTCACCAGAGTCAACCCGACTTGTGATGTGGAGCTCTTCCTCTGTTAAGAGGCGGTTAAGGTAGGGATGCCCCTTGATATGCTCGTCCATGGGTCGGCCCCGAAGAGTGGTTAACCCTCTATACGAGGTAGGCGCGACGTAAGTGGGATCATACTCTGCCGTTTTGATGGCTTGGCGTTGGTCATTATGTGACATCTGTCAACTTCCCATTGCAGCCTAAGAGCGTACCACTGCCTCAAGAAAGGTGATCCAGTGTCAACAAGGTGGGATAACCTTGCGATCTCTTGGTCAGTGATCGTAGAAGTGGTCCGTGGATCATATGACGTGATGAGACGTTGTTTAATGGCTTGCTCTTTGGAGATCTTGCTACTGAGCAACTCAGCAGCAGCAGCAGAGCGAGAAACTTTTGCAAATGCGAATTCAAAAGTCTCCCAAGAGCAAGGCATATTGTGCACTTCTATTGCAAAGGGTTCTTCTAGTAGACCCAAGTCCAAGCGGTCGTAGCTAGCTGAGGGCTAGCGATACGAAGGTGGCATCGAGTCGTTTAATGCATTCCACTACGTCATCCCCGGTGTCCTCCACAAGGTCAGCGGCTAGCACTAGAAAGGATTTTCATTCGTAGGAGGGCATAAGGCCGACAGGTGGTTGAGATTTGGCAGAACAAGCATTTTTGACAATGAAGATGGTCAGTTGGAAGTTTCCTTGAGCTTGCGGTTGGCTATTTGGAACATGGGTGGATTAGGGTCAGCCTTAACAGATGGATTGCTATATTCAGCTTTGCTTTGGGGAGTCGGATTGACTTGGTCGGGTGATGCCTCCTGTGACAGTGGCTGTTGCATGGGCCGATAGGTTTGTGTGACTCTCTTGGGTCGAAACGTAGACGAGTCGAATGGTAGGGGCTTTGGAGAGCGTTGCGGCCTATGGTTTCACTGTGTTGACGGACGTGGGCTGATTAAGCTTGAGGGTGGCGTACGACTAGTACCTTTGGTCGTGGGGACCTTAGGGATCCACAGTGAGGTATTTCCCTCATAGTAGCCTTGCGCATGCAAGAGGGCTTTAGGGACCCATCTTTGCTTAATCACGCGGCTCTTCCTGTGATTGGGTCTTGGCCTCCTAGGTTTAGAGTGCTGGGTCTTACGAGGATAGGTGCGTCTAGTCCTAGGCGGTTGTCGCTGCTGTTTAGGCATCCATTAGAGGCGAGGCTGTTGGGCCCTTGCTTTGGTTGCTACGGGCTGCGGTTTATGGAAGTCGAGGAGCGGCAGCCACGCTACCCCCTCCTTAGTCTTGCCTATGGATGTTTCTACCGGTGGCTTTGCAGAATGTGATGGTGTTGCACAACCCTTGTTGAAAGCTATGACAATGCACACGTTGCCTATTGCTAGGTGGATGCGCTGTGACTCATAATCAACATTGTAGCGAGTCTGCTTTTTGAAGGTTCGCCCCAGCAGTGACTTCGTGTTTGCGTCTGTAGCACTTGGCAATACGTAAAAAAGCATTGGAACAGTCTCAGACTTGATAGAAATGGCGACTCCGCACTTGCCGAGAAGTGCGTATGATTGAGCTCCATATGGGTTTAACTTGGCAGTGGTTGTTCAAATTCAAAGAGGCAGATAGATGACAAACAGAGTGAAGCAACTAGCTTCCTCTCTCACACTCCATTATTCATACCACACTCAATAGTGAAAGATACAACCTACGATCATAAGACCATTCACACCAAAGGCACCGACTTATTTGACGTATCTAACTACTATGGCTAGACTAGCTGTGTCCAGCTCATGTCGGTCAACACACACTAAATGAGCTTGATATTCTAACACTCCCCCTCAAGCTCAAGACAGCATATGTACTCCAAGTAGCTGTCTAAAACCACAGAACTTATCTTTACCCAGAGACTTGGTAAAGATATCTGCTACCTGCTCATCAGTCCTCACATGCATAAGATCAACCTTTCTTGCAAGGACCATCTCACGAATAAAGTGGTAGTGTACCTCTATGTGTTTTGTCCTGGCATGGTAAACTGGATTCATGGCCAGGAGTACACTACTCAGATTATCACATAACAGTTTCACTGGAGCATCAACCTGAATATCCAAGTCAGCCATAAGCTTGAGCAGCCAAGCAATCTCACATGCTGCCAATGCAGCCCCCCTGTACTCTGCCTCAGTACTAGATAAAGCAACCGTAGGCTGCTTCTTGTTGCTCCAACTGATCATGCCGCTACCAAAGCCAAAGGCATAGCCACTCGTAGATCGTCTGTCAGTTGAGCATCCTGCCCAATCTGCATCTGTGTATCCAATCAGTATCAAGGGCTTATCTCTGACATAGAACAGCCCATAGTCTACAGTAGACTTAACATACCTCATGATGCGTCTAACTGCATCCAAGTGCGGCTTCCTCGGCTTCTACATAAACTGGCTTATCAGGCCTACTGCATAGCTCAAGTCAGGCCTAGTGATGGTCAAGTAAATCAGACTGCCGACCATCTGCCTGTACATAGTCACATCTTCTACTTCAGCCCCAGTGTTCACATCTAGCTTTACATTCTGGTCCAGAGGTGTATCCAGTGGTTTGCATTCAGCCATGCCATACTTCTTAAGCATTTCCATGGCATAGTGCTTCTGCATCAGCCATAAGCCATTTTCAGCTGGTATGACCTCAATACCCAAGAAATACTTCAGATCTCCCAGATCTTTCATGTCAAATTCAGATTTCAGCATCTTCATAGCATGCTGAATTCCCATGTCATCATCTTCAGTGATTATCAGGTCATCAACATATATGACCAGCACTACCAAGCCACTGTCAGTCTTCTTTGTAAACAGGCTGTGATCAGCCCTGCCAACAACAAATCCAAGACTCTGCAAGTAACTGCTGATCCTAGCATGCCAGGCTCTCGGAGCTTGTTTCAGCCTGTATAATGCCTTTTTCAGCCTGCATACATAATGCTGAAAATCAGGGTGCACATACCCTTCCGGCTGAACCATGTATACATCCTCTGCTAAATCACCATTGAGGAATGCATCCTTAACATCCATCTGCTGCAATTTCCAGCCTTTTGCAACAGCCAAGGCAATAACAGTTCGTATGGTTGCCATTTTTGCAACCGGGCTGAATGTTTCATCATAATCCAACCCATACTACTGAGCATATCCTTTAGCGACCAGCCATGCTTTGTACCTTTCCACACTGCCATCAGACTTACATTTGATTTTATAAACCCATTTGCAGCCAACAGGCTTTTTCCCTTCAGGCAGTGGTACCAAATCCCAAGTCTGATTTTTAGCCAAGGCTTTCATTTCTTCGTCCATAGCCATGCACCAATTTTCATCATTTGCTGCTTCAGCATAAGTACCTGGTTCTTTGATCTCCATCACTTTTGTCATGTATGCATAATGCTTTGCAAAATAACCAGAGTACGTCAACCTGTCAATAGGGTATCTAACCCTCTGTGATCATCTAGGCTGTGGTGCACTACTCGATTCACCTCTCTCATGAGGCGGAATGTACCTGTTCTGCCTCGTGCCAGGCGTATAGACAGTCGAAATACCAAGTTCGCTGTCTAAAGTATCACTAGACTCATAGCCCGAAGTCATTCTGCCAGGTGTCATCATACCATCCTCAATAGCTTTCTCTTTTCCTTTGCTATCCAAGACATCATGTCTCCCCCTCACTGACATACCCGTGTCAGTGGACGGTGAGCTCCTCAATCTCCCTGTCCATGGGGATACTGTCTGACTGATAGGTCCTGTCATAGCAGTGCTCTGCTGCATATCAACTGTAGAGACATGAGTGGAAGGCAGATCAGATGGCACTGCAACTGGTGAGACATACCAAGAGCCCAGCTCATCAAAGATGACATCCCTGCTTACCAAAGTCTCCCTAGTAGAGGGATCATAACATTTGTATGCCTTCTTCTCCTGCGAGTATCCAATGAACACACTCTTATGCGCTTTGGGATCCAGCTTTTTCCTTTTCTCATCTGGAATGTGCACATAAGCAAGACAGTCAAAGACCTTCATGTGTCTTACATCCGGCTTATAGCCATAGAGCCTCTCAAATGGTGTCATGTCATGAATGCATGCAGTGGGAGTCCTGTTCAGAATATATGCGGCAGTCACAACAGCCTCTGCCCAATAGTAAAGTGGCATATGGTTCTCATTCATCATGGCCCTAGCAGCTTCCATCAGAACCCTATTCTTCCTTTCAGCTACTCCGTTTTGCTGCGGAGTGTAGCTACAGGTTAGCTGCCTACGAATGCCATTTTTAGCCAAAAAATCGGCAAATTCATTGGAGACATACTCCCCATCGCTATCAGATCTCAAGCAAGAGATGTAACACTCAAATTCCTTCTCAACCTGTGCCTTAAATTTCTAAAAAACAGCAAAGACCTCATCTTTTGTTTTCAACATGTAAAGCCAGGTATATCGACTGTAGTCATCAATGAAAGATACATAGTATCTGGAACCCCCCATAGATGCATTATGAGCTGGTCCCCAAACATCAGAGTGCACTAACTGCAGTGGTCGTGTACTCTGTCTTACATGCCTGACAAACAGCAATCGTGATTGCTTACCAAAATGGCAAGCCTCGCATACATGACCAATATCTGAATATTGGAATCTAGGTAACCCTGTTACCAGCTGCTTCTTCTGCATGGTCTGCAGCCTCTGCAAATTGACATGCCCCACTCTCTTGTGCCAAATCTCTAAGTCCCTGATAGTGCCAGAACCCTGGGCAAACATAGCGGAATTTAGCTCTGGCAGTGTAGCATCAAGAGTGAACATTCTTCCATTTCTGTGGCCTTTCGCGATCAACTTGCATCCATTGCCAAACTCTTCAATAAAGCAGCCATGCTTATTGAAGCGAACCTGCAAGTTCTGCTCTGTCATTTGGCCCACAGACAATAGGTTCTTCGTAATCGAAGGGACATGCAAAACATCATGAAGATTCTTCTTCCTGCCATCATGTACAACCAGAGGCACTTTGCCTTTATGCTCAATGCTATGCTGCGTGTCATCACCTGTGCATACATAGCCATGCTTTTCAGCCACCATATCCGTGAACCAATCACCATGAGGGGTCATGTGATTCGACGCCCCCGAGTCAATGTACCACACTGCATCATCAGATGATTTTTCAGCAGCCTTATCTTTGACATATTGCATGGCAAACAATCTATCACCAGAGTCATCTGCCTGACTGGACGTAGCATAATGTCCATGCTGCTTGCCCTTCTGATTTCCCTGCTTCTTCTAGCAATCCTTTGCAATATGCCCATACTTTCCGCAGTAGTGACAATCCTTATCTTTATTTGGATTGTCTGACTGACGCTGCTGTTGCCATGAGCCTCTGCCACGGGAGTTAGATCTCCCCCTTCCTCGAAAGTTGCCACTACCTCTTGCATTTGATGACTGTTGATTGCTATTACTATAGGATGCATTCTGCTGGCCTCCTTTGCCAAATCCATAGCCTCTACCACGGCTACCACGACCACGCTGATTCGAATAAAGAACTGCATCCTTATTCTTTAAGCTGCTTGACCCTGTAACTAAGCCAAGCTTCACCTCTTCATGAATCAATAACGCAACCAGCTCATTAAAATCAGGCATCTCAGCCCGCACAGATACTGAAGTGTCAAAAGACTTGTACTCCGGACCTAAGCCATTTAAGGTCACTGCAACCATATCCTCATCTTCTACCTGTGAGCCAACAGATGCGAGCTGATCTGCTAAGGTTTTAATCTCCGTGACATAGTCCTGTATGGATCTGTTCTTTCTCTCTATGTTGTTGAATTTTTGCTTCAGTTGTATCTTCCTGGCACTCGTAGTTGTGCCATAGTACCTGACCAATATGTTCCATGCATCTGCTGGGGATTTACAGTTCATGATCTGCATCACAATAGCATCCGAGATACATAATGACAGCCAATGTAAAACTCTGCGAGCTCTTTCCGTCCAAGCTCAATGCGCTCGTCTTTGATCAGCTGTAGGATTCCTATCTGGAACTTCAGGTTCAGCCTCAATACCTGTCACTAAGTCCCAGTATCCTTTGCCTATCAGAAAGTTCTCCATGCGGAACTTCCATATTGCATAATTGTTGCTATCAAGCTTTTCTCCCACAATCTGGGTTACATTATCAGTTCTATCAGCATTTGCCATGTTGCAGACCTTGCCTGGCTACCTGCAAACCAAGATCTTCTTAACAGTTCAATTTCAGTCCGGAACTGTTTATGACAGTTTTCTGCAATTAATTGCAGAAAAAAACCAGTAAATTTCAGTCAAATATTAGTCCAAACAAAGTCACAATCGGTTGATCCAACTCATAAAGACAACTGCCAATACATATGCCTGATGTTCGGTTCAGATTTAACTCCTACAGACCCACTGCCAGGGTCCAAAAGCATGCAGTCCAAACCTGTAAACTGCAATTACAACAGCCTTTCCAAAGTCAAACTCTACCTGGATACACGTAATGCATGTTCCAAAACTGCTTAGTTGACTGTGGGTACATGTGTCAAGCCATGCATAGGCATAGAACCTCAAAATAGTATATAACCAGCATATATGAATATTGTAAATAAATTCCCAGATTTCAAATAGCCAATGCACTGCCAATAGGGATTAATTTCAGTCCCAAATATCCATAAACCATTTGCATTACTTCTGTTTCCAATGCTCAAGCATTCAACAGTCATAGACCAAGTCTTCAAGTACCTGTGGAACAACCCCAGCCAACTAGTTTTTCAGAAATAACCAATTTGTGCTTTATGTCTGCAAATTTTTTCCAGTTTTCCAACCTATCACAGGCTCTCAGATCAGGCCATTTCAAGCTCCAAGTTTATGTCAAAATACCCAAGAAGTATGACATGTCTTCTACCAAGCATCAAGTGCTACATCCAAGTTCAATGTACATGCCAAAGAGCATCCAAATATGCAGACTTCCCAAGTGTACAATGTCACTGTAAGTAAAAAGGAGCACTAAGTCACCCTGTTCAAACTCGCGCTGCTTGACATGCTTGTCAAACCAGCTCTTGCGTTGAGCTTTCTTGCAGATAAGCGCGTGGGTGGCTGAAGACGAGTTTCTGATAGGTGTTCCAGCTCGACCAGGCGTTGTGTCCATGTCTCCTTCCCTTCCCATCGTTCTTAAACTAAGAATTCTAATGGTAAAATTGCCTCAGTCCCATAGGTTAGCCTAAAGGGGGTTTGGTCAACAGCCGTTTTATAAGCTGTGCGGTAGGCCCACAAGGCTGCCATCAACTTGTTGTCCTAGTCGCTTCGTGAGGTTGAGACTATTTTAGTCAGGACATTGATAAGAATCTTGTTAGTTGATTCTGCCTGGCCATTAGCCTGAGGGTAGTATGGTGAGGATTTGTGATGGATGATGAGAAAGGTGGATAGGAGGTGTGCTATCACTTCGTTGATGAAGTGTGTGCCTTGGTCGCTAACCAGTTCGATGGGGAAACCGAAGTGCGAGATCACTTGCTCCCATAAGGACTTGGCGGTCGTCCTAGCATTGTTTTTCGTGTGGCTCTTGCCTCTGCCATTTTGTGAGGTAATCTGTGGCCACTACGATGTACTTGGCTTGTGAGTACTGCGTCGCAGGACTGATGGGTCCTATGAAGTCAATTTCCCATTTTTCGAAGGGTTGGCGAGCAATAAGTGGGGTCAACTCCATTTGATCTTTACGAATCGAGACTTTTGTCAGTTGGCACTCGTCACAATGCTTGACGAATTGCGTGGTGTCGCGGAAAAGTGTGGGCCACCATAGTTGAGACTGCAGCACCTTCCATGCTGTCGTGTCTCCACTAAAGTGTCCTCCCACAATGCCGTTGTGCGCCTCCGAGAGCACATCGTGCATCTCATGCTCACACACGCACCTACGTAGCAATCCGTCTTGCCCCAGCCTATAGAGTTGGCCTGCAATCAATTGGTAGGGCTGGATCTTTAGGATCAAGTGCCTAAGTCGGGCCTTTTCTATTGGTCGCTCAGGTAGTCCGTGCTCGAGCACTTGGACTATGTCGTCTGCCCAATATGGCATTAGATCAACCTTAAATAAATCTCTCTCGCTGGACAGGTGGAATAAGTGAGTGTCAAGTAACTCGTCAACGATGCCTTGTCCAGCGGCTTCTCCTGTGGGGATTGTTAAGATATCGAGCTCCACTGGTGATACGCCAGGGTGACCCTTGTGTATTTATGTCACCGACTTGTCAGTTATGCAGACGCGGTTGGTACACCGTCCATGAATAATAGCTACATGATAGCTATCCTTATCTACTCTAGTTCGTGGCTCAGTTAGTATGCCACCTTAGTTAGTTGAGTTTGGTTTGAGACCCATATATAGGGTTCTTCTATTTCTTTGTACTAGAGTTCTTTTGGCTTACACAACTAAGAAGAGGAAAACTGTTTTCAGCCTCCACCCTTGTGTGTCTTCCCCCATTGTGCAAGTAAGAAAGCTTCAAGCAAGACTCCTTCCTTCTCTCCCACAATCTTGACATGGTATCAGAGCCTTGTTCATGGTAAGGAGCTCAAGAAAGCAAGCCAAGCTTGCGGTGTTCTGGTAAGAGGAGCAGTGTTGCTTTCATTTTCTGTTTTGGGAGCAGATCTCTGCAGGTAGCACAGCTGGAAAGTGCAGGAGTGCATTGTCTCAGGTTGAGACGCCCTTCGCGGTGAAGCAAGAGGGAAGTATATGCTGCGGGAAAGGGCTTTAGCCATAGGCGACCTTTTTTTTTTGATTTGAGGCCATTTCGGGGCCTGTTTTGGAGGCGGAAGTTTTCTGCACGCACTCAAGAAAAGGCCCAGTTTTATGCTGTGCGACCACTGTTCTACAGGTCAGTGAAAAGTTGCTGTAGAAATTGCATCGTATGCTTGTGTGCAGAGACATTGGGAGTTATGCAAAATTGTCACTAGGAAGTGACTGTGTGGTCAAATACCACTCTCGTCAGTTTTGCAGATTAGCCCTTGTGAGGCTGAAGCTGTGTTCTTTTCAGTGACAGAACTTTTTGCAGTATTCTGTAATGGCGTCTGATTCTCTCTCACAGATTGTTACTGAAAAGCTTGACAAGAACAACTTCCAAGCATGGAAGTTTAGAATGACGAATTTCCTTATGGGAAAAGGATATTGGGAATTTGTTGCAGGAAATGAAGAAGAACCAGTTCTTCCTAATGTTCCCAATCAATAGCAAATGCAGGCATTTAAAGCATGGCATGAGAGAGCCAGGAAAGTTATGTACTGGCTATCTATCAGCATTTCAGACTCTATGATTGTGCATATTCAAGATGTAAGTACGCCAAAGGAGGCATGGGATACTTTGTCAAAAATGTATAGCACAAATACGCAAGCCAGGAAAATGCAGCTCAAGCAAGAGTTGCATAATGTGCAAAGAGAAAATATGAGGATCAATGACTACCACATGAAGGTGAAGAAGATTGCAGATGCACTTGCTTCCATTGGGTCACCAGTGGAAGATGATGATTTAGTTTCTGTGACCTTGAATGGTCTAGGAAAGGATTATGCACAGTTTCGGACATCCATTTCAGTTCGTGAAAGATTTCCTGATTTTGAGGAGCTGATTGCTCTTCTAATTTCTGAGGAGCAAAGAAATGGTGGTGCATCTTCTTCAGGAGAAACTTCAAAAGAAGCTGTCTTCTACTCAAATGCTGGAAGAGGTAGAGGCAGAGGTAGAGGAGGACGATTTGGAGGCCGTGGTAGAAATCAGAATATGCAGCAAACTCAAGAAAACCAGTCCTATGGAGGAGGACGTGGTAACTCTAGAGGCAGGGGGAGCCAAAGAGGTCGTGGTGGATGGCAAAGAGGCCAAAATGCAAACAATAATGTTGAATGCTACTATTGTGGTAAAATGGGTCATATGGCTAAAGACTGCTATAAAAAGCAGAATGACATCATGAATGGAAAACTGCAACAAGGAAATTATGCATCCTCTAGTAGACAGGGTGATGACAGAAATGAGCATCTGTTTATGGTGCAGCACATGAACAATTCTGTGACAAGTGCAGAAGAAAGCAACGATGTATGGTATGTTGACTCAGGTGCATCAAACCATATGACAGGTCATGCAGAATGGATGGAGGATGCAAGGAAAATGGAAAAACCAGGATTTGTGGAGACTGGTGATGATACTGTACATCCTATTGTGCAGATTGGAAAAATTCCTTTGTCTATACAGGATGGGAAAAAGAAATACCTGTCCGATGTATTTCATGTCCCGAATATCACCAAGAATCTGGTTTCTGTTGGTCAAATGGTTGAGCAGGGCTTGCAGGTCAGATTTAATCCTCGTGGATGCTTTGTTGAGGATATGAAAAATAAAGGTCACTTGATAGCAAAGGAAAGAAGAAGGGCAGAATGTTTACATTGGATGCAGACATGTCTGAATTGAGTGCAGCAATGTTTGCACATGGGACTGGTGTAGTTGCAGATATTGATATCTGGCATAAACGCATTGGTCATGTTAATGTAAAGTGACTTAAATCAATGCAGGCCCAAAATATTGTTGCAGGTTTGCCTAAATTCAAGGTTGCAGAAATGCATAAGGTATGTGAAGCCTGTTGGTTTGGAAAACAGGCAAGGAAACCATTTCCTAGACATGTTCAAGAGAGTGAGAAGCCATTGGAATTAATCCACTATGATGTGTGGACTACTAAAGCTGCATCTCTTGGAGGCTGTCATTATTTTGTCACTTTTATTAATGACTATAGCAGAAAAGTTTGGGTGTATTTTATGAAAAAGAAAAGTGAAGTTTTTGGGCATTTCAAAACTCTTAAAGCTATGGTTGAAAAAAAAACAGGCCTGCAGATAAAATGCCTAAGGTCAGATGGAGGGGGAGAGTACCTCTCAAATGAGTTTGCAAGGTTCCTGCAGGAGCATGGCATAAAGCAGCAATATTCATGCAGTCATACCCCACAACAAAATGGAATTGCAGAAAGAAAAAACAGGTATATTGGAGAGGTATCTCGTGCCATGCTCAATGAAAAAGACTTGCCAGATTTTTATTGGGCTGAAGCAGTTGCTACAGCAGTCTACATAATGAGCAGGACTCCCACTGCAGCAATACGTGGAATGACTCCAGAGGAGAGGTATATTGGTAGGAAACCAGATATTTCTCATTTGAAAATTTTTGGTTGCATTGCCTATGTACATGTGCCAGATGAGTTGAGATCCAAGTTGGATCCAAAAGCTGAGAAGTGCATCTTTATTGGTTACTCTCTGCAGCAAAAAGGGTATAGATGCTATAACCCTTCTACTCGTAAGTTTACAGTGAGCAGAGATGTTGTTTTTGATGAGATGAGTAGTTGGTATAAACCAGTAAATGTGATTGATGATGTAGATGCACAAAATGGTAATGCTGCACAGAATTCACAGCAACAGTCACAAAATATTAGTGGACCTGGAGCGTCCTCTAGCATGGTTCACATTCTTCGCCATGGACAGGCAGATTGAGATCAGGAGAATCTTCTCAAAGTAATGCAGATAGTGGTATGCAGGTATCACGAAAAGGAAAAGAGAAGGTTGATCAGCCCATGTTTGATGTGAATGCAGGTCACTCTTATGTGGATGGTGAATCCAGTGGCTCAGAACAGAGCATTGATGATGAGTTGGGTATTCCTTCTATTGTTACACCTGGAGTAAGGAAGACCAGGGATGTTTTGAGAGCACCTGGGAGTGAACCTACTTTGCGCAGGTCTACGAGAGCTAGGTATCCTGTGGATAGGCTGAAATATGATGGATTTATAGCCATTCACTATGCATATATGGTTAAAGTGATACAGGAACCAGAACCCACTTCTTTTGAGGAAGCCATGGGAAAAGAAAAATGGGAGAAAGCCATGGATGAAGAAATGGATGCCTTGGAAGCAAATGCTACATGGGAATTGGTACCTTTGCCTAAAGGTAAAAATGCAATTGGCTGTAAGTGGGTTTATAAGGTAAAGCACAATGCAGATGGTTGTATGAATAGATACAAGGCAAGATTAGTAGTCAAGGGGTATGCACAAACATATGGCATTGACTATGAAGAAACATTCAGTCCGGTTACAAGGATGGCAACCGCAAGAGCAGTCATTGCTATGGCTGCATCAAAGGGATGGTCTTTACATCAGATGGATGTAAAGAATGTCTTCTTGCATGGTGATTTGCAAGAAGAGGTCTATATGGAGTAGCCACCAGGTTATGTGCATGCTATTCATCCCGAGTTTGTTTGCAGGTTGAAGAAAGCCTTGTATGGCTTGAAGCAAGCACCTAGAGCATGGTCTGACAAGATAGGACAGTATCTTGTCACTATTGGCTTTCAGATTTCCAAGGCAGATTTCTCACTTTATGTGAGAAAAACAGAGAAAGGTATTATGCTACTTGTCATTTATGTTGATGATTTGATTATGACAGGTGACAGTGATGAAGATATCCTTCATGTGAAAATGCTATTGAAGGAGAAGTTTGAGATGAAGGATTTGGGAGAGCTGCGTTATTTCTTGGGCATTGAGGTGATTAGATCACCAAGTGGGATACAGCTCTTGCAGAGGCAGTATGGATTGGACATGCTGTCCAAATATGGGATGACAGGCTGTAAGCCTATTTCAATTCCTTTGGAGCAGAATGTGAAGCTGAGCACAAATGCAAGTGAGCTTCTAGAAGACCCTACTATGTACAGATGCATAGTAGGAAGTTTGATTTATATGACTATTACCAAGCCAGATTTGAGCTATGCTGTTGGATTGGTAAGTCAGTTTATGCAGGCTCCAAGGAAACCACATTTGGATGCGGCTAGACTCATACTCAGGTATGTGAAGTCCACATTGCAGTATGGACTATTTTATGAGACTGGGGTTCAGATACAGTTGCATGGATACACTGATGCTGATTGGGCTGGTAGTATTTCTGATAAACGATCTACCACTGGATATGTGTTCTCTTTTGGGAGTGCTGTAGTCACTTGGAGCAGCAAGAAACAGCCTACAGTTGCCTTGTCGAGCACACAGGGTGAGTACAGGGGTGCAGCAATGGCTACATGTGAGGTAGCTTGGTTGCATAAGCTACTTTATGATATGCATCAGTCTACAGATGGGCCAGTTGTCATTTATTGTGACAACATGAGTAGTATACACTTGGCAAATAACCCAGTCTATCATACTAGAACAAAGCACATTGAGGTGCATTATCACTATGTGCGAGAGAGGGTTTTACTAGGTCTTATTGATCTAGTTTATGTCAGCACAGAGAATCAGGTAGCTGACATATTCACGAAGGCATTGGGCGCAGAGAAGCTGCGCAAGTTCAGAGACCTACTTGGTGTGCAGGAATTGGGATTGAGCTCGAGGGGGAGTGTTAAGATATCGAGCTCCACTCGTGATACGTCAGGGTGACCCTTGTGTATTTATGTCACCGACTTGCCAGTTGCAGACGCGGTTGGTACACCGCCCATGAATAATAGCTACATGATAGCTATCCTTATCTACTCTAGTTCGTGGCTCAGTTAGTATGCCACCTTAATTAGTTGAGTTTGGTTTGAGACCCATATATAGGGTTCTTCTATTTCTTTGTACTAGAGTTCTTTTGGCTTACACAACTAAGAAGAGGAAAACTGTTTTCAGCCTCCACCCTTGTGTGTCTTCCCCCATTGTGCAAGCAAGAAAGCTTCAAGTGAGACTCCTTCCTTCTCTCCCACAATCTTGACAGGGATGCGTGACATGTGATCGGCCATGTAATGCTGTTTTCCCATTCGTACTACCACAAAGAAATCGAACTCTAGGAGCAGGAGGAGCCATCGAGCTATGCGCCCTGTAGCACAAGGTTTGTTTACTAAATAGAGTAGGGCTTGATGTCCACAAAGAAGATGAAGGGTGTGGCCAATAGATAATGCCGGAATTTCTTCACAGCGAACGCCATGGCTAGTCCCTCTCTTTCTATTGTCGAGTAGTTCATCTCCATCTCAGTGAGTTGTCTGCTAGCAAAGCTCATTGGATAATCTAAGTTGTGCTCACCAAGTTGGCACAACACTGCCCCCACGACAAACTTAGAAGCATCGATGTGCACGTGGAAGGTAATGGTCCAATCTGGGGCTCATAGAATTGGTGCTATTGTTAGAGCCTTTTTCAATTCTTCCTATGCTCATTGGCATGCCTCGGTCCACTCGAAGACAATCAGCAGCTTGTACAATGGTCTGGCGATCAGCACGTAGTTTAGTATAAACCACCGATAGTATCCAGTATGGCCTAAGAAGCATTGAATTCCCTTGTAATTAATTGGGGGTGGAAGGTCAACAATAACCCTGACCTTCGAGAAGTCAGTGGCAATGCTATTCTTGGACACAACGTGTCCTAAGATGCATCCGTACTTTACCCAAAATTGACACTTCAAGGGGTTCAAGGAGAGATGATATAAGCGGTACCGTTCAAAGACTATCCAGAGTTTGTCTAAGTGTTCGATCTAGGTCAAATGGACACACAGGTCGTTGACAAAGACCTCTAACTCCTTGCAAAGCATGTCCTTAAAGATGGTGCACATGAGGCATTGGAAAGTGGCAGGGGCATTGGTCAACCCGAAGGGCATGATTATGTATGCAAAGATGCCCCACTCAGTGGCAAAGGCGGTCTTGTGCCTGTTTGCAGGATGCACTTGCACCTGGTTGTACCCCGAGAAGCCATCCAGAAAACTGTAGGCTTCCTTGCCTGCCACCCTCTCAAGCATGTGCTCGGTGTATGGCAATGGATAGTTGTCTCTCTTTGTAGCAATGTTCACCTTCTTGTAATTCATGCACACTCGGATTTTTCCATTCTTCTTCATCACAATGACTATGGGTGATACCCAGTCTGTGTGCTCAGTTTCGTAAATGAATCCAGCTCTCATCAGCTTGTCAATTTCCTCTTTGATAGTATGTGCATGTTTTGGATTCATAGGGTACGGTTGCTGCTTGACCAGCGTTGCGTCCGTCGTCATGGGTATGTTGTGAGTCACAACACTCGGATCTACCCCCTGTAGCTCTTCTAAGGACCAAGCAAACACATCTAGGTACTCCCGCAAGAGAGCGACAAGACTCATTTCTTCTTTATTAGTCAAGTCATCGGCAATGAACACTGGTCGGGGTGTTTCCCCTTCCTGGGCTAGGTCTACCTCCTTGACCTTGGCTGGTCCTTCGATTGGTTCGCTCGTCTACCCTTGACGCTTGGCACCTAACAAAACTACTACCCTATCCCCTTTTTTGAATTTCGTGAAGCATTTAGGAAGGTCTTGCGGCTTTCGTTGTTCTTTTGATTGTGTATCCCTGGGTTGCTTTGCCTTTTCCTGCCTTAACTGTCTGCGCCTCAGGTGGACGGGTAGGTCCCCCTTGGTGCGTCTGGTCATGGGTGGCCTAGGGATCTCTAGATCACTGTTCGAAGTAACTTTCGATTTAGAGTCAAACCCTCCATCTTTGCTAGAAGATGTGGTCTCTCCTGGTGGCCACAATTCAGATGGCGATTCGGTCCTAAGTATTGATGTCATTCCTAGCTAGGCTAGGCCTGCTTGCTTAAGGTCTACGACTCCTATGCATTCCAACCAAGCGCGATCACATTCCCTGCACATGACTGCTCGCTTTATTCTAAGGGCCTACCTTCCTTGCGGCTTGGTGTCTACTCGTATCTGCTCAATTTCTCATCCTTCAGTGTCGTATTATATGGTATCTAC
The DNA here is from genome assembly GCF_053477565.2 of Lygodium microphyllum. Lineage (NCBI taxonomy): Eukaryota > Viridiplantae > Streptophyta > Polypodiopsida > Schizaeales > Lygodiaceae > Lygodium > Lygodium microphyllum. The sequence continues at coordinate 102,665,953 of NC_141142.1, forward strand.
TTCACCCTCACTCTCATCACTGAAGGATTGGCAGTCTTTGTATTCGTTGCTGGAATCTTTACCATCCAACTGCTCATCATCTCCTAGGGCTTGGTATGCCTCGTGTCGTTGGTTAGGAACTAGGGCCCATTTATACATGAGGTTCAAATCGTGCACCCTGGTCCATTGCCACTTGGCTTCCTCTAAGAGATCCTGGAGTGGTTTGAAATTTGCAGCTGGGTTGCCAGCTAGCTGGTTCGTTAGGTATTTCAGTATCCCCTGGAGTTCCCTTTTGTTGGATGGCACTTGGAAGGTGACATGCTTAGGCTTTCCCCGGTGGCTCCCTGCCATCATGTAGACTAGTGCAGAGAGTGCTTCGTTAGACTTGTCGATCGTTTTGATGGCCTGCTCATATGTCTCATGATCTGAGAATGGCAGGTCGATTGTAGCAAGAATGTGCATCCAATCCCGCTCATTCTCTGGGCATGGGATATACTTGGTCAAGGGCCCATAGGGCTTCTTGACCTGAGTATTCCCTTTGAGCATGGTAGAGATGGCGTCTAGGTCGACTGGTGAGGTCTTCCAAGTGTCCATCTCTATTCTTATGGCGTCCGTTTTATTGCTAAGGAAGATTAAGCCATTACCCCAATCTTCGATGACTCTAGCGTTGCGCATCTAGGGTCGGCCTAATAGGACATCGTAGTCTACTCCCTTCATGACTATGAAGTCGACAGAGAATTGGACACTTGCGATCTTCATTGGCCAATTCTTCAGTACCCTGAATGGCTTCACTCTCATACTGTTTGCTAGCGTGACATTAAACCTAGCAGCTTCAACAGGCGGGTTTCCCCAAGTCTGAAGCACTGTGTGGCTAAGCACACTAACCCCAGCTTCCGTGTCTACGATTCCCTTTCTTGTTGTATCACCTAGGGCTAGGACTGGTTGGACCATGTGCATCTCAGAGCCTTTCCAAAAGGCGTTGACGTGCAAGGATTTAGGCACGAAGTGCAGTGTCAAACTTGGCAATTGCGTTTCTGCATCCTGGTCTCAAGGGTCTACCGTGACCTGCTCTTGTGACCCTTCGACCCACTACTTAAGCCATAGGGTAGGGTGCTGCTTAAGCAGATCTCCTAGGATAAGTGTTACAAGGGTGGTCACTATCGTGGTCAGGAGATCGTTAGATACTCATCCTTCCCTTAGCCTAGATTTTCCGTGCCAATGGCCATGGCTGATCTGTGGCTCTGTCATGTCAAGGCTTTGACTTAGCGGCACTGCTTGTGGCGCAGTTGCTTCTTTTGACTTATGTTGAGGCAGTGATATTGGCGTGCTTATGCTGGAGAGATCATCGATCTCGTCCTCTATGATGGGTTCAGTGTCTTTGAGATGCTGTTGAGCCTCCCTCACCCATTCCTTCACCTTTTCTATGGCCTCTAATTGTCGCTTTAGATGCGGGTATTCCCGTACCTTAGCGCTTCCTTTTTCGGCTGTCTTAAGGGCTGAAGTCTCTGCCTCCGCGTCTGAAACCTTCTTTCCCGCAGGTAGAGTCGTAGCACTCTCGGTCTTTAGTGCGACCTTAGCTTCCAATCTCTTCTTTTTCCGCCTGCGGCTTTTCTTTCGTATCGAGGTTGCGTTAAGATTGCTAGGTCCTGGCAGAGAAATGCGGGCCTGCTTCGTTTGGGCTCGGGTCATAACCCACAATGGGATAGGTGTGGTCTCCCCATCGGGGTTTTCGACACCAAACAGCCCCAATGGGACATATGGCAAGTTGGTTGAATTAGAGAATGGATTTCGCTTTGGGCAATCTATGAAAATATGGGTGATTCCATACTCTGCGCACCTTTGGTCAGCCTTGTCTCTGTTTTGTTGCTCCTTTTCAGGGCAACACGATGAGACATGACCAGGGTGACCACAAGTCCAACAAGTGCTGGATCGGGCTGCCCTCCTAGGCCTCTACCTCGTCCTCGTCCTAATGCCATCATCGGCACGGGTCGATAATCCATGAGGACCATGTTGCCCTTGTCGTCGTGCGAGATGTAAGGGTATATGTAAGTCTCTTCATCATTCGGCTCCTCCACGTAGTGTACTAGAGTGTCGCTCGGTGGGTGGGTCACGTAAGGACCAGGCGATCTAGGAATGCTTGTAGGATTTATGTCCATTCTAGGGATGGCTGGTTTCATATCGTTAGGCGCAGGAAGAGCCAATGGGGCTCCCCTTTCGAAGAATGGCTATGGCCTATTCACTAGATAAGGCTGGCCGTAGGGTTGTGAGTATGGAAGTCTTCTTGGTAATCTACAAAGTGTGACATCATGGCCGAGAACCTACCGCAGTTAGCGCAAGGTCTTGACCTAGGGTCTTGACACTCGGCCGGCAAGTGGTTTCCGCCACAGTACACGCATTGGACGTGTGGGGGTGTTGGTTGTCTCAACATGTCTTGTAACTTGGCTAATTCCATCTTGACCTCAGCCAAGCCTTGGTTTGTCTTGGTGGCCTTCCCCTTATCTTGGGATGATGGGATGGACCGCTCACTAGAGGCTGACGTGCTCTCTGAGCTTCGCGAGTTGGGTTCTTCTAGATTTGAGCTCCTAGAGCTCCGCTCTTTCAGTTGGTCATTGACTCTGATGGCTTCCTCAAACACTCTAGCCACCATGTCCCATTGCAAGCTTGAATTGCCTGCCAAAGCCTTATATAACTCCTCGTCCCGAATTCCGCTGATGAATATAGTCGAAACTGCTCTGTCAGTCGGTTGCTCGCTTGGAGGGATTCTCTTAAAGAGACTCCTCACATGGGTCACGTAGTCACGGATGTCCTCCTTCTCTTTCTACTTGATGTTCATCAAGTGTACTAGCAGGTTATCGGAGTATCCGGGCTCGACGAACCTCTTGACGAAGAGATCCTTAAGATTATTGAAGTTGGCTCGCTCTACAGCATCCAGGATTGTATACCATGTCCTACCCTTGTTGCCTAGGCAAAGCCCGAATGCTTGCAAGCGTTGAGTTTGGTCGTTGAGGCCGTTGGCTTCGCAGACTTGCTCAAACTACTCAACAAAGCTGTATGGATCATCATGCGATTGGTACTTATCAAGTTGCTTGGCAACAATCGGTATTTTGGCCTAGCTTTTTGAGCCTTGGTTCACCCCTAATCTTGCAAGCAGTGATGTTGCTAGTGTGGAGGCACTCTGCTCTACTACTGTATTATCGAGCAGCCGTTTCATGAGAAGCTTGCCCAACGTCAAGTCTCCCTCTAGAGCTCTCTCATGGTCCGTTTGGTTTCGACCAGCCAAGTTTAGCACACGCTGCACCTCATGCAGCTCCATGCTTTGCCTTTGGCTCCTAGCCTCTACTGATCCCTATTATACTTAGCTATTCCCTGCAATGCCCTGTGGGCTAGCCTCCTCTCCTCTTCTAGATCTATAATGATTGTGTCTGCTGTCCTGCCGCGGTGCTCGTACCAGGCGTGCACGTCGTAACTGCTCACCAGCTGGATAGCATCTGGGAATACACTCAAATCGAGCTCCTCATTAGACCGATGGTCTGAGCTTTCTTTCGTCATGGTCGAATTCTTATGCTCCACTACGCTGTCGATCAAGTTGAATAGTCTTGACAGATCTTCATTGTTGGAATTCCTTGATTGGTCCTATTCTGTGCTTGATGGTTTGTCTATATCTTGGGTCCTCTCCTATTGGTGGGTTCCTTGAGTGTTTTATCTGAGCGAGTCCCTTTGGTTATTGAATACATACCTTAATTTAGGGTCACTCGGTGAGTGTGTCATTCCTCGTGCACTTGTGCCCAATCAGGGTTTTAGCTTTCTTAAGTGTACTTCAAGTGCAAAAATTCCATGTGAGTGTGGCAACCAATTCCTCAGCGTCCTACACACTCTCGCTTGTTTCGGGCCAGATAGGCTTGTAGGTCCATTTTCTGACCTTTTTGTCAGGGTTTAGGGTTTCCTTGTATGTTACCTTGTTCGCTTTCGGTCAATCAAGTTTTACGGTTCGTGGCTCGCGTCTAAGTCCTTGAGTCTCGCAACTGTCCACTTCTAGCCGCTAAGCGGCTGCGCACTACAATTTCTCTTGTCACGTGTGCCAGAATCAAGTTCTGAGTGCCCGAAGGGTTTCGACAATTTGCGCTAATGCGTATTTGCCAGGTTAGGTCAAATTTCTAACAGATTTGACAAAAAGTTACACTCGGACCAACTGGTCCGAATTGCAGGGTTCGAGTAGGTCACTCGGACGGGCTGAGGCACAAGGTCGAGGGCCGAATTTTCAGATTTGACTCGGACGATTTTGATTCAGACGGGCCGAATGGTGGATTCGAACAGGGTGATTCGGACAAGCCAAACGACCCTTGGTTGAGGGCCAAATCCCGGTTGTGGCCGAGGGCCGAATTTGAGACTCGAACGGGTCGCTCGGATGGGCCGAGGCCGAATGTGCCACGTGGCAAAAAGCTTTGACTTGGATGGCCGAGTGGGTTGACTCGGATAGTTGCCTCGGATCGGCAGGCCAACTAGCCAAGTGGGTTGACTCGGACAAGGACCGAGGGCCGATTCTGGGACTCGGCCTAGGAGAGGCCACTCGGATGGGCCGAATGCGGCGCGTGTAACCCGCGCGAACGTGATTTCGATTGTTTCACCAAATTTAGGCCTGTGCCATGGTCATGCACTTCCAGATCTTATCTAGGGTAGTAGAGAGAGAGGTTCGTATACCTGAACGGGCCGGTAAGTGCGTCGGTGATACGATCGAATCGATACGGGATGGAGCTCTCTATCTCTCTCTCTCTCTCTTAGAAATGGCACAAATGAGCTCTCTTTTGGCCTCCTAGCTCTTATATGCCCTCCCAAAAGTGGCGTTGATGCCCCCAATCACTCACTTGCCGATATTAGGCATCACTCGCGAGCATTTTACACATTTTACACGATTTTTGCCCTGTTTTGCCCTGTTTTGAAATAGTAAATCCTACCCTTTTCCGGTTCAATTTCCTAACTCTAACCTACACTAAATGCAACAAAGATCGAAGGCAAAAAACTGAAATAGGTTCTCCATGCTTTCCAATCATCAAACAACCAAAATATCCCAAAATACTTACTTGTTTTGAAGATAAAAAACACCCAAAATTCCTACCTATCTCAAGCTCCGTTTCGGGGATGAGTACCCTACTTCGATGCTTGATATGAGGCACGCAAGTGCTCAAGCTTGAATCCGTTGGTTTCGACAAACGGAACCAAAATATGGGAGGTTTCGCTCAACCGCCAAGACCCACGGACCGCTTATTGTTCAAGCGTTCCAAGCGAGCTCTAATGGCTATCTCTCACCTAGCCAACACGCCATCGATCCTACGAGTGTAGTGAGCTTACCTTGATACTTGATCGAGTACCCTTCTCTCTCTTGCACTCCGGTAGCTCCATGATTCTTGATGCTAGCTCAAGCATCCTCAAGCATCCTCCATCTCCAAGCTCCATCCTCCATAGCCGTGCGCGCAAGAGAAGAGAAGAGAAGAAGAGGAGAGGAGATGGTGAAGAGCTTCACCCTCTTGATCCCTCACTCCCTCACACTCTCACACTCCCTCTCTCAAGAGCACACACAAGCAAGAAGGAGGGAAGAAGAGAGGAAGAAGAAGACCCTTTTTGCCACACACCCAAAGAATGAGCTTCTCATTCACTTTTCAACTTTATATACAAAACCCTAAGTCCCTTTTGGGCAGTCATCCCCTTTTTCCCTTTTTTACATGGCCGGCCGTAGCCTAGGCCATTTTTTCCATTTCCCACCATTCTAATTTCATCCTATTCCCAACTAATGCGTACAATTTGCACAGGAGTGAGCCTGGCGCTCTTTTACAAGGATTCGGGAGCGCTTCCATATTTACTGGTGTGCCTTTTATTCTTTTGTCGCCTCGGGCGACACTGAGACTTTTTGAGGGTCGTACCTGAACATTTAAAATTTTCAGGGTCTGGTTACCGGTTGTGGGAGCTTTCGCTCAACCGCCAAGACCCACGGACCGCTTATTGTTTCAAGAGTTCCAAGCCGAGAACTAGTGGCTACCTCTCACATAGCCGACACGCAATGCATACCTTACGGGTGTAGTGAGCTTACCTTGATGCCGTTCGAGTTACCTCCTCTCCTGCGCACTCAGGTAGCTCCACGATCCAAGTGCAAGCTTCAAGCAAGCTCCATCCTCAAGCTCCACACTCCAAGCTCCATGTCCGCGAGCAAGACAAGAGAAGAGAAGAGAAGAGAAGAAGAGAGGAGAAGATGGAGAGCTTCTCCTCCTCGGTCCCTCACCCTCACACACTCACTCCCTCACACTCTCACACTCCCTCTCTCAAGCACAAGCTCAAGCAAGCAAGAAGAAGGAGAAGAAGAAGAAGAGGAGAGCCACTTTTGGCCACACACAAGAATGAGCTTCTCATTCACTTTTCAACTTTATATACAAAACCCTAAATCCCTTTTGGGCGGTCATCCCCTTTTCCCTTTTTTACATGGCCGGCCATAGCCTAGGCCCTTTTTCCCATTGTCCTCCTATCTTCCTAGCTTCCTGTCCACCGCCCATCTACATTTACAAATTGCACGGGTGAGAGCCCGCAGGTGAGAGCCCGGCGCTCTTTTACAAGATTTCAGGGTGCGCCTTTTTATTTTAAAATGCGCCTTTCCCCTTTTGCCTTTGCCTTGGACTTTTAAGGTTGCCCTTGCGCTTTTGGCATTTTCTCCTTTTCTTTCTTCAGTCGGGCTACCTTTTTTCGGCCTTTGCCTTGCGTCTTTTCCACTTCCTTTTGCTTTCCTCGTATTGGGGTTAACATTACCCCCCTCCTAGACGAGTGCCAGTCCCATGGCACTCACCGTCATAGGTAGCAGGTTGTAGCATGCACCGAAGACGCGGGTGACAAGGACGCCTGTGGTTTTCATGGAGGAGTGTTGGTGGTGGTGTGGCAGAAGGTCCTGGGGGCTTGTTGGTGGCCAAGGTGGCTGGTGGAAGGTTGTTAGAGTTGGTGGTAGGGCTATGCTGTGTTGGGGATTGCATGGATGGCCAGCACAAGTGTTGGTTTGCTGGGGATTCTGCACATGACGATTCTTTGCGGGCTTGTCGGATGGTAAGGGACAAGCATTCAAAGTTGGGTGTTGAGGAAGAGCGAACAACACCTTATACCTGCAATTGGAAAACCTCGCATGTGGTCTCTCCTTAAGGGGTAGTGCTAGGCTTCTCATCGTGCACAAGACATATTTTTATTGATTTGGGAGACAGGTCGGAGTATTGTCCTGTACTTGAGGACTCAAACTGTGGATATACTTCAGTGCAGATATTATATGAGTGCTCGTGCATACTTAGATATTACATAGTTAGAAGACCGTGGGCTAGTTTCTCATAACAATGCGTGGATGAAGCAAAGTTGTCCATGTGGAGAAGGAGTACACGTGAAGGTATATGAGACATCCTTTGCATTGTGACTGCACGATGTAGCATAATTGAATACAAGGACACCACACGTTCAGTAGCTGGAAACTATTAGACTTGCTTGATGAGTACAGTGGACTTTTCATGGCCAATCGTGCGGTGCTTATTACCACTGATTGCAATGGTACTAAGGTAGAGTGCAAAAGAAAATTGTGCAAGTGGGTCAGGGTGACAGGTCTAACCCTAGGCGAGACAAGCTCCCCAGGTATGTCCTGCCCTTGATGTGCCATGAACAATTGTGGGTGATTGTAAGGGGCTAGGGGACTAGGGACGAAGCCGGTCGACGAAGGTCGCCAGACGTACCTAATTTGAGGACCCCTAGGTGTTGTGCTGTGATCGTGGGTGCTTCTTATTTTTCCATTCATTTCTTCTTCTTTTTTTGCCTGAGTACAACCATTACAATATGTTGAGGCTATCAGCCTTTCAATGGGTTGGAAAATGTCAATCTTCGAAGGCTCAGAAAATGAATAGTACAATGATGATGGTGCCCTAGCCTCGTTGTTAGAGAAGCAGTTGGCAAAAGGGGGAGATATACTTGAGATATTGCAACCCTCCTTGCGGCACATGCAATGTGGGTACAATTGAGGTAACGACTGCCGTGAGCCAACTATAGAGCTTGACCCAGAAAGGGGGCGTGGCCCCGAAATGTTTTGTGGGCCATGCAATGTGGGCGGTTGGCAAGGGTGATTCGTGATTTCGGCAGGGTGGCTTTGTCGCGGCTCCTTGGGGGGGTCGATGCGTGCGCTGATCGAGCATTGAACACTTTCGCCCAAAGATTTGTCCCATCCTATATCCACTTGTCGCTTCATGAGAGTACAAGCACGGCATATGCCGCAACTATAATAAGCCAGTGCAATGCAAGGAGACATCACTGATCTGAATTTTATGGTGTTGACTTAGACATTTATCACCTGCGCTTTGATTAGCTTTTTCTTTGTTAAAGGCGTAAAATATATTAAACGCAGATATGAAAAGTTCATACAAGTTGGGAACATGTCAACACTTAACAAGTCGGGAGCACTTAACCATTTGAAAACAAAAAGTCATGGCCAGTTATCATTTGATAAGCCCTATATGCATCATGGGCTACTCGATTTGTACGAGGCGGGGCGAGTCTAGGTGGCCGGGTGATTGGGGCTCTGCTGGTGTGGGGCTCCCGTGGGGGTGAGCAGGGAACATGTCGACCGGGACATGAATGGTGTAATCCTGGCCCGCTACCATCTCCAGAATGTCTTTAAATAATTCATTAAATTCTTCCCTTTCCCGAGCTGCCCTTTCTGCCTTTGAGCATCTGGGGCCGGAGCGGGAGCTGGGAGTTTGTACCACTAGTGCTGCCACCTGTTGCGCGTTTCGAGTCTCGACTTTCTTGACTCGAGGATTCTTCGGCCTTCGCCCTGGGCAATGTCGCTTAGGGCCTCGCTTCTTGGCATACCCCTTGATGGTGGGCACATAGCGCTTCGGTGGAGGGGCGCGTGCCACATGCTCCCGCCTCCTGCGAAGAGCTTCTTTGCATGCTAGATCTCCATGATTCTCCATGCGTTCTGCCGCAAAAGGAAACCTGCAAGACGCACTCCAAGGGTTAGACCTTGGTACAGGATACAACTGTTTGCATGGAAGGGATTTTAGTGTGGTTTATGAAGCGCATATGACAAGAAGGGGAGGGGTGACGCATGCGGTGTTTGTTGTAGAGGAATGGCCCCCATGTTGATGTTCACGTGGCCTCCAGTCATTAGCGGATATTAGTTTATGCTAAGTCGCATGGACTGGTTGTCGTGGAGTGGGACAGGGCACATCCTTGAAAGAATAGACCCACAAGGGAAGCAGGTGTATTGGAAAGGACTACACCTCGCCTACACCATCAGAGTGCTTCCTATGGCAGCAATGTGGGTTGCATACTCTCACCTGGAGGTGGGGCTAGTCACACACTTTTAAATGTGTGATGAGAGGAGGACTTGAGGAGCTTAGTTTATCTGACCCCACTCTTCTCCTTGCGCCTGACTATCATTGCTTGTGTGTGTTGACATTGTTTATACACGGTGACACAAAAAGCAGTGTTTATTTATATACATATTTATGAATCAATGTCACTTCACGAGGATAAGAACCAAGTGTAGAACTCGAGGTTGTACCGGAGTGTGGCACACACATCTAGTATTCCTGGCAGCTGACTTAATATTGATAGATATTTTGCCACGTTGAGTAGCATGGAACCTTGACCGAGTCTACTGGCAATATGTAACTCCTCCTCAGTGAGAACCTTATCAATCAAAGGGCCCTGTAGCCTAGTCCCAGCTAAGTCCGTACCCCGAATGTCAGTGAGCACTCGAAGGGAAGTTGGTGCCACGTAGGTTGGATCTCTTTGAGACCGCCATTTGGCCAATTGCTCTTCTGAGACCGTCATGATCTGAGCCCCTAGTTCAGCCATTACAACGCGGCCTTCGCACCAACGCTGCTCAAATTGACTCTGGCCTGCTGATAGTTGCTTTAGTAGCTCTAGGTCTACGAGATTCAGTCGGCAAAGCACTTCATTGAACGTGACGGTTAAGCGCAGTTCGTCAGCCTCCTTGTCAGGGATGAGTCGCATATGTTCATGCAAGAGCCTATCATAGTACCCGTTAAGATGTTCTTGTTCTTCCCACGATAGAGGAAAGGTCAAGTAATCTCCAAGCTGCTCCTTGGGGATCGTGCCCATGTCCGCAAGGACGTAGACACGCACGACCAATTTGAGCTTAGCCTCCAACTCAGTTAAGCATTCTGCGACACTTCTATGTTCAACGAGGGCTTGCTCGGTTGCTATCTCATGCAAAGTTCTAAGAGTTTCCTTAGGCTTTAGCATGGCTGGGGGCTCAGGCCTAGATGAGCAAGATTGGTCAATGCTAGGATTTCTTATGCTCTTGGGGTTCTCACGTTTCTTCTGAGGTTTTGCTGCTATTTCGTCATGGTTCTTCTTGGATGTGACTGGTATAGATTTGTCACCCTGTTGTGACAGCGTTGTATCCACTCTTGATTGATCAATGTGAGTTCTATTGTCAGTGGATAGAGTGTTGCAAGCAACTGTTGATGGCAACTGTTGCTTTGGTTTGTCAGAGCACACAGATGTGTCTGAGGTTTCACCGTTATTAGGAGAGGTATCAGTGGGTTCATTGGTGGATGGACTCGATGCTTTATTCATAAGCTCTCTAGCGCCTTTCGTCTCAATGTTCTTGGGGTCCACAACCACCTGCAACTGTTGCTGTTTTCTCTGCTTTCTCCTCTTTTTCTTGGTCAATGAAGGTGCCTCTCTCAACGACTCAGGACCCTGGGCTATATCGACCATTGATGTGCTTGGTCGGGCCTCAGCATTTCCCTTCTCTAGTGTGTCCTTATGGGACATAGCTGTGGTTTGCTAAATAGCCTTGCCTAGTTGTGAGGGCACAACTGCCGCTCTTTTCGGAGAGTCTAGCTTTTCAACCAGCTCCCCTGCGTTTAACTCCCCCGTCCTAGGCTTTAGGCACTTTGAAAGTGCTGGAGTTGTCGAGGGATTTGGTTGCGATACCTCCTCCACAGGTAAACTACTAAGGATACGTTCCACAAGGGGCATTGTCACAGCCAAGGGCTGTGACTGCTGTGGTCCCTGATTGGAAGTAGTAGCAGCTAGTTTAGTGGGCTGGCTACCCTTGGTGGATTGCGGTGCCAAGTCCCTAGGGCGATCAGAAGTGGTTGTGTCTTTTGTTGGCCTTTGAGCACTCATCTGTGTAGATCGAACATGAGCTGATCTAGTCACATTAGGTGGCTCAGGCATATCCTTGGGTCGAGGGCTACATATGGCATCATGTCCCACCTCTTTGACGGTTGGCAGCTTAGATGGAGCTAGAGATTGGAATTGAGCAGTCGCCCTTGGCAACTGCTGTAGTGCTTCCTGTGTCTGTTTGGGAGAAGAGGGCGTAGGAGATCTAGGACTCCTAGGTGGATGTGGCACTAGCTGAATGATTTTCTCAAGGCTATTAGATGATTGTGCCATTTGCTTTGTTGAGCAAGTAGCCTTGCCATGAGCAATGTTGTGCCTATGATGTTTGTTCTCCCCTTGGGAAATCAAAGGCTCAATGGGCACTAATGGCTTTTGTGCACGCTCAATGGTTACATATGACATCTGCTTAGTAAGCATGCTAGGTTGAGGCTCTTTCTTTCGAACACTCATGTCTGGTTTCTTACCTCGAGACCTAGAGTTTCTCTTAGATTTCCTCCTGTGCTTCGTTGCTTTTGATGCACTCTGGCCTTCAGTCGACCAAGGAGGTTTAGCAAGGGGTTTTGACACCCAAATCCATCGGTTGCCTGCATAATACCCTTGAGCCCGAAGCAACGCCTTGGATATCCATCGTGGCGTTGTGATGGCTCTCCATCGATGCCTCTGTCTATAAGGCTTGGGCTTCCTTTGGGGTCTTCTACGATATTTGTAAGTCCAAAGCCCATCCTTGGCATTGTCTCTTGACCTTTTTGTTTCAAGCATGGCCTCACTCACTGGTCCTCGTTGTTCAACCTGTGCTTATATCAACTCTTCCAACAAGTCCTTGCCCTCGTTAGTAGGCTTGACTGTTACGTCAGCACCTTCCTTGCCTTTCCCTCGAGGTTTGATGAGGTCACCCTTGCTAAAGGTTGTGACTATCCTCACACCCGGTAGTGTCAGGTGTATCCTCTGTGCTACATAGTCAGCCTCACACTTGGTCGCCCTTTTGAAGGGTCTTCCTAGGAGGGTTTCTTTCCCGCAGCTAGCACTATTTGGAGGAACATGAAATAGGATGGGCAAGCTTTCTGTTTCAATTGTCGCAAGGATTTTTCACTTCCCTATGAGTGCTTGTGGATGTCCCCCATAAGGGCTAAGGGTTGCACTAGTCGGTGTGAGCTCTGGTTGTCCTAGTAGGGTCCATGATTCATAGGTCAAGATATTAAAATCTGCTCTTTCATCAATTAGAGCATTGATAATATGCTCTCTTTTCGCGATGAGTTTGACCCTAAGATAAGCAGGTGATACTATGTCTTCATCTTCCGGGTCTTGGCTTGTAAATTTAAGCCTTCTAACAGATGCCCTTGAGTTCTCGTCTGCACGACCAGATGTGGATTCTCCTCTGCTGTCTTGGATCATCAGTGCAATGCTATTCAAGGTACATCTCTCGTCAAGAGTGTCATGTCTAGTCATATTCGCATTTGTAGCTTGCTGAAGTTGCATTTTGCTCTGACTAGACACGGTCTGAACACAATGTCTTTGTGTTCTCATGGCGTGGCCTTTTTGCCCTTGATGGCTAGTTTGGCCCATTGATGTTCTAGGGTCTCTGTTTCTCTCCGTTTGGGTATGCGCTTTTGGTTGCTCTTTTGCAAGTGAGGTTACCTGCTCGTGTAGAGCCATTACTCCACTAGGGTTCAATTTGGAGGTCCTGTCATGGCGCACGTTTTCTCTCCAACCTACTTGGGGGAGGTGCGGAGGGGGCAGAGCCCCCTCTGCGGGGGTCCGGGGGGCAGTCCCCCCGGCCCGCAGGGCCATTACAGTAGAAGCCATGCACAATTTGGAGGACCGTTTATAGTCAAATTTTGAACTAAGTGCTCTAAATTTTAGCCTAGTGATGGATCTATCATGTGCCTTTAGCTCTAGGTATCCTTTGGGGTCACTCTCGAGGTTTAGAAGTGTCAAGATTTGTGTTCTAGATACCTGTCCGATTTTGACACTTTTTTGTCCGATTCTCAGATGTCCGATTTTCAGGAGTCCGATTATCAGAATCGGACATCCGATTTTGGGTTGGTCCGATCGGCCTAGTGGTCCGATTCTGGCAGGTCCGATTATGGATTGGTCCGAGTGTCCAAGTATCCGAGTCGGATAGGTTGGTCCGAGCGTCTGATTCTCAAAATCGGACGGGTTGGTCCAAGTGTCTGAGTTGGACGGGTTGGTCCGAGTGCCACGTGGCACGTCCGATCGGGCTAGTCCGATTCTGGGAATCGGACCAGATTGGTCCGACTCACTCTCAATCGGGCGGTCCGATTCTGAAAATCGGACGGTCCGACTCCAGAATTTGGGTGGTCCGATTTTGGGAATCAAACCACTGCGAGTTGGTGCGACTGCGTTGGCGGCGGGCGCGATTCCCGCGCGTTTGACCCCTCCTTACTATCTGCTGCACGCAATCCCCACAGACTTTCTAGATCTGACTAGAGCACTTGTTGGAAAACATCAGACTCACCTGGAGTAGCACGAATCGCCGGCACCTAGAAATCGGGGTAGCGCTCCCTCATCCTGTGAACCAGAAGTTCTCTCTCTCTCTCTCTCTCTCACAAGGCAAACTAAGGAATTGAGGTCTGTCCTGGCCTCCCAAGCCTCTTAAGGCCCTTTCCCAGCACTGCAGAACCTTACAGCTAGTTCCTTGTCCCTGTTTCACCCAGAAACTTGAATCTGGTCCCCTGTTTCCCTGTTTTTGCCAGTTATACAGCAACAGGGAACCCTACTGTTTGCTTGTTTTCTTCTTTGTTTTTTCCTATCCTAAATGCATCCAAATCACAAACTAAATACCTATACTACTCCATTCCACAACATAAATCTCAAGAAAGCAAAAAACCTACTTGCCAAGGAGATCAAATACCCTCTTCAACCCCCTCGCTTCCTACCTATCTACCCCAAGCACCGGTTCGGGGAAAACCCTACTCCAACGCTTGATTTGAAGCGTGCAAGCGCTCAAGGCTTGAATCCGTTGGTCCCGGCAATGGAACCAAAATGTGGGAGCTTTCGGTCAACCGCCAAGACCCACGGACCGCTTATTGTTTCAAGCGTTCCAAGCCGAGCACTAATGGCTACCTCTCACATAGTCGACGCGCAATGCATACCTTATGGGTGTAGTGAGCTTACCTTGATGCCGTTCGAGTTACCTCCTCTCCCGCGCACTCCGGTAGCTCCACGATCCAAGTGCAAGCTTCAAGCAAGCTCCATCCTCAAGCTCCACACTCCAAGCTCCATGTCCACGAGCAAGAGAAGAGAAGAGAAGAGAAGAGAAGAAGAGAGGAGAAGCTGGAGAGCTTCTCCTCCTCGGTCCCTCACCCTCACACACTCACTCCCTCACACTCTCACACTCCCTCTCTCAAGCACAAGCTCAAGCAAGCAAGAAGAAGGAGAAGAAGAAGAAGAGGAGAGCCACTTTTGGCCACACACAAGAATGAGCTTCTCATTCACTTTTCAACTTTATATACAAAACCCTAAATCCCTTTTGGGCGGTCATCCCATTTTCCCTTTTTTACATGGCCATAGCCTAGGCCCTTTTTCCCATTGTCCTCCTATCTTCCTAGCTTCTTGTCCACCGCCCGTCTACATTTACAAATTGCACGGGTGAGAGCCCGGCGCTCTTTTACAAGATTTCAGGGTGCGCCTTTTATTTTAAAATGCGCCTTTCCCCTTTTGCATTTGCCTTGGACTTTTAAGGTTGCCCTTGCGCTTTTGGCCTTTTCTCATTTTCTTTCTTCAGTCGGGCTACCTTTTTTCCGCCTTTGCCCTGTGTTTTTTCCACTTCCTTTTGCTTTCCTCGTGTTGGGGTTAACACCGGTCAAGACGCCGTTCTCGCTATTTCCTTTTTTCCGTTTTCCGCTCCTCTGTGCTGCGGGAAACACAGTAACACTAGTTGATTTTGCATTATCAAGGTCCATGATAGTCAACAACTAATGTTATTGTTGAGCTAGTGCATGACCCATTCTAAGTAAGAAGTTCATGAGTACATTTTGTTTATGAACCACATGGGTAATAGTTATTTGATCCTTCAAGCCAAGGCTTTGGAGAGGAGGTTATAAATCACATTTAGCATTGTAAAAGAAGACCATTCATCAAGCTTCAAAATTTTTGGAGATTTAGGGATTAGCTTAGTGAGACCTTTGTTAAAGGAATGAGAGACTTCTTTGGAGGCTTTGACATGGTTTAAAAGCTTTCATACATCCACCCCACAAATCTTTTAGAAGACTTGGAAGAAATTTACTGGAAAGTTGTCAAGGCGTCGAGAGACTTGCCCCCCTTAATGCTATCACTACTCCTTCAAGCTCTTCAATGGAGAATGGTCTAGCCAAGAGAAGGTCTTATCCACTAGCAACGTGCCATGTAGTGCCCCAAGAACAAAGTAGTTTGCTACTCCCAATCACTATCTCTAGGAGGTCTAGTTCCTACAATCATTAGTAAATATTGTACTTGTTGATTCTTCATCATAGTGAAAACGGCCATCGCATCCATAATGACTAACATGTTATCTTTTGATACTTTGCCTTGAAAGCTTTAAGATAGAAGGTTGATGATGCTTCTCAATCTACTTCTCATCTAGCCGTCAATTGTATTTTTCATAATCCCTTTGTCTCCCATGTAGCCTTCAATGGTATTTTGGCAACCTACATACAACATTTCTTGCAACAACAAAGGAAGGTTCAATTTCTTACAAGGTCCTTAGCATAAGTTCATCATGATGATAAAAAACAACATCAGACAAGATATTATTGCAATCGGCATCTTGCACTCATAGCAACATCAACCATCCTACTTGCATCTGCATTTCTCCCCAATAATCGACAACCGTCCTACTTATCTCATCATGATTATTAAGATTAGACAAGATATTATTACAATTGGTATCTTACACTCATAGCAACATCAACCTTCCTAGTTGCATTTGCATTTCTCCCTAATAATCCAATAACCTTAATGATAGAGTCAATGCAATTATTCCAATTGAGGAAGGGTTCTTACTTTCCACTAGAAGTTGAATCCCAAATTGCAATAGTCTCCCTAATAAAGCTTGAGTTAGAGTAGTCAAATTGATCCTCTTGAAAAGCCCCACGGTGATGCGATCATAATGTTCAAAGGATATAGAATTCCTTAGACTAATCCTTGATTTGAGCCCCCATCCTCCAAGTGGGATCCTTGCTAAGTTCTATCCATGTGGTGGTTATGCCTAGTAGCGGCACCATTAACATTTCCTTGTGGCAACACAACATCAACAAGGTTATGGGACTTAATGAGATCATCCTAGTCTCTTCAATCAATGATTTTACATGAGGCAACATGCAATTTGTCATGCAAGGAGATTGTCATGTTCCAATCATTAAGAATAATGGTATTCTCACTCTTAAGAGAGAAACTAAGAATCTTCCAAATGCTTTATCTTGTTGGCAAAAATGTTGGGAGTGAACATTGACATGACATCCAACACATCATTGTCTATCATGGCTCTAACAACCACGAGATGCCCAGTACCATCCACCCAAAGAAATGAGGGCCTCAAATCCCCTTTCATTTAGTAGAAGTGTACCTCCAGTCCCATGAGACAAACATCCTAGAAAATAGTGTAATCCTTAAACATGTCTTAAGAAAAATCATCAGGTCCCCCTCTTAATTACAGAAGTGTACCTCCCCTCCCACAAGAGTCTATCCTAGAAAATAGTGTAATCCTTAAAATATGTCTTGAGAAACATCATCAAGTCCCTCTCTTAATTTCTTATAAACCTTAGAAGCATTGATTACATTTATAAATTAAACTAAAGCATAATAATTTCCTTTTACGAAGTTAGATCCATGTTACATTCCATGTGACAAACTTAAGCTTTCTAGTGCTCAATACCATACTATTTTCTTCTTCCTCTTTCTCTAGAATTGCAAAAATGTTATTGTGCCAATTTCTTGAGGGAGGCTTTTTGCTTTTGCCCTTCTAACCTCGTTGTCCACCTTCTACATTAGGACGACTATGGCTTGTAAGCTATAGTAAGAGATTGATTAGTGAATTTTAAATTTATCCCTCTAATGTATCTTCTTTATAAGCAAATATTGGATACTATGGTACATCTCTTTTGGATAGCCATAAAGTTTGGCCACTTTGGAACAAGACACTTTTGTTTGGGACCTTGGGGTATTTTCCTTATGTGGAAGCTAAAAATAAGATATTTCCATATCTATGTCTATACTTCTATACTATATTATAATTTTTTAATTTGTTAAAATTGTTATATATCTTTCATACACCTATTGCACAAGTGTTTTTTCCCTCTTTTTGAGAGAAACATCTCTCTCTCCCTCTCTCCCTGTGTGCGTGTGCGTGTGTGCACGTGCGCATGCATGCGGGAAGAGTACGATGGGCACCAAGGGGTATCTTAGAATCAGTCTAGCATTACTATAGGAGTGAAATAGGAATTTCCCCACTCTCAACCACCTTGTTTGGGGTTTATATAGATGAGGTCCCAAATTATATTGATAGAGAAGAAGGGGTTGGAATTAGATTAGATGGAGCACTCGTCTCCATATTTCTTTATGCAAGTGACATATTGTGCATATATTGAACTCACTTGAGGGACTGCAAAGACATTTGGATGCATTATTGGCCTTTTGCAAAAATAGAGACCTTAAGGTGAACCTTAAGAGAACCAAGCTTATGATATTCAACATCTCAACCACTTGGGTAATGAGATGAAGAAACCTTTGTAGGAGAAAGTTGGAATTAAAAAGGAACAAATTGTAGGAAGCCCAATCATAGTATAAACATCAGACAGTTTGAAAATATATGTTGCATGAGAGCTCAAGAGGACATACATATAAGAAATCATCTGTGTACCATGCGTTTAAAGGATATTAAGAGATACCCTTTCTTTACATGTTATAAGGCCATAAAATGACCCCTTTTACTTTACTAAACTTACATTTTTTTAAATTGTAATTAAAAAATCATTTTTGTAAATGTAAATTTTATTACATAAAATATCATTTCTTTTGAAATCATGTGGTATCTTACATGTTCTATAAGGTGCACCCGCAAGACATGCGAGCTTTCTTTTTTTGATTTTTAATGTGTCACTTCAGGTCTTGCATGGGACCTTTTCATTCTCTGCTTTGCTCAGAACCAATGTCTTTTTTCAGCTTAGTGAGGACTCTTATGTCCATGCTTTGTTTCCTAACATCTCTTATGTTAACTAAAGGCATGAAGCTAAATGCTTTCAGAGTTCCATTTGCCCTAATTGAGACATATAAGGACACCAATGCACAAATGCACACTAAGGGCAAGCTCTAGAGCCATTGCCAAGAAACGGTCCAAGACAAAGGGGCCCAAAACTGCCACCAATGCACAAATGCACATTAAGGGCAAGCCCTATAGCCATTGCTAAGAAGCAGTCCAAGACAAAGGGGCCCAAAACTGCCACCAGTAAAAAGTAAAAGGATGCATGCATCACCAAGGAGTGATGTAGCAACATGGGGTTTGGAGCATCGACACATGGCATGGGTTGATCGTTAGAGATGACAAATGTTCTCTTCAATGAGACCATAGAAAAAGGCTAGGTTGTGGAGGAGGATAGATTGGCAATGAAGAAGAGGCGTAGACAATTGCATGATCAAATATAGACATTGCATGAATTTTTAGTGCTATGTAGTAACTAATTAAGTATTTATGCATTGTAAGGAATAACAAATGGATGATTATCCCATACTCAACAAATTTTTATTTATGACAAAGGAACTACACAAGGAGTATGGCCTAAGCCTTGAGGGAAAATTTATTTGAGACTTAATTGATGCTAATCTTCTTGATGATCAATGTCTCATAGTGTTCAAGCTATGGCATCAAAAGAATACCAAGATATACTTAGACCATCTATAGCCTAGATTTTTGGGGGACTGTATACTACTTTTTCACAAGGTGTGCCATGCCCCCCCCATCATGTCAAGAGATCACAACAAAGTTTGCTAGGTGCTATGCATTTGAGAGGTGTAATGCTACAAAAAAGATCCATCAATACATAAGATTGCATGGCTAAAGTTCATAATGAATATGCTAAACATATGTAAAATCAAGCATGGAGAGCTAAAAAGAAAGTTGGAAAATTGGAGGTGGGCAAATGATGTATTTCAAGGTGGCCATGCCTGGTTTGAACAAAAAGATCAACAGCATATCGGATGCAAGCAACATTTGCACTGAAGATGATAATGTTGTGAAGTTTGGACCTTCTTAAACATATTGACTTTTTGAATTGCAGGGCATTGTCAATAGGGTTTCAATAGGTCGCACGCAAAAGTTGGTGAATCTCCAGAAGACAGTGAGCAAAAAGCGGTGAACGAACGAGTGAATGACAAGCTAGGATTGTCATAGTAAACATCTTCCACACTTAAAGTTTTGTTGAGAAACCACAAAGTATGCCTAAAACATCTAACATATATACACATGTAAATGGAGGGAATGTGCAAAATTTATTGACAAATAGAGTCCAACAAATGGCATCTAAAAAAAGAGACAAAATGCTTTTTTAAACAAAAACAAAAGCATTCACAATGAGTCCATACAAATGCACCTTGTTCGATCAATCTAGGGGCCTCGATTTTTGTAAAAGCAAAAAAGAGAGTAATTACGCAGTGAATGATAGGAAGAGGTTTCATGAACTCTAGAGACAAAAAATATATTGATGACCTTTTTCAAGTTTCTTTGAACCAAAAAGAGAGCAACCAAGATGTTCATGGTCCAATGGATTGAGAGTTAAGAGGTGCATCAAAGGCATGGAGATAGCTACTTAAGAGCTTGATGTAGTTTTTGTGTGGTGAATGTAGCTAGATGTATGAACTTATTTACTCATGCATCAAGTTCGAATACCCTTGTGAATATATAGTATTGCTATTTGCATGGCGTGTACTTTTTTCCTTGCTCTAGTTGAATTTTAAAGTCCATGCAATCACTTGATGGGAACCTTGATATAACAACTCTATAGGTCTCTCCCCTTCTTTGGCTATTGAAGGGAGTTCTCTAGCTCAACCCCCGAGACCTATGGGTTGCTTATTGGTCAAGCTTTTCAAGCAAAGCGGCCATGGATACCTTTCAAATAGGCAATGCACTATCCCTACCTATGGGGTGTAGTGAGATTACCTTGATGCTCGATCAAGTACCTTTCTCTCTCTTGCACTCCGGTAGCTCCACAATCCTTGAGGCAAAGCTCAAGCAACCTCAATCCCTCTCCATCAAGCTCCATCCTCCATGATCGCATGAGACAAGAGAAGAGAAGTGAAGAGAAGAAGATGAAGAGAGGAGATGGGGAGCTTCTTCTCCTCAATCTCTCGCTCTCACACACTCACTCCCTCGCTCTCTCACACTACCTCCCTCAAGCGCTCACAAGAAGACTAGAGAAAAGAAGAAGAAGAGGAAGCTTTTTGCCACACACCCAAGAATGAGCTCTCATTCATCTTTTGAACTTCATATACAAAGCCCTCAATCCCGTTTGAGTGGTCATTCCCTTTTTACATGGCCGGAAGGCCCTTTTTTCCATTGTCCTCCTATCTTCCTAGCTTCCTTCCTACTGTCAATCTACCTTTGCAATTTGCATGGGTGGGAGCCCAACACTCTTAAAATAAATCATGGTGTGCCTTGCACATTTTTACAAAAGTATTGGCTTGCACTTTTTCTTGGCACGCCTTCGTCTTCTGTTTCACTTTTTCATTAGCCTTGTCCTTTGTTTTAGAGTTTCTCGATGTTCCACCTTGTTTGTCTGAGGGTTAACATTACCCCCCTCTGAGATGAGTGCCAGTCCCATGGGACTTGCTGGTGGTGAGAGGGATGGTGGTGCAGGGTGGTTAGGGGCGCCTTGAGGTTGTGGGCATACCGTGTTGAGGGTGTGTTGGAGGGATTTTTGGAACTAGGAGAGGCTCTTGACATTGGAATAAGCTCGGGTATTGGAGGGATTTATGGAGCTGTTGGAGAGATTTATGGAACTGAAAGGCCATGGCGTTGGGTATGATCCCTGGTGTTGGAGGGATGTTGAGGGGCGGGTCCATCTTTGAAATTCAAAATGGTGTTAGATGGGTCCGCGCTTTGAGGGTGGCGTGTGGACAGATCCTTGGTTGAAATCTAAGATGGTGTTAGATGGATATGTCATTTAACGCACCATGGCTGAGTGCCTGCGATGTTCCAAATGAGCTTCTTCATTCACTTTCAGATCGGGGCTATCGCATCCGCCCCTTGCTTGGGTGTGCTTTGCCGGATGGCATGGGGCATGGGATGGGGAGTGCATTGTATGGATGATGGGGTCTCTGGAGCCGGTGGTGGGGCCTTTGCTTGTACCTAGAAAGAAAAGAAGGTGCACCACATGGGGTGTGTTTGCCTGACCATGGAGTATGTGGAGTTGATGCTTGTGGAATTGGGAGACGGGTCTACCTTGGGCAAGCCCTTGGTGGTGTCCCATACTTGAGGACCTAGTGGGTGTAGACAGAGGGTGCAGTGTGTGTAGCTTAGGGTGACAGGTCTAACCATAAGTGAGTGGTACCTCCCCAGGTGTGTCCTGCCCTTGTTGTGCCCTAAGCATAAGTCATGGGGAGTGAGACTAGGTATGAAAACTCTAGGTGCAGTGATTTGTGGCATGCAATGAAGTTTTTTTTTTTTTTGGCCACACGGGGTGCTCTCAGACTCTACCCTAATCTTCCTCAAGTGAGGTCTTAGGGATTTAGTCATGAAGGTGTGGCTTTGCACATATTCCTTGATGTTAGCCCTCGCATTGAGAGGTGTGGTTGACAAAAAGGGGTGGTTGCACCTGGTAAAGTGGCTATCATTCATGTCTTCAAGGATCCTCATGCAAAACGAGGGAAGCAGGGTTGCCCTCATCATGAGCCCAACAGCCATAACACAACTATCTATTCCTAGGTTAATGTAAAAAAAGAGTGGGGGAAGGTGGGCTTCCTCAGCTACCAACTTTTGTTTAAGCAGAAACCTAATGATCCTAAGGTAATTACAAGTGGTTATGAAGGCTGGGTCTGGGTAGGAAAAGAAGTTCTCGAGGAAGTGATTAATAGAAGGGCGCAAGTCCCCTATTCTAAAGGTCATGCATTCCTTTGGAGTTGTTGCATTGACATTGTAGATCTTCAGAAAGTCATACCTGCCATGCACCCCCCTATCGTAATCCACTCCGCATTTGCAAGGGCAGGGCATGTAGACATGATCATTATGTTCTTCCTGTACTATGCCGCAGAAGGCCATACATGCTTCAAAATCGGTGTTCCAAATCTTCCTCCACCACTTTGGCTATGCCTTGTAGCCTTAGATGGTTTTGGGAACTTGATAGAACTTGTCCTGCCAGTAGTCTGTGGGCTTCTGCCTCCATTGCGTGATGATGATGCTCCACTCCTCGACCTATCGGTTCATTAGAGTATTGCCCAATCGAATGATTCCTTCCACTACTTCCAGGGGGTAAGACTCGGTTTAAGGCCCATGGGTAGAGGAAGGAGAACTCGAAGGGTCGGGATTGGAGCTCTTGCTGTTGCCAGATAGTCATCTCCTCTGGCCAGGTAACAGGGTGGAGATCCTCGCGTGGCAGCATAGGCTCGTCAAGAAGCTGCTATAGCCGTGCCTGCACCCTCTACTGAGCTTGCTCCACAAGTTCCTGTCTTCTTCTTCTTGTAGCAATAACGCGCTCGACAACCTAGGTACCCTCCGGCTCTTTTGGGGGTAGATTAGGTAAGGGCGGACTGGCCTCCCTGATTTGTAGTTCTTCTTCGATTGCTTGCTTGAGGTCAGGCCTTCCTCGGCATCTTGTTGCATAGAGAGTGGGGCTACTCTTGTTCCTCGAATTCAAGTTCCCTAAGCTCATTGGTGGAGAGGTTGGCTTGTCACAAGTAGCTACATTGCTGCTCCTTGGTTATGCCCGTGCCGATTGGAAGTGTGCGCTCTTATAGGCCATATCTTAAAGCTCTAGTTGTCAGTTCCATCTTCCTCCTCATTCTCTCCACTGAGTCCTCACCTTCAACTTGTGTGACATGAAGCACAATGCTCAAAAATGCTTGCCTCTGCGTGTTGGAGCATGCTTCAGCAGCCTCAGTTCTAGACTCTACAAGCACCCTCTCACATTCTGATACTGTTAGGCACTCTGCCAGTCCTTGTTCTCTTTCAAGGTTGCATTCCTCCCACTACTGTGCCTTTTCTTCCATGTCATCCTTACCCCGCTCCATCTCCTGAGATAGCATCATTACCAGATGTTGTTGCTCGCTCCAGATTTCCATCATTTGGGTCTTCTCTTTATCCCGGTGGTTCAACTGCTCTTCGGCTATCCTCCTACCTTGCTCAGTTGCATAGTATTGTTGGTAGACTTGTGCGATCCATTTTGATAGATCTTCAATGTCTTGCACACAACTTTCAAGCTTTGCTCAGTGCAACTTTCTTTTGGTCCCATGGCCATGGCCATTAGCGCCTCCACCTCCTCCCTTGGGCATTCTTCAGGTCTTCTTGTAGGCTTCTTGTGGCTTTATCAATGGCCTCGGTCCTCATTTCTGACATGGCTTCTATTTCTCTCTGTAGCCTTCCTCAATCTTCCATTGCCATGCACAGCTGGAATACCAAGGCATCCTCCTGTTCTTGGTGTTGTTCTTTTGGTGCCTGGTCTCCTTCTTGCAGGCTTCCTTGTACTTTTGCATGCATAGCTTCCACCCGTGCCATTTGTTGCTGGAGCTTAGTATATTGCTAGATGAGCCACTTGTGGCCCCGCTGCTCTGCCACCAAGTCTTGGGCTTCATCCTCTAGTCTTTGTCTTAGGCGATCTTCATTTTCTTAAGCCTTCTTTTCTTGGGCACTGAGTTGCTCTTTCAAGCTCTGAATTTCTTTCTGATGCTCAGAGGCTTGCCATGTCATCTCTAGTCGTAGGGCTGCTACAACCTCTCTTTCAGCCTCCAGCTCCACATCAGTGGCCTTCTTCTCTTCCTTGGCCCTCTCTAGTTGGGTTAGGAGTTCAGTCACATAGGCATCATAGTCTGCGACGACTGGGTGCATAATTGGCAGTGTTGTGGTGGATGCTTTCAACCTCCTTCCAGCTTTTGCCACTTTGGGTCCTACTTGGACTCAACGTCCACCGCCACAAGCAACCTTTTGGCTCTCGTCCCTAGCGCCATCTCTCGTAGTTTTGTGACTAGGAACTGCATCATGGACATGAGCTGAGTAGTGTCCATGGTAGATGCTAGCTCCAGTGTGGTGGAGGTGGTGGTGGTGGTTTGAGGTGTGAGAGTCAAAGGGAAGGGGTGCAATGGGGCCTTGCCCTTTCTCGCAACAACTGGGGCTACTTCAGTACTGCTGCTTGGTTTGCCTTCATGCCATGGGCTCTGTTGAGAATCAGCAATCACACTCAAACAGCCTCTTTGTATGGAGTCTCAGGGTCAAGGACATGCAGGGTACATTATCCCATATGCACAATGGTGCCTACTGCAGTTTCCTACTTTCCTATAAAGCATTGTACTTGCTTCCTTTCTTAATGCAATGATAGTACTCTTTTCATTTCAGTAGAGTGTCAATGTCATTGTCCACATACACAAGATTGTGTTTATGAGTCCAAGTCTCAATCTTGGAACCTAATTCACTTGTGTAACAAACAGTGTCCATTCCATCATGAGTCTACACTTCTCCTTCCATCCTCCATAGCTTCCGGTTATGTCATGCTCTAGATCCCGCATTTCTAACAGGCTCAAGGTGGCCATTCCTGTGGAACTGTAGGCCTCCTCTACAGACTTGTGCATGGCCTCCACCATGTCTTCATCTCCTTTCTTTTTTGCTCTTCTGTCTCTCTCTCGACTCTTCTCTTTCTCTCATCTTTGGTCCTCTTGGACTCTTTTTGGGCCTTTCTCAACACGGCCTATTCCTCCCTTGTCATCATTTCTTTTGCCATTCCCTTTGTCTGTACCTTTGACTCTTCTTGGCCAAACTGTGTCTCCTACTCTTCCTTATCACTTATAGTCCTTTCACTTGACTACACCTGTTCATGGTGAGGTAGTCGGTCAGGGGTTTCCCCTACTCCCTCTCCACCTTCCTCTGTGTCCTTCAAGGCCTCTTGGATGATGGCTGTTAGGATCTCACCAAACTTGATGGTGGATGCTTTGGAGGGGGACTTCTTTTGAACTGATCTTGCTGTGGAGGTCGGGGATTCTCCTCCTGCTACCATTCTACCAGTGGTCAAAGCTTTCGCTGAGCTCTCAATAGTTTTGTGCACAAAGGCATTCCAATCTATTTCCTCTAGGGATCTTGCTGCAATGTTCTCCAACAATGGCACCCCAATTCTGTTCATAAGGGCATCGTACCTTTGGCCAGAGAAGAGAGTATGGACCATCTTTGCCTACAGCTTGATCTCAAGATTTGGAATATCCGCTAAGCTTACCCCATCCATTGTGTGCACAATAGCCTTGTTCATCCCTAGAATGCTATATATGTCTCTTTTTAGGTGTCGCTTGGTCTTGCTAGTTAAGCCTGGGGCCTTCTCCACCACTTCGGGGCTCAATACCACCTCTAATTGGTGGGGTTCTTCCCCTTTCCTGATTGTCACCATGCCATAGTTCCTTTCAGAATTGAAGCTCCTCAAAACTCTGCGCATTTTTTGTAGTTGACCACTTGCCCACCAACCTTTTCTACATGCTTCTGTAGGTTGCACTAGTCCACGAGTTGCTTTATGGGTGGCTCTTCCATGACTATATCCTCTAGTTTCACAGCGTGCTTGAATGTGAACTGGCTGTAGCCCCTCATTTCTACTATCAAGCCATACCTAGCTTGCTCTTCCTCTGTGAATGGAAGCTTGATGCCTTTATCTTGCCCTGCTATTTTAGGTTCCTATCATACATCATGGTTCATCATTAGTATTCCTAAGAAATTTTCTTGTTGGAAAATAAATAGAAATTGACCATGCTTTTATGCAAAGAAGAACATGCTTTAGGCAAAAAAAAGAATTTCCCTTTGGGCAGTTCTATTCATTTCCAAGATCTTATGACACTTTTCCTTGATTTAATCTTTCTTCATGTTTACCCCCTCCCCCCTTGGGAATGAGAAGAATCCTTCCTAGGATTGGACATGGGAGAGGCAATAAATTTGGGCATTGTAGGGTGCTATCTACTTTGGCATAAGCCAATCGTAGAAATCAGGGTTGTATTCCAAGTGGGCATGATGATCGAGATTACAAGGACTAACGCATACTTGGGTAATGTAAGTTAGGACATCGGTTAGAAAATCACCTGAGTTGATGCAACTAGCCACATGTAGGTCTTCTTCCGTAAGGATACGATCAATGTAAGGATGGGCCAAGACTTGGTCATTTAAGTGTTTGGAGCGAGTTGTGGCCAAGACCCTAGACGAGGTTGGTGCTACGTAAGTCGGGTCATCCTCAATTGTTTTGATGGCATGTTGCTGCTCAACATTAGTCATTATTTGGCAACCCAGTTTCTCCCATTGGAGATGTAGGTTACACCATTTTTGTAAGAACGATGAGTCAGAGTCAGCGAGGCGAGCGAGTTCCTCCAGCTCAATGGGTGATGCAGGCCTTTGGGGCTTGCGGTATGAGGTTATTAGTCGTTTGATGAATGCGTGCTCTTTTGAGATTTCACCATTATCAATCAACTCCTTTGAGACCTTGGGGGATGTTATGGTCATGAACTCGTATTCTTCCCAAGTGCAGGATAAGGAACAAACCTTAGAGGCAAGGGGTTCATCAAGCAAGCCGAGGTCAAGTCTTTCGTAGCTCCTAGCAGATGTGGTGAAGGTGTTATCCAAGAGCTTGATGCAAGTCTCCAAGTCATCCCCCGTATTCTCAACAAGGTCCTTCACGACTGATAGATATGAATGTTGCTCATAGGAAGGCCTAAGACCTGCTTGTGGTTGGGGTGGAATTGGGCTAGACAATTGATGGTTCTAGTGGCAACGGACTTGACAATGGTGTGTCTAAGGGTAGCTCTATAGTCTGATCCGTGTGACTAGTGCTGCTTTGGTGTACTAAGGGTGGTTCTAGTGGCATGGACAGTGCATTGTTTCCCTCTTGCGCAGCCACTAGGGTGCCAAGTTCTCTAGACTTAGATGATTTTGGGATATTGAGCTGTTGTTTCGGTCGATATATTGGTTGGTTTCTTTTATTGCGGCCATCACGAGTTCTATAGGATTTGCAGCTCGGGTTTCTTGGGTGTTCCTTGCCTTAGCAGGAGTGGGGCTTCTTGGAGATGGGGTGGCAGTTGATGGTCGTGGTTGGGCTATGCTTCTAGGATCTCTTGTCTTGGTTACCCATATCGAGGTGTTGCCTTGGTAGTATCATTGGGCTTGTAATAGATCTTTGGAAATCCATCATGGCTTGATTGTGCATCTATGTCGATAGCGTCGGATCGGTTGTTTAGGTTTCAAATGATAGCTGTTGGCCCTATGGGGCCGTGTTTGCTTGATGTGCGTAGGCCATTTTTGGTGCCTTAGCACCAGTTGGATATAGTTGTACACGTGTGTGAGTTAGTGACTTAACCACAGTTAGTCTTGGTTAGTCATACATATGTGTGTAAGTCTCTCTCAGTTAGTATGATGGAAGAATAATGGAAGAATAACAACAATGAACTGAGGCTCATCTTCTACTCCACTCTGTCTCTCTTCCTCTCTTCCAACATGGTATCAGAGACTAAATGCATGAATCCTGGAGGCTTGGCAATGACCATTTGACATCACGACATCAGATCTGAAGAAAACATCAACAAAGGAGACTGTGCCTGCAACCCATTTCTTTGCAGAAGCTATAAAGTTTTGAGATATCCAAAGTTTTGCAGAAGCTATTTACTGCAATAAACAACAAGTGCAGACTGGCTGTTTACTACAATAAACAACAGGTGATAGCATCATTTCTTGACTGAGGGCTTGACTAAGAGCTCATGTACTGAAGAACTGATTATAGATCTAAAATAACAATGGCGTGTTGTATATAGACAACCTACATCATGTATGCACCTTTGACATGAGCTTGGAACTCTCAAACTTGTTCAGGAATACCATTGAAGCATAGGTATATGTTGGGAAGTCATATGGACTTGATGTCTTGCATTGGAGCTGGGATTTAATGTTGAAAAATTAATGACTGAAAGCTATCACTGAATGTAGGTAACAATCATTGTCTCTTACTGAAGTATTACATGTCATTTTGGAGCTCCTGTCATGTGTATGACTTGACATATGTATGTTGAATGCTTGGAAAACTAAAGAGAGCATTGGATGCAACTGAGGATTGAAATCTGGAGAGGAAACAAATGCCTTGACATCTTGTTAACCCCAACATGAAGGAAGCAAAAGAAAATAAAAAAGATGCAGGGCAAAGGCGGAAAAAAGGTAGCTCAACTAAAGAAAGAAGAGGAGAAAAGGCCAAAAGCGCAAGGGCAACCTTAAAGCACTACATGGCTGACCATATGTCACGCATTCCCATGGGAGAAGCCACTGGACAAGGCATCGTTGATGAATTACCCGACGCCCATCTATTCCACTTGTCCAGTGAGAGAGATTTATTTAAGGCTAATCTAACGCCATATTGGGCGGATGACACAGTCCAAGTGCTTGAGCACGGATTCCTTGAGCGACCAATAGAAAAAGCCCGACGTAGGCGCTTAATCCTTAAGATCCAGCCCTATCAGCTGATTGCAAGCCAAATCTATAGGTTAGGGCAAGACGGATTGCTATGTAGATGCATATGTGAGCATGAGATGCATGATGTGCTCTCGAAGGCACACAGTGGCATTGCGGGAGGACACTTTAGCAGAGACACGACATCACGGAAAGTGCTGCAGTCTCAACTATGGTGGCCCATGCTTTTCTGTGATGCCATGCGATTCGTCAAGCATTGTGACGAGTGCCAACGGGGACAAAAGTCCCAATTCGCAAGGATCAGATGGAGTTGACCCCAATTATTGCTCGACAACCCTTCAAAAAATGGGGAATTGACTTCATAGGACCCATCAATCCTGCGGCACAGTACTCACAAGCCAAGTGGCCATGGATTACCTCACAAAATGGGCAGAGCCAAGAGCCACACGTAAAAACGACGCTAGGAAGATGGTCAAGTTCTTATGGGAGCAAGTGATCTCGCGATTCGGCTGCCCCATCGAACTGGTCAGTGACCAAGGCACACACTTCATCAACGAAGTGATAGCACATCTCCTGTCCACCTTTCTCATTATCCATCGCAAATCATCGCCATACTACCCTTAGGCAAACGGTCAGGAAAAATCCACGAATAAGATTCTCGTCAATGTCCTGACCAAAGTAGTCTCAGCCTCACGTAGTGACTGGGACAACAAGCTTATGGTAGCTTTGTGGGCTTATCGTGCATCTTATAAAACAATTGTCGGTCAAACCCTATTCAGGCTGACCTATGGAACAGAAGCAATCCTACCCTTAGAATTCCTTGTTCCTAGCTTGAGAATAGCCCTTTAAGAACGATGGGAAGGGAAGGAGGCATGGACGCAACGCTTGGTCGAGCTTGAAGGTCTATCAGAGACCCGTCTTCTAGCCACCCATGCACTTATATGTGAGAAGGCCCGTCGCAAGAGTTGGTTTGACAAGCATGTCAAGCAGCGCGACTTTGAACAGGGCGACTTAGTGCTCCTCTACTCTGTTAGGGGACATAAACAGAAAATGAAATTTCGAGGCCTTGGACCCTTCAAAGTTCGTGCGATTAGCCTCACAGGAAATGTCGAACTCGAAACCTTAGATGGTCAGGGAATAGGCTTCTTCAATGGCAGTTGTGTCAAGAAGTACTACCTCCCACCCATCCTTGGCACGAGCCCCCGATGTTAGAACTGCCTGTCAAAGTACGAGTGGCCACAATCACTGAGATGGATGACGAGGATGAGGAAGCCGTAGAGCCCGCATACCTCCATATAATAGTCATTGCAAAACAAACCTGCGCTTTCAACGCTTTGATCGATGAGGGAGCAGACTTCAATGTCCTAACTCACAATAATTGGACCAAACTGGGCAGACCACCACTTCAGCCCATGAATGCTAAGTTAAGCCCATATGGAGCCCATTCCTACACACTCCTCAGCAAGTGCAAAGTAGCCGTTTCTATCGATTCTAAGACTGTCGCAATGATTTTTTATGTGTTGCCAAATGCTAAAGACGTAGGCACGGAGTTGCTACTAGGGCGCACTTTCAAAAAGCAGACTCACTGCAATGTTGATTATGAGTCACATCACATCTACCTCGCAATAGGCAACATTTGCATTGTCACAGCTTTTAGCAAGGGCTGCACGACTTCATCACCGTCCGCAAAGCCACCGATAGAATTCTTCATAACCAAATCTAAGGAGGGGGGTAGTGCGCGGCTGCCACCTCCCCGAATTCAGGAATCCCAGCCCACAGTAGCAAAACATAAGGCTCAACAGCCTAGATTTAAATGGAAGCCTAAGCAGCCTGCGACCGCTGCCTAGGAGTCAACACTCCTATCCTCATAAGACCAAAAGCTCTAAACCTAGGAGGCCAAGATGCAGTCACAGAAAGCGCTGCATGATCACGCAAAGATGGGTCCCTAAAGCCCTCTTACGTGCGCAAGGCTACTATGAGGGAAATAACTAGCTGTGGATCCCTAAGGCCCACACGGCCAAAGGCACCATTCATACACCGCCCTCAAGCTTGATCAAACCGCGTTCCATAAACCCTCAAAACCACAAGCCGCAGTGCTCTCCTGAACCGCAACCATCCGCCTCATCCACGCCTAGGCCCAAGAGAGTCCCACAAGCCTACCGGCCTAAACCGCACGCTTTGTCATAAGAGTCATCACCCACCAAAGTCAGTCCGTGTCCCCAACTCCAACCGGAATGCAATAGGCTGTCTGTCGTGGCTGCTTCTAATCCACTCAACATCCCAGCGGCCCAACCACAAAACTCACGAACCCTCCCAACCACCCATCTTCATTGCCAAAAGCTCTTGCTCTGTCAAACCTCAACCACCTATCGGCCTTACGCCCTCCTATGAACGAAAATCCTTTTTAGCGCTAGCCGCTGACCTCGCTAAGGACACCGAGGATGACGTGGTGGATTGTGTTAAAAGACTAGATGACACTTTTGAGTCACTCGCTCTAAGCTACGACCGCTTGGACTTAGGTCTATTAGAAGAACCCTTTGCAACTGATGTGCAAAATATGCCTTGCTCTTGGGAAACCTTTGAATTCGCGTTCACAAAAGTTTCTCGCTCCGCTACTGAGTTGCTTAGCAGCAAAATCTCCAAGGAGCAAGCCATCAAACAGTGCCTTATCACATCATACGATCCACGAACCACTTCTGCTATTGCTCACCAAGAAATCATAGAGTTATCACAACTCGCTAATGCTGGATCACCTTTCTTGAGGCAGCGGTACGCTCTTAGGTTGCAATGGGAAGTTGAAGGATGTTGCATCATGACCAACGCTGAGCAACGCTGCGCCATCAAAACAGCAGAGTATGATCCCACTTACGTCGCGCCCACCTCGTATAGAGTGTTAACCACTCTTCGAGGCCACCCCATGGAAAAACACATCAAAGGACACCCCTACCTCGATCGCTTGTTGACTGAGGAAGAGTTACACATTGCTAGCCATGTCGACTCTGGTGACTTCCTCACAGATGTTCTCACATACATCACGCACGTGGGACTTTGACCCTTTGATTTGGATCGCGAAGCTCAATTGGAATACAATCCAAATTTCTATACTTGGTTCCTTCACAAGTAACTCCTACACCAACATGCCGAAAGCCCTTGACCTTTTGACCCTCAATCCTAGGAAGGATTCTTCTCAAGATGGAAGGGGAGGGGGTGAGATGATGAATCAGATGAGAAATGAATCAAAGGGGGTAAATCAAAGCAAAATCAGTGAAAAGCATAAACATATATTATGAAAAAATGGATGGGGTAGGAAAATGGGCACAAAAACTTTGAAGTAAAGGACAAAAAGTCCAAGTCTGAAAAGGAAAACCTACATTGCTTCTTAATTCATTCATTCAAAAAGCATAGAGTTTCTCTTTTCCAGCAATCAGCGAATTAATATGTGGAAAGCACTAATAAGAATTACGATTTATGGTAGGAACGTAAAATGTCGCAACAAGACTGTGCCCCCACCGACTCCCATTCACAAATGAGGAAAGAGAGCAATACCACATCTACCTAGAGAACCGCGCCTTCAGTCAGCTAAAGTTTCAAACCATCCACAACGTAGAAGTTGTGGTGGCCAAGGAGGAAGCAACTAGGAGGGTGGTTGAACAATGCAACCTCACGAAGTATCTTGAAAAGTTCTCGCAGGAGCCGAACCACCTGAAGTGTGTGGAGTTCCTCAGAACGTACAACCCAGATCAAGAATGTGGCACTGTGACGGTGGGCAGAGGAGAAAATGCAAAGTAGGTACAGGTCCGCTTAGACCCAACCTTGGTGGAGAAGGCTTTGGGGTTGGAGCCAAAGACAGAGAGGAAACAGAAAAGAGATGTTTATGCCATGCTTAAAATGAAGAGGGAAGAGGTGCTCACAAATGACATCATAAGCATCTAGGATATCCCCGACGCAGAAGCCAGGATGCAAGCAAAGCTGATACATGTGCTCTTCTCCAGCCAACGCTACAACTCATTGATGCATCGAATTAGCGTACCTGTGCTGGAGAATGTAGCAGCCCATATCCTAGATGAAGTGGAATAGAACGGGTATGTGTGAAAAATGATCGACCAGGAACCCAAAGCATTGGCCCTAGGAAGTGTGCCGGTAGGAGGAGAATCTCCAGCCTCTAAAGCTACAGACAAAAAGAAAGCCTCCTCCAAATCCTCCTTCATTGGGTATGGAGGTGTCTTGACTGCGCTCATCCAGAAGGCAGTGAAGGAAGCACAGGATGCAAAAGAAGGAGAAGGAGAAACGCCAGAAAGGTCGCCTCCTCACCAGGACAAGGATAGGTCCACCGATAGAACTGAGACAGAGGAAGAAGGGGAAGTACAGACAAGCAAAAAGACAACCAAGAAGCCCAAAAAGAAGACAACGAAGAGAAAGAAGAAGGATGATGAAGGCAGAAAGAAGGAGAGAGAAGACTTGGAAAGGGCAAAGAAAGAGTCCCTAAAAGAGGCCAAGGAGAGAGAGAGGAAGAAGAGATACGAGGAAGAGAAGGAGAAAGAAGAATTACAGAAAGCAAAGAAGGCATCGAAACAGGAAGCAGAGGAGAAGAAAAGAAAGGAAAAAGAAGAAAAAAGAAAAAGAAGGAAGAGCAGAGAAAAGCAGAGGAGGAAAGGAGAAGAAAGGCTGCTGAGGAAAAAGAAGAACTAAGAAGGAAGGAGGAAGAGGACCTTGGCTGAAGCCACACGCTGGTCCATCGAGCAACAAAGCCGAGCTAATGAATTGGGGAACTTGAGCCCACATAGAGAAGAAGGGCCAGGGTCTAGCACACAAGTGCCGGAGATCTTGCCACCTGCAGTCACTGAGGGCAAGGGCAAGGCCCGAATTCATCCAATTCCTGCCCTCCTAGTGCCTTCCATTGAACCCACCACCATCACCCCTAGCATCCCGACCAGTGTCGACGTGTCAAAATTCGTGGCGTGGATGCAATACTTCATCAACAAAGAGATGGCCTAGGGACAGAGCACAGAAACCACGGCCATAGGACAAAAGAGGCCAGCTACTGATGCGGAATCCAAGCAAGATCCTAAACGGCAGAAGGTGGAAGCCTCAACCTCACCCATCCACACAATGATGACACCATCGACTAACTACGACGAGTACTTCACCGAGCTGCTCTCCCAATCGGAGAAAGCTAAGGAGGAATGCAGGATAGCCTGGCTGAGTTGGCAATTGAGAAGGAATCAGTAGCCACCTTCTAGCTGGATAAAATGAGGATGATAGCCATGTAGCAAAGGGAGATTGCAAATCTCAAACAAGAAACAAAGGCTAGGGATGACAGGGAGGAGCACTGGAGACATCAGCTCGAGAACGAAACACAGGAGCTAGTGAAGATGCAAAGAGCGCACAAGCTCCTGATAGTGCAATACCAGGACCTCACTACAAAATCTGCTCAGGTTGATGCACTTGTGGCTAAGATGAATGCCAGAGATGAGGAGAGAAAACAAGACATAGAGGAGCAACAAGAAGAAATTGAGCGCCTAACAGATCAACTAAACTCTGAAAAAGAAGAACAAGAGAGACTGGTCAGGGAGTTGGAGGACCAAGAGCAAGGGCTCATGATACTAACCCTGAAGCAAGGAGAGAGCATGGGGGAGATGAACAAGAGAGCAAAGTAGTGGGCTGTGCATAATGAAAAGAGGGTGAAGACACTGGCTCGGTGCCTTGCTCTGGTAGAGAAGGAGAAAATCATTGCAGAGAGCAAGGCAAAAGCAGCCCAAGTGGCCTTCGGTGCCCAACAAAAAGCCTTCCTTGACACCATCCTGGACACCACCCGCTCAGAGCAAGGAGAGTCATTGGAGGTGACACAAAGAAAGCTCAGCATCGCACGCAGAGCCTTACATGCTGGATTGCAGATGCCACCCCAACTTGCAGAGGCTAGGCTGAGCTTGGACGAGCAACGGAAATACCTATTGCTGGCCGGCCTAACCCCCCAGGAAATCGATGCCCTCGGATTCGAAGAGGAAGCACCACAGGGAGAACGGCAAGGGGAGGAAGCAGAACTTGAGATCGACATGAATCGATTCAGGGAGGATGTAGTCCCACAACCCACCTCACTGTAGTCTCAAGAGCCACCACAGGAGGACCCATCTGCGAAAAGACAAGCCGCATCTAGGGAAAGACACAGAAAGCTAGTAGAGGAAGCCAGGAAACAGCTGAGAGCCAAACCAGCCATGCTGCCGCCCGCACCCCTCCCACCTTGCCCTGATGATATCCCCGCTCAATTCCACGCAGAACTGGTGCTGTGGGAGAGACAAGAACAAGGAAATGATCCATTCACCTTTAGTTTTCTCCTACCCAATAGTTTGCGAAGGGTCTTGCCGCTCAAGGTGATGGATGAGATGATCGCGATTGGTGGCCGGTTGGGACAAAGATGGCTAGAAGAGCGAGAAAAAACCCCGACCTCTTGGGGAACAAAAGCGGCTGATTATTGGCAGAACAAAGTTTTTGAAATCCACACACTTTACAGGGCTATAAAAGCCAATCCCTGTGGAGGAGGCAAGTATGCGACATCAGTATGTTATCCTGGATGGCATTTTATAACACCCTGCCATTCGAGTGGAACAACCCCACCTACATGGCATACCCTCGAAGAGTAGGTGTGGATTTTAATGCCACCCTCCACGGGTGGTACGACTTCCCTATTATTTATAACTCTAATATAGTATCCTTCGAGCATGCCCTTCTCTTTAACTCCGAAAGCCTAGATGATTCTATGACACGCTTTCTTGTAGATTTCTCCTCATGCCCTGACACCGCCTTTGTAACAACCTGTAATTACCTTAGGTTACTTAAGCTACTCCTTAAGCAGGACCCAACTCCACAAGAGCGCGGCCTACCTCCCCTCTTCTTTGACCCTAACTCTATTGACAGCTGCACCATGGCTCGTCTTATGATGAGGGCTAGTCTCCTCCCCTCTTTTTGCCTAGCTCTCCTAGAAGATATGAATGACAGTCAATTCACTAGATGCAATCACCCTTTCCTCTCCACCACTTCTCTCCATGTCCGCATGAATCTGAAAGGATACATGCAAAGCTACCAGTTTTTTAGCAAATCCATCCGACCCCCTTCCCCTCCTCATTCAGATGAAGAAAATTAGGCTTGGCTGTCATTCCACAACTTTAAAAAAAAAAAAGAAAGGAAGAAAAGGAAAGTCAAAGCAAAGAAAAGTATAACATGAAAGGAAAAGCACACAAACACTCACTTGCAGAAGCACTTAAACACCACATAGAGCACTATCACTACACCTAGGGGTTCTCAAGTTAGGTGTGCCCGATGGCTTTAGTCGGCCGGCTCCGCTCCTAACCCCCTAGCCCTTTTGCTTCCCCACTTCATGCTTAGGGCGCATCAAGGGTAGGACATACCTAGGGAGCTAACACTCGCCTATGATTAGACTTGTCACCCTAAGCCACTTGCACCGCACCTCCCCATTCCACTTGCATCGCACCTCCCCATTCCACTAGCACGAGCACACTGCACTAACACATCAAGGTAGACACTTCCCTTAGGTAGAGCAGGCACCTTCTCCTCTCAGGTATCACACAAGCGGTAAACCACCAACTTCGAAGACCCTCGTCAACCATTTGCTATCTATCTGGCTTCCCCGACAAACATCAGCTTCCACACGCACCTAAATCTACATGTGGCACTTCCCTTTACACCATCATCGCCCAAGTGCCTACCACCCTACAACAACACAAAAGTGCCATGGGACTGGCACCCGTCTCGGAGGGGGATAATGTTAACCCCAAGTCGAGATGGCGGAAAATGACGAAAAATGAAGGAAAAAGTGAAAAATGCATGAAAGAATAGCAAAGACACGCAGGCGACCTCAAAAAAATAAGCCGAGACCAAAGGCACAATTTTAAATGAAAGGCGCCTCAAAAAACTTGGAAAACTCTTGTAAAAGAGAACCAGGCTCCCTCCTGTGCCAATTGTAAAATATTAGACGAGCATAGGCTAGAGGCATAAGGCTAGAAGAGGGAAATGGAAAAAGGACCTTGCCACAATGGCCGGTCATGTAAAAAAGGGGATGGGTGCCCATGGGATTTTAGGGCTTGTATATAAAGTTCAAAAAGTGAATGGAAGCTCATTCTTGGGTGTGTAGCTAACAAGAGCTTTCTTCTTCTTCTCCTCTTCTCTTCTTCTTCTTGCTTGTGTGTGCTCTTGAGAGAGGGAGTGTGAGAGTGTGAGGGAGTGAGTGTGTAGGAGTGAGGGATCAAGAGGGTGAAGCTCTTCACCATCTCCTCTTCTCTTCTTCTCTTCTCTTCTTGTCTCTTTTCTCGTGCGTGCGGCTATGGAGGATGGAGCTTGGAGATGGAGGAGGCTTGAGGATGCTTGAGCTAGCATCAAGAATCGTGGAGCTATCGATGTGTGCGAGGGAGGAGGCTACTCACATCAGCATCAAGGTAAGCTCACTACACTCGTAGGATCGACGGCGCGTCGGCTAGGTGAGAGATAGCCATTAGAGCTTGCTTGAAACACTTGAAGCAATAAGCGGTCCGTGAGTCTTGGCAGTTGAGCGTGAGCTCCCCCTACAAGCCATTTGGAGGCATTTTGCATGTCTACATGATAGGCTGCAAGCGAAGCCACATACATCTCTTTTTGGAGAGGAAGAAATAGTACTCCTCTATATCTATCCACAATGTCCAAGAAGTATTGATCTAATGTCCGCTCAGGAAGCTCAATCCTCTCTCTAGCAACATTTGACTCAATAACTTGCTTTAACACAATCGACAAGCCTCTTCCAAGACATGATTCATCCATGCCTCCTTTGCCAACCATGGTACAAAGAAATGATCACCTATGGGCATCCCATAGCTTTGCCTCAAATTCTCATTTACACCAAGCAATGACAAGCGTGATAATTTCTTTTGCATAGAACATGCAGCTAAAGTAATGGTATACAATTTCTTTATTGTTATCTTGAAATTTACATCTTCAAAGGGAAGTTTCCATAGTGTTTGAAACCAGTCATTGCCCAATGAAGGGTTCACCACAGCCAAAATCTACAAATACATAACATTGATTTGGTAGGACATTTGCTATGCATGAGTAGCATATCTAGAAATGAGACTCCATCATTTAAAACCTGCTACCCGTGTCATTTTCCTACTGTAAATTTGGGTGATGGCCTTTCTTACAAAATTCACATGTGCTTTAATCTCATCCTTTAGAAGATTGGAAGGGATCTTTTTGCATGCCATTTCAAAATCAACCTTCCACTTAACCCTAAAAATAAGAAAGGAGGACCAATGTCAAACTAAAATTTACTAGAGACATAAGTCACAAAACAAAAGTCTACAACTCACTGCATAAACCATATGGCCAACATTGTGGATAGCTAAGAGGATACCACACTCTTCTTCCTGTGCTTGCTTCCAAGGACCATTCTTTTTTAATAGACATTTTCTCCTCATTAGTGAATCTATCAATAAATTCTTGCTCATCACATGAACACAAGATACTTGTATTGAACAAGTAGTCCTTGAGGTTTGTGACCACAATTGCATCCCCATTCAGCCTAGAAATTTACAACCACATGTATGTACCCCAATGAGAACTTTAAACTGATCAAATCCACAACATGAGAATGGCACATCTTTGAAACCCATAGATGTGAATGTAGTTGCAAAAGTACCACACATATTGAAGCAGAAAGAAGAAACAAAAACCACAAATAACTTACAAGTTGAATCTTTGCAAAGCTGCAATCAAGAGTAGCTCATGTTTGGGCTTTGGAGAAATGAACTGTGAATGCACTCTCACATGTCTTGCATTATTATTTCTATCCAACTCATTAATACTCTGCATCCATGTTGTAGTCATCTGGTTGCCCTCCCAAATATAAAACATTTTGTTGTTGAGAATGTGCCAATCCTTATTTCCTTTCAACTGCTTTTTGAACTCCTCATTTACTAATTGCCAAATTTTTTCCCACTTAGAGACAATGTTCTCATCCACCTCTTGATGTGTTCCATCTAGCAAGGCTAGTGAGAGAATGAAAGAGCCTTTTGTGGGTTTGTTACCCTCATTCTCAAATGCAACCTTTAATATGAAGATAAATCTTGTCTAAGCTCCCTCACCCTTTGAATGCATATGCATTGACACAAAGGAATCAAGGGGGGAACCCTACCGGGATTGATTGTCAATGCTTTAAGAATTTCAGAACCATAAGGTTTTCTCACGACTTGAGGAATAATGAAATCATTATCCAAATCCTCATGCTCTTTGTTCTCCCTAGCATTGGATGTACTAGTGCCTTGATCGTCACCTATTTCATTTTCTTCTAGATTGGGAGTATCATCACCTGCTTCAATTGGAGTAATATCCATCCTCTTGTCTTGCTCAACATTTCTCTCTATATGTTTTTTTTTTCCTTCCCCAACTTGAGGTTGAGGAACCCCTTCGTTCCACCATGCCTATAATAAAACATGTTGAGCCATATAAGCACATTAAAGACACAAATACTTCAACACATATGATATAAATTCTTTTGAGCCATACAAGAACATTAAAACTTTGTATCTAGATATTGTTGCTCTCTTGGTGATGTCATTGTATCTAGACATTACAAACAACCTATTGGTGAAAAGCGAGCTTTGGAATGGTAACACTTGTTGGGGGTAAAGGCACCTCCACCTAGCCGCCCGTGTATTACTACACTGAGACTGCACTGCCACTGCACATTGCAAGTGGCGGGCGCCCATCACCATCACTTTATTCTTTATTCTTTTAGTGACAGTTTGAATAAAGGAATGCCCAGACACACATTGTGACTGTTGGGGTTCCCATTTCTTGTCTCTCTCTTTCTTGCTCTTGCTCTCCCACCATAGCTCTCAAGTGCAAGCTTTGATCCTTCTCACCTTTCAACTGGTATCAGAGCATGGTTTCCTGACTCTTGAGCTTGGCTCGTGGTATTCTCAGCTTCCCATTGACTCCCCACTCGCATTGGGTCTCCTTCCCGGCAGCCATAGCTCATTCTCTTGAGCTCCCGTCACTCCCCGGCTTCCCGAGCTTCTTCTCGGCCTATTGAGGCACCATCAAGGCATTGACATTGAGGTATTGCTTCATTATTTTAGAGTTTTACTTCAGTCCACAGGTCTAGGTAAACAGGGTTTTCACAGGTTGTGGGCAGCTATAGCTCACACCTCTTGGAGCTTCCTTCACCTGGATCTTGCTTCGAGCCTATCAAGGCTTGCTGAGGCTTGGTGTAGGCCTTCTTTGGCCCCCATTTGTGCCCCCTTTGGGCTCCATTGTTGACACGTGGGATAGCAGACCCCCCCAGCCCAGCTCACGTTTTTTTTGCACCTGTTTCAAAATCTGGCCCAAAAATCACTCTTTTTGTCATATCTCGGGCATTCGAAACTTGATTCAGGCAAGGTAAGAGTCTAAGTTGGGGTTTTGGCATGCTTCGGACGCGATGGTGATGTCGGATTTGCCAAATTTTGATGACAAAATATTCTGCAATAGATTTCAGGTCTGAGACAGCATGTACTTATATGCCTATGGCTTATGTGATGCTTCTACTAATGTCTATTGATAACGGATCACTTGTGGATGTTATGCCTCTTATGTGAGATGCATTTGGAGCTGATTTGGCTTAGCCATTGACTGTTTTGAACAATCCCAAATCTGTCCAAAATAGGGCAGCCACCTGTTACTTCAAATTTATGCTTACAGATCTTGGCATTTGATACCCGATTATGCCTGGTTGGTGCCTATACATACGGGAATGTATGCCTATGGTTTGCCTATGGATTTGAGCTTGGATTGAGCACTGATTTGCTCGTTTTATAGAGGTTATATGTTGCTAGAAACTTCAGGGCTGAAGCTATTTGTGCTACAGTTGGGTTATGCCTATTGGTCACAGGGTGCTCCCGGCTACTCGGTATGATATCATGATGTATTTGGCCTATGCCACATGTCTTTTTTATGCTTTGGAATGCATTTGAGCTGAGATTAGAGCTCGATTTGGGTTTGACTGTCACTTCTTTGCAACTGGCATTTCATCTATGACATGCCTAGGCTACCCAGTACGGGTTATGATGTCTTGGTGAATGCTTTATGCTTTCGCTGTGGATGGCAGTTGTTTGAGCTCGTCTCGACATTCATTTGAGTATTTCCTTGAGCAGTTGGACATTGACTTGGATTTTTTCATTACAACTTGGCTTTTTCCATTACGACCTTAGATGCTATTGAGGCATTGTCTTGGTTACCTGTCTTTGGTACTTTGACTTGGTTTGCTTGAGTTGTTGAGCTCGTTTATCTACCTTTTGAGCCAATGGGAGTATCTTGTATGTTTGACAGACATTGAGCAGGAGGTTTATGCTATTTTAGCATTTTGCAAATATTTGAGACTTTGGGATCTCTTACACTTACATGTTGCATGGTTCATGCACTGATATCTTGGAATTGCTTTTGACCTGAGCTTGGGCTTTGCACTCTTGTGAGCATACACCTACTGGTGTTAGGTCTTGCCCCAGTGTTATGTATACTTTGCCCTATTGTCCAAGGGATATGCCTACTCACACTGACGGATGCTTTGGGGACATGTTTGGGTATTTTCTCAGGGTCTTGATGACTGTTTGGTGCTGATTTATTCCCGTTTATGTCTGGTCATGTCTTGGTTGTCATTTCTTAACTTGGTGCAGTGATTTAGTCAGCAATTGCCTCTCATAGTACCGTACTATCATTTATTATAGCAAGCATATAACTCCGGATTGACATGGATTTTTCATGTCGAAATATTCTGAAATGATGTACTTTCACTAGTACTTGGTGGGCAGCAACTTGGGTTACACTTTTCTCGCCATTTTCTCTCGATTTTGGTGATTTTTTTGTCATTTTTTGCAGTAGAAAACAAGCAGTTTTGAATTGTCTACAGTCGTCCAGCCTGCATTATGGCGAGTTCATCCTCACTGATCATGCTATTTTCAACATCAATAAGCTTGATGGTACGGATTACTCTTATTGAAAGAGCCAGATTTGGTAGGTGTTGGTGCAGAAATCACAGATCAAACCATTGAGGTTGAGCGGGCATCCGAGCCGGACATCCGCCTGCAACTATGCCAGATGAGGAATGGCTTGAAGCTTGATGAGTTATGCAAGTGCACTATTGTATTATCTCTCACAGAACAGGTTCATTACAATGTATTTGAGAAAGAACAGAGTGCATGGAAATTGTGGGATAAAATCAAGAATCTCTATGACAAGAAAAGTCCAGCGAGTCAAATGTATTGACTGAAGCAACTTATGGCTGCGCATGAAGGAGAATGTGACTATGTTTGCTCACTTGAGCCAGTTCCATGCTATACTCAAGAACTTTACTTTGCAAGACATCACTTTTGCAGAGGATCTCACTCCTCTTTTCTTGCTTGGTACTCTTAATGAGTCATGGGATGTATTCCACACTGCATTATGTGCCTCTACTACTACCTTGAAATTATCTAATGTTAAGAGTGCTCTCCTGTAGGAAGAGGTTAACCGTAAGAATTTGGATGCCTCTCGCGTGTCGCATGCTATGACAGTTAGAGGCAGGAATGATGGATATGGAAAGCATGGCAGTGGCAGTGGCCGTAGATGGGATTCTCAAAAATCTCAGTCCAAGTCTCGTGGGAAGTCACGTAGTAAATCCTGTGGCAAGAATGCCGATGTTACTTGTCACCATATTAGGCCAAAATGCCATGAACTGCACAAAAGGCGCAAAGATAAGGGGAAAGACAAAGTGCAGGATAAGTCTTCTAATCGCAACGTAGTGCCTACAAAGTCCAATGTTAAAATTGAAGAGATCAATGTTATGCAGCCTGAGGATGTTGATGATGATTATATCCTTGCAGCTTCTTCTAGTGCTTCGCAGATGACAGAGATACACTCTATGTATGCACATTATTGGCTCTTGGACTCAGGTGCGTCCTTTCATGTGACACCTTGCTGAGAGTGGTTTCATTCATATTGTATTGTTTCGGGTTTTGTGCGCTTGGGTGATGACAGCTCTCTTGATATTGTGGGCATTGGTGATGTTAGGCTGCAGTTTCCTTCTGGCGGCAGTTTTGTTATGCAGGATGTACGTCATGTACCTACTTTGACACACAATCTCCTGTCAGCTGGACAGCTTGATGACGCAGGTTATCATGTATCTTTTGAAGACTCTGCATGGAAGATCACTCGTGGTAGACTTGTGATTGCAAGAGGTGCCAAGGTTGGCAGCCTCTATCCCTTGATTGTATCTGCTTCTTCCCTTGATCATGTTTTGTCTGTGGGTTCTATCCCACATATATCTCTTTAGCATGCCCGTTTGGGCCATATGTCTTTGAAGGAAATGAAAATGCTTTCTAGTTTTCAATACTTACCGCCCTTTGATTATGCATGTTTTGATTCATGCGAGCATTGTCTTTATGGCTGGCAGACTAGGTCTACGCATAAGAAGTCTAGTAGGCCATGCATGAGTGAGCCCTTGGCATTGGTACATTCAAATGTCTGTGGGCCCATGCCTTGTCAATTTATGGATGGTGCAAATTATTTTGTTATGTTCATAGATAATTTTTCACAGAAATTTTGGGCTTATCCTATTAAGCTGAAATCTGATGTCTTGGCTGTGTTTTAGAGATGGCTTGCATTGGTTGAGAACTAGTCTGGGTATAGGCTAAAATACCTAAGGACAGATAATGGGGGTGAGTATGTCTCACATGCTTTTGAGCAGTTATGTGATGAGAGGGGTATTAAGCGTCAGTTGACCGCCCCCTACACCCCCCC
The DNA here is from genome assembly GCF_053477565.2 of Lygodium microphyllum. NCBI lineage: Eukaryota > Viridiplantae > Streptophyta > Polypodiopsida > Schizaeales > Lygodiaceae > Lygodium > Lygodium microphyllum. The sequence continues at coordinate 102,709,496 of NC_141142.1, forward strand.
CAGAAGGTTTGGCTGAGTGGATGAATAGAACCATCCAGGAGCATGTACGCAATATGCTTAGCCATGCAGGCCTACCACAGAGCTTTTGGGCTGAGGCAGTTAGTACAATTGTACATATCATAAACAGATCACCTTCTAGTGGTTTAGATTTCTAGGTTGCAGAGGAGGTATGGATTGGAAAACCTTCCTCTTATGCGCATCTCTATGTCTTTGGATGTGAGGCATTTTGCCATGTGCCCAGGGACAAGAGAAGTAAGTTGGATCCTAAAAGTATCAAATGCATTTTCCTTGGTTATGGGGATGCAAGCGAGATGGGTTACCATCTTTGGGATCCGCAAGCGCAGAAAGTCATCTATAGTCATGATGTAGTCTTCCATGAAGACAAGATGCATCGGCAACCTGAGAGAGTTGTTGAGATCCACATAGTCATATTTTAGGAGGAGCCGAGAGCTCCCGCACAGCCAGTTGGACAGCCTACAACTGCAGCAAATGCTCATGGTCAGGGTGTTGGACAGGCAACTAGGCAAGCAGCCGAGCCTACCGTGAGACGGTCTACTAGAGACAGAAGTCCACCCAACAAATTTCAGCCCTCGATGCATTATGTCTTGGTTACAGATGTAGGAGAGCCTTTCACCTATGATGAGGCTATGCGCAGGGGTGACAGTCACTCCTCGGAGAGGGCTATGCAATCTGAGATAGACTCCTTGCATAAGAATGAGACTTGGGATTTGGTTTCCTTGCCTGAGGGCAAGAAGGCTTTGCCATGTAAGTGGGTGTACAAGCTGAAAAGTACCCCTGCATACCCCAAGTCGGCATACAAGCTAGACTGGTAGCAAAGGGTTTTAACCCGGAGCATGGTGTGGACTTTGATGAGGTCTTTTCTCCTGTGGTTAAGATGACCACCCTACACTTAGTCTTGGCTTTTGTTGCTTAGCTTGACTTGGATTTATGCCAGATGGATGTCAAGACGGCTTTCTTACATGGGGACTTGCATGATGAGATTTATATGGAGCAGCCTAAGGGCTTTGCAAAACCTGGCAAGGAGCACCTAGTGTGCAAATTGAAGAAAAGTCTTTATGGCTTGAAGCAGGCACCTAGGGAGTGGTATCATAAGTTTGATGCCTTTATGCAGTCAGGGCTATAGCAGGAGTGCTATGGATCCATATCTTTACACGAAGAAAGCCCGTGATGGTTCTTTATCGTGATTTAAGTACTCTATATGGATTATATGTTGATAGCAGGGAAAGCTCATGATGAGCTAGATGCTCTTAAGGCTCAGCTCAAGAAAAGCTTTGAGATGAAAGATCTGGGACAGGCCACTCACATACTTGGTATGCGCATTAGACGCAATAGGCATCAGGGACTCCTCTACTTGTCACAGAGGGAGTACATTTATAAAGTCCTTGAGCGCTTCCGCATGCAGAAGGTAAAACCTATTGGCTATCCATTGCCTTCTAATGTGAAGGTATCACAGGCTGATTGTCCACAAACAAATGAGCAGAGGGTCAAGATGGCCAAGATTCCCTATGCATCCGCAGTGGGGTGTCTTATGTATGCCATGATAGCCACTCATCCAGATATTGCCTTTGTAGTTGGTGTTGTGGCACGCTATATGGCTACACCTGGCAAGAAGCATTGGGATGCCGTGAAGGGTATCATGAGGTACCTGAAGGGCACTGCAGATATGTGCATATGTTATAGCAGCCAGGATACATGAGTCGTGGGGTACATTGACTATGATTATGCAGGACATGCAAATAGTAGGAAGTCCACTTCTGGCTATGTATTCACCTATGCTAGAGGTGTTTTTTCTTGGATGTCCAGGGTGTAGAAATGCACGGCCCTTTCTACTACAGAGGTTGAGTATGTTGCAGCCATTGAGGCTTGCAAGGAGGCCATTTGGTTGGGTCGTTTGGTTGCTGACCTTGGTATTGATGCTACCCCTACATTGCATTCGAATTCTATGAGTGTTATTTAGTTAGCCAAGAATCCAGTCTTCTATGCGAAGACCAAACACATTGAGGTGAGGTATTACTTCATACATGGGGTCATTTAGGACAAGTCTGTTGATCTTGTCAAGATCTCGACTGACCAGAATCCAGCAGATCTACTCACGAAAAGCCTCTCTACAGAGCATTTTGCCTTCCTCAGGAGGTTGAGGGCATCGGATGAGATGACATATTTTCTCATCCTATTGTACATGTGTACATGTTGTACTGTCTTTTTTCTTTTTCTTTTCACTCCTCTCTAAGGAAAATTCGCCTTTAAGTGGGAGGTTGTTAGGGGGTAAAGGCGCCTCCACCTAGTTGCACGTGTATTACTACACTGACAGTCACCGCCACCACTGCACACTGCAGGTGGCAGGCGCCCTCACTGTCACTTTATTCTTTATTCTTTTAATGACAGTTTAAATAGAGGAAGGCCCGATCACACATTGTGACTGTTCGAGTTCCCATTTCTTGTCTCTCTCTTTCTTTCTCTTGCTCTCCTGCCATAGCTCTGGAGTGCAAGCTTCGATCCTTCTCACCTTTCAACACTTAGTGTTCCATTATACTCCTAAGTTTGTTCGAAATTGGCCTATCTAGTTGATATCGGTGCTTCATGGTTGACACCAGATTGGTCATGTTTTTCCCTCTCAATGAGATAGGGCCTTGCAATTTGCCATGCAGTTTGTGGTGGAAGATTGAACAAACAAAATAGAAAGATCAAGAGTGTACTTGGATAACATGGAGGGACCACATTCTAGTCACAAATGAGGTCCTTTCATTTTGTTTAGGCATAATCTAAGGACCATTTAGGGATTCCCCAATAGAGTCCACACTCTAGTCACTAAGCAAGGTGCCCTCACATTGTTGGAGAACTTCTGAATGGTCTTTAGATTGTTATGAAAGAGAGCTAGGGGATGTCATTGTATGGGACAAACCCCCCCCCCCCCCCCCCCCCCCCACGTTGTTCAAGTGTATACAATGTGCAAACACCTCCATCCAAACAACAAAAACAACCACACTTCAATCACAAGAAAATGCAAGTATATGATCCCCTCATACCGTCAAGTCACTCAAGAAGGGCCTTTAGATTGTGCCCAAAAAGCACAAAGGTAGGCCATCCTACATCAAGGAAGGAAACTCCTCGTGATCTATGTTGTAATGGTTTATTCCCATGATCTATCCTCTAATGGTTTCGCTGGTGAAACATGGATCCATGTAGTATTTGAATCAACTCATAACCAAAGGGAAAATACTTGATTCTTGTTTTACAAGTAGGTGACTTCATGGTAGAAGCAAAGGCACAAAGGTTGTGGATTATCATTTTGCCAGCGAAACAATCTATGTTGGAGAGGTAAAAGGCTGCACAACCTGTACTCGAGATTAAGGCCTAAATTTGACATATCTTTAATCATCGAATGGCACAAAATTGCGTATATGTGAAACGGCATACCTTTAATCATGAAATGGCATATCTTAGAAATGATGTCTATCATTCAAAGACATACCTTAAACTACACAGCCCGTTAAATTTATGCCTTGCGAGTCAAGATTGTTTCGCCAACAAAACAGGCTGGTTTGGATGGTTGTGAATGGCTGTTATGGCGGTAGTGGAGATCGACATGAAAGGAGGGTTTCGTCGGCAAAATAGGCTTGGCAACTATAACGATGAGTTAGAATATTCGCAAGATGCGGTCGAGGTGCATGGTAGGATTTGGAATTGAAGATTGAGCACTATTGATGCAACTTCGACCTACTTGTGGAAGAAAAGTTCCTCGAGTAGCTTATCATACGCATGACCTTCCATGCCACCTTCTTCTTGATCAAGAAAGATCACCATCATAGGCTTTAAGTTTACCAACAGCATAGCAAGGTGTTCAACCTTCTAGGAACCTAAAACCTTGCAAGTACAGAGTCGATCTACTCTCGAGACGATTGCTTGGAGGGAAACTTTGGAAGATAATGCCTTGCAATGCATATGATTTAAAGACACTTGGGTAGTGCAATGCTTCCACTAGCTAGAAATTAAAGAAAGAATGAGTTTGGAGAAGTTGCCACCAGTAGTTGTGCTGCAAATGGGAGTATGCTACCCCTCTATGTCCATGCAAAGAGGAACAATTTGCAAAGCAAGATACTGAGAGGGCAATAAATGCACAATGCCATGGCCAGGGTTTATTGGCACACCACCATTTGCCAATATCCTAGTTCAACTCAAAGTGAAAATATGGGTAAAAGGTCCAATAAGTGAAAATAAGGTGACCATTGTCATTCAAGCAATTAGCTAGGAGAGAGATGCAATTCGATAGTGTATGGTCCAAAATTGACTTGTTTAACGTGCCTCAATGTCATGCATTAGGTGGCCATGTTTTACAATAATTTTTAATATGGTATCAATAATAAGAATGTTTTGCGTCATTACTCCACAAAATTTTTAAGTATTGACCTCTATAGATGAAGAATGACACAACTTTCATCTGCAACATTCTATTAGCTCTGCCCTCTTATTAGCATGAAATGTGTGTGATAATTAAATGTAGGATTAGCCACCTGTGTCATGGGAAACTGAAGAGCCACTTAAAAAGCATGCATCAAAGAATCAACTTTGGTATCTAAATTGTGGGCAATGCTAGAAATGATTAAGTGATTTACTTTAAGAAGTACCTTCTCATGGGAGATTGCATCATAATCAAGAACATGTCGTGGCTTGGTGGTAGCAAGAATAGGAGTGGCAACATGAGAGCCATCATCATGATTAGAATCCAATAGTTTATATCTAATCTTGCAAGGATATCTTGATCTCATTTCCTAGTTTCGTCGACAAATCTAGAATAATTAGTCGAGGTGTAGTTTAGCTAATAGGGCAGGGTTTCATTCATTCAGCCACTTTGTGAGAGAGAAGGTACTTGCAGGAGAGATTGACTTGGTATATGTCAACACATAGGATCAAATAGCTGACATTTTCACAAAGGCCTTGGGTGTAGAGAAGCTTTGAAAGTTCTGAAGCTTACTTGGAGTTGTAGAGATAGAATTGAGCTTGAGGGGGGAGTATTGAGATGGCAAGCTCAACACATGCAGACATTAATGATGGACCGCCTGGCTAGATGAGTTTGCACGTCTACACTTAGCACGTTGGTGGTCATTATGATACTCACATGGTCACTGACTTATCACTTATTATATTTAGTTTGTTACACCTACCTACAGCTAGCAAAGACATAGCGCCAGTCGATTAGTGTAGTCGATTATGCACTGTTTGACTTAGAAGGCCACTTTCCTTTATATTGTATCTTATCTATACTTTGTGTACATTGTATAGTGTGTGGAAGAAGAAGAAAAATCGGCAAGAAAACGTTTTGGCTTCCATCTCTCTTCTTGTGTTCTTGAGTGAGCTTCCTCTTGTGTATACAGTGTGTGTTTGGCACATCAACTCAAGCACATCCCCCCATCACGCAATTCTTGACACAAAGCATGTACCAAAGGGTCAATCATAGACCATAGGCATAATGACTGTCACAAAGCATGCCATCATAGACCAATGTCAATCAAAGGCCAGCCAAGACAGAGCTTGGTTGAATCTCAAAAGGCATTCCAGAGCAATATAAGACATGTGCAAACCTCCATATATATCCGCGTAGTCATATGAATCACCCGAAAAGCGCCCATGAGTGACCACTAGGTAGAGCATACACTAACCAAATAGGCTTCATCCCTAGTTATTATAGTAATAAATTCATTGTCAAAACTGAGTAAATAAGTCCTTAGATCAAGCTCAAAGCCACCTCAAATCATGGGCATATGATATACCAATGTACTAGCATCAATGGTACACACATGAGTAGTGCATATTGAACACGCGAATCATGGCCAGGAGCGATATGCATATTAAAACCCTGTCAAAAGAGGTTTAGCCCTACTATATACAACAATGAATACACTATTAAAAAAACTATTTCAGTACCAAAATTATGTCCAAATCCAATCCCTAACACGGGCATAGCATTCCCATACATATAGACATCACCCCAGCATAATCGGGCATCAATAAGACCAACAAAGCTGACCATAGAAGCATCAAATAGAGTGCTTCCTTGTATTTTGAGCTAGCAAACCTCATCTAAAATAGAGTAAATGAAGTGGTTAAATCAATCCAAAATCAACTCCAAGCAATGACATAGCATCCCCGAATTATAAGCATCAATCGGCCATAACCAAGCATCATCCAACCAATGGCAATGAGTGTAGACATCAAAGATGAGTGCTTCCCTATTTTATGATAGTTCATGGATTGTTATAACATTCCAAAACTAAAGCTTAGCACTCAAATCGAATGGCAAGAGTAGAAGGATCAATGCAAGCATAAAAAATAAATGTGTAAGTGCTTGTATAGCTGCCCAATGAAGAAGATATGCTGTAGGAGATGAAAAATGTGAGCTACTACTAAAAAAGGTGCATGTTTCACACAACGTGATGCTGCACCAGTAGGGTGAGGGCTATAGGGGGCTGATCCAACTTGCTCGAGAAGGCTCAAAGAGTGCCCAAGAAGAATACAACCAGTAGGAAGCTCGATGGCTATGGCTACCAACAAAGAGATGACTATTGTAGGTATTCAAATGGAAGTTGAGAGTGTGCCGGTGGACCAAGCTTGAGCTCACAAAAATGAAGGCTCTGATACCAGTTGAAGGGAGGTGAGCCCAAAAGTGGAAGCATGAGTAGGAGCAAGAGTTATGGTGGAAGGAGCAAGAGCAAGAGAGACAAAGACACACACAATGTGGGAACTCCAACAGTCATAATGTGTGACCAGCCTTCCCTTTATTCAAATGTCACTGAAAGAATAAAGAATGAAGTGATAGTGATGGGCGCTCGCCGCTTGCAGTGTGCAGGTGCAGGTATTGTTAGTATAGTAATACACGGGTAGCTAGGCAGAGGTGCCTTTACCCCAATAGTGTGCACATACAATATCATTATCATCATCAACTACCACACCAATAAATCAAAGAGCTTCCCTAATACTCTTGATCTTCAAGGCATAATCATTAATGGAAAACTTCCCTCTTTTCACTTGGTTCAACTCTAACTTGAGTTTGTAGCTTTCCTACCTTTGTATTTACTTTGAATAGCCTTGTCAATTCTTCTATGCAATAGCAGGGATTTTAGATTTCTACAGATAGCCCATCATGCTATCTATGACACTGAGATAGATATCCAATACATGACTTTAGTTTGTGCCTACTCCCAATCTTTCTTAGCCTTTAATTGTTCTACAATAGCATTTCATACAGTAACTTCAGGTGCTACAACCATGTCTCCTTCAATGTAATTCCAAATACATCTCCTCTTCAAGAAATTTATCATCCTAAACTTCTATGTCAGATAATTGTTGTTATCATGCTTATTGTTGATAATCTGGTTGAAGTTGTCAGACATTTTGACAAAATAGAAAGCCTTGCAAAAACCTACAATCTGTAAGCAAGCTAATACCAAGTGTACCACAACTAAACACACAACCTTTTTTACTGACTACACAATAATAATCGCAATCTACAATTTGTATACAAATGCCTTTTGTGTCTGCAATCTAGCAAATACATGAAATCTTACAAATTCGAAATGTGTAACTTGTGTACCTACGACAAACACAATTGAAACTATAGTGTATCCAAAAATTGTTGTTAGAAATGGCTTCGAGTTCGCGCTTTGGGTTGAGGTACTCCCCAACCTTAGCACTTCCCTTTTCACCCGTCTGTGGAGCCGATGTTTCTTCCTTTGCGTCAATGACTTTCCTTCTAACAGACTATGTTATGGCAGTGTAAGAAGCTAGGAATGAGGAATTTAGTGTGTATTGCCATGTCACACTGACATTAGTATAAAAGGAGAGGACATGTAATTTTATGTTATCTTTTTGACACATTAATACAATTATAGTCTTTCTCTCCCATCTTGCTCACAACTTCTATGGCTTCTCCCTCTTTCCTATCTTTCTCTCTGTAAATCTAGCTTTTCTCTCTCCTCGTCACTCTTCTTCTCTCTCTTCTTGTAGTCTTTCTCTCTCTTCTGCAATCTTCTCTCTCCTCTTTCTCTCTCCCTAGTTCTCTCTCTAACAAGTGGTATCAGAGCATTGGTCTTTGATCCATTCTTTTCTTCTATTTTCAATCCTATTTTCCTCTATTAAAACCAATTTCAGACAAAAATTGTACAAGACAGTGATTAGTGGAGTGCTGTAGATCATCTACAGTTAGTAAGAGACTACATTTGGAGATATCCAAGGTCAGATATGACGGAGGATGGCTTAAATGACAGGTCATCATCAAATTTTATGCAAAATTGGAGGTAATTAGGGTAAAGAAGAGTTAACCAGGCTTAGTTTGGGGTTAAACTGTGGTTACTTTTCAAAAGACGTCTTCCTTTCCTCTTTCTCCAAGCTTTTGCCAAGCTTTTATGGAGTTTGCAGCAGAGATCTTCTCCTAGCTTTCAGCAATGAGGTTTTTTACAGGCATTTCATGCTGGAAACTTTCTTTACTCTTCATTCTTAACAAGTGGAGCACCATTATTGAAGGCTTTGAAGAGGCTTTAGAAAGCAAACTTTTCTTCTTCTTCTTCTTCTTCGTCTTCTTCAAGGCTTCCTTCCAGCATCTATAATGTTTTCAATAACCTCTCCTCACAAGTATTTTGTTCTTCTTGAAACCCTAAAGACAGGCAGCATTGAAGATTTCTTCTAAAAGCTAAAGGTAAAATGGAAGAAAATCTTGGATAGCTCTTCCTCCACTTTCAAAAGGGTATTTGTGGATAAGCTGTTGAAGACACAGATATGGCTTCAGCAAAAGATCTCTACATTAGTGATCAAAAGTCTATCAGAGGATGATTCCAACCTTCAGCTTTGGCAGTAGAAAACTGATGTCTCACCATCAGAGGAAGCATTGCAGAGGGTTGTCTAAACAAACAGAGAACATATTCTCTAAATCTGATGGTGTAGACATACATATAGGCAGTTTTCTGTGTCATGAGTGAGCATTTGTATGCTCTTTTCAAGATGGGAGCCATGCCCATTATGACTGAAGCAAGTACATATTGTACATGTTGCGATGAATCAAATGCTAAATCCTTGATGCATGGAAGAATGGACTCAATAGCTAATGGAAGATTCACGATCTTGCAAAATTGGTCACTTTTCTAGCAGCAGCAATTCGAGTGATACGCACAATACCGGGCAGCTGCCGCTACTCCCAGCAGTGAACGTGGAGGAGGAAATGCATCACATCCTCGATTCTTAAGCGCTGCAAACTCCCCTTGCTCACAAGCTCAAACTACTCAAAGGTTGAATCTCTCAAAACAAGGCCTTCCAGCTTATCTGACTCCAAAAGGATACTATCAACACTCAATCCCTCAATATTCAAGGTCTTCAAAGATGCACTGCTCAGCTCAATGGTAGATTGTGCATCCAAGAATGTAATGTTTTGTTAACCAAAGATAGGTATTCCAACCTGGGACTGACATCAAGTAGTAGGTTGAGGTCCAGAGTAGATAGAACAGCTCGATCAATAAGAGTAAGTGACACAAGAGAAGGAAACTTATGAATGGATGGATCAACTGCTAGTACATGTGCAAATCCCCAAACCAAAGTTTCCAGCTTCTGTACTCCACATTTCTCCAGTATGTTCACCTTTGGCTTGATTGGATTCATAAACGTCAGAGATCTGAGCATATCCTTTGTGTGCATAAACCATGCGATCACCAAAGCTGCAGAAAACTCTTTTGACTTATCTATGCATATTGACAGCTCCTGCAAGCATTTTGTCCGCATTATTGTCTCTATCATAAGAATCTCACATTGACCCACTGTAAGGTCCCTGAAGGCAGGCCAGTCTGAATAAGCAAAAACTAATTTGTTCAAGTGGCAAAGGCTTCAAAGTCCCGATTTGCAAACATTAACTGATGCAAACATCTCTCTGCATGGGTCAAGCCAATTGAGAAATCAGTTTTGACACCTTTTCTATCATCAATTGCTTTTAGCAGCTCTTTGATGGACACCAACTTTTGTGCATCATCAATAGGACCACCAGTAACTTCGTTAGTTACATACACTACACATGCTACCCTTGCATTGTGAGTCCAAACCTCAGCAGCAACAACATTACACTTGAGGCTTGTGAGAAGAGCAGAGATATCTAGTAGCAGTCCTGGTCGATCAGTGCCAGTCAACTCTATGGATGTGTGTTCAGCAATTGATTGAACACCCACAGTACGTCCCAAACACATTCTTACCTCTGAACTTGCAATAGTTCTTTTTGCTCCCAAAGCTTTTTGCATATACAATTAAACTTTCATCTGTAAGTTTGTGTCCAAGTTGATCTGTAACATGGAAAACATCCATGAACCAACCACCATTTGAGGATATCTAGGCTTTGGATATGACAATTGGTCTGGCAGCTTGGTGTGCTACCTAATGGCAAGACTCTATGGTGATGCACTCTTGCTGACAGATTTGTTTGAGAGTGGCATCGTTTCAGACACCTAAGCTCAGGAGGATGCTGATTCACAACATGATGTACTCAAACTGATATGGAAATGGTTCATATGAAGGCATTTATTCCAGTCTTAGCAAAAGCAAATCTGTGTTTGACCGCTATAAATTCAGATCAAAAGCGAAGGGTAGTACATCTGTGGTTAGGGATATCACTCTCTAGTTTGCGGAAAGTATCTTGATGATTGTGGTCACACAGTTGCCAATTTCAAAAGATTTGGCATACCACTGGATGTATTGGTATGCAATGCTGCAAATGGTTAAATGGCATTCTTGCATTGCTCAAGCAAGGTCACAAAGCCGCCAACATTACTTTGAACATATGCAATAGGATTTTGGACTGCAGAGGTGTTTGATATGGGCTTATGAGGTATCAGAATATTGACTGAGAAATGCTGTTGCTCAGCCTTAACTAAAATTTTCCAATTAGCAGTGATGAATGCCAAGTCTCCATAGTGAAAAAATGATGTCTGCTTGTGATGTATGGACACTTTAGTCTAGATATGGCTATTTGAAACTATCGCATCAGTACATAGCAATTGGAAGATTGGTTTATCATTGACTTCTTTGATGTGCTTGTGTTGGCCAACCATATCATCATAGCCTGAAGCAATCCCTACATTAGTTATAGACACATCAATTATAGCAGCAATCCTACATAATTCGGCATCATTGAAAACCTTAGAGGTTTGGTGTTGAACCAGTTCAGTCATCAGAGAACTATGGGCTAGAAGAAGGGGGTTCTAAACATAGTCAGAGAAGCAGTAGTTTTTTATGCATATGTATGTAGCAATGGGCAAGTGAATGTAGGCTATGATTGTAGTTGGGGTTCTATACGAGAAAGGATGTGAAGAAGTGTTGATAATAGTGAATTATTTGCTTGCAACATCAAACAGTGTGTTTTGAGAGTGCTCTCAGTTCTATTTGTGAGTATTCAAGGTTTAACAAGGTCAAAGTTGGATCTACAGACCTCTTACAGACTCATTCAAAACAAGACAGGTTGTAGGCAGTTTCAGTCAGCCAACTTTGGGCTATCATAACTTTTTTTGACCTACTTTGAAATTTATTGTTAAGAGCTCTGTTCGGAGAGGAAAGTGTTAGCTTCAATTTGAATTAGAAATTTTGTCAATCGAAGATTTCAGTCAAAATTTATGGCTGATTTAGTACCTATAGGTATTGCAGGACTGCACTTTCCACAGACAAGGAAACAGAGTATTATGGGTCTAATTAGAGATGTTGCTTCTAAGAGGGTGGATATTCCTTTGGTAGACATTATGAGTACTTTGGCACATGCTTTTATGGCTTATGATGACTCTCAAATGGCATTGGAAGAGATAGATGTGAGTTTGGTTGAGCAAGTACTTATCCATCAGTTGCAACCACATACATCTCAGTTGGTTCAGCAAGGTGTAATGTGGACTCTTATCAATCTCTATGATAACAGTATCTTACAAGAATGTATATGCAATGCTGAAGCTAAACGTATGTTGTTGGGATCACTAACCATGGAGAATGTGGAGCCTCAAGCTTATTTGTGGGCATCAATGAAGTACTTTTGTAGCAGCGGTACTACTCTTTTGCAGTCTTTTCAAGGCAAGGATGTATTACATTGGTTGATATCATTGCTTAATCACTCGTCTCACCAACAGTTAGAATATGCATTGGTATTGTTTTCTACTCTCTTTGCTGAGATTGATGACAATGAGTGGGCTACAACAATTCATACACCTCCATTGGTTAGTAAGCGATCATGGAATTCATTAGAAGGACAGCTAGCATGGGAAATATTGGATGTTGGTACAAATTCATTGGTCCAAGTTCTTGGCAAATGTTCTACCAAGTTAGTGGAATATGATGCTTTCATCCTGATTCGTATCTCTATGTACCATGAAGGAATTTGTGATTGTGTAAAGATGGCTATTAACCTTTTGCTGAAAAATGCTTCATGGAAAAAGAAAATGCTTACAGCATTGCTACTTGGTGCATTAACCTCAAGGATCAGGTTCCGCCTACTCTACAACATGTGATTCTTTATTTTGAATACTTTGATGCTTCTTTTATGTCTAAATGTGCAGAAGTAAATCATGGATAGCAAGTACACTTTGTACAAAGCCAGAATGAAGAGAATTATTCCATAGATCTTGGTCAGCAAATCAATGGGAATCAACCAATTGCAGTGCTGAACTCTTTGTCTCCTCAAGGTCAACCATATGAAGAAGACTAAGCTGATCAGCAAGTTGATGATGTAGTTGAAGCCAATGTATATGAAGATCACTTGGTAAGTAATCAGCCTTTTGGACCATCTAAAGAGGAATATGCACTACTAAAAATGAAGACTTTATAGCTCTTGATCGTGCTTATGATGGATTAGTTGAGGATATGCATCAGTTCACACTCAATCAGGATCTACCTCACCTAAAAGAAGAGTTAGATGCATATGACCAAGGTTATGACAACTTGGATAATGATTTTGATGATTGGTATGCTGATAATGATGATGTACATGAGATTCATGATGGTTATAATATGACGGATGATGGATATGCGCATGGTGATGATTATGGGGATCTTTCTTCCTACCCATTTGACTCAGGTGGTCAAGATTATGAGTTTGATGACAAATCTTCTCCTCTTGATCATTATTATGATGGTATACCTTTTGATCCAGGAGGTTCTGAGCAGGATTTTGCACCTTCATTAGGCCAACGTCCATATTGGGGTTCAGAATCTTCATATTTGAGAGGTTTATTTGGCTGAAAATTAGTCTATTTATCTCTTGTTCTATTGCAGACAGTTTCTGGACAGCTTACTATTTTGATTCAGCTTCAATTCTGGTTTGATTACAAAAGAAGGATATCTATATGGGTTGTAAGTATGTCCAATCATTTTTCTTTTGACTCATCGCACACTTGATTTGGATATGCCCATCAAAAGATATCTCCATTTTACTACAGCAGGTTCTGTAGTAGACAACAAGCTGTCTATTTCTTGCAGGTGTCCTTTCTCGGAGTTATGACGGTTTAGTTTTCAGTTTTATCATTTCAAAATGGATGTTCATATGGCTTATTCACTTTTCCACTTATGATCCTATCCATTACTTAGTACAAATTAGTGCTTTTCCTATTTTTGTAGCCCTTGTATCAGAGTAGTACTCTGTTTCATCTATCCTTTTCTAGTCTTTCAGGTTTGTTTTTGAGGACAAAAACTTTTGGGAAGGGATGGATTGTAAGAAGCTGGGAATGAGGAATTTAGTGTGCATTGCCATGTCACACTGACAGTAGTATAAAAGGAGAGGACATGTAATTTTATGTTATCTTTTTGACACATTAATACAATTACAATCTTTCTCTCCCATCTTGCTCACATCTTCTATGGCTTCTCCCTCTTTCCTGTCTTTCTCTCTCCAAATCTAGTCTCTCTCTCCTCATCACTCTTCTTCTCTCTCCTCTTTCTCTCTCTTCTACAGTCTTCTCTCTCCTCTTTCTCTCTCTTCTGCAGTCTTCTCTCTCCTCTTTCTCTCTCCCTAGTTCTCTCTCTGACAGGCAGTTTCAGTTTTAAGGGTGACCTTAGCATTTGGTCTTTTCTTCCTTTGTCTTCGACTCTTCTTTCCAATTGAGGTTGCGTCAAGGTTACTAGGCCTTGGCAATGATATGCCAGCCTGCTTCGTCTGCGCATGGGTCATGACATGTAATGGGACAGGCATGGGCTCCCCATCGAGTGTCTCGACACCCCAATGGAACCGATGGCTTGTTTGCTGAACTAGAGGATGGCCTTCACCTAGGGCAATCAACAAAGAGATGAGTGATTCCATACTCATTGCATCTCAGGCCAGCCTTTGCTTACTCCCTCTCAAGGCAACATGAAGAAATGTGTCGTGGATGACCACAAGTCCAACACACTCCACCTAGGGCAATCAACAAAAAGATGAGTGATTCCACACTCATTGCATCTCAGGTGAGCCTTATCTCTATTTGCTTACTCCCTCTCAAGGCAGCATGAAGAAATGTGTTGTGGGTGGCCACAAGTCCAACACACGATTGGCTCTTGGGTCAGTGCTCCAAGGCCTCTACCTCTCCCTCTACCTAATGCCATCATCGGTACTGGTTGGTAGTCTATAAGGACTATGTTGCCTTCCTCATCTTATGATATGTATGGGTTTACATAAGGCTCATTGCTGCTAGGCTCATCCACATAGTGGACTAGAGTGTCACTCAGTGGGTGGGTCACGTGGGTCTTGGTGGTCTAGAGATACTTGTAGGATTTATTTCCATCCTAGGGATGGATGGCTTAGCGTCATTAGGAAAAGGGAGGATTGATGGGGCTTCCCTTCCCAAGAAGTTCGGTGGCTTGTTTGCAAGGTAGGGTTGACCATAAGGCTACGGGGTATGGGAGTCTCCGAGGTAGTCGACAATGCATGGTGTCATGGCCGAACCTACCACAATTAGCGCAAGGTAGTGACCTAGGGTCCTAACACTCGGTTGGTAGGTGGTTCCCTCTGCAATGCATGCATTGGACGTGTGGGCGAGTTGGTCATCTCATCATCTCCTGCAGTTTAGCTATTTACATCTTCATCTCTGCTAGCTCTTGTCCTGAGTCGATGCCCTTCCCTTTGTCTTGAGCACTTGGGGCCTGATCTCTCACTCAATGTTGAAGCCCTCTCGGAATCCCTAGCATGGACCCTTTCTGAATCAAGCTCTTAGAGCTTCTCTCTTTGAGTTGGTCGTCCACTCAAATAGCTTCTTCAAAGACCCTCACCAATGTGTCTCGCTGCAAGCTCGAGTTATCGGCCAAGGCTTTGTAGAGCTCTTCACTTTGTATTTTGTTAATAAATACCGTGGACATCACTTTTTCGATTGGTCTTTCGCCCATAGGGATTCTCTTGAAGAGGCTCCTCATATGGGTCACGTAATCCCGGATGTCCTCTTTCTCTCTTTGCTTGACGTTCATGAGTCGTACTAGCACATTATCAAAGTACCCAGGTTTGGAAAATCTCTTACTGAAGAGATTTTTCAGGCCATTGAAATTGGCTTGCTCCGCAACGTCTAGACTTGTGTACCAGGTCCGGTCCTTGTCGCCTAAGCACAGTCTGAAAGCTCGGGAGCATTGAGTAGGATTAGTGAGGCCGTTGGCCTCGCAGACCTACTCAAACTGCTCCACAAACATGTATGAATCGTTGGTTGCTTGGTATTTGTCCAGCTGCTTTGGTACCATGGGGATTTTTTATTGGCTCTTAGAGCCTTGGTTGACTCCCAACCTTGCTAGTAGCGATGTTGCTAATGCTATAGTGCTCTATTCTGGTGCCATGTTATCTACCAGTCGCTTCGTCAGAAGCTCGCTTAGTGTGAGGTCTCCTTCTAATGCTCTCTCACTCTCTAACCGTTTTCTGCCTACTAGGGCTAGCACTCTCTGGATCTATTGCGTTTCCATGCTCTGGCACAAGCTCCTAGTTTGTTGATCCTGGTTGTATGCGGCTAGGGCTTACAGAGCTTTGCGTGCCAACTTCCTCTCCTCTTCAAGGTCCGCTATGATGTCCTGTATAGATCTACCGCATCGTATTTGTTCACTAACTGTTGGATGGCCTCAGGAAAATCTCCTAGGTCAAGTTCTTCGTTGCTTCTACGGCCTGAGCTACCCTCTTCCATGTCCAAGGCTTCTTGTTATGCCAAGTTGTCAATCAAGTCAATAAGGCCGGATAGATCCACTTCCACAATAGTGACTGTCCTTGTTGCGTCCGGCTTTTTAGTTGTGTTCTTTGCTTGGTCCTACCTTTGGGGATTCTATCACCCTTCTATGTCTTTGGGTCTTCTCTTATTAGTGGGTTCCTTCAAGTTCTTATGTCTGGATGAGTTCCTTGTTAATTACAACCAGTCCTCAACTTACCCTCACTATGTGCATGTGTGTGTTCTTTTTTGTGCACTATGCAAAATCTGGCTTTCAGCTCTTCTCAAGTATGTTTTGAGGGCTGGAAATCAGAGTGAGTGAGAAAACAAAGTGTTTAGACAACTCTAGCACTCTTGTCGTGGGTTTAGCTTGATAGGCTTGTACGCTCTGATTTTTGGCAGCAGTTTCTGGCTATCCTCGCTAGTTCATAGGCTTTTCCGCTATGCCCTTCGCTTAGTCATGATTTGTTTGGACTCCACGACTTTGCTTAATGTTGCTGACGGACCGAATCACTGAATAGTAGACTAGTGTCGCCTCTATGCCTATGTCTCACTGATTCCTTTGTTCCTTATGCCAGAAAGGCATCTCAAGTGTCTGTATGGTCTTCGGATGTTCATACGGCCGGTGTCCAGGTGGTCTGGTCCAAATTTTTAAAAATTATAGGAAAATCAGACTTGGCCCAACAAGTCTGAATTGCAAGGGCCAAGTGACTGATTCGGACAGGCAGAGTGGCCAAAGTCCGAGTACCTAATCTGGCCGAGTGGATGACTCGAATAGGTCGAGTCTAGGTGGGCCAAGTGCCGAATGTTTGAATGTGCATGGGTCGAACTAAACCAGGATGGAATGGTGGGCGGTTGGAGTTGAGTGGGTCGAATGGCTGAATGCAGGAGGACTAAGTGCCGAATTTTCACGCGGCCAAGTCTGAGTGGGCCGAGTAGCTGAACAGCAGAGGGCCGAGGGTTGATTCTGGGACTCGGCCCAAAATCAGTGTCACTTAGCATGTTTTTTCTGAATCGACGAAAAAATTGTTGCACCGAGCGATTGTGGACTTCACACTAGCTAAGCACTTCTAGATCCTACCTACACATGAAGGAGAAGGTGTGGGTATACCTATAGTAGGCAACAAACTTGTCGACAATGCAATTGAAGCAAATCCACGCAATGGAGCTCACACACACACACACTCTCTCTCTCTCTCTCTCTCTCTCTCTCTCTCTCTCTCTCTCTCTCTCTCTCTCTCTCTCTCTCTCTCATAACCAGGGTTTCAAATGAGCTCCCCCTTGGTCTCCTGGCTATTACACCCCTCCCTCGCAAGGTTCTCGCCACTCCTGCCCCCTCGCTTGTTGACCTCAACCCCCTTCAGCACTCCTTCTTCCCTTTTTTTCCTAATTTGTGCCATGTTTAGCCTGTTTTACAATAGCAAACCCTACGCTTTTCCAACCGATCTCTTAACCTTAACCTACTCTAAATGCAACAAGAATCGAAAGCAAAGTATTGAACCAATTTCTCATACTCAACTAACCATCAAAAACCAAAAATACTTACTTGTAGCATAGATTAAAGACCCAAAATCTCCTATCTATCTCAAGCTCTGGTTCTGGATGAAACCCTTACTTTGATGCTCGATTTGAAGCACACAAGCGTTCAAGCTTGAATCCGTTGGTCCCAATAATGGAACCAAAATGTAGAGGCGCAACCATCGAGATCCATGGATCGCTTATTGTTCAAGCACTTCAAGGGAGAACTAATGGCTACCTCTCACATAGCCGACACACTTTCCCTCTCTATGAGTGTAGTGAGCTTACCTTGATGCCCGATTGAGTTGCTTCCTCTCTGAAGCATCCCCAAACCTCTTCCTCCAAGATCCATCCTTCATAGCCCCGTGAGAGACGAGAAAAGAGAAGAGAAGATGAAGAAGAGAGGAGATGGTGGAGGGCTTCACCTTCAAGATCCCTCACCCTGACACACTCACTCCCTCACTCGCTCACACTCCCTCCCTCAAGCACTCACAAGAAAGCAAGAGAAGAGAAGAAGAAGAGTCTAGTTTTCCACAGACCAAAGAATGAGCTTTCATTCACTTTTTGAACTTTATATACATGCCCTAAAATTCCATGGACATCCATCCCCTTTTTACATGGCTGGCCTAGGCCCCTTTTTCCATTGTCCTCCTATCTTCCTAACTTCCTTCCTACTGCCCATTTACCTTTACAATTTGCACAGGTGAGAGCCTGACGCTCTTAAAATAAATCATGATGCACCTTGCGCTCTTTTACAAAAGTATTGACTTGCGCTTTTTCTTGTGCGCCTTTCTCCTTGATTTAGGACTTTTCTGCGCTTCTTATGTATCCATATTTTTCTTGGCTCGCCTTCATCTTCTTCTTTAGGTTTTTCAGATTTTCCACCTTGTTCGTTTGAGGGTTAACACGGATGCTTCTTGACAAGGTTAAGATGACTCAAGAATCCACCCATTAGTGCTTCAAGTAAGTATATACAATCAACAATCACAAAATTGGATCTTTTAGACAAGATTCAATAGCATTGATCAATCCATAGATCCCATACAATTTATCAAGGTGATGCTCTTTTCCTCATGACTGCTTTGGATTGATGTAGGTAGTGATTTTAAGGAATAGAGAGCCATAGAGATGATTCAAGAAGATAGTAGGAGTGTCTCTGATGCAATCTTGATGATTTGAGAGTGAGTAGGTATGCACATAAACCAACCCACACGCATATGAATGCTCTGAATAAGCATAATAATCAATTTAAACACTTGTTTTCTACCATTTTAATTTGAATTCACTAATTATGGTGTAGTTGATGAGAGAAGAGACTATATACAATATTTGGGGTGTAAAAATATGGTAGATAGATTGCTTGTGTCCTTTGTCTTGAATGTATCTTGATCATCCACTTCCTTTGATGTAGTCATGGTATCATGTAGTGTATAAGGGCTTCCATGGCAAGTATAAGATGAAAAGAATGGCTTTGTAGAAAGCAACAAATGATTTTTGATTGATTTCCTTTTTTATCAAATTTGAAACTAGTCATGAGGTCATGATGAGGCAATCAAAGTGATCCCGCACTAGCTTTTGGAGGTTTTAAAGCGTCCCTCTGCAAGTGATGTCAACCCCTTTTATGATGTGGTGTTCAACCAGTATCCTAAGTCACACGCGATCTATCAATTTGAGCATACCATAGTTGATTTTTATGTCCAATGACAATAAAATTTGTAGACTAGCATAAATAAATATGTAGATTAAGGAAACTCCACGTGCACCCTAGCCACAAAGGAGCATGCACAAAGACTTCTAATACATGTAGACACTAGTATTAGTGATATTTATATTATGAGTCACCTTCTTTTGAAATCATGCATGCACACACAATGAGTCTCATGCCTAAAAAGGATGGAGGTTTCCATCAATTCTTTGCATCAAAGGCAAGAACCATCAAGGGCCATCATCCCTTTGTTTGAGAACTCAAGCTAAGAGTGAATGCTCCACCATCTACTTGCCTCTTATTTTACATAATTTGATTGCCAATATGTGAATATGCATAATGTGTTAAGCATGCCTTAGATGTTACCAAGCTAATTGTAGCATTTACATATGTACAAATGAGGTCAATTATAAGATGTCTCAACCAAGAGGGGACGTTCCACCATCTACATGCCTCTTATTTTGTATGATCTAATTCTTAAGTATGAAATGATGTGTCAAGGATGTCTTAGATTTTCACTAGTATAATTATAGCATGTAGATTTATATCAACAAGACCTATTCTAAGATGTCCATATAAATGTCAACTCAAATTTTGTAAGTTCCACACTTTACAAGAACTTTTCATTAAAAAATGGATCAAAAACCAAGATTGAAACAAATCTCATCAATCTTTAGATTTGAAAGTCTTGAAGCATTTACTAGTGATAGACTATTAACAATTGGCTTGCATGTGTAAACAATCCATAGTTGACATGCATACTATCTAGGTGGGATGCATATGCTTGTTGAAATGTTTTGACCATGGACATTTGACACCCAAAAATTAGAATTCTAGGCTTATGCTCAAGATACTCCAAATTTGTGTTCTCACCTGCATTTGTGTTCTCACCCACATTTTGTCTACTAGTGAAAACAATATCCTCCAATACTTAAAAATTCTTTACCTAAGAAAATTTTTTGACATTCATGAACTTGTTGTTCTCTTTTCAAGGTGAGACACACTCACTTGAATGCCCATGGAGGGGGCAACCCCTTTCAAGTATTAGCTAAGAAAGTGGGCAACTAATACACTAGCATTTTCCTACACGGAAATAGGATGGCTTGCAAGCCAAATGAATAGGCTTGAATGCACAACCTCATGATTATGAGTCCTGGATGCTAAGCATCCCTTTTGGGACAACTTGTTGCTCATCATAACATAACAATATCTCTTGATTCTAGTGTGCAACCTATAGCTTGTCCCCCCCCACCCCAAAAAAAAGATTTAAGAAACTAATAGTTCATGATCAAGAAAAGACTATTATGTACCCAAACAAGGCAACATTTGCAAATCTTTTTGAGTGTATCTAGTTTTTTGTAGCAATGATTCTTTATCCTTTGTGTTCAATTGTCATCAACACATTTGTAAATCTTTGTGCACATTTGTATCATCTATGATCTGCACACTTAGAGTCCATCATTATGAAGAACTAGTGAACATGACTTTTCATAGGGAAAATAGAAACATAATACCGTCTCTATGATTTTAGATAGGCTACAAACTCTTTCATGTAGTTGAGAGCATGCTAGTTTTTTCTAGTACAACTTTCCCAACAACTACTTTCTTTACTTAGTGAACCATTCCATATCAAATGTCTTCCTAAGTTATGAAGTAAGAGAGCAACTACTATGTCAATTATTATCCAAAAATTTACAACAACATAACTATTGCATATTCTAGAGAACAATATACTACACATGTTTCCCATATTGTACGTTCATGGGTGCAATACAACATCAATGTTTTCAAAGTTCAATTTGGTGACTTAGCCATATGAGCATGACTATAATGGGGAAAGAGAACACATCCTAATGCACAAAAAATGCTATGAAATCTTTTCTCTAGTGTGTAACTATGATAAGTGGACGAGAGAAAGACATCTCTATCCAAACTATGAGGAGTAAAGAGAAGAGATGAGCACTATCCTTGATGAAAGAAGTTACATTATGTTCTTTACTGTCCACTACGATTAGGGGAAGAGAAGTGACATAGAGTTGCCAAAACTAAGACATTTAAAGAAAAGAAGCAAGCACTACCTTCAAATCTTAGAAGTGAAAATATCTATAAAAAATAAGATAAAGAATCATTGAAAGAAAAAGCACTTATGTTAAAGTCTCATTACAAAGTTGTCATTCCCCAAATTATTTGGCTCAAATACTTGCAATAGCAACATTTCCATGAATTAAAATAATAACAATATCTTAATTTGATAATAGTAATACAATAGTTGATCATTATTATAAAAAGCATAGTATAGTCAAATAACCACATCATAATGGAATTCAGATAACATCTTCAAGGTACACTCACACCAAATAAAGGGGACACACATCCAAAACATGACCGACAAAAGCAAATCTATTTGCTACAATTTGTAGAGAGAGAGAGAGAGAGAGAGAGAGAGAGAGAGAGAGAGAGAGAGAGAGAGAGAGAGAGAGAGAGAGAGAGAGAGAGAGAGAGAGAGAGAGAGAGAGAGAGAGAGAGAGAGAGAGAGAGAGAGAGAGAGAGAGAGAGATTTACATGGTAGGAATAATCCCAAGATTCCTTATTGCATATCCCACATTTTAGGGCTCTAACCCTTGTGGATTCAAGCTTGAAATCGGAAACAATTGCACCAAGCATTCCACCACTAT
Organism: Lygodium microphyllum; assembly: GCF_053477565.2. Classification (NCBI taxonomy): domain Eukaryota; kingdom Viridiplantae; phylum Streptophyta; class Polypodiopsida; order Schizaeales; family Lygodiaceae; genus Lygodium; species Lygodium microphyllum. Next base: position 102,731,557 of record NC_141142.1, read on the forward strand.
AAGGCAATCAAAATAGTTACTCCTAAGTATCATTCTCTTTAAACTATTTTTTGTCTTCTCTCCTATTTGAAACACCTTCCCTCTACTCTACATACCAATGATAAAAAAGTAAATTTGAAAAAAAAAGGTTTAGCTAAATAGCCTTAGATCCCTCGACTGATCAAATGCTTAAGTTATGGGAGAAGGGAATGAAATAAGAAATAGCATCTACTAATTTTTTGAGCAATGAGAAGTAACAATTAATTTTGACTCTCAAGAAACTGATTCTTTTGGGGAAGTATGGGAGCATAATGTATGCTCACCACATAGTGGTATTTTAGTGTGATCACCTTTAGGTCATGCACTTTCTCCATTTTACATTTCTCCATGATGGCCTTTTAGTGTCCTAAAGCCCAAGCTTGGACTATGCAACTTTAGAAGGATCCGTTATGGTCCAAATTCCAAAAAGCATCAACATTTTTTTGTGAACCTTCTCACATTGGGTCAAATTGGCCTACATGCATCCATGATCTTTTCCTAGTTTGTATTGTAAATTGTAAGACAAAAATGTAGAAAGACAATGATAATGCTTTCCATCAAAGTTTTTCTAACATACTTTAATTCTTGAGGAAGATGATGGTGATTAACAACTTGTTACTTCATACAATAATGGTGCTTAACAATGGTGAAGACAAGCATAAGCTTTTATTGAAGTGAGTTTTGTCTTGAAACCTTTGTTCAACACATACCATCACCACCTTTGCCAAGATGTCACACATGCTACACATATGAACTTATGGACTACATACACCTTGTGAATGTTTTTCATGTAGTCCATTTTGCCATTATCTATTAAAATGCTTTGTTGGGTTTCCAATAAGGTGCAGGTCCACCATGAAGCTAATTTACTAATAACGGGTTCCTCAACATTCCCTTGTTTGTGGAAGAAACTCACTTCTCAAAAGTGTGTGGTGGTTTTACTTTCCATCCTATATATCATTCGTTCATTATAGCCAACTATAATTAGTGAGATACATCCCATAATTCTTTGTGTCACGCATCAATCATAGTCAATAGCATAAGAGAATACATTGTAGTCCACCTAGATCCCTCAAAAGCCCTAAATATGTCTTCACATGTAGATAACAACATGACCGTTTTTGAAGGCACTAGTAACAATCATGTTTGCCATTTGCACGTCAAAGTGAAGATAATTAATTTAGGACCATGGAAAGGCAATGACCCATCAATGAAGTGTCATTGATTATGGTTGAAGGATTATTAATGCTTTTAAAAAAAATGCAAACTTGCACACCTCTCATAGCATACAAACACAACCATAGAAAGAACCTACTTTGAAAGGGCTCAACTATAATAGAGTTCAAGGTTTGATGAGAGAAGACAATCCCAAAGGTTTGAGCTACACCATCGAATACTCAAGAGGCCACAATATGGTGTGGCCTCACACTAAAATATCAACATACTTGATTTACATATTATACACATGGTCTACCGACATCAGCCTAGTTGATCCACACAATCTTATTCTTACCAATTGTTTATGACTTAATGATATTGCTTACATGTCAGTGCATAGTTGCATGCACACTAATGCATGGTATATTGGAGGAATCAATGCACACACACACTTACAAAGGATTAGGAAATGATCCTTGTCACAATCCAACTCATCCAAGAAAGCACCTGCTATGTAAAAAACTTGAAGGAAAAAACTATGCTATGGCATGTAGAGTTGGGTTGCACCTACTTACTTTGTACATCTCAAGCCTACATCCTTTTTAACAAAAGTATGTAAAAAACTTGAAGGAAAAAACTATCCTATGGCATGTAGAGTTGGGTTGCACCTACTTACTTTGTACATCTCAAGCCTACATCCTTTTTAACAAAAGTATACAGTACATCTTAAAAATATTTTGTTTTAAGTGTCACACTATTTATGAAGTGGGTGCTCATCATAACAAGAGGTCCACCTTATGGATATAACTACTCTAGGTTTTAAAACAATCATGTCATTGGCATGCCTTGAGAATGCCTAATAAAATTTGAAATGTAGAACAATAATGGGCTATTTATATGGCATAAGGCTAATCAATTCACATCTGAATTGAGTTTTTAAGACCGAATACAATAGCTTTTGCCATTAGAGACACCCTTACAATATTTATATGATACAAGATGTCCTTTTCTTGTGTATTGAAAGCAAGGGCTATATGAAATGCAAAACAAGTGACATACATGGGGTTTGGCCTTAGTATATATGCTGTGAACATTTGATTTCCAATGTGCTTCCTTATTGATGTCACGCTAATACTGAAGAGTGTGCTCATCATGACAAGAGATCCATTTGACTGATTTGGCTACTTAGGAACTTGAAAAAGTATTCATGTCATTGGCATGGCTTGTATTGGCCTTGTAGGACACAGACCTAAATGAATTTTAAGAAAAAAAGTGTTATATTGCCTCACCGAGGAATTTTATTAATAGGCCGAGCACCTTGAGTGATCCAACTACTATTGAGTGATGCAACTACTATTGTTGAGACCTAATGTCAGAGAATTATTGGAGGGGGTGCTCATTAGAGCAAGAGGTTTGTGGTTCGATACCCGCGTAGGCAGCTTGGGGGGTTTTGCGGCGATGATGTAATGGAACTTGGAAGGCAAGGCAACCAATGGGCTTGTAAGTTGTGCGTTTGAAGGTGTCTGACTCACTCAAGGGCCTTACCAAAGGATTTGAAGTTTTTAACGTCTTCTTTGTGCACCTTAAAGAAAGGGGTAATAAATGATGATGATTAATAATAAGGAAATGATGGTGTTCGATGAGATACTAAGGTGTTGAGGGACTTTAAAGAAATGATGATGGGCTTATTACTACTCTCACGAACTCTTTCGTGTTACAGAATCGAAGCGCGCCCTTTTGCGATGCGCCAACGGTAAGTACGTCACCCCACACACTCTCTCATCAGAGACATAAGCTGGCTCTCTCACAAAACATGTCATCTCACTCCCTCGCTCACTCACACTCTCTGTCTCACACACACACACACACACCCTCTCTCTCTCTCTCTCTCTGCCCCCCCTGCCCTAACACCATCATGACAGTAACTGCAACAGCAAGCTCAATGTGAGGACGACCAACAAGAACCCATGTCGCTCCCTGCTCCATAGCTCCCCTTATCGATCTCCCCCTTCCCCTCCTCACACACCCGGCCCTCCTCTCCCCTCCTTTCGACCCCCACATGGCCCTCACGCCGCCCCCCTTCCCATGGCACCTCCTCCTCTCCTCCTCCCTCGCTCCATTGCTCCTCCTAGCCCTCCTATCACCTTGCTCTGCAAACCCACATTCCTCCGTCGTCACCGACATTGCGGCTCTGATCCAGTTCAAATCCTCTGCAGACCGTGGAGGTCAGCTCTATAGCTGGACTGGGCAAAACCCCTGCTCCGGCCGCTGGTATGGAGTTGGATGTCAGAAAGGCAGGGTCAACCGCTTGGTCCTAGAAGGGCTGCAGCTGCGCGGCTCCATCGACCCACTACTCGGCCTCGACCGCCTGCGCATCCTGAGCTTGACCGGCAATTCTCTCAATGGCTCCCTGCCCAACTTCACCAGCTGGGCTTCCTTAAGATCCCTTTACTTGTCAGACAACAAGTTTAGTGGCCCCCTGCCAGACACCATCTCCCTCCTGGTGCATCTATGGAGGCTAGACCTGTCTAGCAACATGCTGTCTGGGCGTATACCGCCTTCTCTTGCACAGCTGACGAAGATTCTCACTATCAGATTGCAGAACAACATGTTCTCTGGGCCTATTCCTGCACTAAACCTGCACAGTTTACAGGATTTCAATGTGTCACACAATCAGTTGACAGGCTCAATTCCTAACTCTTTGTCAAACTTCTCCATTTCATGTTTTCTAGGGAATCAGCATCTCTGTGGAGCTCCTCTTTTAGTCTGTGATGCAAGCCCTCCCCTTGCTTCTAGCCACTCCAACCCTGATGTGATTGCGTCATCTCCGCGCTCGAGACCCTCTGAGCCCGCAACAAAGAAGACTGGAGCAAGAATTGGAACCAAAGCCCTTGTAGCTATTGTTGTTGGGGATGTGGCAGTTGTGGCGCTCATTACTTGCTGTTTCATTTTGTACTACTGGAAGAAGTATGCCTATCCTTCCGTTCCCACGAGGCCAAAGAAGACGAAGAAGAAGATGGAACCGGAGCGACTCATGTTCTCTGCCATGGATTATTCTGTGCACAAAGTGGAGGCTGACAAAGGGAGGCTTGTTTTCATGGATGGCACAAAACCATTTGAATTAGAGGATCTCCTAAGGGCCTCTGCCGAGATGCTGGGAAAGGGCAGCTTTGGAACTGCTTATAAGGCTGTGTTGGAAGACGGTTCTGTGGTTGCAGTAAAGCGGCTGAAGGATGCTAATGCGGCTGGCCGAAAGGAATTTGAGCAGTACATGGACCTTGTTGGAAGATTGAGGCACCCAAATTTGGTTTGCCTGAGGGCCTACTACTATGCCAAAGAGGAGAAGCTTATAATCTATGACTATTTACCCTCAGGGAACCTCTACTCTCTCCTGCATGGTAATGTTATTTTATCTACTGCTTTGCTTGTGAAGAAAGTGTCTTAATAAACTCTTGATGCGATCAGCACAATGCCTTTGGGTATCACATGGATGTGTCTTGTGATAGCTGTGTGTGTCATATGCTTTTCATCGGGTAATTTATTTTCTCATGTAACAATGGGACGCTTTGCAGGCAACAGGGGACCTGGACGAACGCCACTCGATTGGACAACACGAGTGAAGATAGCTCTTGGTGCAGCCAAAGGTCTTGCTTTTATTCACCATGAATGCAGGTCCCAGAAGCTACCTCATGGGAACATAAAGTCATCCAATGTGTTGCTGGACAAAAATGGGAATGCATGCATATCTGATTTTGGGCTGGTCTTAATGGTGAGTTCTTCCGTAGTGGCATCAAGACTGGTTGGGTACAGAGCACCAGAGCACATGGAGACCAAGAAGGTCTCGCAAAGGGGAGATGTGTACAGCTTTGGGGTTCTCTTACTGGAGATCTTGACTGGCAAGGCCCCCAGCCAATCATATGCAAGGGAGGATGACATAGACTTGCCCAAGTGGGTGAAGTCAGTTGTGCAGGAGGAGTGGACAGCTGAGGTGTTTGATGTTGAGCTCCTGAGGTATAAGAACATTGAGGAGGAGATGGTGGCCATGCTGCAGATTGCAATGTCATGTGTCTCGCCGACCCCGGAGCAGCGGCCGAAGATGGGGCATGTGGTGAAGATGCTGGAGGACATCATAGGAGACCAGCAGTCTCCATTAAGAGATGACTCATTTGACTCTCTGTCTAGGTCAGCCTCTATGTCTGAGGATACGGGAACCAGCCATTGAGAAGAAACCTGATAAAAGGGACACACTTGTGCTTCTCTGTCCAAGGATACCAGCCATTGAGAAGAAACCTGATAAAAGGGACACACTTGTGCTTCTCTGTCCAAGGATACAGGAACCAGCCAATGAGAACAAACATGGGAAACGGCCTAAAGACGGTGTTTTTCAAGCCAAAAGACCATCTAGATCATGTAGTTATTATGTATAAGGTAATGATGCTAATTGGGACAAATTCATTTATATTTGTACATATATATAGGAGAAGCATGGCCAGATGAGTAGAGATGATAGTACTTTCGGGGTGATTATGCAGCTGCTAACCATTGTTTCAATTGAATGAAATAAAAACATGATTCCGGATTGACCAAAAGCCTCTGAAGAATTTTGATGAAATCACAAGGGTTGGTGGAATGTTCTGAGTAGGGTTGGTGGTTGCAATTGCAGGCTAAGTGTTGCAATAACGATACATGGAGAGTAGCTGGGTTTGGTGGGTTGTAACTGTGCAGGCTAAGTGTTGCAATGCAGGATACCAACCCGCCCACATACATACATACATTGATCCAAGTCATCTAAAATCTTGATGTGTGTCTTTATCCCACATATATGCCTTGGTGAGGATTGCCATTTGGCAAATTGGCATACGGTTTGAGTGGGTTGTAATCGCAGGCTAAGTGGAGCAGAGGAGACACATGAAAGTTTTTTTAAAGAAAAAATAATGTGGTGGATTGTATATTAAGTAACAAAAATATTTACATCAAAATGCAGAAAAAAATAGGCAATAAGACCTTCATAGCAAAGGAATTGTTAAGACTATAGGGTTTCTTTTTATAGTATTCATAGTTGCTAACAAACTAGGCACCTTACAAATTCTAGTTCTATGCAATCTTGATTAAATTAGTTTCATAATGAAAATATATGAATAAAGCTCATCTAAGTCACTTAATCCTTTATATGGAACTCTAGATCTTAACACAAATTGGCTTTGATTCAAGTATATGTTATTCACAGCCCTAATGACCAATGTGCTTGAATCACAAAACTTGTCCGTTTGGAGCACACAACACTCCAAGTTACAATAAATCCATGTCGTACAAGTTCATCTTGTGATGAATATGGCCTTGTCATTATGCATATTGGATTTTATGAGCTAAAGTTGCTTCAATTGTAAGAGATTATATTCTAAATTGGAAAGATTTGTTTACTACATCTTTTTTTGCAAATATACTATCGCATTTTTGTAGAAGAATCCAAAATTTTGTGTGATGGTTAATACTAAAAATACAGTGACTACTACTATTACTACACACACACACAATTTAGAGGTTTGGCTTGGTAATCCCAACTTAAAATATCTATTCACAAGAGCTCATTGAATAGATATTTTAATAATCAAAACTATCACATTTTTGTAGAAGAATCCAAAATTTTGTGTGATGGTTAATACTAAAAATACAGTGACTACTACTATTACTACACACACACACAATTTAGAGGTTTGGCTTGGTAATCCCAACTTAAAATATCTATTCACAAGAGCTCATTGAATAGATATTTTAATAATCAAAACTATCTCCATGCATAATGCATATATTGTGTTGAACAAGGCATGTTGCCACCATCTTTGGGATATTCTATAGAAGCGTGTCACATCTCTTTAATAATATGCAAAATCATGCTTTTAGGATTCCAAAGGCTCTTTTAGTTGGCATATGATTGCTTGATTGTATGTAGTTCCAATAATAACATTCTGGTGATAGTCTGTCCTTGCTACCCTTGAAAGGAGGTAGTATGCAAAAGCATGCAGGATAAGCACAATCAGCTAGTAGACAATATTGACCCAAAGCTCTATTTGTGCATCATTTTCCTAAATCAAAACATTGACAAACATTCCAATCATGCATAGAAGTTGCCCAACCAATGTTAGAGTCCCAAACAACACAATTGGCTTCCATAATGGTTTGAAGATCACTAAGTGGAAACCCTTCCTATTAAAATAATCTCCTTGGTTTTCTCTTGGGGTAATGATCAATATGTAACTGCTATCTAATGCACTAACAACAAATGGCATACCTCAAATGCCTTGAAACACGTCTGTAAATTTTTGCATTTGTTGTGCTATTGCCCACTTTATGTACATACCGTACAATCCATACATGACCAATATGTAATTGCCATCTAATGCACTAACAACAAATGGCATACCTCAAATGCCTTGAAACACGTTTGCAAATTTTTGCATTTGTTGTGCTATTGCCCACTTTATGTACATAACGTACAATCCATATATGACCAATGCATCACAAATGTCCAAAACAACCAATTGTATAAATGATGTTGAGTCAGTGTACAAATTTGCTTTTAATTCTAAATTTGAGCTACTTGCAAGCCGACGTAGGGCCACACAAACTTGCTTCTCAACAAGTACTGCTATGTGATAATTCGTATTCTTCCATTGCATTTACAATACTAGCTTCACAATGAGATATTCAAATGTGCTCTTGCTAACTTGTAACTTACTTTTAAACATTCTATTTGAAAAGCTCCCAAAAAGCCCTTGCTCCATAAAAGTCTACAATCTAGGATAAGGCCAACATGATCAAGAAGCATGATGTCTTCTGTGAGCTATCCAAGCTCAACGAGTAATGTAACCTTGGGCCATACACTCCATCAATATATGCAAATTCATATGTCCTCATTAGCATTGTCCACATCACTTAATAGTAACTCAAACATTTTTTAAAAAAATGCGAGGTTGCTATTAATGTAAAGTAAATACAACACTGAGAAGTGTAATAGGTCTCAGGACCATTGGAGCAGCTGATTACAAAAAAGATTACAGGGCCATGTTGTCCAGCTTCCTAGCAAAAAGTCTGAATATCCAATGAGACCTCCTAAGAGGGTCTAACACAGAAAACATTTCTTCCTTTAGCATTCGAATAGCATCCATAGGCACAAAAAGCTACTTGCTCTTGAAAGCAACAAAGTTTCTTCTATCCCAAATAAACTTCAAGGTGACCACTGTCAATAAGCTTAGGAGTTTCCAAGAAGCCTCATCCAAGAGGCCTTGATCTGCAAAGAGGGCCGAGGTAAGGGTAAAATCTGCTCTGAGATTCGCCTCCCGTAGCCACTTCCTATCCTTAGCTCAGACTGGGGTAATGTACCTACAGTCCCAGATTGCATGCTTTTCACCTTCTTCCACTTGCTTACAATGGGGACACATTGGAAAAATCACTATCTTCTTGGCCAGCCGAGCTCTTAAGGGGAGCTTCTTAGTGACAACCCTCCATCTAAAGAAGTTAAGCTTGTAGACAGGGGTAGCTTTCCACACTTGCTTGATTCTTCTTTTCCATGAACTGACTCTAGCCATTGGGCAAGAGCATCTCCATTTGTCCCCCAAAAGGAGAGGTATAGCCAGAGAGGGGGCAGATAAATCAGACCTCGTGTGACATTTGATCAGTTGTACACCCGCAAGGCTCATCAAAGAGTGAACAAGCTTATTGGGCACAACCACATTGGCAGTTGGCCAATCCGGGCGCTTGTATCTAAGGATACTCTCTAGCCAAATACTTTCCAACTGACTTAGCCCAAAGCGCTCATTGATTAGCCCAATATCGACCACCCGAGATAGGTCGAGGTCCCAAACTTATATCCATAGCTTCAGGCCTTTGTCAGAGATATTCTTTGCCATTCTGTAGTTGCTAGCCATCGGGCTCATAGGAGGATCATAGGCAAAGGGGTTTGCCCATAAACTGGTCCTTAGAGAGGAATCACCATTTTTGTAGGCCATAGCTGACCAATGAGCTTGTGATATAACTGATTGCCAGCCCTTTACCAGAGCTTGGGCTAAATCAGACTGAGGAATTCTGATTGCAACTTGGTAATTGCAGATTGCATCCTACTCCCAAACCAAGCTCGAGCCATGATCTACCCTTGTGGGCTTCCTTTGTTATCCAGCTCTGGAGGATGATTGGCTAGGGCTGTTGTTCTCCCATCCTGAGTAGCACTTGAAAGCAAAGCCATTTAGCTTTAAGCGCCAGGGGTTCAATGCCTAGACCCCCTTCCTCCTTGTCCAAAGTGATCAGATCCCAACCAAATTGGGGTATTTTGCTTGAGCCCTCCCTGCTCCATGGGAATTCCCTGAGAGACTTTTCTATAGTAGACCAAGAAGCTTGACTGAACACAAAGATTGAAGCCATGTATACCGTCAGAGACACAAGGAAGGTTTTGATCACCGTGATCTTGCCGGCTAGGGAGAGGGGCACATTGTGCCACTTGTTAATCTTAGCTCTGATCTTTTCCCAAAACCACGGAAATCTCTGTCTTGCCGTTAGGCCAATGCCGACAGGAGCCCCTAGATAATGAATGGTCTCACAAGGCTGGACAATCTTGAAGCCATAGCTATACATCCAAGACATTGGTTCCCCCCACATGAGAGGCAACATCTCAGTCTTGGAGCAATTAATGACAGAGGAGGAGACTTTAGCAAAATAATTGAAAGTTACCATGAGGGCATCCACAAAAGCTTTTTCAGCAGCAACAATGGATGCACTGTCATCCGCGAAGAACTGGGAAGGAGCCATAGAACCATCTAGTAGAGGAAGCCCGCATATAATTCCATCTTGAACCCGCTTATCAATCTTGCGCAACATAGGGTCAGTAATCAGGGCAAATAACAATGGAGCCAACGGATAGCCCTGCCTAATAGACCTTTTAAGGGGGAAGGCACCACTGATATTGCCATTTATGCTAATGGACGCAGTAGCATTAGAAAAGAGGGAACTCACCAGTTTCCTGAAGATTGTGCCAAAGCCAAAGGCTTGAAGCACACCTTCTATGAATTGCCAATTAATTCTATCATAAGCTTTGTCAAAATCGACATTTACAAAGACAATGTCATGCTTGTGAGTCATAGCAAGGTCCATTGAGAATACAAGATTAAGTATGGCATCTTGTATCTTCCTCCCATTAACAAACCCGTATTGTCTACGGTGAATAACCCTACCCAGGAGGTACTTGATCCTTATGGCCAGTGTCTTAGCAATCACCTTATAGGTGAAGTTAAGCATTGTGAGAGGCCTCCAGTGAGAGGCCTTAATGGCCAAGGGGGTCTTTGGAACCAACTTGATTAGACCCTGATTGAACTTAGCTTCCAAGGTGCCAGACACCCTGATAGAGTTCATGAAAGCAACTAGGTCTGCACCACACGCATCCTAGATTGACTGAAATGATTCTGCAGGGAGACCATCAGGTCCAGGAGCTTTACCCTTCTTGATCTGCATGGCAGCAAAGTGTACCTCCTCAAGGGTAAAGGGCCACTCAAGGAGAAATGCATCTTGCATGCAAATCGGAGCTGAGACATCCTGCAGGAAGGCTTCCAGTTTGTCCTGGTAGTCCAGGGGGGTAGTTGGTTCAGATCCAACAATTGAGGAGAGATGATTCTCAAGAATTCTGGAAATAGTGACTTCATCAGTGTGCAGTTGGCCGTGCTCGTCCTCCAATGCTGCAATAGTCTCTTTTTTCTGTTTCAGTTTAAGGGAGCTAAGGAAAAAGGAATTCGAAGCATCTCCCAAAATACTCCACTTAACATGACCTTGGCCGTCTTAATAGAGTCCTCCTCACACCTTATGAGAAACTGCTCAACGTTAAGCAGAAGAGATTGTAGCACGTTATCTTCTGGGTGTTGAGATATCGAGCTCCACTCGTGATACGCCAGGGTGACCATTGTGTATTTATGTCACCGACTTGTCAGTTGCAGACGCGATTGGTACACCGCCCATGAATAATAGCTACATGATAGCTATCCTTATCTACTCTAGTTCGTGGCTCAGTTAGTATGCCACCTTAGTTAGTTGAGTTTGGTTTGAGACCCATATATAGGGTTCTTCTATTTCTTTGTAAGAGAGTTCTTTTGGCTTACACAAACTAAGAAGAGGAAAACTGTTTTCAGCCTCCACCCTTGTGTGTATTCCCCCATTGTGCAAGCAAGAAAGCTACAAGTGAGACTCCTTCCTTCTCTCCCACAATCTTGACATGGTATCAGAGCCTTGTTCGTGGTAAGGAGCTCAAGAAAGCAAGCCAAGCTCGCGGTGTTCTGGTAAGAGGAGCAGTGTTGCTTTCATTTTCTGTTTTGGGAGCAGATCTCTGCAGGTAGCACAGCCGGAAAGTGCAGGAGTGCATTGTCTCAGGTTGAGACGCCCTTCGCGGTGAAGCAAGAGGGCAGTATATGCTGCAGGGAAGGCCTTTAGCCCTTGGCGACCTTGTTTTTTTGATTTGAGGCCATTTCGGGGCCTGTTTTGGAGGCGGAAGTTTTCTGCACGCACTCAGGAAAAGGCCTAGTTTTACGCTGTGCGACCACTATTCTACAGGTCGGTGAAAAGTTACTGTAGAAATTGCATTGTATGCCTGTGCGCAGAGACATTGGGAGTTACAGAATCATCCCTGTTGCCTGTTGATGCAAAATCGTCACTAGGAAGTGACTGTGTGGTCAAATACCACTTTCGTCAGTTTTGCAGATTTGCCCTTGTGAGGCTGAAGCTGTGTTCTTTGCAGTGACAGAATTTTTTGCAGTGTTCTGTAATGGCGTCTGATTCTCTTTCACAGATTGTCACTGAAAAGCTTGACAAGAACAACTTCCAAGCATGGAAGTTTAGAATGACAAATTTCCTTATGGGAAAAGGATATTGGGAATTTGTTGCAGGAAATGAAGAAGAACTAGTTCTTCCTGATGTTCCCAATCAACAGCAAATGCAGGCATTCAAAACATGGCATGAGAGAGCCAGGAAAGTTATGTATTGGCTGTCTATCAGTATTTCAGACTCTATGATTGTGCATATTCAGGATGCAAGTACGCCAAAGGAGGCATGGGATACTTTGTCAAAAATGTATAGCACAAATACGCAAGTCAGGAAAATGTAGCTCAAGCAAGAGTTGCATAATGTGCAAAGAGAAAGTATGAGCATCAACGACTACCACATGAAGGTGAAAAAGATTGCAGATGCACTTGCTTCCATTGGGTCGCCAGTGGAAGATGATGATTTAGTTTCCGTGACCTTGAAAGGTCTAGGAAAGGATTATGCACAGTTCCGAACATCCATTTCCGTCCGTGAAAGATTTCCTGATTTTGAGGAGTTGATTGCTCTTCTAATTTTTGAGGAGCAGAGAAATGGTGGTGCATCTTCTTCAGGAGGAACTTCAAAAGAAGCTGTCTTCTACTCAAATGCTGGAAGAGGTAGAGGCAGAGATAGAGGAGGCCGATTTGGAGGCCGTAGCAGAAATCAGAATATGCAGCAAACTCAAGAAAACTAGTCCTATGGAGGAGGACGTGGTAACTCTAGAGGCAGGGGGAGCCAAAGAGGTCGTGGTGGATGGCAAAGAGGCCAAAATGCAAACAGTAATGTTGAATGCTACTACTGTGGTAAAATGGGTCATATGGCTAAAGACTGCTATAAAAAGCAGAATGACATCATGAATGGAAAACTGCAACAAGGAAATTATGCATCTTCTAGTAGACAGGGTGATGACAGAAATGAGCATTTGTTTATGGTGCAGCACATGAACAATTCTCTGACAAGTGCAGAAGAAAGCAATGATGTATGGTATGTTGACTCAGGTGCATCAAACCACATGACAGGTCATGCAGAATGGATGGAGGATGCAAGGAAAATGGAAAAACCAGGATTTGTAGAGACTGGTGATGATACTGCACATCCTATTATGCAGATTGGAAAAATTCCTTTGTCTATGCAGGATGGGAAAAAGAAATACCTGTCGGATATATTTCATGTTCCGAATATCACCAAGAATCTGGTTTCTGTTGGTCAAATGGTTAAGCAGGGCTTGCAGGTCACATTTAATCCTCATGGATGCTTTGTTGAGGATATGAAAAATAAAGGTCGCTTGATAGCAAAAGGAAAGAAGAAGGGCAGAATGTTTACATTGGATGCAGACATGCCTGAATTGAGTGCAGCAATGTTTGCACATGGGACCGGTGTAGTTGCAGATATTGATATCTGGCATAAACGCATTGGTCATGTTAATGTACAACGACTTAAATCAATGCAGGCCCAAAATATTGTTGCAGGATTGCCAAAATTCAAGGTTGCAGAAATGCATAAGGTATGTGAAGCCTGTCAGTTTGGAAAACAGGCAAGGAAACCATTTCCTAGACATGTTCAAGAGAGTGAGAAGCCATTGGAACTAATCCACTCTGATGTGTGGACTACTAAAGCTGCATCTCTTGGAGGCTGTCATTATTTTGTCAGTTTTATTGATGACTATAGCAGAAAAGTTTGGGTGTATTTTATGAAAAAGAAAAGTGAAGTTTTTGGGCATTTTAAAACCCTTAAAGCTATGGTTGAAAAAGAAACAGGCCTGCAGATAAAATGCCTAAGGTCAGATGGAGGGGGAGAGTACCTCTCAAATGAGTTTGCAAGGTTCTTGCAGGAGCATGGCATAAAGCAGCAATATTCATGCAGTCATACCCCACAACAAAATGGAATTGCAGAAAGGAAAAACAGGCATATTGGAGAGGTATCTCGTGCCATGCTCAATGAAAAAGACTTGCCAGATTTTTATTGGGCTGAAGCAGTTGCTACAGCAGTCTACATAATGAACAGGACTCCCACTGCAGCAATACATGGAATGACTCCAGAGGAGAGGTATACTGGTAGGAAACCAGATATTTCTCATTTGAAAATTTTTGGTTGCATTGCCTATGTACATGTGCCAGATGAGTTGAGATCCAAGTTGGATCCAAAAGCTGAAAAGTGCATCTTTATTGGTTACTCTCTGCAGCAAAAAGGGTATAGATGCTATAACCCTTCTACTCGTAAGTTTACAGCGAGCAGAGATGTTGTTTTTGATGAGATGAGTAGCTGGTATAAACCAGTAAATGTGATTGATGATGTAGATGCACAAAATGGTAATGCTGCACAGAATTCACAGCAGCAGTCACAAAATATTAGTGGACCTGGAGCGTCCTCTAGCAGTGGTTCACATTCTTCGCCATGGACAGGCAGATTGAGATCAGGAGAATCTTCTCAAAGCAATGCAGATAGTGGTATGCAGGTATCACGAAAAGGAAAAGAGAAGGTTGATCAGCCCATGTTGGATGTGAATGTAGGTCACTCTTATGTGGATGGTGAATCCAATGGCTCAGAACAGAGCATTGATGATGAGTTGGGTATTCCTTCTATTGTTACACTTGGAGTAAGGAAGACCAAGGATGTTTTGAGAGCACCTGGGAGTGAACCTACTTTGCGCACGTCTACGAGAGCTAGGTATCCTGTGGATAGGTTGAAATATGATGGATTTACAACCATTCACTATGCATATATGGTTAAAGTGATACAGGAACCAGAACCCACTTCTTTTGAGGAAGCCATGGGAAAAGAAAAATGGGAGAAAGCCATGGATGAAGAAATGGATGCCTTGGAAGCAAATGCTACATGGGAATTGGTACCTTTGCCTAAAGGTAAAAATGCAATTGGCTGTAAGTGGGTTTATAAGGTGAAGCACAATGCAGATGGTTCTGTGAATAGATACAAGGCAAGATTAGTAGTCAAGGGGTATGCACAAACATATGGCATTGACTATGAATAAACATTCAGTCCGGTTGCAAGGATGGCAACCGTAAGAGCAGTCATTGCTATGGCTGCATCAAAGGGATAGTCTTTACATCAGATGGATGTAAAGAATGCCTTCTTGCATGGTGATTTGCAAGAAGAGGTCTATATGGAGCAGCCATCAGGTTATGTGCATGTTGTTTATCCTGAGTTTGTTTGCAGGTTGAAGAAAGCCTTGTATGGCTTGAAGCAAGCACCTAGAGCATGGTCTGACAAGATAGGACAGTATCTTGTCACTATTGGCTTTCAGATTTCCAAGGCAGATTTCTCACTTTATGTGAGAAAAACAGAGAAAGGTATTATGCTACTTGTCATTTATGTTGATGATTTGATTATGACAGGTGACAGTGATGAAGATATTCTTCATGTGAAAATGCTATTGAAGCAGAAGTTTGAGATGAAGGATTTGGGAGAGCTGCGTTATTTCTTGGGCATTGAGGTGATCAGATCACCAAGTGGGATACAGCTCTTGCAGAGGCAGTATGGATTGGACATGCTGTCCAAATATGGGATGACAGGCTGTAAGCCTATTTCAGTTCCTTTGGAGCAGAATGTGAAGCTGAGCACAGATACAGGTGAGCTTCTAGAAGACCCTACTATGTACAGACGCATAGTAGGAAGTTTGATTTATATGACTATTACCAGGCCAGATTTGAGCTATGCTGTTGGATTGGTAAGTCAGTTTATGCAGGCTCCAAGGAAACCACATTTGGATGCGGCTAGACGCATACTCAGGTATGTGAAGTCCACATTGCAGTATGGACTATTTTATGAGACTAGGGTTCAGATACAGTTGCATGGATACACTGATGCTGATTGGGTTGGTAGTATTTCTGATAGACGATCTACCAGTGGATATGTCTTCTATTTTGGGAGTGCTGCAGTCACTTGGAGCAGCAAGAAATAGCCTATAGTTGCCTTGTCCAGCACAGAGGCTGAGTACAGGGGTGCAGCAATGGCTGCATGTGAGGTAGCTTGGTTGCATAAGCTACTTTATGATATGCATCAGCCTACAGATGGGCCAGTTGTCATTTATTGTGACAACATGAGTAGTATACACTTGGCAAATAACCCATTCTATCATGCTAGAACAAAGCACATTGAGGTGCATTATCACTATGTGCGAGAGAGGGTTTTACTAGGTCTTATTGATCTAGTTTATATCAGCACAGAGGATCAGGTAGCTGACATATTCACGAAGGCATTGGGCGCAGAGAAGCTGCGCAAGTTCAGAGACCTACTTGGTGTGCAGGAATTGGGATTGAGCTCGAGGGGGAGTGTTGAGATATCGAGCTCCACTCGTGATACGCCAGGGTGACCGTTGTGTATTTATGTCACCGACTTGTCAGTTGCAGACGCGGTTGGTACACCGCCCATGAATAATAGCTACATGATAGCTATCCTTATCTACTCTAGTTCGTGGCTCAGTTAGTATGCCACCTTAGTTAGTTGAGTTTGGTTTGAGACCGATATATAGGGTTCTTCTATTTCTTTGTAAGAGAGTTCTTTTGGCTTACACAAACTAAGAAGAGGAAAACTGTTTTCAGCCTCCACCCTTGTGTGTATTCCCCCATTGTGCAAGAAAGAAAGCTACAAGTGAGACTCCTTCCTTCTCTCCCACAATCTTGACACTGGGTTGAGGGCCAAAGCTTCCGTTAGATAGGTCCTCACATCTGGAGCAGCTCAGTATTTGCATCTTTTTGCTTCAGCAAGCTTCCTCCCGTGAGATTTGGACAAGTCGGAGATTGCATGCCGGGAGTTCAGCCACCTAGAAGCGACCGTTCCTGCTTCCTCACTTACAGACCTCCACTTAGCCTTGAGAGCTCTGACAAATGCTTCATCCTCCAGAAATGAGTAGTTAAAGCAAAATGGAGGGGGACCACTAAGGGAAGCACTTATGACAGCCAATCTAAAGGTAATTAGAATAGGAATGTGATCAGAAATAACAGTTTCACCAAGCAAAAGGTATGTAGTGTGGCCACTTAGCCACCAAGCTCCCAGGGAGGTGTAGAAGCAATTCAACTAGCATGCACGCCATGTTGGGCCAGAATGCCTGTTGTGCCAAGTGTAGGGTACATTTGAATGCCCCAAGACCAGCACTGCTACGTCATGGGAGGTCACACACAGCTTCCAGCTGGTTCCGGGCCTCCAGCTCCTCCAACACCATGCATCGCATTCCATGAGACCGGTCACTAGGGAGAACTGTCATGTTCCAATCCCCAGCTAGCATAGTCGGCTGGTCTTGGAGAAGTCATCCTATTGCCTCCCATTGTCTGGCTCTGAGGGCGGATGTGTTGCTGGCATAGACAAAGACCATCAAGAATTGTTCCCCCCACATCTCAACTTTAGCTGCAACATCACCTCCATCTCCAAGACTCCATGCAAACTCAGGCTTCAGAGAGTCTTTAATGATGAGTAAGGTGCCGCCACGTCCCCGTCCTCTAAGGTCATGATAGATAGAGTATCCTGGAATGTTAAGCGTGTTGCAAGTTGCCTCATCAATTTTAACCTCCTGTAGAGCAATTGCATGCGGGCGATACCTACGGAGGATCCCATACACTATTTGTTTCTTGAGATCTGAGCCCATTCCCTTGATGTTCCAGGAGAACATTTTGATTTTTGGTGAGCTCTTGCTATGTTCAACAGAGCATATCTGGTGCATCCATGAACTCATGCTCATCAATCGAGGCATAGTAGTTACGATCAAAAAGAGGCTGGCGAGCAAGGCGTTTAAGAGAGGCCTAGTTCGACTTCATCTTACCACCATTCTTCTTGTTGGAAGCTTTGGGTTGTGCATTCTCCTTATTAGCATCTGACAGAAGCTGCTTGTGTTTGAGTCGATTCTCCTTGCTTGTGCTTTCTCCAGTCTTGGGGGGGACCTGTGGGGTTGAGGTAGATGCCTCACGCAGCTTTGGATCTAGGACCTTGGCTTTATCCTTCACACTGTGATCAGAAGGCGTCAGCACATCAGACTATGAAGGGGGGGGTTTGCATGAGGAGAACCTTTGTTAGTATCAGTTTCACCACGGGCTTCCTCCACCTTCTCTTTTGCCTGCTTCTGGGGGCAATTACATGCGAAATGACCATTGCTGCAGCAATGGTAGCACACATCAAGAAAGGGGGAGAATTTAAGATTGAGTAGGATCTCCATCCCTGAGGAATCTTGCAGTTGCAAGTATTCGGGGGGTTCATTATGACGGTCCCAGAGGATGCAAATCCGGTGCTCTCCTCTGAGTAAGCCCCATACATTTGTGACCCTAGGAGCATACAAAAATTTGCCCAGTGTCGCAGCAATGGTTGGTGCCTCTCCATCCAGCCATGGAGGCAAATTAGGAAGGGATATCCTAATAGGACATTATGTTGGAGGACAAACCAAGTTGCCTCTATAGCCAACATAGGATGCCAAGACCCAGTCTCTCTCAGTTTTCAAGGCCAACACCACCAAGAAAAAACCCTTCCTGACAAACCTGAACTGGTGGAGGGTAGCCTTGCCCTGATAGGTTCCTTCAAACCAGTGTGCAAACTCCTCCTCCAAGGGAGGCTGCCCCAGAAAGTACAGATACACACCAATAGACCAAAGAGTAGCATACCTCTGTTTGACACTCTCAAGTGACAACGCCATAGGGGCTTGGTGAACCCATGCTCCCTCTGCAGCTTTTTCCCTACACTCGTTGCAACGTACCTGGTCCTCACGCAGGGTACGCTCGATCTCCGCCATGTCCACATGGGGATTGCTCAACGTGTGCTTGTAACTTCCATTCGCAGACGAAGGTTCTGCAGGCATCTCAGTTCTCTGATGCTTCACCGAGCCCTTTTGCATGCAAGCATGTGTGTCATTAAGGTGGCATGATGGTACTGCCACCACGTTAGCAAGAGTAGGATGGTACTACCGCCACGTTAGCCTTCCAGAGAGTTCAACAATGTGCCAGGTAGCCTTGAGTTAATAAGCAATTACAGTAACTCAAACATTGCCATGACAACAATTACAATTCCAATGACAAATTATAAATAGACTTTCGTTGTCCATTTACATGTGAAAGGATATAATCAAACATTATTAGATAGTTTGAGGAGAGATGTATAACTATATTCAAACACATTTTTCAAAATTTTTCGAAAGTAACTCTTCAATCAATCTTATTTGAGTCTTTTGATTACATTTAATATACCAAATATAGACGAACAAGTGTATCCATTGATAATGAGCCTACACTCCTCAAATGCTTTCTTTTCCTCTAAGTTTACCTTTTGGTTGGCTAACATTAACTGAGCGGTGCTAGCCATGTCATTGAGAGACTCCTCTATCTTTCTATCCTTCTTTTGGTGTGCTCCTTGGGAGGTCACTTGATCTAGCCCTATCTTTGGAGGCTCATTGGATATAATGTCTTCATGAGTCCTTGCACATGGATCATTGGAGACAATTGTAGTATTGCCTTTAGATAAAGACACAAACCACTCAGCTGATGCATGTGCATCATTGACAACATTGACATGATTCCACATATATTCTTCCACAAGATTATACTTTGGCAAGTGATCTTACAATCATCGCTTGATATAGAATTGTGGGCCTTGTTCTGTCTATATTACTCATAGACATGTCCCAGCATTTCTTTCATGCCTCACCATCCTTGTCAATCTCTAGAAACAATGATGCTAGTTATGTGGCTATCTTGGACCAAATGTCCACTCCTTGCTTTTTGGTTTGGAAAAGTTTGCATTCATGGATCCTTGGATATGAATGAATTATATTGTCTATGCATCCTTCCATTGAGGAATCTGTTTTTCTATAGTTACGTAGTTGAATCTTGTGCTTGGGGTGGGGTTTCTCGATCCTTTCCTTTCCATGCCCTCTTTGGTTTAGGAGGCTTTGCCACATCAGACTTAGGCGAAGCTTGTCATGGATGCTACTTCTTGGCATTTTTTGCTTGTGGCACTTTTGACACCTAGGTCTAAATCACATCGACCTCATCACATGTGCCTTAGGTTGGATCACAAGAACTCATTGCTTGTAGTCCATGTGGAGGTGATGCATGTTGTATTTGTGAGGGGCCATGTTGGGAACTATGTGGTATTGGGCATAGAATAGTTCTCTCTACACTCCACTATCTTGGCCATTGGAACGGGTGCAAATTGAGGAGGCCGAGGAGTGATCAATAGAGGGCAGCTTAAGAATGCACTCATGAGAACGTGGCTTAGAATGTATGGATGTTGAGGTGTAGCAGGAAAATATGTTAAGTCATTGTTGTACATTGCGCCTTGGCTCATTTGAGACATGAATTGTTGAAACTCCTCAATGTGACTGCTTTTTGTGACTCCATTCACATTCACCTTATGCATGATAATTACACAATGTTTCAATAGTTGTTTGAGATGTGAGAAGTTAAGTTGAAAGTTTTGACTAAAAAACAAGTTTTAGCATTTGAAATAAGGTTCCATGCATTCACTTGTTATTCATGAGCATGCTAATTACAAAATGTGGATAGACTAAAATAATGTGGAACTTCAACTTGACACCACATAAGCTTTTCCACAAAAGCTTGCAACTCAATAAACTCAATAACTTATTGACATGAGATGTTTTAACAAATCCCATATAAGATTATTTACAAATTGCATATAAACTTAATAAACTTATTAACAAATTCCACATAAGCTTGCACATTATGCATAATCCATACATCATCTTGAACATCAATTTATGCATAATGCACACATCATTTTATACATCTATCAATATATCAATTTATGCATAATCCAAGATCCAATGTATGCATAATCAAATTAACTTTAAATGTTTATGCACAATATATGAAATCTTTTAGTTTATGCATAATATAGATAATTTCAAACATCAATGTAGACAAAATCTATACTTAAATTATGCATTTCAATGTCCATACCAATTTATGCATAATTTATGGATTAAAAAATGATCAATGTCTATATATTAGTATACACATCAATTTACCTATAAAAATACCTAAACTCCTTTGTATTCAAACAACATTGATGAAGAAACCTAGTTGGTTTATACATTCCAATGTCCACATTATTTTATGCATACCCATACATCAGTGTATAGCTTATATATACCTTGATATAGGTAATGAAGAAATTGGTTTAGGTTTATACTACCTAATACATGAGTTTATGGATCAGTTTATGCATCGATTTTCTATGGATTAGTCTATGCATCCGTTTATGGATTAGCCTATGCATTCATTTATACATTGATTTATGGATCAATTTATACATTAGTTTATGCGTCAGTTTACACATCACAAACATAGTACTAAAACTTAGATTATGGATTCAAAGTCCGTGTCAATGCATGCATAATATTTTTATTAAAAAATAGATCGAAGTCTTTATTTAATTTTATGCATCGGTTTGTACTATCTACACATTAGTCTATGCATCACACACATCACAAGCATAATTTGTAAACTCAGATTATGCAGTTCAATGTTTGCATCAATCTGTCCATAATCTAGTTATAAACAAACTAATCAATGAATTTATATAAGCTTATGCATTAGTTTATACTATACACATGATGGTTTGTGCATCCCACATATCATAAGCAAATACTAAAACTTAGATTATGCATTTCAAAGTCTACATTAATGTATGCTTAATCTTTTTATTAAAAAACTGATCAATGTTTATATTTCAATTTATGCATCAATTTACACTGTCTACATATCACTTTATGCATCCAACACATCATAAGCATAATCTATAAAGTCAAATTATGTAATTTAATGTCTGTATTAATCCATGCATAATCCATATACAAAAAAAGATCAAAGAATTTATATCAATTCATGCATTCGTTTATACTTTGTACACATTAGTTTATGCATCCCCAACATCATAAGCATAATTTGTAAACTCAGATTATGCATTCTAGTATCCTATCAAATATGAATAATCTATTAATAATAAAATTGATGAATAAATTTATATTGGTGCATGCATCAATCTATTAATA
Organism: Lygodium microphyllum; assembly: GCF_053477565.2. Classification (NCBI taxonomy): domain Eukaryota; kingdom Viridiplantae; phylum Streptophyta; class Polypodiopsida; order Schizaeales; family Lygodiaceae; genus Lygodium; species Lygodium microphyllum. Next base: position 102,753,572 of record NC_141142.1, read on the forward strand.
AAAAGGCATAATCCATTATATTCAAAGCCATGCAACACACACACACACACACACACACACACACACACACACACACACACACACACACACACACACACACACACACACACACACACACACACACACACACACACACACACACACACACACACACACACACACACACACACACACACACACACACACACACACACACATAGAGTAACGTGCCTACCCAGGCATGTTTTTAGCTGTCCATTAAGAAATGAGTCTAAGCGATGCTACTTGGCATTCCCACGGAATGACATGGGGTTTGTCGCCTAGGGTTTCTCGAGTCTGTCGGTCTCGCAACAGAGTATTCGTGACCGAACCCACTAGGATCGACTTGAAATCTAGGTTTCTAGGGGTCAAGGTCTCCTAACAATATTCTAGCGTCGAATCCTTGACATCCTACTTTACGTAGAGATACCCAAGCCTAAGATGACCCATGCCGCACTTGGTCTAAAGAGAATGGAAAACGAGAGGGATGTGCCACTCAACCTCTCTGCTCGTAGGGCATAGTCCCATTCCGGTTCCCTAAAATAGTATGAATCGGTTTCTAACCTAATAATACCTAAGAGTCAAACGTTGGTAAAAACCTTGTGAGAAGCCTCCCAGTTCTCTAGGACCACCCTACCATAGGACAGACCCATCAAGGGCTTTGCCCACATGCTTCCCTTGATAGCTTTAATTTTCTAATTAGGTCCTATCACATTTATGTGTGACATGTAAAATCAGCTTCATTAATTAAGCCTTTTAGGGAACTGGGTTCGTTTGCATAATATATGTCACAGACACGAATACCGAGTAATTTGACAAACAAGTTCCTTAACTTATCTTCAAGTTAGTCTTTACCTCATGAGAATTATGTATTCCTTTTGTCCAACACAAGTACCTGGTCCAAATCACATGGCACCATAATTTCCATCCAGTATCTAGAATAAGAACTTCCAACGCCCTAGACGTTGGGCTCACGACAGTCTACAACTTTGTTTTGGACTAGGCAAGGTGTGCCTAGAGCTCCATTGACCCCAAGCAACCTAGGAGTGAGACACAACTTCCGTGGTTGGCCTTTTCACCATTCGACCTTCGGCCTATGAATCGAGCAGTGCCCTCTCGGGGTAATCCGCGGTGCGATCTTGGAGATGATCCACCCGTGCAAATATCCTTCCTTAATTAATCAAATTAAGAATTAAGCACAATCAAGGCAATCAACCCAATATCATCTTCAATCATGCCTTATCTTTGCTAGTTTAAACCATGGCCTACCTAAAAGCATGTGATAGGATTCTCCAAGCTGTGACATCTTTAATACTACAAAGTTGACTTTGAACTTCAAGACAACCACAAACTTCTTTGATCTACCATATTGACATGAAATGGTGCAAGTAATAAGTCACCTTGCTTATTGGCCAAATATGTCTCTTCTAGAAGGATATTTACTCTTGAGCCTCCACTTACAAGAACATAATCATACTTATGTATATATATAGGCTAGATGTGCCAATAAGTGTGTGGGGGCCAAAAGAAAGTCATTTTCAAAGGTCACTCCCCCCCAAACTCTGAAAAGTAAGGGAGTTAAATAGATTTATAGCATGAACTAGAAAAGGAATGACTCCCCCTCTTTTTGCATTCACTTTGCCACATCTCTCTCTGCCTTTCTTTTGGAACAGTCATGACCCCCAACCTATCCATTACTTGCACAAAGATCATGCCAGAGCTCCACCTTCATAGAATCCATCTAACTAATCACTCTAGTGATTGAAATGGAGAAAAATATGCACCTCTATTGATCCCACAATCTCCTCCCTAAGCCTACACCCTACCACTACTCTTACTCTGTTGATCCATACCAACTTGCTGGAGCCAATCAATGGCTTAGGATAGCTGATCAACGGTACTGATGATCATTACATCATTTGAAGGCTTGTAATGGAACAATGAATTGCCACATCCATCTATAAATATGCTTAAACATTGTGTTGTTAGAGCTCATTCTTTGCTACTTCTTTTATTATTATCCCCCATGTTGGCCATGCAATCAACCCTTCTCTTTGCCTCCTACCATGTCCATACTTGTAGCTGTTAGATATTGTGAGTGTGCGGCCTACCTCTTATGTTGTCATCCACAACTATCCAACATCTTGTGCACTAATTTGCTACTAGAAAAGCACGGGTACACAATCTACAACTATGGAAGAATGCATGTTAAGCAAACTAGCTTATATACCCACAAAATAGCTACACCAATAACAGACCCCCCTTCAAGGATTAGTGCTACTAGCTATTAGAGGCACATGAGGCAAGACGTTGGCACGATGCCCAATCTTCGGACTTTCCAAAACCTTGAATCCACTCCCTCAAGCAAGGCTAATTGATTTGTAGCCCGATTCACAAAAACCTATTTATGAGTACCTTTTGAAGGACTTTTGAGAGCTAGATCACAGGGGAGAGCCCTACATGGTGACTTGTTGTAGTTGTGTCTTGTAAATAGTAATCTATTTTTGCTGCATACATTTTCATATTGGCTCCATTACAATTCAAGGCTTCCCATAGTGCTTAATTGCAATTCTTGCATTCCACAATTGTGTTTTTGAACACTAATTTCTTTCTTCCCAACTATGAAACTCAGAATAGCCAAGAAGACAAAGAAGGGTTCTCACAAGACTAACTTCATTCCATCTCAGCAATGCATTGTGCCAAGTTTAGTGTTACCATGTTTCCGACCACGTTACCGCAGCACAGAGGAACGGGAACTGGGAAAGAAGGAAAAAGAGCAAAAAAGGCACCTTGACTGGCAACCAATCCCTGAAAAATTCAAATATTCGGACACGACCCTCAAAAGGCTTCGGTGTGGGGCCGCGGAAATAAAAGAGGAAAAGGCACACCATTAAAATATGGGAGCGCTCCCAAATTTGTGTAAAAGAGTGCCAGGCTTGCTCCTGTGCAAAGTGTATGCATTAGTGGGAATAGGGTAAATTAGAATGGTGAGAAATAGGAAAGAGGGCCTAGGCTACGGCCGGCCATGTAAAAGAGGAAAAGGGGATGACCGCCCGGAAGGGATTTGGGGTTTTGTATATAAAGTTGAAAAAATGAATGAGAAGCTCATTCTTTTGGTATGTGGCAAAAGGAGCCTCCTTCCTCCTCTCTTCTTCTCCCCTTCTTGCTTGTGTGTGCTCTTGAGAGAGGGAGTGTGAGAGTGTGAGGGAGTGAGTGTGTGTGAGGGTGAGGGATCAAGAAGGTGAAGCACTTCACCATCTCCTCTCCTCTTCTTCTCTTCTCTCCCCCTCTCTTCTCTTGCGCGCGCGGCTATGGAGGATGGAGCTTGGAGATGGAGGAGGCTTGAGGATGCTTGTGCTAGCATCTAGGATCATGGAGCTACCGGAGTGCAAGAGAGAGGAGGATACTCGATCGAGCATCAAAGTAAGCTCACTACACTCGTAGGATCGACGGCGCGTCGGCTAGGTGAGAGATAGCCATTAGAGCTCGCTTGAAACGCTTGAAAGAATAAGCGGTCTGAGGGTCTTGGCGGTTGAGTGAAAGCTCCCACATTTTGGTTCCGTTGTCGGGACCACGGATTCAAGCTTGAGCACTTGTGTGCCTCACATCGAGCACCAAAGTAGGGTATTCATCCCCGAAACAGAGCTTGAGATAGGTAGGAAGTTGGGTGCTTTTAATCTTCGGAACAAGTAAGTATTTTTGATATTTTGGTTGTTGATGATTGGAAAGCATGGAGAATCTATTCTAGTTTTTTGTCTTCGATTTTTGTTGCATTTAGTGTAGGTTAGAGCTAGGAGATTGAACCGGAAGAGGGTAGGGTTCACTGTTTCAAAACAGAGTAAAAACAGGAAAAAAAGGCATGCAAATGCGCAAAATGCTCGCTAGTGAGGACTAAGATCGATAAGAGAGGGATCAGGGGTGTCAACACCACAACTGGGAGGGGCATATAAAAACCGGGAGGCTAAGAGAGAACTCATTTGTGCCATTTCAGAGTGAGAGAAAGAGAGAGAGAGAGAGCTAGGAAGCCCCAGGCCGTGTGATTCGATCGCAGCACCGACGCACTCACCGACCCATTCAGGTATATCAATCCATTCCTCAAATCCCCTAGATGGTATCTGGAGGTGTGTGCTTGTAATAGTTGAGTAAATCGCAAGAACCGGGCAAGGTCGGCATCGCGCGGTTTTCGTCGCGCCGTTTTCGGCCCGTCCGAGCTATCGATTCTGGGCCGAGGCCCAGAATCGGCCCTTGCCATTCGGCCACTCGGCCAGAACCGTAGTCGGCATTCGGTCAACCCGTCCGAGAGACTCGCTTCGGACCGCTCGAGCCATAACTTTTTGACCACATGGCACATTCGGCCTGGTGCCATTTGGCCCGTCTGAGTGACCCGCCCAAATTCCACAATCGGAACTTGGCCACACCCGGGATTCGACCCTCAGCCAGCTGCGGATTCGACCGGTCTGAATTAGCCTGTCCGAATATGTCAAACCCGACATTCGGCCCGTCCGAGTAAAACTCGTCCGAGCCAGATTGAAGATTCAGCCCTTGACCCCATGCCAGTCAGCCTGTCCGAGTGACCCACTCGGACCCAGCAATTCGGACCACTTGGTCCGAATGCAGCCTTTTGTCAAAGCTGTCAGAAATTTGACCCAACCGGGAAATGCGCATTAGCACAACTTGTCGAAACCCTTCGGGCATTCAGAACTTGATTCTGGCACCCGCACTAAGAGAAATTGTAGTACATGGCCGCTTAGCAGTAGGCAGTAGACAGTTGAGGGAGCCACGGACTAGAACGCAAGCCGTTGAACCACGAAGACACGATCGATCAGAAGTGAACAAGGAAACAAACAAGGAACCCTAAACCCTGACTAAACAGCAGAAAAATGGACCCACAAGCCTATCAGGCCAGAAACGGGCAAGAGTGAGTGGGGCGCCGAGAAATTGCTTGCTACACTCACATTGGATTCTGCACTTGAAGTACACTTAAGGAAACTGAAAGCTTGATTGGGCACAAGTGCATGAGGACAACACACTCACCGAGTGGCGGTAAATTGAGAATTGTACTCAGTAATTAAGGGACCTCGCTCAGATAAAGCGCTCAAGGAACCCACAAATAGGAGAAGACCCAGGACATAGATAGACACGCAAGCATAGAGGAGAACCAAGCAAGGAGCGCCAACAATAAGGACCTATCACGACTAGTTAACTCGATCGACAGCGCGATGAGGCGCAAGAATCCGACCATGATAGAGGAAGGCTCAGACCATCGGGTTACCGAGGAGCTCGATGTTAGCGCATTCCCAGATGCTATACAGCAGATGGTGAACAGTTATGATGCGCACACTCGGTATGAGCACTGCGGAAGAATGGAAGATGCAATCATTGCAGACCTAGAGGAAGAGAGAAGGCTAGCTCGCAAGGCATTGCAAGGCATAGCCGAATATAATAGGGATCAACAAGCCAGGAGCCTAAGACAAAGCATGGAGCTGCATGAGGTGCAGCGAGTGCTAAACCTGGCTGTCCGGAATCGTACGGACCAGGAAAGAGCGCTAGAGGGAGACCTGACGCTGAGCGAGCTCCTCATGAAACGGCTGCTTGATAACATTGCAGTAGAGCAGAGTGCCACTGCACTAGCGACGTCGCTACTTGTAGGGTTAGGGGCAAACCAGGGCTCAAAGAGTCAAGCCAAAATACCTATTGTCGCCAAGCAACTCGACAAGTACCAGCCACATGACGACCCGTACAGCTTTGTCGAGCAGTTTGAGCAAGTCTGCAAAGCCAATGGCCTCAACGATTAGACTCAACATTCGCAAGCATTCGAACTTTGCTTAAGCGATAAAGGTAGGACATGGTATACAAGCCTGGATGCCATAGAACGGGCCAACTTCAATAACCTCAAGGATCTTTTTGTCAAGAGGTTTGCCGAGCCCGGATACTCCGAAAACCTGCTAGTACGCTTGATGAACGTCAAACAGAAGGAGAAGGAGGGCATCCGCGACTATGTGACCCATGTGAGGAGTCTCTTTAAAAGAATCCCTTTAGGCGAGCGAGCGACTGACAGGGCAGTATCAACTGTATTCATCAGCGGAATTTGAGATGAGGAGTTGTATAAGGCATTGGCAGGCAACTCAAGCTTGCAGCGAGACGTGGTGGCTAGGGTTTTTGAGGAAGCCATCAGAGTCAATGACCAACTGAAAGAGCGGAGCTCCAGGAGCTCGAACCTAGAAGAAACCAACCCGTGGAGTCTAGAGAGAACACTAGCCTCTAGTGAGCGGTCGAACCCATCGCCCCAAGATAAGGGGAAAGCCACCGAGACTGGTGGAGGTCAGGATGGAACTAACCAAGATACAGGACATACTGAGATGACCAATGCAGCTGCACATCCAGTGCGTGTACTGTGGAGGGAACCACTTGCCGGCTGAATGTTAAGACCCTAGGTCAAGACCTTGTGCCAAGTGCGGGAGGTTCGGCCATGATGCCGCACAATGCAGGCTACCAAGAAGGTTTCCATACTCGCAACCCTACGGCCAGCCTTATCTAGCTAATAGGCCACAACCATTCTTTGGAAGGGGAGCCCCATTGGCCCTACCCGTGCCTAATGATATGAAATCCGCCGTCCCTAGAATGGACATAAACCCCACTGGCATTCCTAGACCGCCTGGTCCTTATGTGACCCACCCACCGAGCGACGCTCCAGTTCATTACGTAGAGGAGCCAAATGATGAAGAGACCTACATTTACCCTTATGTCTTGCATGACGACGAGGGTAATGCGGTCCTCATGGACTATCGACCGGTGCGGTGATAGCGTTGGGAAGAGGACGGGGTAGAGGCCTAGGAGGGCAGCCACAGGATCTAGTCACTTGTTGGACTTGCGGACACCCCGGTCATGTCTCATCGTGCTGCCCTGAAAGAGAGCAGCAAAACATGGACAAGGTGGATCAAAAGTGCGTAGAGTGTGGAATCACCCATCTTTTCGTTGATTGCCCTAAGCGGAAGCCATCCTCTAGCGCAGCTAATTTGCCATCCGTCCCATTAGGGCTGTTTGGTGTCGAAAACCCCGACGGGGAGGCCACACCTATTCCCTTGCGAGTCATGACCCGAGCCCAGACCAAGCAGGCCAGCATCTCTCTACCAGGACCTAGCAACCTGGACGCGGCCTCAATAGGGAAGAAAAGCCGCAGGCGGTAGAAGAAGAGGTCAGACGCTAAGGTCGCATTGAAGACCGAGAGTGCTACTACTTTAACTGCTGGAAAGAAAGTCTCAGACGCGGAGGCAGAGACTTCAGCCCCTAAGACAGCCGAAAAGGGAAGCACCAGGATAGGGGAATACCCGCACCCCAAGTGACAATTAGAGGCCATAGAAAAGGTGAAGGAATGGGTGAGGGAGGCTCAACAGCACCTCAAAGATGCGGAACCCATCACGGAGGACGAGATCGATGATCTCTCTAGCATAAGCACGCCAAGGTCACCACCTCCACCTAGGTCGGCCGAGGCTACTGTGCCACAAACAGTGCCACTAAGACCAAGCTCGGATGCAACAGAGCCGCAGATCAGCTGTGGCCATTGGCCCAGACAGTCTAGCTTAAAGGAGGAACAAGCAATTAGCAATCTCCTGACCACACTAGTGACCACCCTTGTAACGTTTGGCTTGGGAGAGCTGCTTAAGCAACACCCTGCCCTATGGCAAGACCTTAAGCAGTGGGTTGAGGGCTCACAAGAGCAGGTCACGGTAGACCCGCAAGACCAGGATGCAGAAACACAATTACCCAGCCTCACGCTGCACTCTGTACCTAAATCTTTGCACGTCAACGCCTTTTGGGAAGGCTTTGAGATGCACGCAGTCCTGCCAGTCCTAGCCTTGGGTGACTCAACAAGGAAGGGAATCGTAGACACGGGAGTTGGGATTAGTGTGCTTAGCCACGCGATGCTGCAAACCTGGGGAAACCCGCCTGTTGAAGCTGCTAGGTTTAATGTTACACTAGCAAACGGTATGAGAGTGAAACCATTCGGGGTCCTGAAAAATTGGCTAGTGAAGATCGCAGGAGTCCAGTTCTCCGTTGACTTTATAGTCATGAAGGGAGTGGACTACGATGTCCTATTAGGCCGACCTAGGATGCACAACGCTAGAGTCATCGAAGATTGGGGTAACGGTTTGATCTTCCTTGGCAATAGAACTAACGCTGTATGAGTTGAAATGGACACTTGGAAGACCTCACCAATCGACATGGACACCATCTCAGCTATGCTCAAAGGGAACACTCAGGTCAGGAAGCCCTATGAGTCCTTGACCAAGCATATCCCCTACCCAGAGGATGAGCGGGATTGGATGCACGTCCTCACTACAATTGACCTACCGTTCTCCGACCAGGGGGCATACGAGCAAGCCATCGAAACGATCGGCAAGGCAAACGGAACACTTCCTGCGCCACTCTACATGATGGCAGCAAAACCCCATGAAGGGCTTGAGCCTGTTAACTCCTAAGTACCTTCCAACAAAAGGGAACTCCAGGGAATACTGGAGTACTTAACGGAACGGCTAGCAGGCAATGCAGCCGCCAACTTCAAGCAGATCCAGGACCTCTTGGAGGAGTCCGAGTGGAAGTGGACCAGGGTCCCCGACCAACGAGATGACCCAGAGCAAGCCTTGGGAGACAATGAGCAATTGAGCGATAAAGATTCCTATGATAAATACGAAGATTGCCAATCCTTCGGTGATGAAAGTGAGGGTGAAGTGGATACCATAGAGTATGACACTGAAGGACGAGAAATTGAGCAGATACGGGCAGACGCCAAGCCACAGAGGAGACATGCCCTTAGAATGGACCAAGGAGTCATGTGTACGAAGTGTGATCGTGCTTGGTTGGAATGCGTAGGAGCCGTAGACCTTGAGCAAGCCGGCCTCACCCAACCAGGAACGACATCACTACTTAGAACTGAATCGCCATCTGAACTGCGACCACCAGGGGAGACCACCTCTACTAGTGGAAATGGGGAGTTTAACTTTGAATCGGAAGTTACTTCTGATAGCGACCCAGAAATCCCTAGGCCACCCATGACTAGACGCACCAAGGGGGACTTACCTATCCACCTGAGGCGCAGACGGTTGCGGCAGGGTGAGGCAAAATGCCCCAAGGATGCACGATCAGAGGAACAGAGAAAGCCGCAAGACCTCCCCAAACGCTTCACTAAATTCAAAAAAGGGGATAGGGTAGTGGTTCTGCTAGGTGCCAAGCGCCAAGGGCAAACAAGCGAACCAATCGAAGGGCCAGCCAAGGTCAAGGAGGTAAAGCTAACCTCGGGAGGGGAAGTACCCCGACCAGTATTCATTGCCGAGGACTTGATTACTGAAGAGGAGTTCAGTCTTGTCGCACTTTTGTGGGAGTACATAGACGTATTTGCTTGGTCCTTAGATGAGCTACGAGGGGTAGATCCGAGTGTTGTGACTCACAACATATCCATGACGTTGGATGCAACGCCGGTCAAGGAGCGACCATACCCCATGAATCCAAAGCACGCTCATGCTGTCAAGGAGGAAATTGACAAGCTGATGAGAGCTCGATTCATTTACGAAATTGAGCACACAGACTGGGTGTCTCCCATAGTCATCGTGATGAAGAAAAACGGCAAGATTCGAGTGTGCGTCAATTACAAGAAGGTGAACACTGTTACAAAGAGAGAAAATTACCGCTTGTCGTACACCGAGCACATGCTCGAGAGGGTGGCAGGTAAGGAAGCCTACAGTTTCCTGGATGGCTTCTCGGGGTACAACCAGGTGCAAGTGCATCCTGCAGACAGGCACAAGACCGCCTTTGCCACTGAATGGGGCGTCTTTGCTTATGTAGTCATGCCCTTTGGGTTAACTAATGCCCCCGCCACCTTCCAACGCCTTATGTGCACCATATTCAAGGACATGCTTCGTAAGGAGTTGGAGGTCTTCGTTGACGACCTGTGTGTCCATTCGACCTGGATTAAACATCTAGACAAACTCCGCACGGTCTTTGAACGGTGTCGCTTATATCGCCTCTCCCGGAACCCCTTGGAATGTCAGTTTTGGGTGAAGCACGGATGCATCTTAGGGCACGTGGTGTCAAAAAATGGCATTGCCACGGACTTCTCGAAGGTCAAGGTTATTGTTGACCTTCCACCCCCAAGTAATTACAAGGGAGTTCAATGCTTCTTAGGTCACACGGGATACTATTGGCGGTTTGTACTAAACTATGCGCTGATCGCTAGGCCATTGTACAAGCTACTAATCGTCTTTGAGTGGACCGAAGCCTGCGAACGGGCATACGAACAAATGAAAAAGGCTCTAACAACGGCACCGATTCTACGAGCCCCGGACTGGACCACTACCTTCCACGTACACATTGACGCCTCTAAGTTTGCCGTGGGAGCAGTGTTGTGCCAACCAGGTGAGCATAACTTGGACTACCCAGTGAGCTTTGCTAGCAGGCAACTCACCAAGATGGAGATGAATTATTCAACAAAAGTGAAAGGGAGGGACTTGCCATGGTGTTTGCCATGAAGAAGTTCCGGCACTATCTACTAGCCACACCTTTCATTTTCTTCGTGGACCATCAAGCCCTGCTCTACTTGGTAAACAAACCTTGTGCCACGGGACGCATAGCTCGATGGCTCCTCCTGCTCCTCCTGCTCCTAGAGTCCGACTTCTCTGTGGTGGTACGAAAGGGAAAACATTACTACATGGCTGATCACATGTCCCATATACCCATAGGAGAGGCAGCTGGACAAGGCATCATTGACGAGTTACCTGACGCCCACCTATTCCACCTATCCAGAGAAAGAGACCTATTTAAGGCTGATCTGATGCCATAGTGGGCAGATGACATAGTCCAAGTGCTCGAGCACGGACTACCTGAGCGACCTATAGAGAAGGCACGCCTTAGGCGCATGATATTGAAACTCCAGCCCTACCAGCTGATTGCAGGCCAACTCTATAGATTGGGGCAAGAGAGATTGCTGCGAAGGTGTGTGTGTGAACATGAGATGCATGATGTGCTCTCAGAAGCGCACAACGGCATTGCAGGTGGACACTTTAGCGGAGACACGACAGCAAGGGAGGTGCTGCAGTCCCAACTATGGTGGCCCACACTTTTCTGCAACGCCAAGCGATATGTCAAGCATTGCGACGAGTGCCAGTGGGCAATAGTCCTGATTCGTAAGGATCAAATGGAGTTAACTCCAATTATCGCTCGCCAACCCTTCAAAAAATGGGAAATTTACTTCATAGGACCAATAAGCCCTGCAGCGCAGTACTCGCAAGCCAAGTATATCATAGTGGCCACGGATTACCTCACGAAATGGGCAGAGGCAAGAGCAACACGAAAGAACGATGCTAGGACGACTGCCAAATTCCTATGGGAACAGGTGATCTCGCGCTTTGGTTGTCCCATCAAACTGGTTAGCGACCAAGGCACACACTTCATCAACGAAGTGATAGCACACCTCCTATCCACCTTTCTTATCGTCCATCGCAAATCCTCGCCATACTACCCTTGGGCTAATGGCCAGGTAGAATCGACTAACAAGATTCTTATTAACGTCTTGACTAAGGTGGTCTCGGCCTCAAGAAGCGACTGGGACAACAAGTTGATGGTGGCAGCCTTGTGGGCCTACCACACAACTTATAAAACAGCCGTCGGTCAAACCCCCTTTAGGTTGACCTATGGGACTGAAGCAATTCTACCGGTAGAATTCTTCGTCCCTAGCCTGAGAATAGCACTCCAAGAACGGTGGGAAGGGAAGGAAGCATGGACACAACGCTTGACCGAGCTGGAACGCCTGTTTGAGACTATCCATGCGCTCATCTGCGAGAAGGCTCGACGGAAGATGTGGTTTGACAAGCATGTCAAGCAGCGAGACTTCGAACAAGGAGATCTTGTTCTGCTATACTCAGTAAAAGGACACAAGCAAAAGATGAAGTTCTGAGGACTAGGTCCTTTTAGAGTACGCATGATTGGTAGAACCGGGAATGCCGAGTTGGAGACACTTGACGGTGAAGGAGTGGGTTTTTTTAATGGCAGCTGCGTAAAGAAGTACTATCCTCCTTCCCATCCATTACATGAGCCACCCATGCTAGCAGCCCCGTTGGACGTCCGAATGGCAACTGTAACTGATCTAATGGATCAAGAGGAGGAAGCAGTAGCACTGGCATATCTACGAATCACAGTCACAGCAGGAGCGGTATGTTCTTTTGACGCCTTGATTGATGAAGGGGCCGACTACAACATCTTGACGCATGACCATTGGACACGCATTGGTCAACCAACGCTACAGGCCACTAATGCCAACCTCACCTTGTTTGGAGGTGCTCCCTATTCCCTCCTAGGGAAGTGCAAGGCACTTGTTTCTATCGAAACTGAAAGTTTACCAGCCTTCTTCCATGTGTTGCCTAACACTAAAGAAGTCGGTAACGTGTCACTATTGGGGCGCACCTTCAAGAAGCTAACGCACTGTAATGTGGATTACAACCTAAACTGCATTCATCTCATCATCAACGACACCCAAATAGTAACGACCTTCAGCAAGGGCTGTCGTGATCCCTCCACCATCAGGACACCAACGGAAGAAACCCCTAAAACCATGCCCCAAACCCAGTCTAAACGAATGAAACCTGTGGCTTCGTGCCACGCACTCGAACCAAGGCCCAAACCCACCAAGAATGCTCACAAGGCCAAGGAGCCCAGACTTATGTGGGTGCCAAAACAACAAAAACCACATTCGGATACACCACCCAAACGGGACTCTAACCACCAGAAAAGTTAGCCGTTCCATCCTAGGAGAAAGTATAGACGCTATTGCCATAGCCAAACGACCATGCTACGATGGATTCGTAAGGATCTCTTGCAGACACAAGGATACTATGAGGGCAACCCCTGGATCTGTGTGCCTAAAAATGGCCAGCTAAAAAGCTCAACTACATGTGATATCGCCCTAGAAAGGAAGGCTTGAACACGGGGTAATGAGCGCATAATCAGCGCACCATTACCAGCAACGGCTAGTGAGCCTCAACTTATCTATCAACCAAAGCAACCACCACAAGCCGTAAACCTACTTAATCCAGAAGGCTTAAAAAACCCTATGACTGCTCATTTAGAACCCAACCCAACCCCCAGGCCCCTAGAGCTCCCTGCAACACCTCAATGTGTTTCTATGAGCAAAGCCCAACCTGTGACACCGATGAGGCAGTCATCACCACTATCCAGTCCCGTTGCATCAATTCCACTAGCAGGACTTAGACCCTCGTACGCGGTACGACCTTTCCTTTCCTTGGCTAATGACCTTGCTGCGACCTCTGGGGATGACTTAATAACCTGCATCAGGACATTGGATGACACTTTCACCACCTTCGCTAGAAGCTATGAGCGGCTAGACCTAGGTCTCTTGGACATAACCCTTGCTTCGGAGGTTCGTGCCTTACCTTGCACATGGGAGGAATACGAACTCATAACTACTAAATCCCCCAAGATCGCTGAAGAACTTGTAGCAAACAACGAAATCTCAAGGGAGCAAGCGGCGCTCAGATGCCTAGTCCCTTCATATCGGAAGCCTCCCTGTTCTGTTCCTGAAAGCAAACTGCACGAGCTCATGCAGATGGCAAGCTCGCCCTCCACATTCTTACAGCAGTGGTTTGCTCTGCGAATCCAATGGGAGAGAAAAGGTTGCCGAATAATGACCAATGCCGAGCAATGCAGGGCAATTAAGACCATTCAATACAACCCCACTTATGTGGCACCCATCTCGTTTAGGGTTTTAGCCATCACCTGCAATCGGCACCTAGACGACCAGGTGCTCGCCCACCCCTATATTGACCAACTCCTAACCAAAGAGGAATTACATGTTGCTAGCCGCCTTAATATTGGGGATCTCTTTCATGATGTCTTGACCTACATCTCCCAGGTCTCTGTCCAACCGGCTGCTCTCGATTGCCATGCGCAACTGGAATACAACCCCAAATTCTACACATGGCTTCTTCACACGTAAGGTCCTACCCCCACAGCACCAACGCCACCCTTTAACTCCCAATCCTAGGAAGGATTCTTCTCTCAGCCGGGCGAAAGGTGGTACGCATGTACGCACAAAAATCCAAGGAAAAGAAAAGTGGGAAATATTGTGGAGGGGATAAGATAGGAAATGAATAAAAAGGGAAATATGGTAAAATAAAAGAAGTGAAAGATATAAGCATGTATGGAAAAAATGGCTGCCAAAAATTCAGTTAAGAGTTTAAAAATAGCAAAGCGCCATATGGGAAACACTAAAGAAAGTTATGAATTGTGGCAGGAGCAGAAAATGTCACAGCAAGACCGAGCCCATCGGCTCCCATTCACTGACGAAGAAAGGGAGCTATATTGCATCCACTTGGAAAACCACACCTTTGGCCAGCTGAAGTTCCGAACCATCCACAACATCGGAGTCGTGATGGCGAAGGAGGAGGCAGCCAGAAGAGTGGTGGAACAGTGCAACCTGACAAAATACATTGAAAAATTCTCACAGGAGCCTGATCACTTGAAATGTGTGGAATTCCTCAGGACATACGATTCGGACCAGGAAACATGCACTGTAACAGTAGGCCAAGGAGAGGGCGCAAAGAAGGCACTGTAACAGTAGGCCGAGGAGAGGGTGCAAAGAAGGTACTGTAATAGTAGGCCACTATGATCGAACCAGCTCAAAGTCCGCCATTGGCATAGATCTTGGATATGTCTCGCTTAGTGCTTCCACCGGCCCGAACACTTTCAGATCCAAGGCGCATATCTTCAATCATAGGAAACCGAGTTCAAGGGGTGTTCACTAGGATAATATCCCCCACACCATCATTGCATTGCTTTATGCGCTTCTCTGACTCACAAGACGACCGGCCACGACAGCGTATGCATTAGTGGGAATAGGGTATCGTCTTGTGAGTCGGAAGTCATCCTGTACGACATCATGACTCGGAAGAGGTAGGTTGGTGGTTAGGATGACTCAGCATGCATTAGTTAGGATGACTCGGCGGAAGAGGTAGGTTGGTGGTTAGGATGACTCGGAAAAGGTAGGTTGGTGGTTAGGATGACTCGCAGCAAAGTGTATGCATTAGTGGGAATAGGGTAAATTAGAATGGTGAGAAATAGGAAAGAGGGCCTAGGCTACGGCCGGCCATGTAAAAGAGGAAAAGGGGATGACCGCCCAGAAGGGATTTAGGATTTTGTATATAAAGTTGAAAAAATGAATGAGAAGCTCATTCTTTTGGTGTGTGGCAAAAGGAGTCTCCTTCCTCCTCTCTTCTTCTCCCCTTCTTGCTTGTGTGTGCTCTTGAGAGAGGGAGTGTGAGAGTGTGAGGGAGTGAGTGTATGTGAGGGTGAGAGATCAAGAGGGTGAAGCTCTTCACCATCTCCTCTCCTCTTCATCTCTTCTCTCCCCCTCTCTTCTCTTGTGCGCACGGCTATGGAGGATTGAGCTTGAGATGGAGGAGGCTTGAGGATGCTTGTGCTAGCATCTAGGATCGTGGAGCTACTGGAGTGCAAGAGAGAGGAGGGTACTCGATCGAGCATCAAGGTAAGCTCACTACACTCGTAGGATCGACGGCGCATCGGCTAGGTGAGAGATAGCCATTAGAGCTCACTTGAAACACTTGAAAGAATAAGTGGTCCGACGGTCTTGGCGGTTGAGTGAGAGCTCCCACATTTTGGTTCCATTGCCGAGACCACGGATTCAAGCTTGAGCACTTGCGCACCTCACATCGAGCATCGAAGTAGGGTATTCATCCCCGAAACAGAGCTTGAGATAGGTAGGAAGTTGGGTGCTTTTAATCTTCGGAACAAGTAAGTATTTTGGATATTTTGGTTGTTGATGGTTGGAAAGCATAGAGAATCTATTCCAGTTTTTTGTCTTCGATTTTTGTTGCATTTAGCGTAGGTTAGAGCTAGGAGATTGAACCGGAAGAGGGTAGGGTTCACTGTTTCAAAACATAGTAAAAATAGGAAAAAAAGTCATGCAAATGCGCAAAATGCTCGCTAGTGAGGACTAAGATCCATAAGAGAGGGATCAGGGGTGTCAACACCACAACCGGGAGGGGCATATAAAAACAGAGAGGCTAAGAGAGAACTCATTTGTGCCATTTCAGAGTGAGAGAAAGAGAGAGAGAGAGCTAGGAAGCCCCAAGCCGTGTGATTCGATCGCAGCACCGACGCACTCACCGACCCATTCAGGTATATCAATCCATTCAGGTATATCCGACCAGGGGGCATACGAGCAAGCCATCGAAACGATCGGTAAGGCAAACGGAACACTTCCTGCGCCACTCTACATGATAGCAGCAAACCCCCATGAAGGGCTTGAGCTTATTAACTCCCAAGTACCTTCCAACAAAAGGGAACTCCAGGGAATATTGGAGTACTTAACGGACCGGCTAGCAGGCAATGCAACCGCCAACTTCGAGCCGCTCCAGGACCTCTTGGAGGAGTTCGAGTGGATGTGGACCAGGGTGCATGAGCTGAGCCTTATGTATAACTGGGCCTTGGTCCCCGACCAACAAGACGACCCAGAGCAAGCCTTGGGAGACGATGAGCAGTTGAGCGATAAAGATTCCTGTGATAAATACAAAGATTGCCAATCCTTCGGTGATGAAAGTGAGGGTGAAGTGGATACCATAGAGTACGACACTGAAGGACAAGAAATTGAGCAGATACGGATAGGCGCCAAGCCGCAGAGGAGACAGACCCTTAGACCAAGGAGTCATGTGTACGAACTGTGATCGTGCTTGGTTGGAATGCGTAGGAGCCGTAGACCTTGAGCAAGCCGGCCTCACCCAACCAGGAACGACATCACTGCTTAGAACTGAATCGCCATCTGAACTGCGACCACTAGGGGAGACCACCTCTACTAGTGGAAATGGGGAGTTTAACTCTGAATCGGAAGTTACTTCTGATAGCGACCCGGAAATCCCTAGGCCACCCATGACCAGACGCACCAAGGGGGACTTACCTATCCACCTGAGGCGCAGACGATTGCGGCAGGGTGAGGCAAAATGCCCCAAGGATGCACGATCAGAGGAACAGAGAAAGCCGCAAGACCTCCCCAAACGCTCCACTAAATTCAAAAAAGGGGATAGGGTAGTGGTTCTGCTAGGTGCCAAGTGCCAAGGGCAAACAAGCGAACCAATCGAAGGGCCAGCCAAGGTCAAGGAGGTAAACCTAACCCCGGGAGGGGAAGTACCCCGACCGGTATTCATTGCCGAGGACTTGACTACTGAAGAGGAGTTCAGTCTTGTCGCTCTTTTGCAAGATTACATAGACGTATTTGCTTTGTCCTTAGATGAGCTACAAGGGGTAGATCCAAGTGTTGTGACTCACAACATACCCATGACGTCGGACGCAACACCGATCAAGCAACGACCGTACCCCATGAATCCAAAGCATGCTCATGCTGTCAAGGAGGAAATCGACAAGCTGATGAGAGCTGGATTCATTTACGAAATTGAGCACACAGATTGGGTGTCTCCCATAGTCATCGTGATGAAAAAAAACGGCAAGATTGGAGTGTGCGTCAATTACAAGAAGGTGAACGCTGCTACAAAGAGAGACAATTACCCCTTGCCATACACGGAGCACATGCTCGAGAGGGTGGCAGGTAAGGAAGCCTACAGTTTCCTGGATGGCTTCTCGGGGTACAACCAGGTGCAAGTTCATCCTACAGACAGGCACAAGACCGCCTTTGCCACTGAATGGGGTGTCTTTGCTTATGTAGTCATGCCCTTTGGGTTAACCAATGCGCCCGCCACCTTCCAACGCCTTATGTGCACCATATTCAAGGACATGCTTCGTAAGGAGTTGGAGGTCTTCGTTGACGACCTGTGTGTCCATTCGACTTGGATTGAACATCTAGACAAACTCCGCACGGTCTTTGAACGGTGTCGCTTATATCGCCTCTCCCTGAACCCCTTGAAATGTCAGATTTGGGTGAAGCACGGATGCATCTTAGGGCACGTGGTGTCAAAAAACGGCATTGCCACGGACTTCTCGAAGGTCAGGGTTATCGTTGACCTTCCACCCCCAAGTAATTACAAAGGAGTTCAATGCTTCTTAGGTCACACAGGATACTATCGGCGGTTTGTACTAAACTACGCGCTGATCGCTAGGCCATTGTACAAGCTACTAATCATCTTTGAGTGGACCGAAGCCTGCCAACGGGGGTACGAACAATTGAAAAAGGCTCTAACAACGGTACTGATTCTATGAGCCCCAGACTAGTCCACTACCTTCCACGTACACATTGACGCCTCTAAGTTTGCCGTGGGAGCAGTGTTGTGCCAACCGGGTGAGCATAACTTGGACTACCCAGTGAGCTTTGCTAGCAGACAACTCACCGAGACGGAGATGAATTATTCAACAAAAGTAAAAGGGAGGGACTTGCCATGGTGTTTGCTGTGAAGAAGTTCCGGCACTATCTACTAGCCACACCTTTCATTTTCTTCGTGGACCATCAAGCCCTGCTCTACTTGGTAAACAAACCTTGTGCCACGGGACGCATTGCTCGATGGCTCCTCCTGCTCCTAGAGTTCGACTTCTCCGTGGTGGTACGAAAGGGAAAGCAGCACTACATGGCTGATCACATGTCCCGTATACCCACAAGAGAGGCAGCTGGACAAGGCATCATTCATGAGTTACCTGACGCCCTCCTATTCCACCTGTCCAGAGAAAGAGACCTATTTAAGGCTGATCTGACGCCATACAGGGCAGATGACATAGTCCAAGTGCTCGAGCACGGACTACCTGAGCGACCTATAGAGAAGGCACGCCTTAGGCGCATGATATTGAAACTCCAGCCCTACCAGCTGATTGCAGGCCAACTCTATAGATTTGGGCAAGAGGGATTGCTGCGAAGGTGTGTGTGTGTGTGAACATGAGATGCATGATGTTCTCTCAGAAGCGCATAGCCGCGTTGCAGGTGGACACTTTAGCAGAGACACGACAGCACGGAAGGTGCTACAGTCCCAACTATGGTGGCCCAGACTTTTCCGCGACGCCAAGCAATATGTCAAGCATTGCGACGAGTGCCAGTGGGAAAAAGTCCCGATTCGTAAGGATCAAATGGAGTTAACTCCAATTATCACTCGCCAACCCTTCAAAAAATGGGGAATTGACTTCATAGGACCAATAAGCCCTGCAGCACAGTACTCGCAAGCCAAGTATATCATAATGGCCACGGATTACCTCACGAAATGGGCAGAGGCAAGAGCAACACGAAAGAAGGATGCTAGGATGACTGCCAAATTCCTATGGGAACAGTGATCTCGCGCTTCGGTTGGCCCATCGAACTGGTTAGCGACCAAGGCACACACTTCATCAACGAAGTGATAGTACACCTCCTATCCACCTTTCTTATCATCCATCGCAAATCCTCGCCATACTACCCTCAGGCTAATGGCCAGGCAGAATCGACTAACAAGATTCTTATTAACGTCTTGACTAAGGTGATCTCGGCCTCGAGAAGCGACTGGGACAACAAGTTGATGGCAGCCTTGTGGGCCTACCACACAACTTATAAAACAGCCGTCGGCGGTCAAACCCCCTTTAGGCTGACCTATGGGACGAAAGCAATTCTACCGGTAGAATTCTTCGTCCCTAGCCTGAGAATAGCACTCCAAGAACGGTGGGAAGGGAAGGAAGCATGGACACAATGCCTGACTGAGCTGGAATGCCTGTTTGAGACTCGTGTTCTGGCCATCCACGCGCTCATCTGCGAGAAGGCTTGACGGAAGATGTGGTTTGACAAGCATGTCAAGCAGCGAGACTTTGAACAAAGAGATCTTGTTCTGCTATACTTAGTAAAAGGACACAAGCAAAAGATGAAGTTTCGAGGACTAGGTCCTTTTAGAGTACGCATGATTGGTAGAACCGGGAATGTCGAGTTGGAGATACTTGATGGTGAAGGAGTGGGTTTTTTTAATGGCAGCCGCGTAAAGAAGTACTATCCTCCTTCCCATCCATTACATGAGCCACCCATGCTAGCAGCCCCGTTGGACGTCCGAATGGCAACTGTAACCGATCTAACGGATCAAGACGAGGAAGCAGTAGCACTGGCGTATCTACGAATCACAGTCACAGTAGGCGCGGTATGTTCTTTCGACGCCTTGATTGATGAAGGGGCCGACTACAACATCTTGATGCATGACCATTGGATACGCATTGGTCAACCAACGCTACAACCCACTAATGCCAACCTCACCCCGTTTGGAGGTGCTCCCTATTCCCTCCTAGGGAAGTGCAAGGCACTTGTTTCTATCGAAACTGAAAGTTTATCAGCCTTCTTCCATGTGTTGCCTAACACTAAAGAAGTCGATAATGTGTCACTATTGGGGCGCACCTTCAAGAAGCTAATGCACTGTAATGTGGATTACAACCTAAACCGCATTCATCTCACCATCAACAACACCTGAATAGTAACGACCTTTAGCAAGGCCTGTCGTGATCCCTCAACCATCAGGAAGCCAACGGAAGAAACCCCTAAAACCACGCCCCAAACCCAGTCTAAACAAATGAAACCTGTGGCTTCGTGCCACGCACTCGAACCAAGGCCCAAACCCACCAAGAATGCTCACAAGGCCAAGGAGCCCAGACTTATGTGGGTGCCAAAACTGCAGAAACCGCATTCGGATACACCGCCCAAACGGGACTCTAACCACCAGAAAAGTCAGCCGTTCCAGCCTAGGAGAAAGTATAGACGCTATTGCCATAGCCAAACGACCATGCTGCGATGGATTCGTAAGGATCTCTTGCAGACACAAGGATACTACGAGGGAAACCCCTGGATCTGGGTGCCTAAAAATGGCCAGCTAAAAAGCTCAACTACATGTGATATCGCCCTAGAAAGGAAGGCTTGCACACGGGGTAACCAGCTCATAATCAGCGCACCATTACCAGCAACGGCTAGTGAGCCTCAACTTATCTATCAACCAAAGCAACCGCCACAAGCCATAAACGTGCTTAATCCAGAAGGCTTAAAAAACCCTATGACTGCTCATTTAGAACCAACCCAACCCTCAGGCCCCTAGAGCTCCCTGCAACACCTCAATGTGTTTCTACGAGCAAAGCCCAACCTGTGACACCGATGAGGCAGTCACCACTATCCAGTCCCATTGCACCAATTCCACCAGCAGGACTTAGACCCTCGTACGTGGTATGACCTTTCCTTTCCTTGGCTAACGACCTTGCCGCGACCTTTGGGGATGACTTAATAACCTGCATCACGACATTGGACGACACTTTCACCACCTTCGCTAGAAGCTATGAGCGGCTAGACCTAGGTCTCTTGGACATAACCCTTGCTTCGGAGGTTCATGCCTTACCTTGCACATGGGAGGAATACGAACTCATAACTACTAAATCCCCCAAGATCGCTGAAGAACTTGTAGCAAACTACGAAATCTCAAGGGAGCAAGCGGCGCTCAGACGCCTAGTCCCTTCATATCGGAAGCCTCCCTGTTCTGTTCCTGAAAGCGAATTGCACGAGCTCATGCGGATGGCAAGCTCGCCCTCCACGTTCTTACAACAGTGGTTTGCTCTGCAAATCCAATGGGAGAAAAAAGGTTGCCGAATAATGACCAATGCCGAGCAATGCAGGGCAATTAAGACCATTCAATACGACCCCACTTATGTGGCACCCATCTCGTTTAGGGTTTTAGCCATCATCCGCAATCAGCACCTAGACGACTAGGTGCTCGCCCACCCCTATATTGACCAACTCCTAACCAAAGAGGAATTACATGTTGCTAGCTGCCTTAATACTGGGGATCTCTTTCATGATGTCTTGACCTACATCTCCTAGGTCTCTATCCAACCGGCTGCTCTTGATTGCCATGCGCAACTGGAATACAACCCCCAATTCTACACATGGCTTCTTCACACGTAAGGTCCTACCCCCATAGCACCAACGCCACCCTTTAACTCCCAATCCTAGGAAGGATTCTTCTCTCAGCCGGGGGAAAGGTGGTACGCATGTACGCACAAAAACCCAAGGAAAAGAAAAGTGGGAAATACTGTGGAGGGGATCAGATAGGAAATGAATAAAAAGGGGAATATTGTAAAATAAAAGGAGTGAAAGATATAAGCATTAGTATGGAAAAAATGGCTGCCAAAAATTCAGTTAAGAGTTTAAAAACAGCAAAGCGCCATATGGGAAACACTAACGAAAGTTATGAATTGTGGCAGGAGCAGAAAATGTCACAGCAAGACCGAGCCCATCGGCTCCCATTCACTGACGAAGAAAGGGAGCTATATTGCATCCAATTGGAAAACCGCGCCTTTGGCCAGTTGAAGTTTCGAACCATCCACAACATTGGAGTCGTGGTGGCGAAGGAGGAGGCAGCCAGAAGAGTGGTGGAACAGTGCAACCTGACAAAATAAATTGAAAAATTCTCACAGGAGCCTGATCACTTGAAATGTGTGAAATTCCTCAGGACATACGATTCGGACCAGGAAACGGGCACTGTAACAGTAGGCCGAGGAGAGGGCGTAAAGAAGGTACTGGTCCGATTGGACCCAGTCCTAGTGGAAAAAGCTCTGGGATTGGCACCAAGGATCGAAAGGCGGCAAAAAAGGGCTGTTTACGCCTTGCTAAAAATGAAGAAGGAAGAGGTGCTTACAAACGATGGCATAAGCATCCAAGACATCCCCGACACTGACGCCAGGTTGCAGGCAAAGTTGGTGCACGTGCTCTTTTCCAGCCAACGATACAACTCTTTAATGCATCGGATTAGTGTGCCCATGCTGGAGAATGTAGCAGCTCACACACTAGATGAGGTGGACTGGAACGACTACGTGCGGAAGACTATCGATCAAGCAGCCAAAGCACTAGCCCTGGGAAGCGCACCAACAGGAGCAAACTCTCCTGCTTATAAGGTAACAGAAAGGAAGTAAAAGCACTAATTCAGTTCACCTGTTACTCGATGGATCCATCGAGTAATAGTTCACCTGGCGGAGGCCACACGAACGATCCATCGAGTAACAGTGCCGGGTGGACGAACTAAGAAACCTAAGCCCATGCAGAGAGGAGGGGGCTAGATCCAGCACACAAGTGCCCGAATTCGTGCCACCCCCAGTCTCCGAAGGCAAAGGGAAGGCCCTGCTTCATCCAATCCTTACCCTCTTGATACCTCCCACGGAACTCACCACCATCACCCCCAGCATCCCCACCAGCGCTGATGTGTCGAATTTCGTGGCGTGGATGCAATATTTTATCAACAAAGAAATGGGCCAGGGGCGGAGCACGGAAACTACAGCCACATGACAGAAAAGGCCGGCCGCAGATGTTGAGTCCAGGCAGGAACCCAAAAAGCAAAAGGTTGAAGCCTCCACCTCGCCTATTCACGCAACAATGATGCCACTGGCCAATTATGATCAATACGTCGCGGAGTTGCTCTTCCAGTTAGAGAGAGCAAAGGAGGAACGCAAAACAGCCGTGGCGGAGTTGGCAGCTGAGAAGGAAACCATGACTGCCTTCCAGTTGGACAAGACAAGAATGGTGGCCTTGCCGCAGTGCAAAATTGCAGAGCTAAAGCAGGAACTAAAGGCTAGGGATGAGCAAGAGGAACATTGGAGGCAGTTACTTGAGAATGAGACGCAAGAGTTAGTGAACATGCAAAGAGGGCACAAGCTTCTCATAGGGCACTATGAGGAGCTTGCTACAAAAGCCGCTAAGGTGGATGCACTCAGGGAGGAGCTGGATGCTAAGGACGAAGAAAGGCAACAAGGCATGGAGGAGCAGGAAGAGGAGATCAAGAACCTAACAGATTAGCTGACCCATGAATGACAAGAACAAGAGAGGCTAGTCAGGGAACTAGAGGATTATGGACAGAAGACAAGGGGAAGGCCTGGAAGTGATGAACAAGAGGGCAGAGGATTGGGCCGCTCATAACGAGAAGAAGGTGAAGACACTGGCGCACCGCCTTGCTTTAATAGAAAAAGAGAAAATCATTGCGGAGAGCAAGGCAGAGGCCGCCCAAGTGGCCTTTAGCGCTCAACAGAAGATCTTCCTCAACACCATCTAGGAAGCTTGGCATGGCGAGAAGGGCTCTACACGTAGGACTGCAGATACCACCACTGCCGGCGGAGGTGAGGCTGAGTCTGTGGGAACATCGGGAATACTTGACGAGAGCCGGCCTGACCTCCCAAAAAATAGATGCCCTAGGGTTCCAAGAAAAAGCAGTACTCACAGAACGGCAAGGGGAAGAAGCCGAGCTGGAAATTGATATGAATCGCTTTAGGGAAGATGTGGTCCCGCAACCCCCCTTGCCACCCACAGACCCAAGATCCACCACAAGCAGACCCAGCTGTGTAGAAAGGAAAGCTATCTCTAAAGAAAGGCGGAAAAAGCTGGTGGAAGAGGCCAGACAGAAGCTGAAAGCCAAACCAGCCATGCTACCGTCCGCACCTCTCCCTCCGTGCCCAGATGATCTCCCGGCAGGATTCCATGCAGAATTGGTGGTGTGGGAGATGCAGGAACTAGCCAAGGAGCCATTCTCCTTCAGTTTCCTCCTACCCAACAGTCTGCGGAGAGTCCTGCCCCTCAAAGTGATGGATGAGGTGATCGTGGTCAGTGGGGCCGGTTGGGAAAAAGATGGTTGGAAGAGCGGGAAAAGACCCCAACTTCTTGGGGCACCGAACCGGGCGAATACTGGCATGATAAAGTTTTTGAAATCCCCTACACTGTACAAAACTATAGGGACCAACCCCTGTGGAGGAGGCGAGTATGCGACATAAGCATGCTCGCCTGGATGGCCTTTTGTAATACCCTACCGTTCGAGCGGAATGACCCTACTTATATGGCGTACCCTCGAAGGGTAGGCGTAGATTTTGATGCCAACCTCCACGGGCACTATGACTTCCCCATCATTTATAACTCCACTGTAGCATCCTTCGACAACGCCCTTCTTTTCACCACAGAAAGACTAGATGAATCCATGATGCGCTTCCTTGCGGATTTTTCCTCATGCCTTGACCCCGCCTTCATAACCACCTATAACTATCTTAGACTACTTAGGCTACTCCTTAAGCAGGACTCGACTCCACAAGAGTGTGGCCTGCCTCCCCTATTCTTCGACCCTAATGCTATAGATAATTGTGCCATGGCTCGTCTCATGATGAGGGCTACTCTCCTCCCTTCTTTTTGCCTAGCCCTCCTAGAGGACATGAACGACAGTCAGTTTACTAGATGCAACCATCCCTTTCTCTCCACTACCTCCCTACTTGTCCGCATGAATCTAAAGGATTACATGCAAAGTCGCCAATTTTTGAGCAAGTTTCTCTGCCTACCTTCCCCTCCTCCTTCCGACTAAGTTACTTGGGCCTATGTCTCATTTCCCAAAAAAAAAAAGCACCTAGGGATCTCCCTAGCCCCCTCCCCCACTTCACGCCTAGGGCACATCAAGGGCAGGACTTTCAGACCTGTCACCTAAGGCTCGCACCGCACCACCAACGAAGCACAAGCTGGTCCTCAAGTGTGGGACATTACCAAGGGCTTGCCCAAGGTTAGACCCATCTCCCAGTTTCACTACCACGAGCACAACACCCTACACGACAAGCAGCACACCCCTTAGGGAGGGCACAATCCTTTTTGCAGGTTTTATCGACTCTCAAAGGCTGACTACCTGCGGACGACTGTCGCCCTAGCACCCCTTAAAGACCCAACGTGCGCCGGCCTCCAGCCACCCGCCTGGTGCTGATAGCCACTATGATTGAACCAGCTCAAAGTCCACCATTGGCATAGATCTTGGATATGTCTCGCTTATTGCTTCCATCGGCCCGAGCACTTTCAGATCCAAGGCGCATATCTTCAATCACAACCTCGAGGATCAGGCCAAACCGAGTTCAAGGGGTGTTCACCAGGATAATATCCCCCACACCATCATTGCATTGCTTTAAGTGCTTCTCTGACTCACAAGACGACCGGCCACGACAGCGTGACGGCCCTGCATGTCTCCATGGAGCTCCGAGTCATCCTAACCACCAACCTATCTCTTCCGTCGACCAACTGACCTAACACGCCCTTGTCCCACCGTAGTGCCATGGGACTGGCACTTGGCTAGGAGGGGGGTAATGTTACCGTGTTTCTGACCACGTTACCACAGCACAGAGGAACGGGAACTGGGAAAGAAGGAAAAAGAGCAAAAAAGGCGCAAAAGCAAAAAAGGCGCCTTGACTGGCAACCAATCCCTAAAAAATTCAAATATTCGGACATGACCCTTAAAAGGCTTCGATGTGGGGCCGCGGCAATAAAAGAGGAAAAGGCGCACCATTAAAATATGGGAGCGCTCCCAAATCTGTGTAAAAGAGTGCCAAGCTCGCTCCTGTGCAAAGTGTATGCATTAGTGGGAATAGGGTAAATTAGAATGGTGAGAAATAGGAAAGAGGGCCTAGGCTACGGCCGGCCATGTAAAAGAGGAAAAGGGGATGACCGCCCGAAAGGGATTTAGGGTTTTGTATATAAAGTTGAAAAAATGAATGAGAAGCTCATTCTTTTGGTGTGTGGCAAAAGGAGTCTCCTTCCTCCTCTCTTCTTCTCCCCTTCTTGCTTGTGCATGCTCTTGAGAGAGGGAGTGTGAGAGTGTGAGGGAGTGAGTGTGTGTGAGAGTGAGGGATCAAGAGGGTGAAGCTCTTCACCATCTCCTCTCCTCTTCTTCTCTTCTCTCCCCCTCTCTTCTCTTGCGCGCGCGGCTATGGAGGATGGATCTTGGAGATGGAAGAGGCTTGAGGATGCTTGTGCTAGCATCTAGGATCATGGAGCTACCGGAGTGCAAGAGAGAGGAGGGTACTCGATCGAGCATCAAGGTAAGCTCACTACACTCATAGGATCGTCGACGGCGCGTCGGCTAGGTGAGAGATAGCCATTAGAGCTCGCTTGAAACGCTTGAAAGAATAAGCGGTCCGAGGGTCTTGGCGGTTGAGTGAAAGCTCCCACATTTAGCACCCTTGAAAACTTTGAGGACAAGACTTTGTTACTCCAAGGCAATAAGCGTAGTGGTCACAACTGAGATCACATAGGATGTGCAAGCATATTGTCAGCCCATCATCTAACTTGAAGTGCAATTCATTATTAAAAGACACAAAAAGAGGATATGACCTTGGACATAGGTTGACATGATTGTTGTAATTGGAGCCGTGGAGGTTGGAGTGTCTCAAAGAGCTTCTTTCCATGACTACAGAATGAATCAATCTACATTGGGTGCATGGTTGGAAGGGAGAACCACTAAGAAGTGCAAAGGACCATCCCCCACTTTGTTGGAAGAGGAAGAAGACAAGGTGGTCCTTTGGTGCTTCAAGAAGAAAGACTTAGGTCATGGGGCTACCACTCAAGACCTTATTATGAAGGTGGATGAAATTTGTCAAACCAAGGTGAACCCCTTCAACAATGGCATTCTAGGCCGTAGGTGGCGCGATAGGTTTAGGAGGCAATGCAAGTTGATGAACCATTGGAGTGCCAAAAAAGCTGTCAATTTGAGGCCTAAAGTTAAGTCATTGTATGACAATTACCCACCTGGTAACATTTGGAATGCAGATGAAATGAGTTGCCAAGCGTCTAGATGGAGGAATTTAATGAAAAAAGGGACACGTGCTGTGTATGGCATGAAACTAGACACTTGGGAGGGGTTGACTATTCTCAATTGTGTGAATGTTGAAGGCCACTCATTGCTGGGGTACTACATATTTAAGGGAAAGAAGGCTAGGCAAAACTACCTCAGCCAATGAGAAGAGTGGGCCCCAATGCCTATGTAAAATAAGGCATGTATGACAATGCGATTGTTCTCTGCATGGATATAGCATTTTAGGCAAGTGGTGCTGAAATATGATGTAGTAGTAGTAAACAAGGCTAATATTGCGGGTATTGCTTCAAGAGCATTAAAGAAGACTATGACAATTGGGAACATAAAGGCCGGTTTTAGAGCCACATGCATTTTTCCTCTCAATCAAGATGCAATTAGCTTTGATCGCCTCCCTTTTGTTCATATAGACTTTGTGGCCATGGATATAGCCACAAAAGACAATGTGGAAACATTGGATATTCAAGATCGTAGTCAAGTGCCCAATATACTCGAGATGAGAAATGAAGAGCAATATATTGGTGCCATATTGGCTTATCTCTAGCAACACATATTAGGGCCACTTGCCCATGTTGAATGAGCAACCCATTTTGGCTGATCTCCAGCAACACACATTAGGGCCACCTACCTGGCCAATGTCAAATGAGCAACCCACTTTGGGTGATGCCCTTCCACATACATTGGAGCTCTTAAATGTGTCTCATGTAGTGGTGAGTGTGTGAAGGCCTACAACAAAGGCATTTCTGGATTACACCAACTTGTTTATATTGACCTCTAATTAATACATTGAAAGCATGAAGGCCAAGATTGCATGATGAGGAGAAGTGAAGAGATCCAGGAAGGAAAAGAAGGAGATGCAATTCCAAAAAAGAATAGAGCAACATGCCACTTTGGAGCCAAATAGATAGCAAAGGGGGGAGCAAGTTGCTTTGTGTCGAGCTTGAAAAGAATGGGAATGTCAACTAGCCCTATTTGAGTGCTAACTGTGAGCTATCCTATGGGAGGGGGAGACCATACTTGCAAAGATCTAAGGCAGCTTGCAATGTCATATTGAGATATTGAGCTCCACTCGTGATATGCCAGGGTGACCGTTGTGCATTTATGTCACCGACTTGTTAGTTTTGCAGATGCGGTTGGTACACCACCCATGAATAATAGCTAGATGATAGCTATCCTTATCTACTCTAGTTCGTGGCTAAGTTAGTATGCCACCTTAGTTAGTTGAGTTTGGTTTGAGACCCATATATAGGGTTCTTCTATTTCTATGTACTAGAGTTCTTTTTGGCTTACACAACTAAGAAGAGGAAAACTGTTTTTAGCCTCCACCCTTGTGTGTATTCCCCCATTGTGTAAGTGAGAAAGCTACAGACTCCTTCCTTCTCTCCCACAATCTTGACATGGTATCAGAGCCTGGTTCGTGGTAAGGAGCTCAAGAAAGCAAACCAAGTTCGCAGCATTCTGGTAAGAGGACCAGTGTTGCATTCATTTTTCTGTTTTGGGAGCAAGTCTCTGCAGGTAGCACAGCCAGAAAGTGCAAGAGTGCATTGTCTCAGATTGAGACGCCCTTTGCGGTGTAGCAAGAGGGCAGTATATATTGCAGGCAAGGGCTTTAGCCCTTGGTTGCTCTGTTTTTTTTATTTTAGGCCATTTCGGGGCCTGTTTTGGAGGCGGAAGTTTTCTGCACGCACTCAGGAAAAGGCCCTGTTTTTTGCTGTGCGACCACTGTTCTACAGGTCGATGAAAAGTTACCGTAGAAATTGCATTGTATGCTTGTGCATAGAGACATTGGGAGTTACAAAATCCTCTTTATTGCCTATTGATGCAAAATCGTCACTAGGAAGTGGCTGTGTGGTCAAATACCACTTTCGTCAGTTTTGCAGATTTGCCCTTGTGAGGCTGAAGCTGTGTTTTTACAGTGACAGAATTTTTTGCAGTGTTCTGTAATGGTGTCTGATTCTCTTTCACAGATTGTCACTAAAAAGCTTGACAAGAACAACTTCCAAGCATGGAAGTTTAGAATGACGAATTTCCTTATGGGAAAAGGATATTGGGAATTTGTTGCAGGAAATGAAGAAGAACTAGTTCTTCCTGATGTTCCCAATCAACAGCAAATGTAGGCATTTAAAGGATGGCATAAGAGAGCCAGAAAAGTTATGTACTGGCTGTCTATCAGTATTTCAGACTCTATGATTGTGCATATTCAGGATGCAAGTACGCCAAAGGAGGCATGGGATACTTTGTCAAAAATGTATAGCACAAATACGCAAGCCAGGAAAATGCAGCTCAAGCAAGAGTTGCACAATGTGCAAAGAGAAAGTATGAGCATCAATGACTACCACATGAAGGTGAAGAAGATTGCAGATGCACTTGCTTCCATTGGGTCGCTAGTGGAAGATGATGATTTAGTTTCTGTGACCTTGAATGGTCTAGGAAAGGATTATGCACAGTACCGAACATCCATTTCCGTCCGTGAAAGATTTCCTGATTTTGAGGAGTTGAGTGCTCTTCTAATTTCTGAGGAGCAGAGAAATGGTGGTGCATCTTCTTCAGGAGGAACTTCAAAAGAAACTATCTTCTACTCAAATGCTGGAAGAGGTAGAGGCAAAGGTAGAGGAGGCCGATCTGGAGGCCGTGGTAGAAATCAGAATATGTAGCAAACTCAAGAAAACTAGTCCTATGGAGGAAAACATGGTAACTCTAGAAGCAAGGGGAGCCAAAGAGGACGTGGTGGATGGCAAAGAGGCCAAAATGCAAACAGCAATGTTGAATGCTACTACTGTGGTAAAATGGGTCATATGGCTAAAGACTGCTATAAAAAGCAAAATGACATCATGAATGGAAAATTGCAACAAGGAAATTATTCATCTTCTAGTAGACAGGGTGATGATAGAAATGAGCATTTGTTTATGGTGCAGCACATGAACAATTCTGTGACAAGTGCAGAAGAAAGCAACGATGTATGGTATGTTGACTCAGGTGCATCAAACCATATGACAGGTCATGCAGAATGGATTGAGGATGCAAGGAAAATGGAAAAACCAGGATTTGTGGAGACTGGTGATGATACTGCACATCCTATTATGCAGATTGGAAAAATTCCTTTGTCTATGCAGGATGGGAAAAAGAAATACCTGTCCGATGTATTTCATGTCCCGAATATCACCAAGAATCTGGTTTCTGTTGGTCAAATGGTTGAACAGGGCTTGCAGGTCAGATTTAATCCTCATGGATGCTTTGTTGAGGATATGAAAAATAAAGGTCGCTTGATAGCAAAAGGAAAGAAGAAGGGCAGAATGTTTACCTTGGATGCAGACATGTCTGAATTGAGTGAAGCAATGTTTGCACATGGGACCGGTGTAGTTGCAGATATTGATATCTGGCATAAACGCATTGGTCATGTTAATGTACAGCGACTTAAATCAATGCAGGCCCAAAATATTGTTGCAGGTTTGCCGAAATTCAAGGTTGCAGAAATGCATAAGGTATGTGAAGCCTGTCAATTTGGAAAACAGGCAAGGAAACCATTTCCTAGACATGTTCAAGAGAGTAAGAAGCCATTGGAATTAATCCACTCTGATGTGTGGATTACTAAAGCTGCATCTCTTGGAGGCTGTCATTATTTTGTCAGTTTTATTGATGACTATAGCAGAAAAGTTTGGGTGTATTTTATGAAAAAGAAAAGTGAAGTTTTTGGGCATTTTAAAACTCTTAAAGCTATGGTTGAAAAAGAAACAGGCCTGCAAATAAAATGCCTAAGGTCAGATGGAGGGGGAGAGTACCTCTCAAATGAGTTTGTAAGGTTCCTGCAGGAGCATGGCATAAAGCAGCAATATTCATGCAGTCATATCCCACAACAAAATGGAATTGCAGAAAGGAAAAACAGGTATATTGGAGAGGTATCTCATGCCATGCTCAATGAAAAAGACTTGCCAGATTTTACTGGGCTGAAGCAGTTCCTACAACAGTCTACATAATGAACAGGACTCCCACTGTAGCAATACATGGGATGACTCCAAAGGAGAGTTATACTGGTAGGAAACCAGATATTTCTCATTTGAAGATGTTTGGTTACATTGCCTATGTACATGTGCCAGATGAGTTGAGATCCAAGTTGGATCCAAAAGGTGAGAAGTGCATCTTTATTGGTTACTCTCTGCAGAAAGGGTAGCAGAAAGGGTATAGATGCTATAACCGTTCTACTCCTAAGTTTACAGTGAGCAGAGATGTTGTTTTTGATGAGATGAGTAGCTGGTATAAACCAATAAATGTGATTGATGATGTAGATGCACAAAATGGTAATGCTGCACAGAATTCACAACAGCAGTCATACAAGATATTAGTGGACCTCGAGCGTCCTCTAGCAGTGGTTCACATTCTTTGCCATGGACAGGAAGATGGAGATCAAGAGAATCTTGTCAAAGCAATGCAGATAGTGGTATGCAGGTATCACGAAAAGGAAAAGAAAAGGTAGATCAGCCCATGTTTGATGTGAATGCAGGTCACTCTTATGTGGATGGTGAATCCAGTGGCTCAGAACAGAGCATTGATGATGAGTTGGGTATTCCTTCTATTGTTACACCTGGAGTAAGGAAGACCAGGGATGTTTTGAGAATACCTAGGAGTGAACCTACTTTGCGCAGGTCTACCAGAGCTAGGTATCCTGTGGATAGGCTGAAATATGATGGATTTACAACCATTCACTATGCATATATGGTCAAAGTGATACAGGAACCAGAACCCATTTCTTTTGAGCAAGCCATGGGAAAAGAAAAATGGGAGAAAGCCATGGATGAAGAAATGGATGCCTTGGAAGCAAATGCTACATGGGAATTGGCACCTTTGCCTAAAGATAAGAATGCAATTGGTTGTAAGTGGGTTTATAAGGTGAAGCACAATGCAGATGGTTCTATGAACAGATACAAGGCAAGATTAGTAGTCAAGGGGTATGCACAAACATATGGCATTGATTATGAAGAAACATTCAGTCCGGTTGCAAGGATGGCAACCGTAAGAGCAGTTATTGCTATGGCTGCATCAAAGGGATGGCCTTTACATCACATGGATGTAAAGAATGCCTTCTTGCATGGTGATTTGCAAGAAGAGGTCTATATGGAGCAGCCACCAGGTTATGTGCATGATGTTCATCCCGAGTTTGTTTGCAGGTTGAAAAAATCCTTGTATGGCTTGAAGCAAGCACCTAGAGCATGGTCTGACAAGATAGGACAGTATCTTGTCAACGGTTAAAATAGCAGGTCGTCACTTCTTTTCATACAAATTTTAAGGGTTCTAGACCAAGTCCAAGGCAGATTTCTCACTTTATGTGAGAAAAACAGAGAAAGGTATTATGCTACTTGTCATTTATGTTGATGATTTGATTATGACAGGTGATAGTGATGAAGATATCCTTCATGTGAAAATGCTATTGAAGCAGAAGTTTGAGATGAAGCATTTGGGAGAGCTACGTTATTTCTTGGGCATTGAGGTGATTAGATCACCAAGTGGAATACAGCTCTTGCAAAGGCAGTATGGATTGGACATGCTGTCCAAATATGGGATGACAGGCTGTAAGCCTATTTCAGTTCCTTTGGAGCAGAATGTGAAGCTGAGCGCAGATGCAGGTGAGCTTCTGGAAGACCCTACTATGTATAGATGCATAGTAGGAAGTTTGATTTATATGACTATTACCAGGCCAGATTTGAGCTATGCTCTTGGATTGGTAAGTCAATTTATGCAGGCTCCAAGGAAACCACATTTGGATGCAGCTAGACGCATACTCAGGTATGTGAAGTCCACATTGCAGTATGGACTATTTTATGAGACTCGGGTTCAGATACAGTTGCATGGATACACTGATGCTGATTGGGCTGGTAGTATTTCTGATAGACGATCTACCACTGGATATGTGTTCTCTTTTGGGAGTGCTGAAGTCACTTGGAGCAGCAAGAAACAGCCTACAGTTGCCTTGTCGAGCACAGAGGCTGAGTACAGGGGTGTAACAATGGCTGCATGTGAGGTAGCTTGGTTGCATAAGCTACTTTATGATATGCATCAGCAGATGGGCTAGTTGTCATTTATTGTGACAACATGAGTAGTATACACTTGGCAAATAACCCAGTCTATCATGCTAGAACAAAGCACATTGAGGTGCATTATCACTATGTGCGTGAGAGGGTTTTACTTGGTCTTATTGATCTAGTTTATGTTAGCACAAAGGATCACGTAGCTGACATATTTACGAAGGCATTGGGCACAGAGAAGCTGCGCAAGTTCAGAGACCTGCTTGGTGTGCAAGAATGTGTTGGAATTGAGCTTGAGGGGGAGTGTTGAGATATGGAGCTCCACTCGTGATATGCCAGGGTGACCGTTGTGCATTTATGTCAACGACTTGTTAGTTGCAAATGCGGTTGGTACACCGCCCATGAATAATAGCTAGATGATAGCTATCCTTATCTACTCTAGTTTGTGGCTCAGTTAGTATGCCGCCTTAGTTAGTTGAGTTTGGTTTGACCCTTGTGTGTATTCCCCCATTGTGTAAGTGAGAAAGCTACAAGTGAGACTCCTTCCTTCTCTCCCACAATCTTGACATGTCATCCATCAACTCATGCCATGCAAGGTTGAAAAAGCACAGAGTTTCCAAAGAACATCATATTGTGACCCCCTCATCATGCTAAGTCATACACTCTAGTCCCATCTCATATTTTGTAAGCCACTTTGCTACTGTTGGTAGCCACCCCTATCGCTCACATTATTGTGTATAACATGACATCTCCACCTAAGTGCATCTACCATAATCCTTTATGTACATAGTTGCTCCAACCCACTAGTCATGGGGGATATAATATGATGCAAGGCTTTTCTAAATTCTATCAGTCTCTCAGTCTCCTATTATTTCCACTTAAACATGCAAGTGAATTGAAAGACAACTTACAAAAATGGAGCTAAGAGCGAGAAAGTCTCACCTACTATATATTCTATGTGCTATTGAATTCAAAAGTTTTTTGTCTATCCCTCCATAACAAATTTTTTAATACTATTTTTCCACCAATATCCTTGTGATGGCATGTAAGACAAAACTTGGCCATTAAGAGAACCGCAATCCCATCATGCTACAACTAGGGCTACACCACAGATACCATTTTAGGCTTGCAAGTCAACGGGAGAGAGAGAGAGAGAGAGAGAGAGAGAGAGAGAGAGATGTTACGACTTCAAGCTCAACTTTACTAACTTTAGGTTGTGTGTAATCGACACTTAGCTTGTCCAACTGTACCACATGCGGACATTAAATAAGTCAGTATGTACTTGGTGTGAATGGTCTTAAAGACCTTAGACTTTAGAGTGTTATATTCACCTTAGATATATGGATTATGGAATATGAAGAAAGGGAGTATGAACAAATGGCTCCTCTCGGTTGCTCCAACCCTTCTTTGTCTCTCTCTCTCTCTCTTCTAACATGGTATCAGAGCCATATATGGATTATGGAATATGAAAAAAGGGAGTATGAGCATATGGCTCCTCTCGGTTGCTCCAACCCTTCTTTGTCTCTCTCTCTCTCTCTTCTAATATGGTATTAGAGCCATATTGGATGGGCTCTCTAGAGCATGGCAATAGTTGATGCGCTAATCCTGTCTTCAAGATTAAATCCAAGTCGGATGGTAGTGTAGAGAGGTACAAAACTAGGCTGGTTGCTAAAGTATATGCTCAGCAGTATGGGTTAGACTATGAGGAAACATTCAGCCCTATTGCCAAGATGGCAATTATACAAACAGTGATCACATTGGCTGATGCTAAAGGCTAGAAATTGCAGCAAATGGATGTTAAGAATACGTTTCTCAATGGTGATTTAGCAGAGGATGTTTATATGGATTAGGCTAAAGGGTATATACACCCTGATTTTTAGCATTATGTATAAAAGTTGAAAAAGACACTGTATGGGCTGAAGTAGGCTTTGAGAGCCTAGCATGTAAGGATCAGCAATTACTTGTAGAGTTTGGGATTCACTATTGGTAGGGCTGATCATAGTCTTAAAAAGACAAGCAGAGGCTTGGTAGTACTGTTCATCTATGTTGATGACTTGATAATCATAGGTGATCATGACTTGAGGATAAAGCATGATATGCATATTTTGAAATCTGAATTTGACATGAAAGACTTAGGTGAACTGAAGTATTTCTTAGGTATTGAGGTGATCAAGGATGAAAATGGTTTATGACTGATGCAAAAACACTATGCCATGGAAATGCTAAAGAAATATGGCATGGTTGAATGTAAACCATTGGATACACCTCTTGATCAGAATGTCAAGTTGGACATTAGCACTGGAGCTGAAATTGATGATGTGACTATGCACATGCAGATGGTTGAGAGTCTAATTTACTTGACTATCACTAGGCCGAACTTGAGTTATTTAGTTGGGATCATAAGTCAGTTCATGCAAAAGCCCAGGAAGCCACATTTGGATGCTGTTAGGCAGATTATGAGATATGTTAAGTCCACTATAGATTATGGGTTGTTCTATGTGAAAGATAAACCCTTGACACTGGTTGGATACACAGATGTGGATTGGGTAGGATGCTCATATGATCATAGATCTACAAGTGGTTATGCCTTTGGATTTGGAAGTGGAATGATCAATTGAAGCAGCAAGAAGAAACCAAGTTTGCATTGTCCAAAGTATGGGGGTGATGCATTGGCAGCATGTGAGATTGCATGGTTGCTCAAGCTTATGGCTGATTTGGACATATAGTGGATGCTCTAGTGACCTTATTATGCGATAATCTCAGTAGTGTACTCTTGGCAACAAATCCAATGTATCATGCCAGGACTAAACACATTGAGTTACACTACCATTTTATCAGAGAGATGGTTCTTACAGGGAAAGTAGACCTTATGCATGTGAAGACGGATGAGCAAGTTGCAAATATCTTTACCAAGTCTTTGGGTAAAGATAAGTTCAGTGTTTTTAGACACCTGCTTGGTGTACACACACTATCTTGATCTTGAGGGGGAGTGTTATGACTTCAAGCTCAACTTTACTATCTTTAGGTTGTGTGTAACTGACACTTAGCTTGTCCAGTTGTACCACATGCAGACATTAAATAAGCTGATCTCGACTTGGTGTGAATGGTCTTATAGACCTTAGACCTTAGACCTTAGACCTTAGAGTGTTGTATTCACCTTAAATATACAGACTATAGAATATTAAGAAAGGGAGTATGAGCGTACGGCTCCTCTCGATTGCTCCACTATCTTCTAACGAGAGAGAGAGAGAGAAGAAAAAAAGAAAGAAAGTTATATTAACGTCTTCTAAAGACCAAAACTGGCCTATGAGACAAACTGTGATACAACTGATGAGGTCCAGCTATCCAGAGAGAGAGAGAGAGAGAGAGAGAGTGAGGGGGAGAGAGGGAGAGAGAGAGAGAGAGAGGGAGAGAGAGAGAGAGAGAGAGAGAGAGAGAGAGAGAGAGAGAGAGAGAGAGAGAGAGAGAGAGAGAGAGAGAGAGAGAGAGAGAGAGAGAGAGAGAGAGAGAGGCCTACCTTCATTGCCCTCCTTCAATTTGTTTATGGCTTGCATAGCACTCGTCCTTCAACTAGTTCATGGTGTGGTTTTGTAGCATGATTCATAAATGGAAGCAACAATTCGACGGCCTTTTCTTTGGGTGTGGCTCTGCAACATGATTCGCAAATGGAAGTAAAGAGTATAAACTCAGGTATTTGCTCCCCTTCATTTGCAGGTACACATGGACCAACATTGTGAAGACATGCATTCACCCCCCTTCATTCATGGACACACATGGACCAACAACCAATAGGGGACCAATGAGCTGGGATGTAGCATTCAAGTTAAGCATTCAACCCCCTTCATTTCTAGCTACACATGGACCAACAACCAACAAGGGAGGAGCATGGAAAGAAGCTATGAAGTGACATCCCACTGGTGCAGAAATGACCTAAATGGCTCATGCAGGCCATGGGAGTGGGGGCCTTTTGTAGTCGCCCTCTTCCAAAATGGGTACGCCATTGAAGAAGGCTTGTGCCAAGATGTGGCAAGGCCTGTCCTCCCACAACCATGTTTTCTTTTAGTCCTTTCTTTTAGTGGCCTTCCAAAAAGCCACTTGCAATGTGGCAATGGAGACTATTAGGATAAAGTTTGGATAAGATAAGGGTATGAAATATGTCGACAAAAGGATCCCAGAGCGATCCTCATTGTAAATATCCTAGATATTTAGAATAGGATCTCACCTATCTCATTTAATGTACCATGTATATATACAATTGCAAGCAATGAAATTATCGATTGTAGTTCACTCTACTTTCTATACTATCTCTATCTCTCTCTTTCTCATGCATTTAGCACAGTGTCTTCTCATCTACTTATCCCCTAGTCTATGCTTTTTAACACATGGTATTAGAGCCCTAGGTTCTAGTTCTCTAGTCTATCATATCTTCTCTACTATCTCCAAAATCACAAATCACTTATTTCCCTAGATTTGTGACTATCTCAATGGTAGCAATTATCAAGTTTGGAAGCAGAGGATGGAACTATACCTATCCCAAGCTAACCTATGAAATATCAGCAATGGCAAGGAAGAATGCCTTGAAAAAGAAGGAGCAAATAAGGAAGATTGGATGCAAAGAGATGTAGTTGCAAGGATGGAGATTCTTATCCATTGTGGAGATTGACAAGTGCAACTAGTAAGAACAATATCCACTACAAAAAGGATTTGGGATTTATTCAACTACACCTATGACCACATAGATATTGTATATCAAATGACCATGTTCAGAAAGTTAGCCACTACCACTATGCATGAAGGTCAACAATCTACCATTAAGTTCTTAGAGCAGTGGTAGTCCTCACTGCTAGATGAAACCATAATATATGGATTAGTCATCTTTGAAGAACTACAAGCTATGTTTCTTTTGTTCACTTTTCCTCTATCTTAGAGATCCTTTATCATCACTCAAACCTCCATTGATCAACTCAAACTTCAGCCTCTCATCAATAGAATCAAGCTAGAACAAGTTATGAGGGATACTCTTTCCACTTTTTCTACTCAAGAAACCAAAGCCCTAGCTGTAATCGCCTATAACCCAAAACATCTTCATAAAAGAGCTCACCCAAAGCCTAAGTTTTCTCCTCGGTACAACTTCAAAGGAACCCTTAAAATTCCTCATCATAAACCACACTTTCATTAGTCATTTCAATCCTTATCCATTTTTATAAATCCTCACTACCATCTCATATGCAAAGGACAAGGTCATATAGAAAAGGATTGTCGACAAAAAGATAGATTTAACAAAAATCACTCAAGGGGGCAAGCTCATTTTGTTAACATTGGAAACTATGAACATAAAATATACTCACACACCATCATCAGCTTAACTATAAGTGTTTGGGTATCTCATCAAGACTACAAAGAAGAATACACTTGGTTCCTACACTCTAGAGATACTCATCATATGACTTTCCACAAAGAATGGTTGGCAAATTTTAAAGAGATGTCTACTCCATTTAGTGTAGCCATGGGGGACAATAGCATCTAACAAGCTAAAGGCTATGGTACCATTCAATTGGAGCTTCTATCCCCAACCACATCATCAGCCTTCATCCTCCATCTCCCATCTCCTCCTCCAAGCCCATTACTCTCTTTGGCTCCTTTGACTTTGAAGAAGATGAAGTCATGTCCTTACCCACTCCATGTTACAAGAGCTTGAATGACCTTTATATCCAGGCTAATATTGCAATTGGCCAAGCAAGAAATCCACTTCATGGTAGCATTTGAGAGCCACCAAACTATCCACCCATCACTCAAACACTCCAAATTCATGAGGCTCCTTATTGGTAAGATGCCATGCTTGAAGAGTACAAGGCTCTTCTTTAATACTGCTCTTGGACATTGGTCCCTCTTCCTCCTAGGCAATTAGCAAATAGTTGCAAATGGGTGCTTAGGAAAAAGCTCAAACCAAACAGTACCATTGGCAAGTATAAATTTCACCTAGTAGCTCGTAGTTTTGAAGAGATAGAAGGTCTCCACTATGGAAGTACATTCTGCCCAGTGCTTTCCATGACTTCCTTACATGTATTAGTTTCCATGGCTGATTGTTTCGAATTACTTTTATATCATGTCGATGTCAAAATTACTTTTGTGCATGGTCACTTAGATGAAGAAATTTACATATCCCAACCAATATCCTAGTTTTGTTTATTTCAAATTTCCTAACCATGTTTGTCTTTATATAAAGCTCCACATGTGCTTGAAACAAGTACTAAAGCAATGGTACAGTTGCATTCATACTCACAAAGTACACCATGGCTTTAGATGGTTGAACACAAATCATAATATTTATGTTCTCATTCAAAGCAACACAATCATTATCCTAGGTCCATATGTCAATGCCATCAACATAAGTTTCCACCTTAGGGTAATTTTCCTCCACATGTTCCCACTATTCACTACTTGCTAGATTAACACCTATAGGCTCTACAACATACTCCATTCATAGAATTTTCTTTTAAACTTCTTGTAAATATTAGGTGACAAAAAAATTAGTTGTAGCAAATTAACATTCGGCTTGACTTCACGTAGAGCATTTACTAGGTTGAACTCATGGAAGTTCATTATAGCTTTCTTTTCCTTCTAGACCATTCTCTCTCTTGGCTTCTTAATGGATTTATGCTCTTTCCTTTAGATATACATTTGTTCTTAACATAGGCTCCTCAAAAACACCATCATATTGAAAATGATCAACCTAAGTATTGCCACTACAATTTTCCTGTCAACATTACCTAGTGTAGGGTTAGTTTTTCTCAAACTAGGTTCAGTCTTTTGATCCACTTTCACTTTTTGTGCCCTAGTGGCTACCCTAACATAATTAGAAATAGCATTTACATTGATTGGAAACATCTCTACTAGGCTAATCTAATTGAGTGACATCTCCTCAAGGGTTGCTTTATCCCTTTGCAAAATTTGCTTAGGACTAGCCCTTGAGTGTTTTCATCATTAGCTTAATGGTTCACATGCTTAGGTTGCTGACTTCCTGGTTGGAGTGAACTTATTCTACTCCAACATGTATTGACCATATGTCTTGACTTTCCACACATATTCCATTTTACATGTGTATAATTTTGTGGGAGGTGCTAACCACCATGTCACTTACAACTAAATCTTGATGGGCTTGCATCATTAGGCTTCCTAGTACCCATAAGATTCTATTGATGTTTAAGGAAATCGACATCTACTACAATATAACAGTATTGCTTTGTAATCATGTTAGTATAATGTTTCATCATGTCTTTTACTTTTGCCACAATATTAGATGTAGAAGATCCATAACAAACAACTTTAGCTACCATCCCCATATTAGGTTTCAAATTTGTAGAGGGGCTGTGTTGATTGAATGGTTCCCTTATTTGCCACCGGTACCTATCCACTACTCATGGATGTCATAGGGCCTAGTAGCTAGAAAAAATTTGGCACTCCAGGAGATGGTAATTGTGGAAACCCTTAATTGGGCCCTTGGCTCAAGTTCAAAGCATTGCTAGGTAATGTGGGTAAAGGGTTAACATTGCATTATGTACTTTCATCCATGGTGTTAGGGGTAAACTTTCATTTTTACACTCACTGGGTTTGTTTTTACTATGAGGGACTATAAGATCCTTGACTTTAAGGGATATATGACTCTTAAGAGAGATATGGGACTAGTGTAATGAGGGGAGTACTTGGTGCAAAAGATCTCTGCATGTCTCCTTAATCACTCTTCACACTCCTCTTGTTGGATGCGAGAGATTTCTAGCCTTATTTCTCATTCTTGCTTAAGCAGTTCTCCCTTCAGTCTTCTTTCTCATTCTTGCTTAAGAAACTCTCTCTCCACTTTTAAACCAAGAGACATACACTCTGGAACCAAAATTTAGGCCCTTATTGGGAATCCTAGAGGTCTCTTGATAAGCACACCACCTTTCGAAACTTAAAATTGGCATGGCAACAACTTTCCCTCTCTCTCTAAGCTCATTATCAAATCTCAACCAACCAAACCCCATAGCTTGTGGCCATGAGCAAGTTACAATAAGTTATAAGACCTCATTTGACACTAAAACATTGCCTTATGTAGTCCTTTACTTGATTGCATGTCTCGAACTCTAAGCTGGAGTGTGCAACAAAGAGCTGTTAAGTACACCACACATATGCGTTTGAGTGTAGAGGCCTCTAATAGTGGGCGTACTACACTGGTTAGGGATTTTTCCCATCATCCCTCATCTTGTTTCGTAGACCATTTCACCTATTCCACTCTTTCTCACTTCAAATCCTTTATGGGCCTCACAATCTAGACGGCTTGGATATACCTCATACACTTGGCCAAAGAAAGACAATTGCAATACAACATTGTGAGAGGGCTTTAGCCCTCGGCGACCTTGTTTTTTTTATTTGAGGCCATTTCGGGGCCTGTTTTGGAGGCGGAAGTTTTCTGCACGCACTCAGAAAAAGGCCCAGTTTTATGCTGTGCAGCCACTGTTCTACAGGTCGGTGAAAAGTTAGTGTAGAAATTGCATCGTATGCTTGTGCGCAGAGACATTGGGAGTTACAGAATCATCCCTGTTGCCTGTTGATGCAAAATCGTCACTAGGAAGTGACTGTGTGGTCAAATACCACTTTTGCCAGTTTTGTAGATTTTCCCTTGTGAGGGTGAAGCTGTGTTTTTTGCAGTGACAGAATTTTTTGCAGTCTTCTATAATGGCATTTAATTCTCTTTCACAGATTGTCACTGAAAAGCTTGACAAGAACAACTTCCAAGCATGGAAGTTTAGAATGACGAATTTCCTTATGGGAAAAGGATATTGGGAATTTGTTGCAGGAAATGAAGAAGAACCAGTTCTTCCTGATGTTCCCAATCAACAGCAAATGCAGGCATTTAAAGCATGGCATGAGAGAGCCAGGAAAGTTATGTATTGGCTGTCTATCAGCATTTCAGACTCTATGATTGTGCATATTCAGGATGCAAGTACGCCAAAGGAGGCATGGGATACTTTGTCAAAAATGTATAGCACAAATACGCAAGCCAGGAAAATGTAGCTCAAGCAAGAGCTGCACAATGTGCAAAGAGAAAATATGAGCATCAACGACTACCACATGAAGGTGAAGAAGATTGCAGATGCACTTGCTTCCATTGGGTCACCAGTGGAAGATGATGATTTAGTTTCTGTGACCTTGAATGGTCTAGGAAAGGATTATGCACAGTTTCGGACATCCATTTCAGTTCGTGAAAGATTTCCTGATTTTGAGGAGCTGATTGCTCTTCTAATTTCTGAGGAGCAAAGAAATGGTGGTGCATCTTCTTCAGGAGGAACTTCAAAAGAAACTATCTTCTACTCAAATGCTGGAAGAGGTAGAGGCAGAGGTCGAGGAGGCCGATTTGGAGGCCGTGGCAGAAATCAGAATATGTAGCAAACTCAAGAAAACCAGTCCTATGGAGGAGGACGTGGTAACTCTAGAGGCAGGGGGAGCCAAAGAGGTCGTGGTGGATGTCAAAGAGGCCAAAATGCAAACAGTAATGTTGAATGCTATTACTGTGGTAAAATGGGTCATATGGCTAAAGACTGCTATAAAAAGTAGAATGACATCATGAATGGAAAACTGCAACAAGGGAACTATGCATCTTCTAGTAGACAGGGTGATGACATAAATGAGCATTTGTTTATGGTGCAGCACATGAACAATTCTGTGACAAGTGTAGAAGAAAGCAACGATGTATGGTATGTTGACTCAGGTGCATCAAACCATATGACAGGTCATGCAGAATGGATTGAGGATGCAAGGAAAATGGAAAAACCAGGATTTGTGGAGACTGGTGATGATACTGCACATCCTATTGTGCAGATTGGAAAAATTCCTTTGTCTATGCAGGATGGGAAAAAGAAATACCTGTCCGATGTATTTCATGTCCCGAATATCACCAAGAATCTGGTTTCTGTTGGTCAAATGGTTGAACAGGGCTTGCAGGTCAGATTTAATCCTCATGGATGCTTTGTTGAGGATATGAAAAATAAAGGTCGCTTGATAGCAAAAGGAAAGAAGAAGGGCAGAATGTTTACATTGGATGCAGACATGTCTGAATTGAGTGAATCAATGTTTGCACATGGGACCGGTGTAGTTGCAGATATTGATATCTGGCATAAACGCATTGGTCATGTTAATGTACAGCGACTTAAATCAATGCATGCCCAAAATATTGTTGCAGGTTTGCCGAAATTCAAGGTTGCAGAAATGCATAAGGTATGTGAAGCCTGTCAATTTGGAAAACAGGCAAGGAAACCATTTCCTAGACATGTTCAAGAGAGTAAGAAGCCATTGGAATTAATCCACTCTGATGTGTGGATAACTAAAGCTGCATCTCTTGGAGGCTGTCATTATTTTGTCAGTTTTATTGATGACTATAGCAGAAAAGTTTGGGTGTATTTTATGAAAAAGAAAAGTGAAGTTTTTGGGCATTTCAAAACTCTTAAAGCGATGGTTGAAAAAGAAACAGGCCTGCAGATAAAATGCCTAAGGTCAGATGGAGGGGGAGAGTACCTCTCAAATGAGTTTGTAAGGTTCCTGCAGGAGCATGGCATAAAGCAGCAATATTCATGCAGTCATACCCCACAACAAAATGGAATTGCAGAAAGGAAAAACAGGCATATTGGAGAGGTATCTCGTGCCATGCTCAATGAAAAAGACTTACTAGATTTGTATTGGGCTGAAGCAGTTGCTACAGCAGTCTACATAATGAACAGGACTCCCACTGCAGCAATACATGGAATGACTCCAGAGGAGAGGTATACTGGTAGGAAACCAGATATTTCTCATTTGAAAATTTTTGGTTGCATTGCCTATGTACATGTGCCAGATGAGTTGAGATCCAAGTTGGATCCAAAAGCTGAGAAGTGCATCTTTATTGGTTACTCTCTGCAGCAAAAAGGGTATAGATGCTATAACCCTTCTACTCGTAAGTTTACAGTGAGCAGAGATGTTGTTTTTGATGAGATGAGTAGCTGGTATAAACCAGTAAATGTGATTGATGATGTAGATGCACAAAATGGTAATGCTGCACAGAATTCACAGCAGCAGTCACAAAATATTAGTGGACCTGGAGCATCCTCTAGCAGTGGTTCACATTCTTTGCTGTGGACAGGCAGATTGAGATCAGGAGAATCTTCTCAAAGCAATGCAGATAGTGGTATGCAGGTATCACGAAAAGGAAAAGAGAAGGTTGATCAACCCATGTTTGATGTGAATGCAGGTCACTCTTATGTGGATGGTGAATCCAGTGGCTCAGAACAGAGCATTG
Source organism: Lygodium microphyllum (assembly GCF_053477565.2). Lineage (NCBI taxonomy): Eukaryota > Viridiplantae > Streptophyta > Polypodiopsida > Schizaeales > Lygodiaceae > Lygodium > Lygodium microphyllum. The sequence goes on from NC_141142.1 coordinate 102,798,502, forward strand.
ATGATGAGTTGAATATTCCTTCTATTGTTACACCTGGAGTAAGGAAGACCAGGGATGTTTTGAGAGCACCTGGGAGTGAACCTACTTTGCGCAGGTCTACGAGAGCTAGGTATCCTGTGGATAGGCTGAAATATGATGGATTTACAGCCATTCACTATGCATATATGGTCAAAGTGATACAGGAACCAGAACCCACTTCTTTTGAGCAAGCCATGGGAAAAGAAAAATGGGAGAAAGCCATGGATGAAGAAATGGATGCCTTGGAAGCAAATGCTACATGGGAGTTAGTACCTTTGCCTAAAGGTAAGAATGTAATTGGCTGTAAGTGGGTTTATAAGGTGAAGCACAATGCAGATGGTTCTGTGAACAGATACAAGGCAAGATTAGTAGTCAAGGGGTATGCACAAACATATGGCATTGACTATGAAGAAACATTCAGTCCAGTTGCAAGGATGGCAACTGTAAGAGCAGTCATTGCTATGGCTGCATCAAAGGGATGGTCTTTACATCAGATGGATGTAAATAATGCCTTCTTGCATGGTGATTTGCAAGAAGAGGTCTATATGGAGCAGCCACCAGGTTATGCGCATGCTGTTCATCCTGAGTTTGTTTGCAGGTTGAAGAAAGCCTTGTATGGCTTGAAGCAAGCACCTAGAGCATGGTCTGACAAGATAGGACAGTATCTTGTCACTATTGGCTTTCAGATTTCCAAGGCAGATTTCTCACTTTATGTGAGAAAAACAGAGAAAGGTATTATGCTACTTGTCATTTATGTTGATGATTTGATTATGACAGGTGACAGTGATGAAGATATCCTTCATGTGAAAATGCTATTGAAGCAGAAGTTTGAGATGAAGGATTTGGGAGAGCTGCGTTATTTCTTGGGCATTGAGGTGATTAGATCACCAAGTGGGATACAGCTCTTGCAGAGGCAGTATGGATTGGACATGCTGTCCAAATATGGGATGACAGGCTGTAAGCCTATTTTAGTTCCTTTGGAGCAGAATGTCAAGCTGAGCACAGATGCAGGTGAGCTTCTAGAAGACCCTACTATGTACAGACGCATAGTAGGAAGTTTGATTTATATGACTATTACCAGGCCAGATTTGAGCTATGCTGTTGGATTGGTAAGTCAGTTTATGCAGGCTCCAAGGAAACCACATTTGGATGCGGCTAGACGCATACTCAGGTATGTGAAGTCCACATTGCAGTATGGACTATTTTATGAGACTGGGGTTCAGATACAGTTGCATGGATACACTGATGCTGATTGGGCTGGTAGTATTTCTGATAGACGATCTACCAGTGGATATGTGTTCTCTTTTGGGAGTGCTGCAGTCACTTGGAGCAGCAAGAAACAGCCTACAGTTGCCTTGTCGAGCACAGAGGTTGAGGACAGGGGTGCAGCAATGGCTGCATGTGAGGTAGCTTGGTTGCATAAGCTACTTTATGATATGCATCAGTCTATAGATGGACCAGTTGTCATTTATTGTGACAACATGAGTAGTATAAACTTGGCAAATAACCCAGTCTATCATGCTAGAACAAAGCACATTGAGGTGCATTATCACTATGTGCGAGAGAGGGTTTTACTAGGTCTTATTGATCTAGTTTATGTCAGCACAGAGGATCAGGTAGCTGACATATTCACGAAGGCATTGGGCGCAGAGAAGCTGCGCAAGTTCAAAGACCTGCTTGGTGTGCAGGAATTGGGATTGAGCTCGAGGGGGAGTGTTGAGATATCGAGCTCCACTCGTGATACGCCAGGGTGACCGTTGTGTATTTATGTCACCAACTTGTCAGTTGCAGGCGCGGTTGGTACACCACCTATGAATAATAGCTACATGATAGCTATCCTTATCTACTCTAGTTCGTGGCTCAGTTAGTATACCACCTTAGTTAGTTGAGTTTGGTTTGAGACCCATATAGAGGGTTCTTCTATTTCTTTGTACTAGAGTTCTTTTGGCTTACACAACTAAGAAGAGGAAAATTGTTTTCAGCCTCCACCCTTGTGTGTCTTCCCCCATTGTGCAAGCAAGAAAGCTTCAAGCGAGACTCCTTCCTTCTCTCCCACAATCTTGACAGGGTTTAGTTAGATTATGAATGGCATCATCAAGGCCAATCCCATGCTACCAAAACATCTATTTTCAACATAAAAATCTTAGTTTTTGTGAATTTTGAAATTTTACATGGAATATTTTGCATTTTTTGAAACTTTATGATATTTTAAGTATTTTTCTAGTTAATTTATTTTCATTTTCTACCATTTATTTCTATTTTATACTTTTTTATTATATTAAAAAAATAACAAATAGACAATTTAAGGTGCTAAAATTTAAGTATTAGCTTTCATTTCCCTTGTTCTATAATAGTTTTTCATTTCACTATCATTTGCCATGAAAATTAACACACTCACTTGTAGACGCTTGCACATCGTGATGCGAATGTTGCTCCATGCGAGAACCAAGGCCATTGGTGCTCACACAAGTTGCTAACACTCTTGGAAACACTTCCATGTGCTTTAGTAACATGTCTCAATCATTCTTTATCACCTTGTATTCATCTCTTTCACTTGCATTTCCATCCCCCTTCTCTCATGATGAAAATAAGCATTATGTGTATAGAAGGGGAGGAGAGAGAAAGATTAAAATAGAGAGGAAAGAGAAAGATTGAAATCTTTGATTTTGAAATCCTTTATCTCATCGCATGAAAGTGATCTAGGATCAAACCCCTTGATGAGTAGGCTTAATTTATGTGATCATATGCTTCAATTGGTTGAGAATCGGGGAGAGAAGATTCACGCAATGAGGTGCATGATGGTATTCATATTCTTACATTTTCTCTCCATGTTTTTTTCTCTTTTTTGGCTTCTAAAGGCTATGCCTTTTGATATTTGGACATATAAAATAACCCTTCAAGATTTTCCACTTATTGATCATATATTGGTCCACCACTATTGAATGCTTAAATGACATGTGTTTTTTGGTTGATTTTTGTTGATTTTGAGGACTGAATGGTTGATTTTTGATGGATTTTGAGTGATATTTAATTGTTTTTGAAGAGCTTTTTGAGAGTGTTTTGGATGAGGCTGATTATGTTTTGGAAGCTCATGGTGTTTTTCAGTAGAGGTATGAGGGTCTGTGATGTTCTGATAGGTTTTGTTGAGGTTCTGATGGCTTATGTTTTGCTTTTGTTTTGTTATGTTGTTCTTTTGTATGAAGCATGGAGTAATGGTTGATGATGTTTGAGGTTTTTTGAAAGATCATTGAATGGTTTTTGATAGTTTGGAATGGTATTAGTATGAGTTATGTGGTTTTGATGCTTTCTGTTGACCTTCTATGACCCTCTGTTGAGCTTTTGTGTAGAGCCTCTATTCCTGTTATGTTATGTTCTATATACCTCTGCTAAGTGTTATGTGGAATGTATGTGAGACTTTGGGAAAGTTTCTAGCCTTGGAAAGAGGTGAATTTAATTTGAAAAGAGCTCAAGGAAGTGAAAGAAGTAGCTGTTGAAGACTCAAGAGAAGACTGGAGTGAAGTGACAGTGATGAGCTATGAAGAGTCATTGTAGTGGCTCTGGTGACCTTTCATATCAGACACACCTCTTAGGAGAGGAATCCACAACCAAAGAAGGGTTATTGTGAGTGATTATTGAGTATTGTAGTGAGGAAATGATATACTATTGATTGTTTGATTGATTGAGAGAGAGAGAGAGAGAGAGAGAGAGAGAGAGAGAGAGAGAGAGAGAGAGAGAGAGAGAGAGAGAGAGAGAGAGAGAGAGAGAGAGAGAGAGAGAGTCAAAGATAGCCAATTCTATGCCAAACAATGTATCTATCTATGAGAGATTGTGAGAGAAAGCTATAAAACCTTTGAAGATATCACACCTTCAAAGGTTTCATAGCTTTTCTGTTTGTGGTATGAAACCTTGTTTTCTTAGTGTTCCTTTTGGGACTCCATGTTTTTGGTGTGCAGCCGGGGAAAACTACCATCAACAAGCATTAGAAGAGGCTGAAAATGAAGGAAATGGCATTGACAAGAAGAGAAGAATTCAATGGATTCTTGCAAAGTTCCTTCAACCACTGAAGAATTTGAGATTATCATTGCCAAAGCCGCTGCCCACAAGAAGCTCATCCCACAATGGTGGGAACATATTACCATCATGGTGCAAGCTCTATGTAGTGGACTATTTCCTCTCTCCTCTTGAAGCAACAGAGACGTGCATCTTGGTAGCAAACTATTTGGGAGAAAACTAAAGTGCAAAAATAGAGAGAATGATTATCCATGGGAGATTTGGCATTCGTTGAGAAGTTTCCAGACATTGGGAGATCATGAAAAAGCTTCAAGAGTCGTGGTCAATGGAGGTTCACAAAAGCAAGAAAGAAAAGAGTTGGAATTTGTTCATGGATGCTCAAGAGCAGGATATGTGGGACGCATGGTGTACTGACAATCTCATGTTTGTCCAATTAGCAACCCACTAGAAGTTGGTGGATAGAGTGTTCTTCACAACATACATTGTTGAAACCATTAGAAGTTGGCATTACTATGATGATGGCACCACAACGATCCTCAGAAGAATGAGTTTTGATACCTTCAAAACAGAATACCTTTCCCTCTGTAGCAGTTTGAAAGTTGAATTTAGAGACATAGAAATGCAAGAAGTAGAAGATATGTTGGCCAAAGCGTCCTCTAGAGACTGAAGCCCCCTCTAGTTCTATTTTGTTGAGTACATACCAACTGGGTGGAGACTCTTTGATGAATGACGCAATCAAGAGGCACGAACTAGAATGTGTCTAGAGGTATGTGAGAAGGGAGAAAGAAAAAATCAAGGCTGAGAACGAGCTTGCAATAGAAGCCTCTTTTGACGCCCTAAAAGTACTCTTTATAGAAGTCCCTATGGTGACTCAAGGTCCCTTTCCTAGTCAAATTAGTCTTGGAAATATTAATAGGCTAGTAAATGTAGTTCCATTGCCCATTTTTAAGGGAGAATACAATGAAGACCTTGATCTTCATGTAGTAGAGTTTATGGTAGCATGTGTGGCTAACAATGTCAAAACCCTCGAGCATTGGTTAGCAATATTCCCCACCTCTTTCAAATGTGCTTTGTTTTAGTGGTATGAGAGACAAGCATTAAGAAATTTTGGCACATGGGATGACTTGAAGCTAGCCTTCCTCACTAAATTCAGGTGTGAAGGTTTTGAAGAGCAGATGTGAGAGGAGTTTATGAACCTAAGTCAGTCCTTAGGTGAACGAGTAGAAGCCTATGTCTCATGAATGGAATCCATACTGAAGAGATGGACCAACAATCATTTGGATGAAGGAATTCAAAATGGAGTTTTCCTTAGAGGCCTACAACCAGAAGTTCGTAAGCTCGTGGAATTGAGAAGACTCGTCAATCTGCAAGCTACAGTGGAAGGTGCAAGACTGTATGATGAAGTTGAAGCAAGGTTATTAATGACGTCAAGAAGAGGAGTTCTACCTCCTTCCATGCCACGAATGGTATACCCAACAAATGAAGTCCCATAGATAGTTCCCTACCCCTATCCCCAAATACAAACAGTGTTGCAGTACAGAGCACCTAATCCACAATGGCTACAAATGATAGTGCCTCAAATGATGGTTCAATCACAACCAAAGTGGCCTCAAATAGTTCCCCCAATGGAGACTCAACAACAATGGAATCCCACCCACTGAAATCAGCAACCCCAAGTCTCAATAGGAGCTCTGAATTAGAACGAGAACAGGGGATCCTCTGGATCAACCTAATGAATGTATGCAATGATTACATAAGATTCTCAAAACCCTACTACAAGTACTCCAGGAGGTGAAAATTTGAAGGACTAGTCCAATTTAGTTCCAAATATCAAGAAAGAGCTTATGGATGTTATTACAGAATAGCTACAGACAATGAAGGTAAATACCACTAATATATCCACTCCCGCAGGAGGTGGAAGAGATGTGATGCATTCTAATACATGCTGTAGAAAGTGCCATCAAATAGGACATTTAGCCATTGAATGTACCTGAAAACCAACCATTCCTCGGGCCTTTTATTCATACTGTTTGAGGAAGAACCATATAGAGGATATCTACTCTCTAAAGAAGATGCACGATAGAAAAAAGAAAGATGAAAAAGCAAGATTCAACTTGCTGGAATCCAAAATGACAACACATGACATTGGACCAAAGCCTAGGGAGTTCAGCCCTAATTTCGGTCCAAGGAGGTTTGCCTCTCAGAGTTTAGAGGGAGATTATATATATATCAGCAATAAATGCCACATATCACAGACACAGGGCACCCCATCGGCTGATTGCCATGGCCCTACTGCAGCTCTCTTACATCCTGGGGATTGGCCTCTCGATGCGCTGCTTCCACATATAGACACATTCAAAACAAACTCCCCTCTTAGTGCCAATATATTTATCATTTCAGGAATGCACTGATTCTCACTTATCCGTCTAGATCTACAGCCAGGTTGCTCACTCTCTCTACGTGGGTTAAGTCCTAAATAAACCAAGTGCTATGCATCGAGGAGCTTGTAATTGATACCATTTAATGATGCTTGATGCAAATGTGTATATGATTAAGTGCTCAAACAATTGAAAAACAGCCTCATGCATTGTGCAAATCCATTCTTTTTATGTTTCCATACACTAGCATGTAATTGCTACGATGAGAGAAGACACTGAGCTTTACACTCATGCTGTACTTCCCTTTATTTAACTTAACATCATCCTATATGAATAATGCAGCAAATGCATCAGATTTTATGTTATGTTTCAGCACTCAAACTTCCCTCCTCCCCTAGTGTTTAAGGTTTTGCCTTGTTGCATAGGTAAAGGGGTGATTTCATGTGTATTTCGCACGAAATAAGCAGTAGATACTCACAAAAACATATAAATGGGGATAATGTGAGGCAAACCCTCATGCTTTATCCTCATTATACATTCACAGACACATCCATAATTTTCCATAATTTTCCTCGTCCGTTCCCTATTTTTCTCCTTTTAAAAAGTATTTTTCTCTATTTTTCCTTATTTTTACTTATTTATTATCAATAAAAATGGAAGAAAATTAGCATTATTTCAGAGTTGTGGCTCTTGATTCCTTGGATAGCAACCACATAGATTTTATTGGTGTTTTGTTTCATGCTTTTTCCATTTTAAGTCCAAAAATTCCATTTTTCCTTTAAAAACCATGCTTTTCGGGTTTTTTCCATTTATTTTCCACACTTTAAGTGTATATTTTCTTGATTTTTTTATTATGAAAGACTAAAAATAGCAACAAACAACATGGCCATCAAATTTTAGCCCATAAGAACATTATTAACCCCATCAAATGTGAAAAAATAGCCATTTTCTTCGTAAAAATGCCATGTATTTTTTTATTATTTTGGGTTTTGAAACTTGTTGCGGGTCTGCAAACCAGACCCCATTTAATGCTCATCCTACCTCCACACTGCCATCTTCAGCCCACCTTCGGCTTAGAAGCGATCCGGTACCGCGTCGGACGAGCATTCACCAACTGAGCTTCATTTTTCTTCACATGCAGGAACTGCCCCTTGCAGGAGAGAGAAGTTGGAGAGTTTCATATTTATCGCTTTCTTTGTAAGGAAATACACATAAAATGACCATTTAACCTATCAACGAATGCAAAACATTAAACGACAGGGTGAGAGGGGAGGTTGAGCATCAAAATATAAACTAAAATCTGGTTTATGTGTTGCATCATGCCTATAGGACGTTGTTTTAAAATAAAGGGAAAGGCAGCATGAGCATAAGGCTCGGTGTCTTTTCTCATTACATAAAGGTTAGCATGGAAATCATGAAAAGATTGGTTTCGCACGATGCACAATGCTGATTTTCTTCTGTTTGTGCACTAAACCATTCACATTATGCACTATGCATAGTTCATGGTATTAATGGAAAAGCTCCTGGACTGCATAGCAATTATTTTCTTAGGAATTTGACCCACGATTGAGAGTGTAAGGTTATCCCTTGCCGTAGGATAGAGGGTCAGTTTCCTAAGGGACTATTAAGTAAGGACACATGGTATATCTCCTGGATTCGAAATGAAGAGTGGAGTGTGTTCGAATGTTTTATATGTTGAGCAGCGCATCAAGGGGCTAATCCCTACGATGTAGGAGAGCTGCAGTGGGGCCGCGGTGTTTCTACCGAGAGGTTACCTCCATGTATGTGATCGTGGCATTGCCAATGTATATGGGTTCTCCCTCTGAGGAGTTTATAAAAAAGGAAATGTTGGACTACAAAACGATGAAACTATAAACGCATAGATTAGGCTTTAGGGCAGTTTGTCCTTTAGCATTAGATTGACGCTCTTGGTCCGCGAGGCCGTGAGGGTGTTTGTGTGTCATGAGCATGAGGTCCGGCAAGTGCCATAGCCAGTGCCGGCCTATTTCAGGTCCCATCAGTGGTGCGTCTGCCAGGAGCTACCTATAAGTGGCGGTTTTCGAATCTAGGGTTTCAAGGACCCTAAATTATCCATAAAATGGGGTTTGTTCAAGGATGGAAAAACTTGACTTTCCCCATACAAAACTTACTAATGGACTTAGTTAGTTATGTAGAGCATGAGTCCTCTGCAGAAGATAATTTATGTGATGAAAAGAGTAGCCAATTAGTGGTTACCCCATTCTCTAATATGATGGCATGGGCCGAGGTTCGCCTTGGTGTGGTCTCCACCCAAGAGAAATCATGTTTAACCATTCATCAACTTAGAGAGCATGAAACAAGCATGTTGGAAACTATGGTAGTCGTGGCATCAACAAGTTATCATGCTAAAGCCATAATGCCATGGGAAAGTGCTGATATATGATGGAATATGCATCCCGTGTAATGGGCCACCATGACGACATAGTAGGCATCACAAGGATGTTAGAAGCCCTAGCTGTCAAGGGAAAACTGTTGCTTAAAAGGCACGGTTCCCAAGTTTTAAGAAGTGGTAACGATAAATCTGCTTTAGATAAGGACCAAAAGTTCTTATGTAAACCCGTTATGGACTTTCCTTTTAAAGGGAAAGGTATGGAAGACCCTCTAAGAGGGGATAAAAATGACATGTTGAAACTTATAGGACTCCCTAGACCACTCAGTGAGTTGGAAAAAAGGGATGTCAATGAGGATATTAACCTCCCTACACCGAAAAGGGTGGGGATGGAAGAGGTTAAAGATCCTAAGAGGCTGGACCCAGATCATGATGAATATGAAGATTTTAATGACCCAGTGTTGATCCCAAAAGGGAGGACTAAATGTCCTCCTCTATATAGGGATCTCCCAGTGTTTTATGGGTTGCCAAATGAGGATCCGATGATTCATTTAAGAGAATATGGCCTAACTTGCATTGCAAGTGGGTTCGACGATATACATCGAATGCTCGTATTCCCAAGTACTCTAAAGGGACAGGCAAGGAAATGGTATTGGAGCCTCCCAAGAGGGTCGATCAAATCATTTGAGGAGTCTTGTTATAGATTTCTAGATGAGTATGAAAATAAGCTCCCTATGATTCAGGTCTTAGGGCAGCTTATGCAGTTTAGACATGAGTCTTATCTTTCTGTTAAAGAGTATGCTAGAGCCTTTGATAGTACACTTAGGCTTTGGCCAAGAAAAGCTAGTGCATTACCAGATGATCTGCTATGTGAGCTCTTTCTGAATGGCTTAGAGATTAATACGCAAATCCAAGTGGGATTGCGGAATCCTAAATCGTTAAGGGAAGCAAAAATGCATTCCATTGATTATGAGGGTCATATTCAGAGATGTTGGGAAAACTTTTGCAGTTTTCCCCGCTCAGTACAAGTGCATCCTAGCTTCCAACCATTTCTGCAAGAAGATAGCTCACTTGTTGATACCAAGGCAGCCTATGAGGGGAACCTTGGTGGCCAAAATCTCAAAGCAGAAAATGGCCATCCTATGAGTAGTAATGACATGCCTCTAAGTGAAAAGGTTCCAAGCCATGTAAGTCCCATTAGGGCTTGTAACACTTCCACGAGAGGTAGGTGTGATGGCAACATGGATAGAACTAATGGACCTACGAGTGTTGATAAGCATTCTGTGTGTGGTTCTAATTTTGTTGCTAGTAAGGCTCTTGAGAGACCTTTGGTGTCAGAATCATGCTTCTAGGTGGATGTTGTTCCCTTCAGTGAAAGCATGGTTCTTATGGAAAAGCATTTGTAGTATGGACGTAAACAAGTAAAGACATCTTTTGTAAAGAAGATGCAAAGTGCTAAAAGTCCACCTGTGCTTCACAAAGGTCATAAGGATGTGAGGCCATTTGGCCATAAGGATAAGTTTGCATTGAGTTCGTTAGACCAGTGCAGCAAATTGAGGGAATGCAAGAATATTAAGGGAAATGTGAGATGGGTTTGGAGACCCAAAATCTCCAAAAGTATGGCAGGAATGTCGTATGCAAGGCCAAGGATCCCATCTGGATATATTTTGTCGAACCCCCAAGAGGATAAGACTGGATATATATCTGACAATATACACTGCCTTGGGATACACCCATGTGATGTGCCTAGGCTTGAAGCTCTACCTAGTTTGGGTCACAGCACTGATTTATGTGAAAACCCAAATAGGGGTGGTTTGAATGAGTACAAAGCTATGGTTCTTTCTCCCAAAGGAGCCACTCAGCCGCTTGAACGACCAGTTTATTTGGATTACAATAAATGTAGGACATACGAGCCCAATGAGGCCGTTCATTTAGCTCATAGTGCCCAAGAAGGGATCGGCCTTATTGACGAGCTATTTGTGGAAAGGCTTGGACCTGTAGCTCTAAAAAAAAAACCTAAGATTTAAAAAAAAACACAAGATCAAGCTTTTAGCTAATTTGCATGAGTAGCATGGGGCTAGTTGACCTATGATATGCTATCCTTGGCACCCTAGGTAGTCTGATAGGGTGTTATGTATATGCCACGGATGTCAGTATTACGTGGACTAAAATGACCTATCTAGTTTTAATCTAGTAAGGCTAGCTGCTTTGGATATTACGTCCAGATTTCATTAGGCCAAGAGGGCCAGTTGTCTGTTTAGTACAGGTACGGTTAATGGTTGCTTGTTTTAGTCTTGTGCTAGACAGGTTCAAAGAAGAGATTGGAAGGAGGCTTTGTTGCATGGGAGCTTCTCGTGGCCCTATCCAAGATATATATCTCCTTTATAAGTATCGTGTTTTTATGCTATATGTGTCTGTGTACTTGTAGGGGATTTTCTTTTCTTGTTGGGGACCGACATCCAAGGCATGAAGTCCCAGGATTAGGTTAGGTATGTCTCAGGGAGGTCTGAGTAGTCATTGCCTCCTGTAAAGACATTGTCAGGTATCGAAAGACCTGTTTTAGAAGGTGTCCTAGTGACCCTGTTCTACTAGCCTGCTAGGCAGCCGTTCTAGGATTTCTGGTTAGTTGTGAGGCAGTTAGAGAAGCCTGCCGAAGGAAAAATAATGATGATAGAGGAAAAAAAACCCTGAATATCTCAAAGACAATAAATATATACAAAGGTGTATAGAAAAGAAAAGAAAGGAAAATTTAGAAGCAGTTGATCATTGCCTTGTGAAGGCCTGGTAGGTTCCTGGGGACGAGTCAGACCCGGGGCCGATGTCTTGTCTTCCTAGGGATGGCATCTTGCTGGAAAAGAAGAAAGCAAGGAAGGTTGGAGCGAAAATAAAAGTGAGTGGCAGAAAAGGATTAAGTGTCGCCTTGTGAGGGCTTGGTAGGTTCTTGGGTACCGAGACAGGACCTAGGGCCGATGCCCTATTCTCCTTGGGTCACTACACTCAGCTCCCTCCTTTTCACATGCCCGACTATGGAAAAATAAAAAACCTGAAAGAAGAAATGTGTTAAAAGAAAATGCTTCTTGATGAGGCTATAGGAGTCCTTGCCTAGTAGGAGCTCCTAGTTGTGTTGTCCTTAGTTAGGTAGGTAGTTCAGACCACCATTTAGAGCGACCTCTTTGATAGTTCTTTTTAGTTTGGTTGTGTTGGAGCAGTCGGTTAGTGACTAGCTTCGGACCTTCTATCAGATTATGCTAAGCCTACTCCTTGTGGATGCCATGCCTTGGTTTTGTCAGGGGGGTAGGGTGAGATTGTGCTGTGTTTTAAGCATGTATCTATTTTGTATCAACTTGATGCTTTCTTTGGTTGTTTTGTGCAGATCTGTTGTGGGATTCGACAGGCATGGTCGCCCTATCCCGTGATCGCCAATTAGAGCGGAGTTTTGAGCCCAGGATGTGTCTAAAATTTGCCAAAAAATCTGGAATTTAGGGAAAAATTATTTAACATCGAAGGTGGCGGCTCCAGTTGGGATGATTTTAAGCACCAAGTGAAAGACGGCTTTTAAAAGGCGCCTGAGCGACACTTGTAGATTTTTGATAATTTTTTCGACTGTGGTGCGGGTTGTTAGGAGTTGCTAGTCAATGCAAGATGTTAAGCCGGATGCCCAGGATTTTTCAGAGCTCGATTTGGATACCGGACGGGGAAATGGCCACAAAATGGGCAAGATATGAAGAGGTGGACATTTGAGAGGACCAAAAGGGGTGCTCTCATCGGATGCTCGTATTCCCAAGTACTCTAAAGGGAGAGGCAAGGAAATGGTATTGGAGCCTCCCAATAGGGTCGATCAAATCATTTGAGGAGTCTTGTTATAGATTTCTAGATGAGTATGAAAAGAAGCTCCCTATGATTCATGTCTTAGGGCAGCTTATGCAGTTTAGACATGAGTCTTATCTTTCTGTTAAAGAGTATGCTAGAGCCTTTGATAGTACACTTAGGCTTTGGCCAAGAAGAGCCAGTGCATTACCAGATGATGTCCTATGTGAGCTCTTTCTAAATGGCTTAGAGATTAATACGCAAATCCAAGTGGGACTGCGGAATCCTAAGTTGTTAAGGGAAGCAAAAATGCATGCCATTGATTATGAGGGTCATATTCAGAGATGTTGGGAAAAATTTTGCAGTTTTCCCCACTTAGTACAAGTGCATCCTAGCTTCCACCCATTTCTGCAAGAAGACAGCTCACTTGTTGATACCAAGGCAGCCTATGAGGGGAACCTTGGTGGCCAAAATCTCAAAGCAGAAAATGGCCATCCTATGAGTAGTAATGGCATGCCTCTCAGTGAAAAGGTTCCAAGCCACGTAAGTCCCATTAGGGCTTGTAACACTTCCACGAGAGGTAGGTGTGATGGCAACATGGATAGAACCAATGGGCCTACGAGTGTTGATAAGCATTCTGTGTGTGGTTCTAATTTTGTTGCTAGTAAGGCTCTTGAGAGACCTTTGGTGTCAGAATCATGCTTTCGGGTGGATGTTGTTTCCTTCAGAGAAAGCATGGTTCTTATGGAAAAGGATTTGCAGTATGGACGTAAACAAGTCAAGACATCTTTTGTAAAGAGGATGCAAAAGGCTAAAATTCCACCTGTGCGTCACAAAGGTCATAAGGATGTGAGGCCATTTGGCCATAGGGATACGTTTGCATTGAGTTCATTAGACTAGTGCAGCAAGTTGAGGGAATGCAAGAATATTAAGGGAAATGTGAGATGGGTTTGGAGACCCAAAATATCCAAAATTATGGCAAGAATGTCGTATGCAAGGCCAAGGATCCCATCTGGATATATTTTGTCGAACCCCCAACAAGATAAGACTGGATATACATTTGACAATATACACTGCCTTGGGATACACCCATGTGATGCGCTTAGGCTTGAAGCTCTACCTAGTTTGGGTCACATCATTGATTTATGTGAAAACCCAAATAGGGGTGGTTTGAATGAGTACAAAGCTATGGTTCTTTCTCCCAAAGGAGCCACTCAGCCGCTTGAATGACCAGTTTATTTGGATTACAATAAATGTAGGTCATACGAGCCCAATGAGGCCGTTCATTTAGCTCATAGTGACCAAGAAGGGATTGGCCTTATTGACGAGTTATTTGTGGAAAGGCTTGGACTTGTAGCTATTAAAAAAAAACCTAAGATTAAAAAAAAACAAAAGATCAAGCTTTTAGATAATTTGCATGAGTAGCATGGGGCTAGTTGATCTATGATATGCTATCCTTGGCACCCTAGGTAGTCTGATAGGGTGTTACGTATATGCCACAGACATCAGTATTACGTGGACTAAAATGACCTATCTAGTTTTAATCTAGGAAGGCTAGCTGCTTTGGATATTACATCCAGATTTCGTTAGGCCAAGAGGGCCAGTTGTCTATTTAGTACAGGTGCGGTTAATGGTTGCTTGTTTTAGTCTTGTGCTAGACAGGTTCAAAGAAGAGCTTGGAAGGAGGCTTTGTTGCATGGGAGCTTCTTGTGGCCCTATCCAGGTGATATATCTCCTTTATAAGTACTGTGTTTTTATGCTATATGTGTATGTGTACTTGTAGGGGATTTTCTTTTCTTGTTGGGGACTGGCATCCAAGGCATGAAGTCCCAGGATTAGGTTAGGTATGTCTGAGGGAGGTCTAAGTAGTCGTTGCCTCCTGTAAAGACATTGTCAGGCATCGAAAGACCTGTTTTAGAAGGTGTCCTAGTGACCCTGTTCTACTAGCCTGCTAGGCAGCCATTTTAGGAGTTCTGGTTAGTTGTGAGGCAGTTAGAGAAGCCTACCGAAGGAAAAATAATGATGATAGAGGAAAAAAACCCTGAATATCTCAAAGACAATAAATATATACAAAGGTGTGTAAAAAGGGTTCTAACCCCCTATAAAAATAGAATAGAAAAGAAAAGAAAGAAAAATTTAGAAGCAGTTGATCATCGCCTTGTAAAGGCCTGGTAGGTTCCTGGGGACGAGTCAGACTCGGGGCCGATGCCTTGTCTTCCCAGGGGTGGCATCTCGCTGGAAAAGAAGAAAGCAAGGAAGGTTGGAGCGAAAATAAAAGTGAGCGGTAGAAAAGGATTAAGTGTCGCCTTGCGAGGGCTTGATAGGTTCTTGGGTACCAAGACATGACCTGGGGCCGATGCCCTATTCTCCTTGGGTCACTACGCTCAGCTCCCTCCTTTTTACATGCTCGAGTATGGAAAAATAAAAAACCTGAAAGAAGAAATGTGTTAAAAGAAAATACTTCTTGATCAGGCTATAGGAGTCCTTGCCTAGTAGGAGCTCTTGGTTGTGTTGTCCTTAGTTAGGTAGGTAGTTTAGAACACCACTTAGGGCGACCTCTTTGATAGTTCTTTTTAGTTTGGTTGTGTTGGAGCAGTCGGTTAGTGACTAGCTTCGAACCTTCTATCAGATTATGCTAGGCCTACTCCTTGTGGATATCATGCCTTGGTTTTGTCAGGGGAGTAGGGTGAGATTGTGCTGTGTTTTAAGTATGTATCTATTTTGTATCAGCTTGATGCTTTCTTTGGTTGTTTTGTGCAGATCTATTGTGGGATTCAACGGGCTGAGTCTCCCTATCCCGTGGTCGCCAATGAGAGCGGATTTCTGAGCCCGAGATGTGCCTAAAATTTGCCAAAAAATCTGGAATCTAGGGGAAAAATATTTAACATCGAAGGCGGCGGCTCCAGCTCGGACGATTTTAAGCACCAAGTGAAAGACGGCTTTTAAAAGGTGCCCGAGCGACACTTGCGAATTTTTGATAATTTTTTCGATTGTGGTGTGGGTTGTCAAGAGTTGCCAGTCAATGTGGATATTAAGACGGACGCCCAGGATTTTTCAGAGCTCGATTTGGATGCTAGACGGGGAAATGGCCACAAAATGGCAAGATATGAAGAGGTGGACATTTGAGAGGACCAAAAGGGGCGCCCTTTGGAGCCTTGGACCCCCCCTAAAAATTTTAACCACGAATGAAGCCAAAAACGTGGATGATGGAGATGGAGATGCTTGCCTGCAAACAACCTACCCAACTGACAATGGGGGGCAACTACTCCTTCCTTGTTGGTCATATCTCCGCCCTTCACCCGAGCAATGGTGGCCTAAATGCAGAGATGGAAATCTAGTCTTTCTCTCTCCTCCCTCTCTCTCCCCTAAGGGACTGTTCTTGTGTGCAAGAGGAAAATGAAGAATGGTGAAGGAAAGCTTGTCCGGTTGGGACCGGATTGCTTCCGGGTCGATGTAGACATGAAGATTGCTGATTGTGAAGATGCTAGACATTGAATGTGGACTGACCCATAGTCGCGCACCAAAACTGAGATCCCGAGACACGAAGCCTAAGCGATAATTCAATTTTTATGAAGGAAAAATGAGTTTTTATGCTATTTGATTGATGAAATATTATTCCCATGGGATGAATATGCATTACGATGTTGTTTTCTATGAGTTTCAACAGTTTATAATCAGAAAATCAGAAAATCATAAGTGATATGGCTGAAATTAATGTTATAAAACCCAAAAAACACGCGTTCAAGGGGTGAAAATCGAGTTTTTGCAAAAATAATTGGGAAATATGAGACATAATGCCTATAAAACCTGAAATTTTACTGTCAAGGAACCTAAGGGCCATAGCCCACAATCAATCTTAATTTTTAGTCATTTTTTATTGAAGAAAATAGAAAAAAAATACAAAAAAATGGTGAAAAGTGGGTTTTAAATGGAAGAAAATTAGGAAACGGTAAAAAGAAAATTCCAAAAAATTACATGTGTGTTTATGTAGCATATAATGAAGGTAAAGCACGAGGTTGGCCTCGGTTTACCCTCGTTTCTATGTTTTCGTTCATATTTATCGCTTTCTTTGTAAGGAAATACACATAAAATGAACCTTTCACCTATCAACGAATGCAAAACATTAAATAAGAGGGTGAGAGGGGAGGTTGAGAGTCAAAATATAAACTAAAATTTGGTTTATGTATTGCATCATGCCTATAGGACGTTGTTTTAAAATAAAGGAAAAGGCAACATGAGCGTAAGGCTCGGTGTCTTTTCTCATTACATAAACGCTAGCATGGAAATCATGAAAAGATTGGTTTTGCACGATGCACAATGCTGATTTTCTTCTGTTTGTGCACTAAAACATTTACATTATGCACTATGCATAGTTCATGCTATCAACCGAAAAGCTCCTGGATAGCATAGCAATTGTTTTCTTAGGAATTTGACCCACGATTGAGAGTGTAAGGTTATCCCTTGCCGTAGGATAGAGGGTCGGTTTCCTAAGGGACTGTTAAGTAAGGACACATGGTATATCTCCTGGATTCAAAATGAAGAGTGGAGTGTGCTCAAATGTTTTATATGTTGAGCAGCGCATCAAGGGGCTAATCCCTGCGATGTAGGAGAGCTGTAGTGGGGCCGCGGTGTTTCTACCGAGAGGTTGCCTCCATGTATGTGATCGTGGCATTGCCAATGTGTATGGGTTCTCCCTTTGAGGAGTTTATAAAAAAGGAAATGTTGGACTACAAAACGATGAAACTATAAACGCATAGATTAGGCTTTAGGGCAGTTTGTCCTTTAACATTAGATTGACGCTCCTGGTCCGCGAGGCCGTGAGGGTATTTGTGTGTCATGAGCATGAGGTCCGGCTAGTGCCATAGCCAGTGCCGGCCCATTTCAGGTCCCATCAGAGCCCCCAAAGGTCATAAATTTTGGACTTATTAAGTCCCTTCCCACTTGCCTTTGGATCTTGGCCTCCTGGACATTCTATCTCCTGCATCTGGTACCCAATTCCCAGTCTGAAAAATCTTGGGCGTTCGTCTTGAAGTCCTCCACTACCAGGCATCTCCTAGGGTCCCATTTGACATTCCAAAAAACTATGAAAATTCATCAACTGTCATCAAGTGGGTCTTTTAAGCCTTTTCCAGGCATTGCCACTTAAAATCGTACTAATTGCCACCGCCGCCTTCAATGAAGTCTATTTTTCCTCTACAATTTGGAAATTTTGGCTATTTTTAAGTACTTCTCAGCATAAAAAATCATCTGTCATTGGCGACCACGGGATAGGGAGACTCAGCCCGTCGAATCCCACGATCAAATCTACACATAAACACAACCACAAAGAGCATCAAGCTGATACGATACACAACAAAATACAACACAGCTCTCATCCTACCCCCTGTCAAAACCAAGGCATGAAATCCACGAGGAGTAGGTCTAGCATAATCTGATAGAAAGTCGAAACCTAGTCACTAACCAACTGTTCCAACACAGTCAACCTAAAAAGAACCATCAAAGAGGTCATCCTAAGTGGTGGTCTGAACTACCTACCTAACTAAAGACAACACAACTAGGAGCTCCTACTAGGCAAGGATTCCTATAGCCTGATCAACAAATATTATCTTTTAGCACATTGGGTATTTAGCCTCTTATTTTCCATATTCGGGCGCGTAAAAAGGAGGGAGCCGAGCATAGTGACCCAAGGAGAACAAGGCATCGACCTTAGGTCCTCTCTCGATACCCAAGAACCTACCAAGCCCACGCAAGGCGACACTTAATCCTTTTCTAACACTCACTTTTATTTTCACTCCAACCTTCTTTTATTCTTATGTTTTCAGCTAGAAGCCACCCCTAGGAAGACAAGGCATTGGCCCTGGGTCTGACTCATCCGTAGGAACCTACTAGGCCTTCGCAAGGCGATAAACAACACCTCAAGGATTTTCCTACCAGGCCTTCACAAGGTGATAAACAACAGCTCAAGGATTTTCCTTTCTTTCCATTTCTATATTTATAGGGGTTAGAACCCCTTTTTACACACCTTCGTATATTCATATATTGCCTTTCAGATATTTAAGGTTTTGTCTCTTTCCTTCATTATTTTAGTAGGCTTCTCTAATTGCCTCACAACTAACAGGAACTCCTAGAATGGCCACCTAGCAAGTCAGCAGAACAGAGTCACTAGAACTCCCATCTAAGACAGGTCTTACAATGCCTGACAATGCCTTGCAGGAGGCAAAGACTACTCAGGCCTCCCCCAGACAACATACAGAGCCTAATCCTGGGACTTCATGCCTCGAGTGCTCGTCCCCAACAAACAAAAGAAAGTAACCCTTACACACACATATATCATTAATTGCTTAAGGGAAAAGACTAAAAAAGGTGACAAAACCACCTGGAATGGCCATAAGAAGCTCCTTCGCCGCAAAGGCTCCCTCTAGCGACTTCGTCAACCTATATGCTGCAATCACTATAACAAAAAACCATTAACTGTACCCGCACCAAACAGACGAATGGCCCTCTTGGCCTAAAGAAATAGCACATTTCACTGCAAACTAGCCAGCCCTCTTGGCCTAAAGAAAGCAGACATTACCAACTTTAAAGTAGCTGGCCCTTCTGGCCTAAGGAAATAGATCATTAAAACTTGAAAACAATTGGCCCTCTTGACATAAAGGAATCAAGCAAACTTGCTCATATAGATCCCCCCTTGGAAGAAGGCAGATATACAAACACATGCTCCACTCCAAGGGGAAAGTTAGGGTGCTCAGCCCTAAACTAATGCATCAAGTTATGACCCATACCTCCTGCATATACAACAAGAGGCGTACGTATAACATGTCGTCGAATCAACCTATGGGTCCAAGATAATAGTGGTAGATGGGTCTCGGCTACTCTTCTCATTATCCATATCAACCATCGCCTACCATATAACACGTGGTATGATAATATTCCCCACAAGCGAACAGGTCCCGTCTCATTATCAATAACAACATCTGGACTAGGACCACAGTTGAAAAAGAGGTCCTCCTCATAAGCAAGATTGGCTAATGAATCCGCAAATTGATTCCAATAACGTGGAATGAGCTGAAGAGATATGCTCTCAAATTCATTAAGTAGGGTTATAGTGGTTCGATGATACATATGAAGGATAGGATTCCGGACTATATATGTCCCATTAAGTTGATTTAAGATCAGCTGGGAATCCCCTTTTACTAACAATCGCCTAGTGCCACCTTTCTTAGCAATATTCAATCCCATAATCAGGGCTTTATACTCCGCCATGTTGTTAGTGAATCCCACCCCGAGATAAGCAGCTAATTTCATCGTAACTCTACATCGGGGATCTCGGATAACTACTCCAACACTCCCTTTTCTATTAGGCCCCTTGGACGCTCCATCAAAGTATAACGTGTACGTCCACAATAGGTATACACAGCCAACCATCAAGAACTTCCCTATTCATAATTATGATAATCAAAATTCAACATATTTAGAGGATGAATTGACAGCTCCATCCCACCTTCTTCATTAAACTCAATAGGGATGCTTGTCAAGATTTGTAAACAATGATGGCAGAAAACTTTAATCTCCCACACAAAGGTACCATCTTCTTGCTCAACCACTTTGTATCCCTTGCTCCACCAGATAAGCCTCCCCTGATGATATCTTTGCTCTAGATATGGGTGCTCCAAATAAGGGATTAACCGCCCCATCGACCAATTTAAGCTCTCTTACAAGTCTCAAATCAACCCCATCATGGAAATGCAATGCATTTAGCACATTAGCATATTTAGAAATAATAAGGTTTAATCTTATTAAGATTAACCTTATTCTTAAATTCCACTCCGTGTAGATCAGCTGTTTGAACTATCTTGTAAGGGCCATCCCATCTAGGTTTCAACTTTTCTGGAAATAGCTCCTTACGCGCATTGTAATACAGAACTAATTGCCCTTTTTTAAAGGTATACTTCTTCACCTTTAGATCATGCAACCGCTTCATCCGACGTTTAGCTACCTCCTGATGCAACAAACTCTACAATTTGAGCTTGTCCAAGTGGGCTATAGTCGTAAACTGCTCAAATAAGGCATCTTCATCACCCAAAGAATGATTGATTGCAAACCTTATGGTCAGCAACTCAATTTCTAGGGGTAAGACACACTCCTCCCCGTAAATTAATTTGAATGGGATGTGGCCAGTGGCTCGTTTAAACGTCGTATTATACACCCAAACCGCCACATATAATTTTGTATCCCAGTCTCATTTCTTTTCAGAGACTATCTTGGATAATATACCCACAAGCTACTTATTGGTACTTTCAACCTGTCCATTGGCTTGCGGATTATAGGGGGTCGTCTTGTTATGCTTAATGCTCCATGTTTTAGTCAGGATTCTAATTACCTTATTCAAAAAGTGAGTTCCACGGTCCAATACTATTTCCTTTGGGGGACCAAAACGGCAGATGATCTACTCAAGTAGGAAGCTAGTAGTCTCTTATGCATTGTCCTGCCTCATCGCCTGTGCTTCTGACCACTTTGTAAAGTAATCATTTGCTACTTTAATGTATCTTTTGTGAGTAGTAGACGATAGGGTAATAGGTCCCACAAAATTGATGCCCCACTTCTTAAATGGAAGGATAGCCATAATAGGCGTAAGTGGACGCTTCCTATTCTCTCGACTGTCATGTCTTTGACATGTATCATATCTCTTAACATAGTCAAATGAATCCTGGAAGATGGACGGCCACCAATAACCAGCTCATAAATCCTTTTGTGCCGTCAACTACCCAGCAAAGTGCCCTCCACAAGCGAAGTCATGGCACTCTTCCAAAATGAAGGGAACCTCATCAATCATCACACATCAGCAATAGATATCATTAATACCTTGCCGATATAATGTCCCTGTGATCAAGGAAAATTTCAATGCATATTGTTTAATCTTCCTCTTCTCGGGTTTTGATAGAGTAGCTCCAGTCTCTCTCGTAGAAAGATAGTGCGTTATAGCAGCATACTAGGAGGGAATAGACACCGTATCAATCTTAAACAATGTTTCCATGTCAGTTCCTTCAGCCATGACCTCTTTTGGCTCTCCGAAATCCACAAGGCACTCGACAATGCCCTGAAGCTTTGGTGGCTTGCTCTTAATCTCATAATCAAACTCCTGCAAAGTGATTAACTACTTTGCTAAATGTTCAAGCGGCTGTAACTTATTCAACAACAATCAAAGCCCTTCCGCCTTCGTATAAAAACCACCCTCTCATAAAGAATGTAGTGCCTGAACTTCTTGGTCGCAAATACCATCGCAAGGCACAACTTCTCCATATAGGTGTAGTTAATTTCCGATATGCCCAACTTTCGACTAGCAAAAGCTTTCAAATGGTACCACTTTTCCTCCCAAATTTGGGCCAAACAGCAACTGATACTATACATAGTTGCTACTAAAAATATATAGAATATTTCACCCCTTTAAACAGGTGCTTTGGCAAGCTCTTGCTTTACATCGTCAAAAGATACTTTGCAAGCATCACTCCATGAAAATTGATAATTAAAGGACAATAAGTTTGTCAGTGGGAACGTTCTTTCTGCCAAGGCATTGACAAACCTTAGATAATACCCTACCGACAGAAAGTTATGCACTTTCTTTGGAGTACGCGGTGGACTCATGGAAACTATGACCTTGATCTTTTCAGGATCAGTCGCAATCCCTATGGAATTGACCACATGGCCTAACAAGAGCCCATAAGGAACTCCAAAGATGCACTTCCGTGGGTTGAGAGCTATGCAGAATTGTTTGCAACACTCAAAAAACTTCTGTCAGATAATTAACTGTCTATCCCTTTATGGGGTGGATGCCCCTAGATCATCAATGAATACCTCACTTACATTGGGACCCTAGCACAATGCTTTTCAGCATGATCAAACCAATCTTCTCCCACTCTAGCTATGCCCAAAGGTTCTACAATAGACCCAATGTGCATGATGTTCTTGAATTCCTTACGTACTCTTGGAGAAAGTTTAATCAATTGCAGGAGATTCACATCTGGTTTGACTTCGCAAAGAGAACTCGCTAGGTCAAAGTCATGATAGTTAGCCAAAGTTCTCTTCTCATGCCAAACCATTCTTTCCTTTGGTTGTTGGATCATCGGCTTTAGTGCCTCTTTTTTGACTTTTGTCTTCTTTCTTGGCATCTCTCTATCCTTCTCAGGATCCACTTTATCGTCAACAGGCCTTAGAGGTTCACCTTCCATATCCGGATTTAGGACTCGCTTTTCCCTAGCATCTTGCTTAGGGTTTCCCTCGACACGTTTTATAGTTCCTTTATCACCCTCTTTAATCTTTTTCCCTCTTGTTACAGCTCGTAAATTAGAAATTTTAGCATCATTGACACGTACAGCCTCAATAAGGCTGACTCCACTGCTGTGAGGAAACTCCTCTACAACAGCCTTTCCTCGTTGCAGTATTTGTCTTGGTCCCTCATCTTGCTAGAGATTATTCCCTTATGTGCGATGATTAACTGGACTAGGTTGTTTACTTCCTTGTTGCAGAGAACTGATCTTACTCCAACAGGTAGCAGCTAAGTGGCCAGACTTTCTGCAAATATCACATTTGACATTCGGAAAATTCATGGGGAAATGTTGGCCACCACACCACTTACAACTGAACCTTGAGGGGCCACCCTCTTCAGGGCGTCGACTCCCTATCAAATTCTATTGTTTCTTAAGGAAATTGACATCCACAACTATTTGTTGATACTATTCAGAGATCATATCGGTGTAGTGCTTCATCATGTCCTTAACTTCACCAAGGACATTAGAGGCACTCGACTCGTAGCCTGCCGCGATTGTCAGTTTGTTGTTCCATAGGCCTAACCACTTGATTAGGGATTGGCCGTTGACCTATTGGGACAACATTAGGATTCATTGTTTGGCCCCCACTATTTAGTGAGGTCGCTTGACTAGCCATGGGCATAGTCATGCTAGGAGGAGTTGGTAACATAGGCAAATTTGGCATGATACCTCCTCTCCCATTCGTGTTTGACATGGGATCCCCTTAACTCCCATTGGTCAAGGACAAGTTATTACCATTCCAATTTATCCTTGCTGCATAAGCTGCTTGCAAGCGCGACTCTACTCCTTCTACTTAGGTAATAGCAGTGTCAACGTCGGCCAAAGCAACACTACTAAGCTGCACCTGGATATTAAAATCCAATCCATGTAGGAAATATTGTAACTGGGTAGCTGCTGGAATGGGGATATAAGTATTTAGTTTACGAAGAACTCTCTATGAAAAGTTGTAAAGAATTGGGCAGTTATGGTTCCGGCTTCGAGACTGTGGTACCATACTGTCGCTCTTCCTTTTAACGTCATGAAGAACATAATTAGGTGTCCTTCGTCTTGGATTCGATAATTGAACATGAGTGTTTGAAACTCCTTAATGTGGAGTTCTCCATCTTCTTCTGCTAACCCATGGAAAATGGGCAACGATGCTCCTAATGCCGGCAAATCTGGTGTCCCTGCTGGAATTGCGATATGTTGTGCCATGGCTACAACCAGATTGACAACAGGAGTTTGTGTAGGTAAAACTACACCCCACTTGTTGTGGGTTGATTAATTGGAAGTAGGGAAGTACTAATACTTCCACCTGCACTCGAAGAGCTACTCATAACACTTAGGTTACTAGAACCAATACCACTTATATGCCCAATGGGATGCTCCTTTGAGGAGAATAATGACTTACAATCTCCAACCATCGTCTATCCCTCTTAGCACATTCTGCTTTTTGTATTTCAGCTTGACGGTCCTGGTCAGAGGACATAAACCAAGTATTTGGTCCCTAAATACCCTAGATTGGAGAACCACCACTTGTTGGTGGATCCTGGGGCAGACGTACCACTGATGGGACCTAAAATAGTCCAGCACTGGCTAAGGCACTAGCCGGACCTCATGCACTCAACAGACAACCCCACCACCCAACCTCGCGGGCTAGGAGAGTCTATCGAGAGATACACTATCCTAAACACTAATCACTGCGCGTTTATAGTCTGTAATCCAATGAATGTTCCCTTTCCCGTCTCCTCAGATGGAGATTATACATATATCGGCAATAAATGCCACATATCACAGACACAGGGCACCCCATCTCTGCTGATTGCCGTGGCCCTACTATAGCTCTCCTACATCTTGGGGATTGACCCCTCGGTCGATGCGCTGCTTCCACATATAGACACATTCGAAACAAACTCCCCTCTTAGTGCCAATATATTTATTGTTCTAGGAATGCATTGATCCTCACTTATCCGTCCCCTTGGACCCATCGTCTAGACCTATAGCCGGGTTGTTCACTCTCTCTACATGGGTCAAGTCCTAAAGAAACCAAGTGCTATGCATGTAGGAGCTTGTAATTGATACCATTTAACAATGTTTGATGCAAATGTGTATATGATTAAGTGATCAAACAATTGAAAAATAGCCTCGTGCATTGTGCAAATCCATTCTTTTCATGTTTCCATACACTAGCACATAATTGCTGTAATGAGAGAAGACACCAAGCCTTACACTTGTGCTGTACTTCCCTTTATTTAACTTAACGTCATCCTATATGAATAATGCAGCAAATGCATCATATTTTATGTTATGTTTCAGCACTCAAACTTCCCTGCTCCCCTACCGTTTAAGGTTTTGCCTCGTTGCATAGGTAAAGGGGTGATTTCATGTGTATTTCACACGAAATAAGTAGTAAGTACTCACAAAAACATATAAATGGGGATAACGTAAGGCAAATCCTCATGCTTTATCCTCATTACACACTCATAGACACATCCATAATTTTCCATAAATTTTCTCTTCCGTTACCTAATTTTTTCCCTTTTAAAAAGCATTTTTCTATATTTTCCTTATTTTTACTTATTTATTATCAATAAAAATGGAAGAAAATAGCATTATTTCAGATCTGTGGCTCTTGATTCCTTAGATAGCAACCATGTAGATTTTATTGGTGTTTTGTTTCATGCTTTTTCCATTTTAAGCCCAAAAATCCCACTTTTCCTTTAAAAACCATGCTTTTAGGGTTTTTTCCATTTATTTCCCACACTTTAAGTGTATATTTTCTTGAGTTTTTTTATTATGAAAGACTAAAACTAGCAAAAAAAAACATGTCCATCAAATTTTAGCCCATAAGAACATTATTAACCCCATCAAATGCGGAAAAAGAGCCATTTTCTTTGTAAAAATGCCATTACCGTGTATTTTTTTATTATTTTGGGTTTTGAAACTTGTTGTGGGTCTGCAAACTAGGCCTTGTTTAATGCTCAACCCACCTCCACACTGCCATCTTTAGCTCACCTTCGTTTTAGAAGCGATCCGGTACCGCGCCAGGGACGAGCATTCACCAATTGGGCTTCATTCTTCTTCACACGTAGGAACTGTCCCTTGCAGGAGAGAGCAAGACTGAAATCAGATCTCCACAACCAGGCAACCAATGGAGGAGCGGAGACCGGCGATTAGAAGCAAAGATTAAGTGTAGATCATGTATACAATCGGTTTGGGGGGTTGTTTATAGGCCTCATAGCCCCCTCCTCAATGATTGGAATGATGGTGCCTTCCCTGCACGTCCCCGCGAAAAAATTGGCAGCCCCCCCCCCCCCCCCCCCCCCCCCCCCCCCCCCTTCCCCCACAAAATCGTTTTTTTTTTGTTGGGGCTCCCAAACGGAGCCCCCAAAGGTCATAACTTTTGGACTTATTAAGTCCCATTCCCACTTGCCTTTGGATCTTGGCCTCCCGGACATCCTATATTCCGCGTCTGGTACCCAATTTGTAGTCTGAAAAATCTTGGGCATCCATCTTGAAGTCCTCCACTGCCAGGCATGTCCCAGAGTCCCGTTTGACATGCCAAAAAATTATGAAAATTCATTAACTGTCGTCAAGTGGGTTTTTAAAGCATTTTCCGGGCATTGCTACTTAAAATCGTGCTAATTTCCACCACTGCCTTCGATGAAGTCTATTTTTCCCCTAAAATTCAAAATTTTGGGCTATTTTTAAGCACTTCTCAACATCAAAAATCATCTCTCAACAGTCTGGTGGTGTCCAAAGATCAGAAGTGGAGTGTTATAGATGTGGAGAAAAGGGCCATATCTCATCAAAATGTCCAAACCCTAGAAGCTCTATGGACTACAAGCCCTTATGGAGTCGATGCAAAGGAGAAGGCGACATTGCAAAAGACTGTCTAAGTCCAGCTCCTGTGAAAGCTACTCCTGATACCCAATAGAAGACCCAAGAACCTGTTTCCAATTTGGTGGATTGGAAGTGATTGTAATAATGTGGGAAAATAAAGGAGAACCCATAGTTTTAAAAGAGAACGTTCCCTTTGCCAAGACCGTGAAGTTCAACTTCCCAAGGAGAAACATAATAGTGCAGTACATAACAATGTAGTACAACACACTACAGAGCCACAGAGAGCTACATAGACAATTGCAAAGATAGGACCAGAGGTCTAGGATATAGAGGATGCTGAAGTACCTCATTAGGGAGAAGAAGCACATATGTTTCCACTCCTAAAAGAAAAAGAGAATATAAAAGTGGGTGCGGCTCCATTCCCTAGCCGATTGGAGAAGCTTGTGGATCCTATCAAAGAATATGATTTGGTCAAAGACCTAGACACTTTTAAACCTAACCTAACATTTTGACAATTGCTAATGTTGTCTCCTAGCTATCAAAAGAAATTCAAAAGCATACTGACAAGAAGAAGAGGCCTAAGGATTGCTCCCTTTGCACCAACCAAGTCCAACAGAGCCTTAGAGCCCATGAAGGAAGTAGATGTGACTAATGCCTTCCTGGATCTTGGAACCCCAGAGATTGGCATATGGATTGAAGGATGATTTATAGTAGAGGCATTGATTGATGGAGGCTCATCAATAAACATAATGACGGATGTGGCAATGAAGGATCTAGGCTTGCAAGGAATGCATCCTACACAATGGCTTATCAGAGTGGTAGACCAAAGCAAAATCAAGCCTTTGGGCATTCTTCCATATGTGAAGACAATACTTTGAGGAAGACATTATTGATTGACATATTTTGTGGTCAAACCAAATTCCTACGGGACCTCATACCCTCTATTGCTAGGAAGACCTTGGATCTTTGAAGCAAGAGTGAGGACGGATTGGTTCAAAGGAACCTTAACCCTAGGCAGATGACTCAACAAAGTGGTGTTGAAGTTGTATGGATTACAAAAAGGCAATAGATCCACATCCATCAAAGTCGTAACAGACTCCTCCAATGAAGTAAGAGATGGTACATTAGGAGATGAAGAAGCTGTTAAACAAACATTCCCCAAGAAAACAGAGGCACAATCCTTGATAGTGGGCATTGTAAGCCTGTCGAAGGAAGCAAAGTCTTTGTCACTAGGTGAATACATCCTATGCCTGAACCCAAATTGACTTTTGAAATTACCTTTGAGAGTGAGATAAAAGCATGGATGTATTGTTCTCCCTATTACATGGTAGTAGTAGAGAGAGAGATAGAAGTAGAAGCAAAAGCAAGCAGAAGTAGAGGACATAATAGAGAGCTTGCTTTTCTCTTACAAAGCCTCCACTGAGGCAGAAATAGAATTTGAAGAGGACAAAAGTGATCATGTAGAAGAAGAATATGAAAGCAAGCTAGATGAGTATGTCTTCCTCATAGAAGGTAGAGATGAGAAAGAAGTTCCAGAAGTTCATGAAGCCTCAGAAGCAGAATATCCCTTTCTCTTTGACAGAATGACTATGGTACCCTTTGGACTGATTAATGAGTCATGTCATAAGCAAAGCCTCTATAAGAAATGGATTAAGAAGAATAGGCATTCCTTTAGTAGTGGCTCTTGTCACCTAAAGTTACCCTTCCTAAGTGAAGATGATGATAATGCACCTTGCCAACAATCCCCAACCCTGCAGCTTACACGGAACCTAGAAGGTTCTTGTTATCTGACGTATTTGGATGCATCCTTGGAAGGCAAGTCTTTGTGCCAAGAAGTAACTCACCCTCAAACCAAACCCAAAACCACTCTAATACCCTTTCAGCTTCCTAAGGAGCAAGCTAAATCTCCATTGAAAGAGGAAGTTGGTTCCATTGAATCATCAGAAGAGGAGATCACTCCCTTGAAGGAGTTAGGATCTCTACCTAGAGGTAGTTCGTGGGACATTCATCTGCAAAGCGGAAGGAGAAAAGCAACTAACGTTTGTGGATGCTGAAGGGATCGAGCATCACTTAAAGGTGGGTATCAATCTGCTAGACAAATAATTATTGGTCCTATGAGACCTACTAAAGGAGAACTTGGATGTGTTTGCATAGTCATACAAAGATCTGAAGGAGATTGATCCCATAGTATGACAACATCACATTGATCTAGAGCTTGATGCCAAACCTGTGAGAAAGAGACAAAGGCGTATGAATCCAAATTACTCTGCCTTAGTGAAGGCCAAATTACTAAAGCTCATTGAAGCTGAGTTTATCTATCTAGTGGCTAATAGTGAATGGGTTTCACCCATTGTGGTAGTACCCAAGAAGAATGGAAAGCTGCAAATATGTGTGGATTTCTGAAAGCTGAATTCCAAGACCAAGAAGGATCATTTCCCTATCCCTTTCACAAACCAACTATTGGACATAGTGGCAGGCCATGAGCTTTATTCCCTCTTGGATGGATTCAATAGATACAACCAAGTCCAGATTGCAGAGGAAGATTAATCCAAAACAACTTTCACAATAGAATGGGAAACCTATGCTTACAGAGTGATGCCATTTGGACTCTGTAATGTCCGTGCCACTTTCCAACAAGGCTCCTTTTGTTTCAAGAGTGATGAACAAGGCTGATGTGAAGAGAAGAATGATGAGATGGCTCCTTTTGTTTCAAGAGTTCCACTTTGAAGTGGTTACCAAACCCGGTCGGTCTCACGTCCTAGGTGACTGATCATCTATCGTGAATCCCTCAAAGCAATGATAAAGAAGAGTAGGATGATCTAGATCTCCTTGATGCTTCCCTCTTTTTAGTTGGAATTGTTACCCCATGGTATGCAAACATAGACAACCTCCTGGCAACCCAAAAATATCCCCCTAGTATCTCAAACCGTGATAAGAAGAAGCTTCTATTGGAATCAGCCCCATACACCTTGTTAGGAGGCGCTCTATATAAGAAAGGAAAAGACGAGGTTCTGTGAAGATGTGTCGTAGGAGAGGAGATTGGAATTGTGATGAAAGCATACCATGACAAGCACTGTGGCGGACACTTCGTAAGAGAAGCAATAGCCATGAAGGCCTTGCTCGTAGGATATTGATGCCCTGACCCTCCATAAGGATGCCTATAACTACTGTAAACATTGTGATGCCTGTCAGCGAATAGGAAAGCTCGATTCTAACAATAACAATAGCCACACATCATCATGATTGGGATGATCAACTTACAGAGGCCCTCTGGGTGTACGGAACCTCCCATAAGGCTGCTATAGGACAGACCCCTTTCCAACTAGTGTATGGAACAGAAACTATCTTTCTTGTTGAACTCGAGCTACCCTCTTTGCATGTGGCTATCAAAGAACACTTGGGAGATGGCAAGTCATTGCAACACCATCTCTTGCACTTGGAATGTCTTGATGAGACTTGTAGGATGGCTCTATAGTGCATGGAAGCCACACAATCATATAGAAAGGCCTATCATGACAGCTTCATCAAGAAGAAGGATTTCAAGAAGGCGACTTAGTCCTAGCCTATGATTCCCGATTTGGCAAGTTTCTAGGAAAGCTTCAACAAAGATGGATGGGTCCTTATAAGGTACTTGTCGACAACCCTAATAGCTCTATCCACATCCAGACAATTGATGCTTCTAATGATCATTTCTTGATTAATGGTTATCGTCTCAAGAAGCATTACCCTCCCTAGGGATCCTGACAATCACCATCGATAGCTTCCTCATTCCTTGCATGATGGTCAATATGGGTTTACCTAATGCTCCCAATAGTCCTCTTGCCGATCATGATGATGTGGCTTCGTTTTGTTAGCCCCTCATAGCCACCTTTTTCCCCTCCTTGGCTTCCTTTCCATATGATGCAACAGAGGTGGTGAGGAGGGTTTTGATACATGGAGTTCTTGCCATTCTCCTCTTTCAACATGAAAAAAAAAACAAAAGAAAAGAAAAGAAAAAAGGGAGACACACACACACACACACACACACACACACACACACACACACACACACACACACATATAATGGGAGAAAATGATTTCGGTCCTTATCATGCCGACCTATTCTTTGAGAAAAGGTGGAAACACCTTCGGGAGTAGGGTAAAAGAAAAGAACATAAAAGAAATGGAAAAAAATAAAAACAAAACTATTATGGGAGAAAATGAAGAAATTCCTTGTCATAATAGGTCTTGTTCCAAGAAAAGGTGACACACACCCTTGGACGGGATGCTAGCTGTGGAAAAGGTGGTAACACCCCACAATTTAGGACAGCTAAATCTCTAGTAGAACTCTTGTAGCAGACGTTTCCAAGTTGCCTCCATTAGTGCATTGAATCCTGTAACCTCATCAAGTTCTTTTGACTCCTCTAACAGACGATATTTCTAACATGCAATTCAAGTATCAAACTTGTTGGCTACCTCCCTGGGTATGCCTCTTCATCAACCAATCCATGGTGACATGATCAACTAGATGAAGCTGAAATTCATCAACAAACCTAGAACGACGTGAGCTTTCATCCTAACCAGATGGGGATGTGAGTATGGATGGCCCTCTGTATTCATCAACAAAGTATGAGACAAAGGGTGGGGTGAGTGACCAATCCTTGCCCTTTTTATATTCCACAAAGAGGTGAGATGTGTGAATGGAGCATTACATACATAGGATGGGCCTCTCAATGCATAAAGCACAAAATTGTTAAGGCTCCTTGACCTTCCTTCTCGTACTGTATGCTGACACGTGGCAGGATGCACAGTTGCACCATCAATTGCACACAAAGTATACACTCTCTGCACAAGTGATAGTGATGATAACATCAATGGGTTTCAGGAATGCGCTGCCCTTCTATATCTATTCAAAAGAGCGTGAGATAGAGGGGGGGACTGAGTGTGACCGATGTTTCCTTAAATAATTATTGAGAGGTGCGGATTGAGGAACGTTATGGCACTTGGTGTTAGGTATATTCTCGTTTCCCTATGCACATACGGGATGGGTCTCTGCCATCACCCCAAGAGACACGTCACCCTATTTTGTACACTGCACTACAAGGCTCCTTGGCCTTCCTGCTTGCACCTATGCTAGACGGGATTGGACGCACTAATGCATCAACTATGCACACCGGCATACTCCCGCTAAACCATCTCCCTTGTCAATTTCTAAATCGGGTGTGAGATTGGGGTTTCCATCAGTTTTCAATTGAGTGATGTCCATTGTGGGCTAATGACTGTTCTTTCATTCCAATTTGAGTGACTATAGCTGAGTGCACTATCCTTCGCCATCAATGAATTCCCACGATTCCCTTAGCAATGTTGCTTCCCTAGGTGCTACTAATGGTCCCTACCATGTTGAATGTGTGTTGTAAAGACACTTTGGTACCTCCTATAGGTGATTGCGACACATCACGTGACATCGACATCAGCTTCCATCCTTGGCAACATGGGCCAAGTTTTCTCACACTACACTTTCTGTTTCTCAGTAACGGTCATGTTTTAAGTATGGGGATTTTAGTGGTTGGGTCTGATGTGTGGTCTTAGGTTCTTGTTGCTCGGTTTACCCTTCCCGTTAAGGACTTAAGTGTGGGGACGCGTGTCTGCACGTCTATGTTGTATACCCTTATGCATCTACCATGATCTGATCAGGCATGTATACCATGTCTTGATTTTACTTTGATGGGGTCCCTTCCCCACCCACCTATCCTCCTTCACCCCCTTCCCGAGGATGTCCTTCTCTGTTTTCCTTTATCTCTTGTTTTGATGTTTTTCCATGTGAACGCATCCTCCGTTCATCGAAACCCACATCCAACCTTATAGCCCTATTTGTCTCTTCGACTTGGCCCCTTTTTCTTTTTATAGTCCCATGTTTCAAGCCACGGATCATGAGTTATTAATTTTTTATGAATATTTTTTCCATTTCATATATTTCCATGCGAATATGCATTTTTCACTTTGGAACTGCAATCTGATGTGATAGCCCTGACCTACGCCTTTCCCTAGACATTTTTCCTTTTTATTGCCCATCATTCCAATGCACGGTTTGTTAGTTATTAAATTTTATGTAATTTTGGGTATTTTGGAAAAATGGTTTGGCCGCCGCCTATCACCCTCGCCTGCGAGCATCATTGCCGCCTCCCCTGTGGAGCACCTGCTGCCCTGCGGGCAACACTATTGCTTCCTTGCGGGTAGCACCATTGCCTCCCGTGTGGACGCCCTACACCACCTCCTCCACTGAGCGTCGCCATGCGCCTTCCCTCCACCACCTACACTACCTCCTCCCACCCCTCTCCACCCCCCCACAGAATCACCCCCTACCCCTTCTCTAGCCCCCCTTCCCACCTCAATAATTCCACACCCTTAAAGAGCAGAAGACGAAAAAAGGAAAAAGAAAACACCACACCCCCCTCAACCCCCCTTTCCACCCTGCACCCTCCGAGTCCCCCTTGCTGGTCCTCGGTCACATGTTCTACCTCCCGCTTCCATGCTATCCCTTTGTGGCGTCATTTTTGTTGCCGTTCGCATGCTAGTTCGTGTCTTGGATTTTCTACGTGCTGGAAGTGCCCATTCACGTGTGAGGACGCGCATCTTGTTTTACCCGTGCCGTTCGCACACAGCTGCTGTTGAGTATCTCGTTGTCTCAACTTTGATTATTTTAATCCCATAAATTAGAGAACTTGCAAAATTTATTTAAAAAATAGGCAAAAATTACAAAATTTAATGAAAAATTCATTAAAATATAAAAAAACTAAAAATAAGATTTTTTTTAAAATTTTCCAAAATTCAAACACAATTTCCTTCATGCTTTTGATCAATTCCAAATATATAGAAAATTTTAAAAATAAAAAATAAATATTTTTTTTCCTATTAAAAACTAGTTTCTCTACTTGGTTCAAGGAGAATGGGAAACGAGAGGGATGCAAGCTCAACCTCTTTGCCATAAGGCATAGTCCCATTCCGTTCCCCTAAAACAACGTAAATCGGGTAAGACGTAACTTTAGGTCATCATTCTCGTTATTCGTTTTGATGATGATGATCATTCCGCTGTTCTTCGAGATTTTTGAGAAAAGTTCCCGGCTAACCGAGACTACCCAACCGTAGGACGGACCCATGGCCCATCCTTCACACTTTCCTCGGTTTGTTTTAGTTATGTAATTATCTAACACATTAATTTGACATATAACAATCAGCTTCTTTAATTAACCTTGTTAAGCACTGGTTCCTTCACGTAATCTTATCACGTGACATAGAAAAACAAGATCAAGCAAGTTCTTTTAATATTTCATCATTTTATCTTTGAAATACAAGGAGTTCCGCCCATAGGCTTGTCCATAATCTGCCCGAAGGCTATCCAGTAATCTCCAGGGATCACTATTCCAAGCTTCCGCCCGTCAACTAGTATGCGGGCCTCGAGATCCAATCCCGAGTCACATTAGCCTCTTGTGCAGGACCCGGAAGGCGAGGGATTTACGGCCAGAGCCCCCCTGGCACCCAAGCGTCCTCCTGCTCCAAGTAGAACTCAACGGAGAGACCTTTCGCGGTGGGTTCGGTCCACGTTCCCGGCGTGGTCAACAACCCCCTTGGTTAGGGTCAGGCAGGCAGTCGGGGGTAACTAAAGCTGCCTCTCGCCCTTCATGCCTTTAACCTGAAGTATAGGTACTTATTTAATTTGTAATTCATAATTCAAACAGAGCTCTAAAATCTCTAGCAAGCACAAACATTTCCGTTAATCAACCGAGTTGTTTGGCAAACTGCTAAGGAAGTGTTCTTTCCTTTTGAGTGTAATAGCACTCGTTCCCAAGGTGTCTTGTAAATTGGCAAGATCTTTTACATTCCGGTGTAGGGCATACCCAATTTGGTTAACCCTAAGTGCCTTAGATATGCTAGTTTCTAATTTACAACTCTCCTTATTTAGAAGGATATCCAAAAATACGTCTTTTTGCAAGATAACTTGCGTAGGGATCTGCCGTCCTTGATGAGGGTTTCTACCCTTCCTCCTTGTGAATCAATCACAAGACTAAATGATTTCATACTTGTTGCGCAAGTCCTGCGATGGAATAATCTGTTTAGATTCTTTAAGCTGACGTATGTCAGACCTAGGTTTCTTCTTTTAAGAACCTTAGGGACAAACCCTAGTTCCTTATCTTTACGTATTGATTGTCCCTAGAGTAAGGAAAGTAGTCAAGTGTTTAGGGTATGAATGTTTCTATGTTTAGATTGGTTCAGTTATCTTTTGGAAGGTAATATTAATTGTCTTGTCACGGTTTTGCTATCGTGGTGACAATTTACTTCCC
Organism: Lygodium microphyllum; assembly: GCF_053477565.2. Classification (NCBI taxonomy): domain Eukaryota; kingdom Viridiplantae; phylum Streptophyta; class Polypodiopsida; order Schizaeales; family Lygodiaceae; genus Lygodium; species Lygodium microphyllum. The sequence continues at coordinate 102,833,549 of NC_141142.1, forward strand.
AGTCAATACAGTTTAATTTAACTTCTGTTTTCCTTAAAGATGAGCTCATGCCAACTAACAACACTTGCCTTGCTAAGATGTGCAAATATTCAAGATAACTTCCTAGTAATTTGAGCATCGAAAGAAACCTTTCATGAATTTAACCATTTACAACGATTCGTTGCGAAAGGAATAAGACTAATGGTGCAAGATATAATTTCTACACCTTAGGAATATATTACTATAGTAAATGGTTAATCTTGTTCGTAATTTATAATGCTTGATGCAATTTGAAGAAAGCTAAGTTCTATACATTGTCATTCATAAGCTAAACTCCTTCGTTACAAATAACTCGAATATCCTATCCTTAACAATTTTTCTTTGCATGATCGACTTAAAACCGAATTAATGCCAAGAAGAAAAAACCTGGCTTTGAGGTGAGATATCCACATGGATACCGGGGGATGACCCTCCCGCAGCTACACCTTGGACTTTCTTCGGCGGCATCGTAGTTCGAATGTGAGGTAGCCTTTTCCTCTTTCTTCTGGAATTCCACCGTCTTCTCCTTCCTTCCCTTTCTTTTGTCTTTTTCCCACTCTTCCTCCTTCACTCCTTCTTTTCACTCCCTCTACTTTCCCTCCCTATCCTTTTTTTCTCACGGCTATTTTTCCCTTACGGGATACCATCCGAGGCCATGATGATGGTTTGAATTTTTTTAGGTTCGGGGGGAAAATAATAATGGGGATACGGGGGATTAGGAAGAAAGCTTAGGGAGTTGTGGGAAAATGAGAGTTATGAGGGGGGGTTGAAGAAGGGTTAAAAGGGTTATAAGGGGGTGAAAAAGGGCTTAGGGGAATTAAAACTGGGGTTAGGTTCCCAAAGTCTAAGGGAGGGGCTTAAGGGGAAAAGGGAATTTAAAAATCCTAGGGGGGGTTTAAAACTAGGGGAAAGGAAAAAAAAGGACTTTAGAGGGATTAAACCCGGGGGGGGGGGGGGGGGGGGACAAAGGGTTAAAAAAAAAAGCATAAGGGGGGGTGAAAGGGGGCTAAGAAGGTTCTTTGGAAGCTTCCCCCAGGAAGCTTCTAAAGCTTCCACGTGGGAGGGGGGAAGCTTATTAGGCACTATGGCGGCGAGTGGAGGCGGAATGATCCAGCGGCGAGGTCTCAGCGTCTTCTGTTCCTCCCTCTCTCGTGGTTTCCACACGACGCAGCAGCGGCACGGACTCTTCCCACCCTTCTTCCTCTATTCTCACGGCTCTAGCCTACCTCCATCTCCAGCGGCCCCCCCTCGTTTAAATAGTGGAGGGGAGGGGGATCTTCCCTCCCAACATGTCATCACGCATGTTCTCTCCTCCATCAAAGCTCCACCAAGGAGCTTAGCTACTCCTTCAATTTCCCTCCCCCTCTAGCTCGTCAGTCGGCTGGAGGGATAAGGGGGGGAATTAAAAAAAATTTCATTTATCACTTTTTTTTTTCGCGAAATATTACATTCTCTCCCCCGCGAAAAAAAATGTGATAAATGATTTTTTTTTAAATTCCCCCCCCTCGAGCCGACTGACGAGCTGGAGGGGGAGGGAAATAGAAGGAGTAGCTAAGCTCCTTGGTGGAGCTTTGATGGAGGAGAGGACATGCATGATGACATGCAGGGAGGGAAGATCCCCCTCCCCTCCACTATTTAAATGGGGGGGGGGGGGGGGGGCGTTGGAGATGGAGGTAGGCTGGAGCCGTGAGAATAGAGGAAGAAGGGTGGGAAGAGTCCATGCCGCTGCTGCGTCATGTGGAAACCACGAGAGAGGGAGGAACAGAAGATGCTGAGACCTCGTCGCTGGATCATTCCGCCTCCTCTCGCCGCCGTAGTGCCTAATAAGCTTCCCTCCCCTCCCACGTGGAAGCTTTAGAAGCTTCCTGGGGGAAGCTTCTAAAGAACCTTCTTAGCCCCCTTTCACCCCCCCTCCCCCCGGGTTTAATTCCCCCCTAAACCCCCTTTGTTCCCCCCCCCAGGTTTAATTCCCCCCTAAAACCCCCTTTGTTTACCCCCCCCCCCCCCCCCCCCCCCCCGGGTTTAATCCCTCTAAAGTCTTTTTTTTCCCTTTCCCCCGGTTTTAAAACCCCCCCCTAGGATTTTTAAATTCCCTTTTCCCCTTAAGCCCCTCCCTTAGACTTTGGGAACCTAACCCCGGTTTTAATTCCCCTAAGCCCTTTTTCACCCCCTTATAACCCTTTTAACCCTTCTTCAACCCCCCCTCATAACTCTCATTTTCCCACAACTCCCTAAGCTTTCTTCCTAATCCCCCGTATCCCCATTATTATTTTCCCCCCGAACCTAAAAAAATCCAAACCATCATCATGGCCTCGGATGGTATCCCGTAAGGGAAAAATAGCCGTGAGAAAAAAAGGATAGGGAGGGAAAGTAGAGGGAGTGAAAAGAAGGAGTGAAGGAGGAAGAGTGGGAAAAAGACAAAAGAAGGGGAAGGAAGGAGAAGATGGTGGAATTCCAGAAGAAAGAGGAAAAGGCTACCTCACATTCGAACTACGATGCCGCCGAAGAAAGTCCAAGGTGTAGCTGCGGGAGGGTCATCCCCTGGTATCCATGTGGATATCTCACCTCAAAGCCAGGTTTTTTCTTCTTGGCATTAATTCGGTTTTAAGTCGATCATGCAAAGAAAGATTGTTAAGGATAGGATATTCGAGTTATTTGTAACGAAGGAGTTTAGCTTATGAATGACAATGTATAGAACTTAGCTTTCTTCAAATTGCATCAATCATTATAAATTACGAACAAGATTAACCATTTACTATAGTAATATATTCCTAAGGTGTAGAAATTATATCTTGCACCATTAGTCTTATTCCTTTCGCAACGAATCGTTGTAAATGGTTAAATTCATGAAAGGTTTCTTTCGATGCTCAAATTACTAGGAAGTTATCTTGAATATTTGCACATCTTAGCAAGGCAAGTGTTGTTAGTTGGCATGAGCTCATCTTTAAGGAAAACGGAAGTTAAATTAAACTGTATTGACTGGGAAGTAAATTGTCACCAGGATAGCAAAACCGTGACAAGACGATTAATATTACCTTCCAAAAGATAACTGAACCAATCTAAACATAGAAACATTCATACCCTAAACACTTGACTACTTTCCTTACTCTAGGGACAATCAATACGTAAAGATAAGGAACTAGGGTTTGTCCCTAAGGTTCTTAAAAGAAGAAACCCTAGGCCTGACATATGTCAGCTTAAAGAATCTAAACAGATTATTCCATCGCAGGACTTGCGCAACAAGTATGAAATCATTTAGTCTTGTGATTGATTCACAAGGAGGAAGGGTAAAAACCCTCATCAAGGACGGCAGATCCCTACGCAAGTTATCTTGCAAAAAGACGTATTTTTGGATATCCTTCTAAATAAGGAGAGTTGTAAATCGGAAACTAGCATATCTAAGGCACTTAGGGTTAACCAAATTGGGTATGGCCTACACCGGAATGTAAAAGATATTGCCAATTTACAAGACACCTTGGGAACGAGTGCTGTTACACTCAAAAGAAAAGAACACTTCCTTAGCAGTTTGCCAAACAACTAGGTTGATTAACGGAAATGTTTGTGCTTGCTAGAGATTTTAGAGCTCTGTTTGAATTATGAATTACAAATTAAATGAGTACCTATACTTTAGGTTAAAGGCATGAAGGGCGACAGGCAGCTTCAGTTACCCCCGACTGCCTGCCTGACCCTAACCAAGGGGGTTGTTGACCGCGCCGGGAATGTGGACCGAACTCATCGCGAGAGGTCTCTTCGTTGAGTTCTACTTGGAGCAGGAGGACGCTTGGGTGCCAGGGGGGGCTCTGGCCGTAAATCCCTCACCTTCTGGGTCTTGCACAAGAGGCTAACGTGACTCGGGATTGGATCTCGAGGTCCGCATACTAGTTGACGGGCGGAAGCTTGGAATAGTGATCCTTGGAGATTACTGGATAGCCTTCGGGCAGATTATGGACAAGCCTACGGGCGGAAATCCTTGTATTTCAAAGATAAAATGATGAAATATTAAAAGAACTTGCTTGATCTTGTTTTTCTATGTCACGTGATAAGATTACGTGAAGGAACCAGTGCTTAACAAGGTTAATTAAAGAAGCTGATTGTTATATGTCAAATTAATGTGTTAGATAATTACATAACTAAAACAAACCGAGGAAAGTGCGGAGGATGGGCCATGGGTCCGTCCTACGGTTGGGTGGTCCCGGTTAGCCGGGAACTTTTCTCAAAAATCTCGAAGAACAGCGGAATGATCATCATCATCAAAACGAATAACGAGAACGATGACCTAAAGTTACGTCTGACCCGATTTACGCTGTTTTAGGGGAACGGAATGGGACTATGCCTTATGGCAGAGAGGTTGAGCTTGCATCCCTCTCGTTTTCCATTCTCCTTGAACCAAGTGCAGCGTGAATCCGCTTTGGACCTGGCGTTTCTGCGTAAAGTAGTTCGCTTGGGTCTGACGCTAGTTGTTGTTAGCTAATGACCCATCAGGAAAACCCTAATTCCGGTCGATCCTAAGTGGGAATGGCCAGGATACTTCCGCTACGTGGCAGACGCGGAAAGACCTAGATCGCAAAACCCGTAACATTCCACGGGAGTGCCGGGCGGAGCTTTCTAGACATCCTTTCCGATGGACTGCTAAGACGTGCCTTGAATGATACTAGGGGACACGTTACACCCCCCAAACCTCTTGATAATAATAGCAGAGCCTTTCAAAAAGAGAACCTAAAACCCTATTAGTAGACACAAGTAAGAAAAACATTAAAAATTTGATCTCTAAGGTGGAGTGATGCCATCATGATGTGTTTGGAAGAAGAATTAGCTCATAAACCTCTATTTTAATGTGGATTGAGATACAAATACACATATATCATCGAGTATATTTTGTAACTTCCTATTTATCCTTGTAGATTGAACTTGTTGTATGTAACTAATTGGACTTCTTAACCTTTTTGGCTTATCATCCATTTGCTACACAACTAGAATTTTTGCAAACATAAGATTTCAATGCGTGGTTGCCATAGATGATTTTAGTGGCTATATGTTGCCAAATAGCTATACTTTTATTTTTTTACATTTTTTTTTCGAAACTCAATTAAGTTGAGTTATAACTCCAAAATTTTTTATTCACCAACATTTCCAAGGTATATTGAGATTTTGAAGGCTCTTTTGTCATTCATCATGTGAAACAAATACTGAAAGAAATATATTAAATTCGCCACAGTATTTATAGGTTATGGGATATATATAGAAACATTTGCCACATGTACATATGTACTCATACACACAGTACATACATAGACACATGCCACATACTACTTATCCTTGCTCCTTATTTACATACTCATACACATGGCTCACACACACCCCTCTACACACACACATTACTCAACATTACATCTACTCTTGTATTCATACATACATATACACAATTATTAGAACTAGGAGATTTGAGGTACTCATGGTCCAATAACTTGAGCTAGTCAAATCTTTGAAGCATGCAACTTGAAAGTTGCAAAGCACGAGAGAGCTCTACCTAAAACCCATAAATGCTAAGGGACTTCCCCTCTTCATAGACTTGAGCACAAATAATGCCTCCCCTTCAATGAATGGTTTATCCAAGAGCAAGCTAATTTCAACAAGGTGCCAAGGACTCTCTCCATTTCCACATCCAAGATTTTAGCAACACACTAGGACCAATCAACAACACTCTTAGGCTCAACTTTGGCTAGCACTAAGAGATTCTTGTAGAAAATATTAGCATATTCTAGTCAGTAATAAAGGTGCATCTATTTTTGTCCTAAATAAATGTGATAGTCTCTCTTTGATGCTTAGATTTGAGAAAATTGAAGTAAAATTGGTATGGAACATCTCTTAGGAGGTCCCACCTAATGAAGGGAGCTCTCTTGCTCAACCCCCGAGACCTACGGACCGCTTGTTGGTCAAACATTTCAAGCCGAGCGTCCATGGCTACCTCTCACATAGTCAATGCACTCTCCCTACCCATGGGGTGTAGTGAGCTTACCTTGATGCTTGATCGAGTACCCTCCTCTTTCTTGCACACCGGTAGCTCCATGATCCTTGAAGCAAGCTCAAGCAACCTCAATCCCTCTCCATCAAGCTCCATCCTCTATAGCCGCGCGAGACAAGAGGAGAGAAGAAGATGAAGAGAGGAGATGGGGAGCTTCTTCTCCTCGATCCCTCACTCTCACACACTCACTCCCTCACTCTCTCACACTCCCTCACACTCTCACTCAGGCACAAGTAAGAAGAGAAGAGAAGAGAAGAAGAAGAAGAAGCTTTTTGCCACACACCAAGAATGAGCTCTCCCTTTACTTTTCAACTTTATATACAAGACCCTAAATCCCTTTTGGATGGTCATCCCCTTATCCCCCTTTTTTACAGGGTCGGTCCCATGGCATAGTAGGCCCTTTTTCCCTTTGCCTTAACTTGCTAGGTTACTCCTACCGCCCGTCCATGGTTACAAATTGCACAGGAGGGAACCTAGCGCTCTTTTATAAAGATTTTGGCTACGCCTTTATATTTAAAGGTGTGCCTTCTTGCTCTTGGCTTTTTTTGCGGCTTCCATAGTTGCACCTTGGACTCTTGGCGGTTGTTCTCATGCTTTTAGATTTTTTCCAAGCCGTTCTCTTGTGAGGCACCTTTTCATTTTTTTCGCATTGCGCTTTTCCTCTTGATGCCTCTTTTTTCACTTTCTTTGCTCTGTAGTAAACATTACCTCCCTCCTAGCAAAGTGCTAGTCCCATGGCACTACTGGGTTGTGAGTTGGATGGCGGTGTTGATGGGGTAGCTAGGTGGCTTTTTGAGTGTTGAGGATGTATTGGAGGCATTTATGCTTGGAATTAAAGATGGTGTTGGAGCGAGTCTCTTTGGGGAGTTGATTGTGGTGGAGGTCTGCCTTTGAAATTGATTATGGTGTTAAGGCAAGCCCCCTTCTTAAGGTCGGCCATGGGTGGAATCTACCTTTGATTAAAAATGGAGTTGGGCGGATACTCCTTGGAGAATCTGAAGATGGTGGACCTATCCTCAAGGTTGAGGATGCTGTTGGAAAAGTTTCCTTCGTTGTGCCCTCTCCTTGATGTGACATAATCTTAACTTGCAAGACAAGGTTGTGCACTCCCTAAGGGGTATGTCTGCCTTATCGTGTAGTGCACGGTGTACATGCTTGTGGAACTGTGAGATGGGTCTAACCTTGGGCAAGCCCTTGGTGGTGTTCCACACTTGAGGACCCAGTTCGTGTGTTGTTGCATGTGTAGTGTGTCACTTAGGGAGATAGGTTTGGGAGAATGTCCTACCCTTAATGTGCCGTAAGCATGTGCAGTGGGGGATGGGGCTAGGTATAAAACCCTAGGTGCAGTGATTTTGGCACTCAAGATGTTTTTGGAGGATCTAGTGTTTCCATTTTTATTTTCCAAGGATGGTTACAGTCGGCATTTTGATATAGGGGTGTGCTTCCGATCTTCTTCAGATGATTCACAAGGTTGTCTTAGGGACTTGGTAAAAAAGGCACTGCTCTGTAGTAGGTATTCCTTGATACTAGCCTTTGCATTAAGAGGTGTGGTTGACAAGAAAGGGTGATTACACCTCGTAAAGTGACTATTGCTCATGTCCTCAAGGATCTTCATACAAAAAGAGGGAAGCAGGGTTGACCTCATCATGAGCCTAGCCATGGTGCAACTATCTATTCCTAAGTTAATGTCAAAAAAGAGTGGGGGAAGATGCGCTTCCTCAGTTGTTGGCTTTTGCTTAAGTAAAAACCTAATGGTCCTAAGGTAATTACAAGTAGTTTTGAAGGCTGGGTATGGGCATGAAGAGAAATCCTCGAGGAAGCAGTTGATGGATGGGTGCAAGTCCCCTGCTTTAAATGTCATGCATTCCTTGGGAGTTGTTGTGTTGAAATTGTAGATATTCGAGAATTCATATTTGCCATGCATCCCCTATCGTAATCCACTTCATGTCTATGAGGGTAGGGCATGTAGATATGATCATTTCTTTCTTCCGATAGCGTATTATAGAAGGCCATCCATGCATCAAGATTGGTGTCCCAAATCCTCCTCCGGCACTTTGGCTACACCTTGTAGCCTCGGATAGATTTGGAAACCTGATAGACCTTATCCTGACAGTAGTCTTTGCACATTCTCGCCTCCATTGTGTGATTACGATGGGTGTTGTTGAGGCCTCCACCTTTTGTCACTTAGGATCTTGCCTAGACTCTGTGTCTGTGGCCGACCGCTTTTGTCTTGTAGCCGTAGTTTCAGTGCTCGTCCCCTGGGCTATCTCCTTGTTAATGAAATACTGCATCCACGCCACAAGATTTGATACGTCTGTACTAGTGGGGATGCTGGGAGTGACAGTGGTCGGCTCGGTGGGAGGCACCAATAGAGTAGGAATTGGGTGGATTGGGGCCTTGCCCTTGCCCTTAGAGAAGGCGGGCGACACAATATCCGGCACTTGTGTGCTTGACCCAGGCCTTTCTTCTCTATGTGGGCTCAAACTCCCCAGGTCATCAGCTTTGCATTGCTGTTCTATGGACCGGTGTGTAGCTTCAGCTAGGTCCTCCTCCTCTTTCCTTCTTAGTTCTTCCTCTTCTTCATCAGCCTTTCTTCACCTTTCCTCTTTTGCTTTTCTCTGCTCTTCCTTCTTTTTCTCTTTTTCTTCCTTTTCCTTTCTTTTTCTCTCCTCTGCCTCCTGCTTTGATGCCTTCTTAGCCTTCTGTAAATTGCTCCCTTTCCTTTTCTTCTTCCTGTTTTTTCTTCTTCTCCCTCTCTTTGGCCTCCCTAAGGGACTCTCTCTTGGCCTTCTCCAAGTCTTCTTTCTCATTCCTGCGGCCCTCGTCATCCTTTTTCTTTTTCCTTTGCACTGCCTTCTTCTCGGTCTCCTTGACCTGCTTTTTACTTTTCTGTTCCTCCCCTTCTTCCTCGGTCTCAGTCCTATCACTAGACCTCTCCTGGTGTTGATGAGGAGGTGATCTGTTAGGTGTTTCCCCCTCCCCCTCTTCTACCTCCTGCACCTCCTTCACAGCCTCCTGGATAAGCGCCGTTAAGACACCTCCATACTCGATGTAAGAGGCCTTGGATGAAGCTTTTTTCCTCTCTATAGCCTTGGAGGCTGGGGACCCTCCACTTATACTGGCACACTTCCTAAAGCCAATGCCTTAGCTGCCTGGTCGATAGTTTTTCTTACATATCCGTTCCAGTCAACTTCGTCTAGAGTGTGGGCCGCTATGTTCTCCAGCACGGGCACGCTGATTCGGTGCATCAGGAAGTTGTAGCATTGGCTGGAGAAGAGGACATGTACCAGCTTTGCTTGTAGCCTAGTTTCTGCATCGAGGATGTCTAGGATGCTGATGCCGTCATTGGTGAGTACCTCCTCCTTTTTCATTTTCAGCATCGCATAGACATCCCTCTTCTGTTTTCTCTCTGTCTTTGGTTCCAACCCCAACGCCTTCTCTACCAAGGCTGGGTCTAGATGGACCTACACCTGCTTGGCACTTTCTCCTCTACCCATTGTCACTGTGCTGCATTCTTGGTCTGGGTCATATGATCTGAGGAACTCTATACACTTCAGGTGGTCTGGCTCCTGTGAGAATTTTTCAAGGTACTTGCTGAGGTTACATTGCTCGACCACCCTCCTAGCTGCTTTCTCCCTAGCCACCACCACTTCTATGTTGCGGATAGTTCGAAACTTAAGCTGACTGAAGGCGCGGTTTTCTAGGTGGATGCGATATTGCTCTCTTTCCTCGTCTGTGAATGGGAGTTGGTGGGCGCGGTCTTGCTGCGACATCTTTTCTTCATGTCATAAACCGTAATTTTCATTAGTGCTTGCAACATAATAATTTGCTGAACAAGAAAAACTCTATGCTTTTGCATGAATTCATTAAGACCCAATGCAGATTCTCATTTTCAAACTTTGACTTTTTGCCCTTTACTTCAAAATTTTCATGCCCTTTTCCTACCCCATCCGTTTTCCACAATATATGTCTACATGCTTCACTGACTTTGATTTGATTTACTGATTCTGATTTGATTCACCTTACCCCCTCCCCTTCTAGCTTGAGAAGAATCCTTCCTAGGATTTAGGGTTAGAAGGTTAAGGGCTTTTGGCATGGAGGTGTAGGGGTTACTTGTGAAGGAGCCAAGTATAGAAATTGGGATTGTATTCCAAATGAGCTTTGCGGTCCAGTTCAGAGGGTTTAATCCCCACTTGGGTGATGTATGTGAGAACATCTATTAGGAAGTCACCCGAGTTGACTCGGCTAGCAATGCGTAACTCCTCCTCGGTCAACAAGCGGTCGAGATAGGGGTGTCCTTTGATGTTTTCTTCTATAGGATGGCTCTGCAGAGTGGTTACACTCGATATGAGGTTGGCGCGACATATGTGGGGTCATACTCTGCTATTTTGATAGTGCGACGCTGCTCAGCGTTGGTCATTATTCGGCATCCTTCGACTTCCCATTGCAACCTAAGAGCGTACCAATGCCTTAAGAACTGGGATTCTGTCTCAGCAAGTCGTGACAACTCTGCAACTTCTTGGTCAGTGATGGCAAAAGTGGTTTGCTGATCATAGGACATGATGAGGCGTTGTTTGATTGCCTGCACTTTGGAGATCTCACTGCTGAGCAATTTAGCAGCGGAGGTAGCGGCTTTTGCAAATGCAAATTCAAACATTTCCCAAGAACAAGGCATCTTTTGAACTTCGGTTGCGAAGGATTCATCCAATAGGCCTAACTCTAGGCGATCGTAGCTCAGAGCTAGCGACTTAAAAGTGGCGTCCAGTCGCTTAATGCAATCCGCCACGTCATCCCCTGTTTCTTCAACTAAATCAGCGACTAGTGTGAGAAAGGATTTCCTCTCGTAAGAGGGCCTAAGGCCTGTGGGTGGTTGGGGTTTGGTAGGACTTGAGCCTTTGGCAACGAAAAGTTGCGGTGGTGAGTGTTCTTGAGCTTGCGATTGGGTCATTGGGACTATGGCTGGGTTAGCAGTAGCCTCAGTGATGGCCTACTGCTTCCAGGATGGATTTGGGAAGTCAGATCAACTCTGGCGGGTGATGACTCTTGTGATGGTAGCTGTCGCTTGGGTCGATAGGCTTGGGCGACTCTCGTGGGTTCGCACGTGGATGAACTTGATGGTTGCGGGTTAGAGAAGCTTTGCGGCTTGTGGTTTTGAGGTTTTACAGTTTTTGGGATGATCAAGCTTGAGGTAGGCATACGAGTGGTGCCTTTGGCTATGTGGGCCTTAGGTATCCATAGCCAAGCATTGCCCTCATAGTAGCCTTGTGCGTGCAAGAGGGCTTTGGGGACCCATCGTTGATGACTGATTATACATTTATTCCTGTAACTGCATTTGGGCCTCCTAGGTTTAGAGTTTTGGGTTTTATGAGGGTAGGAGTGTCGACCTCGAGGCGGTTGTTGCAGCTATTTAGGCATCCATTGAAGGCGAGGCTATGGGGCCTTAGCTTTGGCTGCTATGGGTTGCGGTCTATGAAATTTGGGGAGTCGCGGCCGTGCACTACCCCCCTCCTTAGACTTGACTACATATGTTTCTATCGGTGGCTTTGTGGCCCGGGATGAGGTCGCGCAGCCCTTGCTGAAAGCTGTGACAATGCGAACATTGCCTATTGCGAGGTGGATGCGCTGCGACTCGTAATCCACATTGCAGTGGGTCTACTTTTTGAAAGTTCGCCCCAGTAGTGACTCTATGCCTGCATTTTTAGCATTTGGCAACACGTAAAAAATCATTGGAACAATCTCAGACTCGATAGTGCATAGGAATGGGCCCCATATGGGCTTAATTTGGCAGTGGTGGATTGAAGTTGTGGTTTGCCAAGTTGAGTCCAATGATCGTGGGTTAAGACATTGAAGTCTGCTCCCTCGTTGATCAAGGCGTTGAAGGCACATGTTTATTTTGCCATGACCGTAATATGGAGATAGGTGGGTTCTACGGCTTCCTTATCCTCGTCGTCGATTTCAGTGATTGTGGCTACTCGTACTTTGATAGGTGGTTCTAACATCGGTGGCTCATACAAAGGATGTGTAGGAGGGTAGTACTTCTTGACACGACTGCCATTCAAGAAGCCTATTCCTTCACCGCTTAGGGTCTCAAGTTTGACATTGCCTGTTTGGCTGATTGCACGAACTTTGAAGGGTCCAAGACTTCTAAATTTTATTTTTTGCTTATGCCCCTTAACTGAGTAGAGGAGCATTAAGTCACCCTGTTCGAACTCGCGCTGCTTGATGTGCTGGTCAAACCAGTTCTTGCGTCGGGCTTTCTCACAGATCAACGCATGGGTGGCTAGAAGATGAGTCTTCGAGAGGCATTCGAGCTCAACTAGGCATTGTGTCCATGCCTCCTTCCCTTCCCATCGTTCTTGAAGCGCTATTCTCAGGCTAGGAACGAAGAATTCTAATGGTAGAATCACTTTTGTTCCATATGTTAGCCTAAAGGGGGTTTGACTGACAGCCGTTTTATAAGCTGTTCGGTAAGCCCACAGAGCTGCCATCAGTTGGTTGTCCCAATCGTTGCGTGAAGCAGAGACAACCTTGGTTAGGACATTAACAAGAATCTTATTTGTTGATTCGGCCTGGCCGTTTGCCTGAGGGTAGTATGGCAAGGATTTGCGATGGATGATGAGGAAGGTGGACACGATATGCGTGATCACTTCATTAATGAAGTGCGTGTCTTGGTCACACTGACCAGTTCGATGGGGCAGCCGAATCATGAAATCACTTGCTCCCATAAGAACTTACCAATCGTTCTAGCATCGTTTTTTCGTGTTGCTCTCGCTTCTGCCCATTTAGTGAGGTAATCCGTGGCCACAATAATGTACTTAGCCTACGAATACTATGCCGCAGGATTGATGGGTCCAATGAAATCAATTTCCCATTTTTTGAAGGGTTGTCGAGAAATAATCGGGGTTAATTCCATTTGATCCTTTCGAATTGGAACCTTTGTCCTCTAGCATTCGTCACAGTGCTTGACGAATTGTGCTACGTCGTGGAAAAGCGTGGGCCACCACAGTTGAGACTGCAACACTTTTCGTGCTGTCGTGTTTCCGCTAAAGTGCACTCTGGCAATGCCGCTGTGCGCTTCTAAGAGCACATCATGCATCTCATATTCACATATGCATCTGCGCAACAATCCATCTTGCCCCAGCCTATAGAGTTGGCCTGCAATCAACTGATAGGGCTGGATTTTAAGGATTAATCGCCTAAGTCGGGCTTTTTCTATCGGTCGATCAGGCAGTCCGTGCTCAAGCACTTGGACTATGTCATCTGCCCAATATGGTGTTAGATTAGCCTTAAATAGATCTCTCTCGCTGGAAAGGTTAAACATATGGGCGTCAGTTCATCAAAACAACACCTTGTCCAGTGGCTTCTCTGGTGGGAATGCATAACATGTGATCAGCCATGTAATGTTGTTTTCCCTTTCGTACCACCAAGGAGAAGTTGAACTCTAAAAGAGAAGGAGCCATTGAGCTATGCGTCCTGTAGCACAAGGTTTGTTTACTAGATAGAGCAAGGCTTGATGGTCCACGAAGAAGGTAAAGGGCATGGCCAAAAGATAATGCCGGAATTTCTTCACAGCGAATACCATGGCTAATCCCTCTCTTTCCATCATCGAGTAGTTCATTTCCGTCTCACTGAGTTGCCTGCTAGCAAAGCTCACTAGATAGTCTAAATTGTGTTTGCCAGGTTGGCACAACACTGCTCCCACGGCAAACTTAGAAGCATCGATATGCACGTGGAAGGTAATGGTCCAATCTGGGGCTTGTAGGATTGGTGCTGTGGTTAGAGCCTTCGTCAACTCTTCGTATGCCCGTTGGCATGCTTCGGTCCATTCAAAGACAATAAGCAGCTTGTACAAGGGTCTTGCGATCGACGCATAATTCAGTACAAACTGCCAATAGTATCCAGTATGGCCTAGGAAGCATTGAACTCCCTTGTAGTTGGTTGGGGGTGGAAGGTCAACGATGACCGTGACCTTCGAGAAGTCAGTGGCAATGCCATTCTTCGACACCACATGCCCTAGGATACATCCATGCTTCACCCAAAACTGGCACTTTAAGGGGTTCAAGGAGAGACAATATAAGCAACACCACTCGAAGACTGCTCGGAGTTTGTCTAGGTGTTTGATCCAGGTTGAGTGGACATAGAGGTTGTTGACAAAGACTTCTAACTCCTTGCGAAGCATGTCCTCAAAGATGGTACACATGAGGCGTTGGAAAGTGGCAGGGGCATTAGTCAACCCGAAGGGCATGACTATGTAGGGAAAGACACCCCACTCAATGGCGAAGGCCGTCTTAGTCCGCAGGATGCACTTACACCTGGTTGTACCCTGAGAAGCAGTCTAGAAAACTATAGGCTTCCTTGCCTGCCACTCTCTCAAGCATGTGCTCGGTGTACGGCAAACTGATCGTTGTCACTCTTGGTAGCAACGTTCACCTTCTTGTAATTGACACACACTCGGATTTTTCCATTCTTCTTCATCACTATGACTATGGGCGATACCCAGTCTGTGTGCTCAATTTCGTAGATGAATCCCGCTCTCATCAGCTTATCAATCTCTTCCTTGACAGCATGAGCATGTTTTTGATTCATACGGTACGGTCGCTCCTTGACCGACGTTGCGTCTGGCGTCATGGGTATGTTGTGAGTCATGACACTCGGATCTACGCCCTTAAGCTCTTCTAAGGACCAGGCGAACATGTCTATGTACTCTCACAAGAGAGCGACAAGACTCGTTTCTTCTTCATTAGTCAAGTCATCGACAATGAAGACTGGCCGGGGTGTTTCCCCTTCCTGGGCTAGGTCCACCTCCTTGACCTTGGCTGGTCCCTCGATTGGTTCGCTTATCTGCACTTGACGTTTGGCACCTAATAGGACTACCATCCTATCCCCTTTTTTGAGTTTCGTAAATCATTTAGGGAGGTCCTGCGGTTTTCATTGTTCTTCCATTCGTGTATCCCTGGGTTGTTTTGCCTATTCTTGCCTTAATTGTCTGTGCCTCAAGTGGACAGGTAGGTCCCCCTTGGTCCGTCTGGTTGTGGGAAGCCGAGGGATTTCTAGATCACTATTCGAACTAACCTCCGATTCAGAGTCGAACCCTCTGTCTTCGCTAGAAGAGGTGGTCTCCCTTGGTGGGCGCAGTTCAGATGGTGATTCAGTCCTAAATACTGATGTCATTCCTGGCTGGGCTAGTCCTACTTGCTCAAGGTCTATGGCTCCTACGTGTTCCAACCAGGCGTGATCACATTCCATGTGCATGACTCCTCGCTCCATCCTGAAGACGCTCTTTTTCTGCGGCTTGGAGTCTGTGCATATTTTCTCTATTTCTTGTCCTTCAGTGTCATATTCCACGGTATCTACCTCACCCTCACTTTCATCACTAAAGGATTGGTAGTCTTTGTATTCGTGGTTAGAATTCTCTTCATCAGACTGCTCGTCATCTCCTAGGGCTTGGTATATCTTTGTTCATTGGTCAGGAACCAGGGCCCTATACCGTTTGCTAGTGTGAAATTAAACCTAGTAGTCTCAACGGGTGGGTTTCCCCAAGTCTGAAGCACTGCGTGGCTAAGCATACTAACCCCAACCCCCGTGTCCATGATTCCTTTCCTAGTTGTATTGCCTAGGGCTAAAACCAGTAAGACTGCATGCATCTCGGAACCTTCCCAGAAGGCATTGACATGCAAGGATTTAGACATAGAGTGTAGCATCAAACTTGGTATTTGTGTCTCTACATCATGGTCATGAGGGTCTGTCGTGACCTGCTCTTGTGACCCTTCAACCCACTGCTTAAGATCTTGCCATAGGGTGGGGTGCTACCTAAGTAGATCTCCCAGGCTAAGTGTTACAAGGGTAGTCACCAACGTGGTCAGGAGATCGTTGGGTGTTTGTCTCTCTCCTTGCCTGGATCATCCTTACCAATGGCCGTGACTGAACCGCAGCCTTGATAGCGCCGAGGCTTGGCCTTAGTGGCACTGCTTGTGGTGCAGTTGCTTCTCCCGACTTTGGTTGTGGAGGTGAGGTTGGCGTACTTATGCTGGAGAGGTAATTGATTTCGTCCTCTAGGATGGGCTCAGCATCTTTTAGATGCTCTTGGGCTTCCTTCACCCATTTCCTTCATCTTTTCTATGGCCTCTAACTGTGCTTCAGATGTGGATATTCCCCTACCTTAGCGCTTCTCTTTTCAGCCGTCTTAGAGGCTGACGTCTCTGCCTCTACGTCAGAGACCTTCTTTCCAGCAGGCAGAGTTGTAGCACTTTCCGTTTTTAGTGCGATTTTAGCTTTCGGCCTCTTCCTTCTCCATCTATAGCTCTTTTTCCCTATCGAGGCTACATCAAGATTGCTAGGTCCTAGCAGAGAGATGCCGGCCTGCTTTGTTTGGGCACGGGTCATGACCCACAATGGGATAGGCGTGGCCTCCCCATCGTGGTTCTCGACACCAAACAACCCCACTGGGACAGATGGCTCGTTGGCTGAGCTAGATGATAGCTTTCGCCTTGGGCAATCGACGAAGAGATGGGTGATTCCGCACTTAGCACACCTTTGGTCAGCCTTGTCTCTGTTTCGCTGCTCCCTTTTAAGGCAGCGTGATGAGACATGACCTGGGTGACCACAAGTCCCAACAAGTAATTGGATCCTGCATCTACCCTCCTAGGCCTTTACCTCGTCCTCTTCCTAATGCCATCACCGGTACGGGGTGATAATCTATGAGGATAGTGTTGCCCTCATCATCATGCGAGACGTGAGGGCATATGTAAGCTTCTTCCTTGTTTGGTTCTTCCACATAGTGGACAGGAGCGTCACTCGGTGGATGGGTTACATAAGGACCAGACGGTCTAAGAATGCCTGTAGGATTTATTTCCATCCTAGGAACATCCAGCTTAATGTCGTTAGGCGCAGGGAGGGCCAATGGAGCTCCCCTTCCAAAAAATGGCTGCGGCCTGTTTGCTAGGTGAGGCTGGCTGTATGGTTGTGAGTATGGAAGTCTTCTTGGCAATCTACAATGCGCGACGTCATGACCGAACCTACCGCAGTTAGCGCAAGGTCTTGACCTAGGGTCTTGACACTCGACTGGCAAGTGGTTTTTGCCACAGTACACGCATCGGATGTATGGGCACGTTGGTCATCTCAAAATGTCTTGCAACTTGGCTAGTTCCATCTTAACATTAGCCAAGTCTTGGTTCATCTCGATGGTTCTCCCCTTATCCTGGGATGATGAGATTGATTGCTCACTCGAGGCTGACTCTCTCTCTGAGCTTCGCGAGTTGGTCTCTTCTAGGTTCGCACTTTTGGAGCTCCGCTCCTTCAGCTGATCATCAACTCGGATAGCTTCCTCAAAGACCCTAGCTAGCACGTCTCCCTGCAAGCTCGAGTTGCTTGCCAAAGCCTTATATAGTTCCTTGTTCTGAATCCCGCTGATGAATACAGTTGATACTACTCTTTCAATCGGCCGTTCTCCAGTAGGGATTCTCTTGAAGAGGCTCCGCACATGGGTCACGTAATCGCAAATGTCCTCCTTCTCTTTTTGCTTGACGTTCATCAAGCGTACTAGTAGATTATCGGAGTATCCGGGCTCGGCAAATCTCTTAATGAAGATATCCTTTAGGCCATCGAAGTTGGCTCGCTCTGCGTTATCTAAGCTCGTATACCACGTCCTACCCTTATCGCCCAGGCAAAGCCCGAATGCTTGAGAGCATTGAGTCAGGTCGTTGAGGCCGTTGGCTTCGTAGACTTGCTCGAACTACTCAACAAAGCTGTATGGATCGGTTGGTACTTATCAAGTTGCTTGGCAACAATAGGGATTTTAGATTGGCTCTTCGAGCCCTGGTTTGCACCTAATCTTGCGAGCAACGATGTCACTAGAGCCGTGGCACTTTGCTTTGCAGAGCTGTGTTATCGAGCAGCTGCTTCATGAGAAGCTCACCCAGCATTAAGTCTCCTTCTAGTGCTCTCTCATGGTCCGTTCGATTTCTGCCAGGTAGGTTCAGTACCCGCTGCACCTCTCACAACTCCATGCTCTGCCTTTGGCTCCTAGCCTGCTAATCCCTATTGTATTTAGCCATGCCTTGCAATGCTTTGCGGGCCAGCTTTCTCTCCTCTTCTAGATCTGCGATGATAGCGTCTATTATCCTGCCGCGGTGCTCATACCAGGCATGAGCGTTGTAACTGCCGACGAGTTGCTGAATAGCATCTGGAAAGGCTCCTAAGTCAAATTCCTCATTAGATCTGTGGTCTGAACTTTCTGCCATCATCGAGTTATCGTGATCCACCAAGCTATCGATTAGGTTCAGTAGACTTGTCAAATCCACTTCGTCGGCACCCCTTGCTTGGTCCTACTTTTGCACGTTGATGGTTTGTCTATGTCTTGGGTTCTTTCCTACTGGTGGGTTCCTTGAGTGGTTTATCTAGGTGAGTTCCTTCAGATACTGAATACAATCCTCAATTTATGGCCACTCAATGTGTGCGTCTTTTCCTTTGCACTTGTGCTCAATCAATCTTTCAGTTTCCTTAAGTGTTCTTCAAGTGCGAAAATTCAGGGTGAGTGCAGCAACTAATTTCTAGGCATCCTGCGCACTCTCGCGTTGTTTCGAGCCTAATAGGCTTGTTGGTTTTCTGGCCGTCTTGTCAGGGTTTAGGGTTTCTCTAATATGTTGCGTCATTAGTTTTTGGTCCAATCAAGCTTTACCACTCAGCGGTTTGTGTCTAAGTCTCTAGGTCTTGCTACTGCCTACTTCTAGCTACTAAGCGGTTGCGCCCTACGATTTTGCCTATTTCGTGTGCTAGAATCAAGTTCTGAGCATCCTGAGGGCTTTTGACAGTTTGCATTGCTGAGTTCTAGCCGGGTCAGGTCAAATTTCTAAAAATTTGACAAAAATCTACACTCGGCCCAACTGGTCCGAATTACAGGGTCCGAGTGGGTCACTCGAACGGGCCGAGGCGCATGGGCCGAGGGCCGAATTCGGGACTTGGACAAGGTGGACTCGGACGGGCCGAGGAGAGGACTCGGACGAAGTCACTCGGATGGATTGGCTCGGATGGGCCGAGTGGTCGATTCGGACAAGGTTGCTCGGACATGCCGAGGCAATAGGGTCGAGGAGGCAAGTGGGTTGAGGGTCGAGTTCGACATGTGGCAGGTTTTCGAATTGGTCCACGGTCTGAATGGTAGACTCGGACGGGCTGAGCAGGAAAGTGGGTCGAGTGGGCCGATTAGGGTTGGGTCCAGTGGGCCGAGCGAAATAGGGCCGAGGGCCAATCCTAGGACTCGGCCTAGAAGTGACCATTCGAATGGGCCGAGCGCGGCGCATGTCAACAGCGCGAGTTCGATTTCGATCGTTTCTTGTGATTTACTCAATCGTATCAGGCACAAACCTCCAGATACTACCTAAGGGGGTAAGGGAAGGGATTCATATACCTGGATAGAGTGGTGGGATCGTCGTTGGTGCGATCGAATCGAATCGGGCAATAGTGCTCTCTCTCTCTTTCTCTCTCTCACTGAAATGGTTGCAAATGAGTTCTCCCTTGGCCTCTTGGCTCTTATATCCCTTCTTGGGTATGGTGTTGACACCCCCTATCACTCACTTGCCGATCTTAGGCATCACCATCGAGCTTTTTGCAATTTTTTGCACGATTTTTCCCCAGTTTTGCCCTGTTTTGCAACAGTAAACCCTACCCTTCTCCGGTGCGATTTCCTAATCCTAACCTACTCTAAATGCAATAAGAATTGAAAGAAAAATATTAAATGATTCCTTCATGTTTCCCAATCATCAAACAAACAAAATAACCCAAAATACTTACTTTTTTTGAATATAAAAACACCCAAACTTCCTACCTATCTCAAGCTCCATTTCGGGGATGAATCCCTTGCTTCGATGCTCGATATGAGGCGCGCAAGTACTCAAGCTTGAATCCGTTGGTCCCGGCAATGGAACCAAAATGTGGGAGCTTTCACTCTACCACCAAGACCCACGGACCGCTTATTGTTTCAAGCATTCCAAGCGAGCTCTAATGGCTATCTCTCACCTAGCCGACGCGCTGTCGATCCTACGAGTGTAGTGAGCTTACCGTAGTGCCGATATGAGTTGCCTCCTCTCTCACACACGCCGGTAGCTCCACGATCCTAGATGCTAGCTCAAGCATCCTCAAGCCTCCTCCACCTCCAAGCTCCATCCTCCATAGCCGTGCGCGCAAGAAGAGAGAAGAGAAGAGAAGAAGAGAAGAGGAGATGGTGAAGAGCTTCACCCTCTTGATCCCTCACTCTCACTCTCACACACACACTCCCTCGCACTCTCACACTCACTCCCTCAAGAGCACACACAAGCAAGAAGATGAGAAGGAGAGAAGAAGAAGAAGACTCTTGTTGCCACACACCAAAAGAATGATCTCTTATTCACTTTTTAAACTTTATATATACAAACCCTAAAATCCCATGGGCACCCATCCCTTTTTTACATGACCGGCCATTGTGGCAAGGCCCTTTTTCCATTTCCCTCTTCTATCCTTGTGCCTCTAGCCTACACCCATCTAATATTTTACAATTGGCATAGGAGGGAGCCTGGCGCTCTTTTACAAGAGTTTTTTGAGTTTTTTGAGGCGCCTTTTCATTTAAGGTTGCGCTTTTTGCCCTGGTTTATCTTTAGAGGCTGCCTGCATGTCTTTGCTCTTTTTCCATCTTCCTTTTTCTTTTTCCTCCATTTTTCCGCCATCTCGATCCATTTTTCCACCACCTCGACTTGGGGTTAACAGTAGGCCACTTTCCTTTATGTTGTATCTTATCTATACTTTGTGTACATTGTCAAAAAGTATGGAAGAAGAAGAAGAAACCAGTAAGAAAACGTTTTGCCCTCCATCTCTCTTCTTGTCTCTTGAGTGAGCTTCTCCTTATGCATTCTGTGTGTGTTCAGCATAGCATCTTGAGCAAGTCCCCCCACAACGCGATTCTTGACATGATATCAGAGCTGCACCACTGATTGAGGCTGGTTTTTAAGGCTAAAGCGAAGGAGAGGAGCCAAGGATTTGAGCAAGCAAGCAATGGGTAAGAAGCTCTTCCATTCTCTACTTCTTCTCTTGGATAATGCCTGTGGAGGCACCGGAAGCAGGGCAAAGCAAAAATATCAAATTGCAATGAGATTTGGTGTGCATGAAGAGCGTTGTTTATTCTACAGAACAGCCCTTATAAGGGCTGACCCGCTGCTATTTTGGCCATCTGAGGTCATTTTAGGCCCTGTTTTAGACTCGCAAGGTTGCGGACAGTAGTTCAAGGTATCCTGCAATTTCAGCTGTGTCTGCCATATACAGGTGCACAGGTTACAGATTTTAGATCTGTAAGTTCAAAGGTGTTTATCAATGAATAAACACAAGTTATTACAGATTGCATATATTGTTGAGCAGACAATGAAAAAGGTTATCTAGTGTATTGTTGTTCACTACAAGTCGAAGATTGTAGAAGACTAGCTTGCTATGTTATATCCTTGTTTGTGATAATGCCAGAGAAAAGTGGAAATCCCATTATTGAGAAGCTCAACAAGAACAGATCACCTACTGTCTCTAATTCAGTAGACAATAAAGGAGCTCTCTCACTTTGAGGAGACTCAGGATGAGCATCGACAATTACTTGATTAGCACCTCTACTTAGAACCACTCGACCGGCAGGTATATCGACTTGACAGTCTGTTTGTAAGATCCAAGGCCTACCTAGCAAAACTCGATAGCTAGGACGTCCTGCAAATCTTATCACCCTAAAGTCCAAGAAACATTCTACACTTGCAACTGTAACATGGACCTTAGTAACGCAACCTTCTGGTTGTCTTAGACTATCATCACCCATTCTCAGAAGGGTGGAGCTGACTTTCTGGATGCCTAGACCCAACCTCTCCATCAACTCTGAACTCATGATATTGACGGAGGATCCAGTGTCTACAATGGCATGTTCCACTAATATTCCATCCACATAAGCTGGAACCCTAGGGCAGTTCTTTTCAACATGGTCAAACCAATCTTCTCCTACTCGTGCTATGCCCAAGGGTTCTACAATATACCCAATACGCAGGATCTTCTTAAATTCCTTGCGTACTCCTGGAGATAATTTAATCAATTGCAAGAGGTTCACATCTAGTTTAACTTCGCAAAGAGAACTCGCTAAATCAAAGTCATGATAAGTAGCCAAAGCCCTCTTTTCTCGCTAAACCATCCTCTCTTTTGGTCTTTGGACCTGTTTCGGTGCTTCTTTCTTAGCTCTTGCCTTCTTTCTTGGCACTTCCTCATCCTTCTTAGGGTCAACTTTCTTGTCAACCGGCCTTAGCGGTGTTGAGATATCGAGCTCCACTCGTGATATGCCAGGGTGACTGTTGTGCATTTATATCACCGACTTATCAGTTGCAGATGTGGTTGGTACACCGCCCATGAATAATAGCTAAATGATAGCTATCCTTATCTACTCTAGTTTGTGGCTCAGTTAGTATGCCACCTTAGTTAGTTGAGTTTGGTTTGAGACCCATATATAGGGTTCTTCTATTTCTATGTACTAGAGTTCTTTTGGCTTACACAACTAAGAAGAGGAAAACTGTTTTCAGCCTCCACCCTTGTGTGTATTCTCCCATTGTACAAGCAAGAAAGCTACAAGTGAGACTCCTTCTCTCCCACAAACTTGACATGGTATCAGAGCCTTGTTCGTGGTAAGGAGCTCAAGAAAACAAGCCAAGTTCGCGGTGTTCTGGTAAGAGGACCAGTATTACTTTCATTTTTCTGTTTTGGGAGCAAGTCTCTGTAGGTAGCACAGCCGAAAAGTGCAAGAGTGCATTGTCTCAGATTGAGACGCCCTTCGCGGTGTAGCAAGAGGGCAATATATGCTGCGGGCGTGGGCTTTAGCCCTCGATTGCTCTGTTTTTTTTATTTGAGGCCATTTTGGGGCCTATTTTGGAGGCGGAAGTTTTCTACACGCACTCAAGAAAAGACCCTGTTTTATGCTGTGCGACCACTGTTCTACAGGTCGGTGAAAAGTTATCACAGAAATTACATCATATGCTTGTGTGCAGAGACATTGGGAGTTACAGAATCATCCTTGTTTCCTGTTTATGCAAAATCATCACTAGGAAGTGACTGTGTGGTCAAATACCACTTTCGTCAGTTTTGCAGATTTGCCCTTGTGAGGGTGAAGCTATGTTTTTTGCAGTGACAGAATTTCTTGTAGTGTTCTGTAATGGCGTCTGATTCTCTTTCACAGATTGCAATTGAAAAGCTTGACAAGAACAACTTCCAAGCATGGAAGTTTAGAATGACAAATTTCCTTATGGGAAAAGGATATTGGGAATTTGTTGCAGGAAATGAAGAAGAACCAGTTCTTCCTGATGTTCCCAATCAACAACAAATGCATGCATTTAAAGCATAGCATGAGAGAGCCAGGAAAGTTATGTATTGGCTGTCTATCAGTATTTCAGACTCTATGATTGTGCATATTCAGGATGCAAGTACGCCAAAGGAGGCATGGGATACTTTGTCAAAAATGTATAGCATAAATACGCAAGCCAAGAAAATGTAGCTCAAGCAAGAGTTGCATAATGTGCAAAGAGAAAGTATGAGTATCAATGACTACCACATGAAGGTGAAGAAGATTGCAGATGCACTTGCTTCCATTGGGTCACCAGTGGAAGATGATGATTTAGTTTCTATGACCTTGAATGGTCTAGGAAAGGATTATGCACAGTTTCGGACATCCATTTCAGTTCGTGAAAGATTTTCCGATTTTGAGGAGTTGATTGCTCTTCTAATTTCTGAGGAGCAGAGAAATGGTGGTGCATCTTCTTCAGGAGGAACTTCAAAAGAAGCTGTCTTCTACTCAAATGCTGGAAGAGGTAGAGGCAAAGGTAGAGGAGGCCGATCTGGAGGCCGTGGTAGAAATCAGAATATGCAGCAGACTCAAGAAAACCAGTCCTATGGAGGAGGATGTGGTAACTCTAGAGGCAGGAAGAGCCAAAGAGGTCGTGGTGGATGGCAAAGAGGGCAAAATGCAAACAGCAATGTTGAATGCTACTACTGTGGTAAAATGGGTCATATGGCTAAAGACTGCTATAAAAAGCAGAATGACATCATGAATGGAAAATTGCAACAAGGGAATTATGCACCTTCTAGTAGACAGGGTGATGACAGAAATGAGCATTTGTTTATGGTGCAGCACATGAACAATTCTGTGACAAGTGCAGAAGAAAGCAACGAAGTGTGGTATGTTGACTCAGGTGCATCAAACCACATGACAGGTCATGCAGAATGGATGCAGGATGCAAGAAAAATGAAAAAACCAGGATTTGTGGAGACTGGTGATGATACTGCACATCCTATTGTGCAGATTGGAAAATTTTCTTTGTCTATGCAGTATGGGAAAAAGAAATACCTGTCAGATGTATTTCATATCCCGAATATCACCAAGAATCTAGTTTCTGTTCGTCAAATGGTTGAGCAGGGCTTGCAGGTAAGATTTAATCCTCATGGATGATTTGTTGAGGATATGAAAAATAAAGGTTGCTTGATAGCAAAAGGAAAGAAGAAGGGCAGAATGTTTACATTGGATGCAGACATGCCTGAATTGAGTGCAGCAATGTTTGCACATGGGACCGGTGTAGTTGCAGATATTGATATCTGGCATAAACGCATCGGTCATGTTAATGTACAGCGACTTAAATCAATGCAGGCCCAAAATATTATTGTAGGATTGCCTAAATTCAAGGTTGCAAAAATGCATAAAGTATGTGAAGCCTGTCAGTTTGAAAAACAGACAAGGAAACCATTTCCTAGACATGTTGAAGAGAGTAAGAAGCCATTGGAATTAATCCACTCTAATGTGTGGACTTCTAAAACTACATCTCTTGGAGGCTGTCATTATTTTGTCACTTTTATTGATGACTATAGCAAAAAAATTTGGTTGTATTTTATGAAAAAGAAAAGTGAAGTTTTTGGGCATTTCAAAACTCTTAAAGCTATGGTTGAAAAAGAAACAGGCCTGCAAATAAAATGCCTAAGGTCAGATGGAGGGGGAGAGTACTTCTCAAATGAGTTTGCAAGGTTCCTGCAGGAGCATGGCATAAAGCAGCAATATTCATGCAGTCATACCCCACAACAAAATGGAATTGCAGAAAGGAAAAATAGGCATATTGGAGAGGTATCTCGTGCCATGCTCAATGAAAAAGACCTGCCAGATTTTTATTGGGCTGAGGCAGTTGCTACAACAGTCTACATAATGAACAGGACTCCCACTGCAGCAATACATGGGATGACTCCAGAGGAGAGGTATACTGGTAGGAAACCAGATATTTCTCATTTGAAATTTTTTTATTGCATTGCCTATGTTCATGTGCCAAATGAGTTGAGATCCAAGTTGGATCCAAAAGCTAAGAAGTGCATCTTTATTGGTTACTCTTTGTAGCAGAAAGGGTATAGATGCTATAACCCTTCTACTCATAAGTTTACAGTGAGCAAAGATATTGTTTTTTATGAGATGAGTAGCTGGTATAAACTAGTAAATGTGATTGATAATGTAGATGCACAAAATGGTAATGATGCATAGAATTCACAGCAGCAGTCACAAGATATTAGTGGACCTAGAGCGTCCTCTAGCAGTGGTTCACATTCTTCGCCATGGACAGGCAAATTGAGATCAGGAGAATCTTCTCAAAGCAATGCCGATAGTGGTATGGAGGTATCACGAAAAGGCAAAGAGAAGGTAGATTAGCCCATGTTTGATGTGAATGCAGGTCACTCTTATGTGGATGGTGAATCCAGTGGCTCAGAACAGAGCATTGATGATGAGTTGGGTATTCCTTCTATTGTTACACCTAGAGTAAGGAAGACCAGGGATGTTTTGAGAGCACCTGAAAGTGAGCCTACTTTGCATAGGTCTACCAAAGCTAGGTATCTTGTGGATAGGCTGAAATATGATAGATTTACAGCCATTCACTATGCATATATAGTCAAAGTGATACAAGAACCAGAACCCACTTCTTTTGAGCAAGCCATGGGAAAAGAAAAATGGGAGAAAGCCATGGATGAAGAAATGGATGCCTTGGAAGAAAATGCTAAATGGGAGTTGGTACCTTTGCCTAAAGATAAGAATGCAATTGGCTGTAAGTTGGTTTATAAGGTGAAGCACAACGCAGATGGTTTTGTGAACAGATACAAGGCAAGATTAGTAGTCAAGGGGTATGCACAAACATATGGCATTGATTATGAAGAAACATTTAGTCCGCAGTCACTTGGAGCAGCAAGAAACAACCTACAGTTGCCTTGTCGAGCACATAGGCTGAGTACAGGGGTGCAGCAATGGCTGCATGTGAGGTAACTTGGTTGCATAAGCTACTTTATGATATGCATCAGCCTACAGATGGGCCAGTTGTCATTTATTGTGACAACATGAGTAGTATACACTTGGAAAATAACCCAGTCTATCATGCTAGAACAAAGCACATTGAGGTGCATTATCACTATGTGCGGGAGAGGGTTTTACTAGGTCTTATTGATCTAGTTTATGACAACACAAAGGATCAGGTAGCTGACATATTCACGAAGGCATTGGGCGCAGAGAAGCTGCGCAAGTTCATAGACCTGGTTGGTGTGCAGGAATTGGGATTGAGCTCGAGGGGGAGTGTTGAGATATCGAGCTCCACTCGTGATATGCCAGGGTGACCGTTGTGCATTTATGTCACCGACTTGTCAGTTTGCAGATGCGGTTGGTACACCGCCCATGAATAATGGCTAAATGATAGCTATCCTTATCTACTCTAGTTCATGGCTCAGTTAGTATGCCACCTTAGTTAGTTGAGTTTGGTTTGAGACCCATATATAGGGTTCTTCTATTTCTATGTACTAGAGTTCTTTTGGCTTACACAACTAAGAAGAGGAAAACTGTTTTCAGCCTCCATCCTTGTGTGTATTCCCCCATTGTGCAAGCAAGAAAGCTACAAGTGAGACTCCTTCCTTCTCTCCCACAATCTTGACAAGCAGTCCCCCTTCCATGCTAGGACTCTGGACTTGCGTCCCCTTATTCCCTTGTTTAGGGTTTGCCTCAACCGGTTTTGCATTATCTTTATCAACCTCTTTAGCCTTTTGGCCTCTTGTCACGGCTCTTAAGTTAGAGGTTTCAGCATCATTGACTCGTAAAACCTCAATAAGGCTAACTCCGTTGCCTTGTGGTAACTCTTCTATAGTTGTTTTTCCCCTCTGCAATATTTGTCTTGGTGCATCATTTTGCTGCAAGTTATTTCCTTGCGCTTTATGATTCACAGGACCTGGCTGTTTACTCCCTTGTTGGAGAGAACTAATCTTACTCCAACAGGTAGCACCTAAATGGCCCGACTTCCCACAAATATCACATTTAACATTTGGACAGTTTCTGGGGAAATGCTGTCCACCACACCATTTACAACTGAATCTAGAGGGTCCACCCTCTTCAGGGCGTTGACTCCCTATCAGATTTTGTTGCTTCTTCAAGAAATTAACGTCGACACCTGTTTGTCGATATTGTTCAGAAATCATATCGGTATAATGCTTCATCATGTCCTTAACTTCGCCAAGGACATTAGATGCACTCAACTCATAGCCTCGGTCATCGACCCGTCGTTCCATTGGCCTAACAATCTGATTTGGCATTGGCTGTTGACCCACAGGAACAACATTTGAATTTGAAACTTGGCCTCCAACATTTGGTGGAGCCAACTAACTTGCCATAGGCATAGTCACACTGGGAGGAGCTGGCAGTAAAGGTACATTCTGAACCATACTCCCTCTCCCATTGTGGTTAGTCATATGCATCCCTTGACTTCCATTCGTCAATGATGGATTGCCGCCAGTTACTAAAACCCCCATTAACATTCATTCGAGAGGAGTAGGCCGTTTGTAATCGTGCTTCTACTCCCTCTGCCCGCGTAATAGCGGTGTCTATATCTGCCAAGGCCACACTACTCAATTGTACTTGGATATTAAAATCCAACCCATGGAAAAAGTATTGCAATTGGGCAGTCGGCGGAATGGGAATGTAAGTTTGCAACTTACGAAATACTTCCTTCAACTTCTTGGCATATGCTTTCACATTCTCGTGAGGATCTTGGCGCGTTACATTCAAGACCCGCAACCAATATTGGCCACCTCTTTCAGGGGCATATTCCACTCGGAAAGCTGTATAGAATTGATTAATGGTGGTTATGGTTCCAGACTCTATGCTGTGATACCATACCGCAGCACTTCCTTTTAACGTCATATTGAAGAACATCATGAGATGTCCCTCGTCTTGGATGCGATAATTGAACATCAATCTCTGAAATTCAAAAATGTGAAATTCTGCATCCTCTTCTGCTAACCCATTAAAAATGGGTAAGGGAACTCCTAAGGCTGGTAAATCTGGCGTCCCTGCAGGAATCGCAATAGGTTGTGCCACGGTGACAATCGGATTAGCAGTAGGAGCTTGAACTAACGGATTCACACCCCCACTTGAAGTGGGTAAACTTGGTGGAGGAGAGGAAGAACTTATGCTTCCTCCTGCACCTAACGGAATAGGTGGAGCAGCTGGGTGACTAGGACCACTGCTTCGTATACGAACTAGGCTACTCCTTTGAGGAGAATGACGGCTTATGATCTCTAACCGCCGCCTAGCCCTCTCAGCACGTTCTGCTTTCTGGATTTCGGCTTGACGGTCCTTGTCAGAGGACATAAACCAACTTCCTTTTGGTCCCTAAAAACCCTAGATCCGAAAGCCACCACTTATAAGTGGCTCCCGGCAAAGGCACCACTGATGGGACCTGAAATGGAACGGCACTGGCTATAGCACTAGCCGGACCTCATGCTCATGACACACAAATACCCTCACGGCCTCGTGGACCAGGAGCGTCAATCTAAGGGTGAAGGACAAACTGCCCTAAAGCTTAATTCATGCGTTTATAGTTCATAGTCCAACGTTTCCCTAAAACTCCTCAGAGGGAGAACCCTTATACATTGGCAATGCCACGATCACACACATATAGGAGGCACTCCACCGACTAATAGTCGGAGCCCCACTGCAGCTCTGCTACATCTCAGGGATTGGCCCTTTGATGCACTGCTAAACATATAACACAAACGAGCACAAACTCCTCTCAAGGTACCAATATTTTACGTTCCAGGATGTACCATTCCTCACAACAATTTCCCTTTAGGACCCAACGACTAACCTACAACTTGGGACGTCCTCTCACCCTCATCGTTGGTCACAACCTAAGGAAGACAGGTGCCATGCATCCAGGAGGTTTTTCTGATACCTTTTAATTATTATGCTTAATGCAAATCATGTATGGCTATGTGCTCAGACAAAAGAAAAATCAGCATCGTGCATGGTGCATAAAGCATTCTTTTCATGAATTTCACTAGCACGTACTGCGTTGAGAGGAGACACCGAGCCATATGCTCATACTACCATCCTCTTTATTTAAACAGTTTCCTATATGCCACGTGCAATGCATAAATCAAATCTTTTCTTATCTTTCAATGTTTCAGCCCCTTTTCATCCAACTCTTAGCATTTTGCATCATTGATCAGTTAGATAGGGTTTCTATGCATTCTTCCCTTTTAAAAGAACGATAAATACGCACAAAACATAGAAACAGGGACAAACTGAGGCCAACCTCGTGCTTTGCCATCGTTATACATTGTACAAACATAGACATAATTTTTTCTAATTTTTCTCAGCCCATTTTTCATTTTTTCCTAATTTTAAACCCATTTTTTTCATTTTTGGGTAATTTTTCCTATTTTTCTTTAATAAATAATGATTGAAAATGAAGGTTGATTGTGGGTTGTGGCCCTTAGGTTCATTGATAGCAAAAACTCAGATTTAGTTGGTGTGACATATCATATTTCTCATTTATATAGCAGAACACCCTATTTTACCCTTAAAACGCGTGTGTTCATGTATTTTAACACTAATCCGGCCATGTAGCCTTATATTTTCTGATTTTCAGAGCATAAACTGATCAAAATCATGGTAAACAATGTCATAAAGAACTTTCATCCCACATGAACAAGATTTTATAAAGCAAATATCATAAAAAGATCATTTTTCTTCATAAAAATAGCATTACCGCTTATTTTCAGGTCTCGGTTTCTTGGTCTTGATTATGGGACTAATTTCCAACATGCATTTAATACTCAGCATCTTCAATAACAGCACTCTTCATGTCTTCATCCATCCCGAAGCAATCCGGTCTCATTCGGACAAGCTTTCCTCCATCATTCTTCATTGTCTTCTTCCACGCAAGAACAACCCCTTAGGGGAGAGAGAGGGAGGAGAGAGAAATACTGAAATCAGAGATCTCCATTGAGGCCACCATTTGACGGGCGAGAGGCGGCGATAGAGTCAGCATCTAGGGGGGAATCAAGGCCCATGATCATTGGGGGGGGTTGTTTGCAGGCTGCATCTTCCATGATCAAGATATGGGGCGCAAATTTCGGCCGCCTGCTACCCACGTTTTCTCCACGCCTACATCACGTTTTTTCCCCAAAGTTTCATGTTACATCAAATTTTTTGGCTCCCAAAGGTCACTAGCCACTTGGCCCATATTTTGTCCACCTCTTGATATCTTAACCGGTTTCTTGGCCATTTCCCCGCGTCCGGTGTCCAAATCGAGTGCTGTAAATTTTTGTGCGTCCGGCTTGACATCCCGCATTGGCCGAAAACTCTTGACAACCTGCACGGCAGTCTGAAAATTTATCAAAAATCAACGAGTGTCGCTCGGCGCCTTTAAAGCACTTGACGCTTAAAATCGTCCTAGGTCAAGCCGCCGCCTTCGACGTTGAATATTTTTTCCTTGATATTCGTAATTTTTAGCTATTTTTAAGCACTTCTCGGCATCAAAACTCCGCTCTCAAGCCACCATCAAAATTACTCAAATAGACAAACACTTCATTACACTCCACTATATCCTCAAATATGTTTGGAGGATTGTTGAGTATGTTCAAGTCTAATTAGAGAAAATATTGGATTTTTTAAAGAAAAAAATCTAAAAAACCTTCAAACACAATAGCAAGAAATCTAAATACCTCCAACACTTATTTTTATTTCTTCCAACAACAAAGTGAGTACTCAAAAAATGAGTAGAAGAGATGTGATGTAATATATCATTATGCAAAGACAATATTCCAAAGGCTACAAAACTCCAGCCTACAATTTAATGGTACTTACAATATATATACTGACATGCTTGGATCACACTAAACCAAAATTATCAAAATTAAAGGGACATAGAAGTTTACAAAAAGTTTTTATTCACTCTTTATAAGAAATTTTACAAGGAATCCACTATCGCAAGGATATGTGGAGAAGCACATTGCTTACATGTCAGGGATTGTTCACTATGAGTCATGACTTTTCTATCATCTAACTTGAAATAGAAGTTGCACATGGACTCATTGGATATTAATTGGATTTCTTGTCTCAGAAAAGAAATGGGCCAATGACTCTCTATGCTGACTACAAAAGGATTATAGCCATTCCACAAGATAACCATCCATATCTATGAGAGCTATGTGTGTCTCATCTCGGGTATCTTGATCCAAGCTCACCCATTCCCCTCACAAAAGTCTCCATCTTCTATATCGAAAGTGAATGCATAGAGTTTGTCTAGTGATAAAATACATGTAATTAAAACAAAAAATATGGTAAGTAAAAGTGACTAACATAATAATTCATCTAAGCAATACCTATATCGATTAAATCAAGTCATACAATTCAATAAAAAAGTTTTATATAAATGTAAGATCTGATTGGTTGACCCTACACTCGATCATCTCATCAAAATGTGTTCTTTTGATCTACCATAACTCACCCAATAGCTGACTCATCCATTCCTCGGATAGACACTTGCATCGATAAGTAATCTTTGTTTTCTTCAGTACCTCACATGAACCAAACAAATGTGCAAACAATAAAAATGAAATAAACCAACTAAGATGCACATCTTTGGAGCATGTGGTAGGTTTCATAGCACTATTGATTTCATATTTTATCTTCAACTTACATGCTCCTGACAACTCCAAGCTACCAATCAACCATTCACAACTAGATAATGGTGGCAAAGGGACATGCTGCAATCTTTGACTTTCTACTATGTACAATGAATTGTAAAAAAAGATATTTTGAGTTGCAAGCTGACTTGTAGAGTTATTATCATAGATTAAAGAACCTATATCTTCATACCAAACATGTATCTTGTCACCCAAACATTCCACATTGTGCCATTTATGCAAAGTCAATGGATATAGAGCTATTAGTAAAACACCTTTGACTTAGAACACTCCGAAGATGATAAAAAACAACTATGATGCAAAAGAATAAGCAATGATAAAATTTAGAAACTTTCTGTTTTGTTTATATTTTACAATGTAGTTCTGGTCATGTACACAGGTTTTTTTATGTGTATAAACATATTGGATCAACACTTTTGTTGTTGTACTTCTCCCATTAAATACTTTTCTAAACTCTAAATTTCTACCTTTCCAATGTTTGCTGGGGTCTGCAACATCCTTATACTTGACCTTGAAACCTCCTTGAGTACTTGGATACATTGAAATCCAATCCAACTTATAGTATTTATTACAAGTCCAATTACCACTACTATCTTTCCTATTGAAGACCTTCATTGCAAGTATGTTACCAATGTTTTTCCTCCGTATGAAGGCATCTATATTAGCAAGTTTTTATGTGCTTTTATTATTACATGTAAGTGAATTTATCCATATATAGAATCATTAGTATAATAATATTTTCATACACAAGCATCCCTTTGTCATTTCACATATACAATTTTAATATTATACAATGCTACGAGATTATAGCACTCAAGCTATCTCATGCTATTCCATGGTTTTAGAATCTAAATAAAATTCGTCTAACAAGATAAAAAACTAACAAATATTTTCTTATTTATAGCATTTTAATTGTGGACTTCTAAATATAAAAATCATTAACATTGCAAACTTAATGTTCAAATCTATACTAGACATTTCTTCCCATCGATCCTAACTAGATGTCAACAACAATATTTCATAAAAAATACTCATAGCTAAAACAAAATTTTAAATTTAATCATTGTAGAGAGAAAGTGCCTCAGAAACTTTGTAGCCCTCAATTCTAAGGCTGTTAAAAAAGAAGTTGATTTTTGGATAATAGGTGTATCTCGCTGAGATGGAGGTCTAGGATGCAATAGCAAAAGGTAGTTTAGCTTAGAATATGCATAATTTGTAAGTGTTTTCTCCAAATGTAATGATATTTAACAATGAAGTAATTTTTTTAAAAAGACATTGTACTTGTAATTCTTTTCGCAAAGAAGCCAATAGATGTCGAACAAGAAATTGAGCTACTACAAGATCATTGTTCCTTCACTATGAGATTCTTCGAGGACAAAAATAAAAGAAATCTTAGGTCAAAGCATGCATATAACTTACATAGGCTTTGTCCAAATGAGTTGAAATTTAACCATGGAGCAATAGAAAAAAATGACAATATACCTATGGCTCTCTTTGTAGAATGTTGAAGAAGTTGAGCTCTCAAAAAATCATTGATCTTCACTGTGGGAGATTCTTAAAGTACAAATGCAAAAGAATGCTTAGTATGCATATAACTTGTATAGATTTTGTCCAAATGAGATGAATTTTGACTATGGAGCAACAAAAAAACGAGACAACATACTTGTACATTTATTTATAGAGAAATCAAAAGATGTTGCAAAAGAAGTTGAGTATTTAAAAGATCATTATTCTTGACTATGAGAGACTCCTAGAGTACCAAAACAAAAGAAAGCTCGTGTCAGAGCATGCACATAACTTACATAAGTTTTTTCTAAACAAGATAAAACTTTACCATAGAATATCCATGGAAGAGAATAATATACTTATAAATTTTTGTTAACTTGAAAATCTCAAGGCTTTTATAGAATAAGCTCCGCTCTCATAAAAAATAAGAAACTCACTTTATGTTTGTGTAGAGACATGAAATTTCTCAGGGCTATAGATATGACAAGCAACAATGAGACTGTAAAATTTCATTATGAAAGAAGACGCGGGGAAAGAAAACTGATAAATTTGAGTTTTTCCTAAGAAAGAGGGGGAAACTGAAAAGGGGAGATATGAAAAGTTAAACATGAAAAAATGAGAAAATAAAAATTTGAGTCACTATCTTTCAAGAAGTGATAGTCTTAATGTATTCCCCGCATTTATCCTTATTTTATTGTTGAGGGAAGATTTGGGCCAAGATACGACTAAAAGATTCATGCTACATGAATCTGGAATCCTAGCTCTCTCATTGGTCAGGCCTATTTTTGTTTATTCACTTCTTACGGGGCAAAAAGGAGAGTCCATATTTCTCCTAATGGTAGCATACACTAAAGATTTACACTATAACCTTTGAAGTTAGGGATAAGGGTAAGCAAACATTAAGGTGGAGCAATGAGAAACTTGATGTGAGGTGAGGAAGGTAGGAGAATATCCTCAAAGAGGGGAAGGAAGCTTCTTGTTGTGAGGAGAGGAAGGTAAGAGAATATTCTCAAAGAGGGGAAGGAAGAACAAGGGTAAAGAGGGGGAGGATGATTGGGGAAGCCAAATGGTAGTGTGAGGGGGAGAGAAGGGGAGTGTATGCCACTAGAGAGAGAGAGAGAGAGGTTTGATTCTCATTCAGTGAATTGTTTTTAAAATTTTCTTTGCTTAGAACACAAAAATCTTACTAGTATATTATTTCATTGTAGGTTCACTCCAAACCTCAAGAGGGATTCTGGAACCTACCCCTTTCCCAAACCTCCCCTTTTTAATTATGACCCCCTCTCTCACATTTAATCACTACCTCTCTCTTTCCCCTCCGCTTTTTAATTAAACCCATCTCTCTCTCTCTCTCTCTCTCTCTCTCTCTCAATCAAATTAAACTTTTTAATTTAAAATTTCATCTTTTTTCTTATTTTAATTAAATATTTTTACAATTTTTCTTTTCTTTTATTTAAATATTTTTAAAGCAATTTTCCCTTTTTAATTACCCCCCCTCTCTCACGCATATAGGCTCTCTCTCTCTCTCTTCACTCTCCCTTTTTTAATTTAATCAAACTTTTTATAAATATCTCTTTATTTCTCTTTTTAAATCAAAAGTCTTGCTCTCTCTCTCTCTCTCTCTCTATTTGATTAAACTTTTTAATTAAAACCTTTCTCTTTTTTCTCATCTTTTAACTAAATATTTTTAAAAATTACATTTCTCTTTTAAGTAATTTTTTAAAAGTCATTTTTAAACAATTTTGAGATAGTCTTTTGTATACTTTGAGAGAAGAAGAAGAAGAAGAGGTGGGGAACACACACACACACACACAGAGAGAGAGAGAGAGAGAGAGAGAGAGAGAGAGAGAGAGAGAGAGAGAGAGAGAGAGAGAGAGAGAGAGAGAGAGAGAGAGAGAGAGAGAGAGAAGATGATGATAATGAGAGGGAAAAAAGAGGAGAGAGGAGAAGAAAAGGGGGGGGAGAGAGAGAGAGAGAGAGAGAGAGAGAGAGAGAGAGGAGAGGAGAGGAGAAAAGTACATAGAGAGAAAGAGAGAGAGAGAGGAAATGAAAGAAAATAAACTAAAATAAGAGGCACAGAGAGTGAGAAAAGGGAGAGAGGAAGAAGAAGAGAGAGGGAGAAGGGAGAGAGAGAGAGAGAGAGAGAGAGAGAGAGAGAGAGAGAGAGAGAGAGAGAGAGAGAGAGAATATAAAATTTAAAAGAGAAAGAGAGAAAAAAAAGGAGAGAGAGATAGAAAGAGAAGGAAAAGAGAGGAGAGAGGAGAAAAGAGGAGAGAGAGATAGAGAAGAAAAGGAGAGAGAGAGGGAGGGGAGAGAGAGATAGAAAGAGAAGGAAAAGAGAGGAGAGAGGAGAAAAGAGGAGAGAGAGATAGAGAAGAAAAGGAGAGAGAGAGGGAGGGGAGAGAGAGAAGAAAATGAAAAAAGAGGCGAGGGAGAGAGAAGGAAAAGAGAAAAAATAGAGGGGAGATTAAAAGGAGAGAGAGAGGTCTCTTTCTTTCCCTTTTTAAATCAATAGTCTCTCTTTCTCTCTCTCAATTAGATTAAGCTTTTTAAATTAAACTTCCCTCTCTTTTTTCTCTTTTCTTTTCTCTTTTAATTAAATATTTTTAAATCCATTTTTAAACTTAATTTTTTTAAATATAGTTTTTCACATACTTTGAGAGAAGAAGAAGAAGAGAGAGAGAGAGAGAGAGAAGAAGAAGAAGAAGAAGAAGAAGAAAGGAAAAAAGAGGAGAGGGAGAGAGATGGAAAAGAGAGGAGGAGAAGAAAAAGGGGAGAGAGAGAGAATTATATGTTTGGAGAGAGAGAGAGAGAGAGAGAGAGAGAGAGAGAGAGAGAGAGAGAGAGAGAGAGAGAGAGAACAAAGAGGATGAGAGAAAGTAAACTAAAATAAAAGGATGTAAAGAGAAAAAGAAAGAAAGAAAAAAATTTAGACATAGGGAATTAGGGGAGGAAGACACAGAGAGAGAGAAAAAATAAATTAAAAACAAAGAGGGAAAATAGGTGAGAGAAAGAGGAGAAATAGATTGTCGAGCAAAGTTTCCATGGGGCTACATTTGGCGCTTGTGTGCAAAGTGCGCACGGAATGCTATTATGTTTTATCATTCCGAGGTGGTCTTTCATGGGCTTATTTTGCCACAAAAGGTGGTATGTTAGAAGCAAATGCTCAATTTTGATATGAGGCTTATCCTTTCCCTTCCTTAGCCCAATTTGAAATTTTGAGTCTTTAAGAGACAACTCCTCATTCAAGCTCAATTTCAAAATTGAACCTCTTAGAAACTTGGAAGTCCTCTCTCCTCATGATCAATTTAATTGAGCTTGCAAGAAGCCTCATGTTGAATTTCAAATGTGGCCTTCTACTCCGCCCTCCTCAAAATCAATTTTTAAAATTGAGGCTATGACTTCCTCTTTTGAGTTGTCACTTTTGGGATGGAGCCTTTAATCATTCTTATACTCAAGTTTGTAATTAAGCATGAAACTTCTCTCCTTAGGTAGGTTTAAATTCACATTTTAGCTTCTAAGAGGCAAAATCCTTAGGCTCAATTTCAAATTCAACCTATATAAGGATTGTAACTCATTATCGAGATTATGCCACTCTCATCTTAGGCTCGGTTTCAAAATTGAGCATCCAAGAGAAGCTAGAGCATTGGATCAATTCAAAAACTAAACCTTCTACTCCCCTCTCTTTCCTTAGGCTCAATTTTGAAATTTAGCTCATACAAGGATTATAGCTCTATTATCCTTAGGTTCAATCTTGAAGAGATCCACACTCTTCTTAGTCTCAATTTCAAAATTTAGCCTTTAAGAGAAGTTAGAGCCTTTGACCAGTTCCAAAACTAAGCCTTGTACTCCTCCCTCCTATGACTAAATCTTGTAAAAATGAAATCAAGTTTTGATCAATATCATGATATATAGATGTTTATTCAAAGTGAGATTGTCTCGTAGATATCTAAATGACCTGCTGTAGCTCGGCATAGGGGCGGCCATTGAAGGGGATTTTATGGGACTTTAGTAGACATATAGTGGGCCAACTCCAGCTAAGAGGGCTCTTAAAAATTTTACTTCTACGAGCTACT
This sequence comes from Lygodium microphyllum, assembly GCF_053477565.2. Classification (NCBI taxonomy): domain Eukaryota; kingdom Viridiplantae; phylum Streptophyta; class Polypodiopsida; order Schizaeales; family Lygodiaceae; genus Lygodium; species Lygodium microphyllum. The sequence goes on from NC_141142.1 coordinate 102,871,193, forward strand.
ACTGTGAAAAAAACAGTCGAGTCCAGGAACCCTAAACTGAGGTAGCCATAGCTTTGAGCTTCAAGCTCAAAAATCCATCAATTTCTCTCTCCTTAGGACTCAACAAAGCTTTTACCACTCTAATCTGACTGAACACTGAAGGTCCCAGCATCAAATCAAGGAGGGGAAGAACTTGGAAAGTTTGAAGATAAATCTCAGACCCCGAACAAAGAAGATTCAAGTTCAACATCAACACAGACATAGTCTCCGCATAGTGTATTTTCACACTATCACTACTTGTGTTTCTTGACACATTTAATCTGCTCTTCCACTGATAAATCTCAAATTCTGAAGTTGATTTGCTACTGTTTCCATAATTCTAACATGGGCAAAGACTCTCCAACTGCTCGGTTCAAAGGAGTCGGGTTTCACACCGGGAAGACCCGCATCAAACTCATCCTGATGAAGAAGGGCCTTTGGGCCATTACTAGTGGAAAAGAAAAGAAGCCTCGTGATGTGGATCTTTTTGTAACTTGGCAAAAGAACGATGATAAGGCCCATGCCATTATCAAACTGGAGCTAGACGACAGCTATATCCACCATGTGGATAACTGTGAGACCTCACAGGATACATGGAAGAGACTTGACACCTTGTTCGGTGCACAGTCTAAATCATCAAAGTATGGTTTCCTGATTGAGTTTTTCAGGCTTGAAATGAAGTCCAGCACATCACTTGCCACACATCTAAATTACATGGAAGGACTTCTAACCCAACTTGCAGGAATCAACATTAAAATGGAAGAAGATGTTTGCATCTGTGTTCTATTTAAGAGTTTGCCTCCTGAATATAATAATGTATCAACAAATTTAATCAACATGCCAAATCCTGAACTTGTTGATATCCAGGAATCATTGTTAGAAGAGGAAAAGGAGCTAAAAACTAAGAAAGAACCAAGTACCTCTAGAGATGAGCATGCATTATATGTTGGCAACATGTACAAAGGCAAGAAGGATCAGCTCTTCTGTGACTTCTGCAAAAGAGCCGGACACACTGAGAAGTTCTGCCATGCAAGAAAGAGGTCCCAAAAGGCATATCTAGCTGCAGTCCAAGAAGAAGAAGGAAATGGAGCAAAGGAAGAAGAAGAAGAAGACCACTAGGAGAAGGACAAACCTCATCAGTCCTTCTATTCAGATAGACTTTTTTAGTTTTGTGTTTCCTAGCCCTAATGTCTCAAACATAAACTTGTAAAACTCCTCAGATATCCTTGTACTACAGTCTCTGTACACTTTGTAAGGCCCCTGCTACAGCCTCTGGATATTCATCATGATTGTGGTACCCACACTTAGCCTTTTCTACGACAGCCTCTGGTGTTTTGCCATGTTTATGGTGTGCCCACACTTTGTAGGTGTTGCTTTTACTAAATCCTCTACACACTTTGTACTTTTGGTTGTGATTGAGGAGGGGTGTTGAGATATTTGGAATCACACCTACTTGAGTCCCTTTGTATAAAACAGCTAGGCTAGGAAGATGCAATCCATTCTATTAAGAGAGACAAAATCCCATATGCACAGTGGATGTTAAGTGCTACCAAATAACTCTATATAATGATGTACTTGAACTATCACTTCATATGATGATAATGCAATAGTACTTGTCTCTTATGTCAAGTGTCTGTGTCATTGTCGTCCATACACAAGATTGTGTTTATGAGTTCAAGTCTCAATCTTGAAACCTTATTCACTTGTGTAACACTTGTCTACATTTTCATGTCAACATGAGTTGTGTCTTTATCTTCCATCCTCCATAGCTACCGCCTTTGTCATGCTCTAGATCCCACATCTTTAACATGCATAAGTAGCATTATCAAACACATGTCTTACCACATAGGGTCCAAACCATCTTTTGGAGACTTATACGCATGGCACTATGCTGGTTGTCTAAGCTGATATCATAAATCAGTACCCAATCCTTATCTTGTATGCTTCTTAGTCTCAATCTGTTTCTTTTTTCAATCCATTTCTTGTTCTGTATCATTGCTATCCTTAACTTTGCAACTGCTGCCTCTATGTATTTTGACTTTCTTTCCAACTGTCTAATGTGTAAGGCTAACAACTCCTCTCGATTCAACTCCTCTTTCCAAGGTAGCACACTCCTTGCGATTGTCATCTTTTCTATCAACATGATAGGTTTTTGACCATACATCAATTTAGCAGGCATATATATTGTAATAGCACTTGAGTTATTTTGTCAATCCACAAAGCATAAGGGAGCAGTCGTGGCCACTCTTTTACCCTCTCTCCACATGCTTTTGCCAATGCCTTCACAATAGGTGGATGACCTCTTTCACTTTTGACATTTCCTCTAGGGTTATAAGCTCAGGTTAAAGCAAGCTTTATCCCCAACCGTGCAAAGAAAACATGAGCTTCATCTGCATCCACTTCACCCCTATTTATTGTAAATTTTCCCACACAACCATACTGACAAAAGATCTCTTCTAAGAGGAAAGTACACACTGCATTTGTTGTCTTAGTACATAGAGCTCTTCCTTCCACTTGATTAGTCAAGTCTTCATGGGAAAGTACAAGATATCTCATTTTCCAAAGACATGTAGGCATTGTGACTAAATCCACCACCCACTTAAAATGAAGAGACAAGGGATATGTGGGCTACAATCCATCCCCATGTCTCACAAATGAATACATTTGACATGTCATACATGTTTTCATAAAGTGAGTAACATCCTTATAAATGCCCTGCCACCAATATCTTTATTTGATCTTTGCAAAAGTACCCCAAACTCCTCTATGAGAAGCCCATAAGCTTTCATGAAATTATTTCATAACGTTTACTTGTGAAGCTCTGTCACCCAAAACTTGTAATGGAATACCCTATTTCTTTTTAGCATGTTTCCACAAGTATCCATCTTTTAAGAAAAACCCATAGGCTTTCCTCTTGATCTTCTTAAACTCCTCATATGACCACTCATCTCTCTTTGGTAATGTACTGAGGTATTGACTAATTCTTAGCCACTGTCTTGCATATTTGTCTTCCAGAAACACTTCTACACAAGATACATAACATTTAAAGTGTCTTCTCTTTGCTGTCCAAGTTTCTGTTGTTGTTGTAGCAACTCCTTGCATTGCTAAATTCACTCACATTATCATTTTTAGCTACAAGAAAGTCATATTCTTCCTCCTCATCCATCATCCCATCTTCATTCTCATAGCATGCCTGAGATAACATGTCTACCACTTGGTTATCTCTTCTTGCAATATGTTGAAATTCAGGGTTCCAAGATTATATGTATGCAATCCATCGGAGCATAGCAATGTCTAGGGTAGTACAACTAGTAATCATATCCAATAACAACAAACAATCAGTCTCAATGACTACACGAGCACCTATAGAATACTCCTTATCACATTTAAGGGCTATCACAATTTTCCATAATTCTATTTTTACCAGTGGATACCTTCTATGTCATTTAGTCAATACTTTATAACCAAAGCGAATTGCATATCTTTTCCCTTCCCCATCATCTTGCCCGATTTCCCATCCAATCCTGATTGGGCTCAAATCAATAGTAATAATGATAGGCTTTCCATGTGAATAATCGGCCTTTCTCAATGTAGGAGCATATTTTAAGAGTTACTTCAATTTCTTCATTGCTTTCTGATACTTCCTTTCTCAGTGAAACCTTTGAACTTTCTTCAAGAGCTGATATAAAGCATCAGCTACATGTGCAAAGTGAGGAATCTAAATCAAATAGAACACACACTCACGAATCTACGCACCTCTAATACATTCTTATATACATCTTGCATTTGATCAATCCCATCTATTTTTGCTAGTGATGGTATTTTCCCATAGGGTCCACATATGCCCAATAATCAAAACCTCTTCAACTCCAAATACAATATTTTGTCCACAAAGAGTTAAATGCACCTCTTCTAGATGAGTCAAAATCCTTTCACAATATCCACAGTATGGTTTGCAAAAAACAGTATGCACCCATGAGCAACCATCTCTTCATTCTTTTCATCCACTACACACCCTTTGATTGGAACATCATCGAAGAAGGGCATTTTCAACTGTGGTATAAAATCCCTAAGTATCCTATTCAAAGCATTTGTCATGTGTGCCACTGAGTTTGTCGCACCCTGTGGGAGAGCACACATTCGTACTAACCCCAAGGGAGTCCTCATGGTTATGATATCCCAGTTCTCAACTACAAGCTTAAAAATATCATACCCTGAGTAAAAGATCACCCAAAGAATAGATCGTTCTACCTGCAAAAGCCTCTACAAATTCATCAACCATAGGACTTGCACCCGCATTTCTTATTGTCACTTTATTGACCAGTTGCATCTTGAATAAATATCAAAGCCCTATTCTTTTTGGGTACACTAAACCAGCAATTTGAGTACAAGGCTGAACAGGGCTCCAAGATCTTCATGCAAATCTTTTCATTTAGCAAATCCATTATCTTTGGTAAGTAAGCTTTAGGCCACAGTAAATATTACCATAGGAGAGACAACATTAGGATCAACACAACCTATTTCAATTGGCTAAAATGCAAATGCTTTTCTATGCCTAGCCAATATTTGCATAAAACAGTCTCTTTCAGTAGGCAAAAGAAACCCTTATGCACCAACTTTCAATTCTTATAATGTTTCAATTGTAAATTTATGAGCTATATATTTAGGATCCCGTAAGCTTGGCTGTCTTGACACTTTTTCATACAGACCCTCACTTTCTAGTGGAAGCGGCAAAGCAACTGGTTTCACCTTTTTGTCAATTGTCTTATACTTTGTCTCCACAAGTACTTCAGTCCATTGTAATCCTTCCTGCTAAGCAAAAAATGCTATAACATCATACATGTCCAAAGAACATATTAACAACACTCTATTTTTAGCCTCATTTTTTGCATGTATAGTTGTTGAAATTTCATCCATAGTGTCATTAATATTCATCCCATAAAAGATGCTTAAAATTCCTTCATTTTCAACTAACAATCCCAATGCTCTCAGTTCCTTAGTAGCCAGTTTCATAGATATGCATTCAGCCTTGCACATAGCTTCCATAGGCTTAAACCAATGTGAATTGTTTGCTGTGAACTGAGAATAACCAATAGTAAATATATGCTTCTTTCCATCAAGAGGCAAGTACATCCTCTGAATAGCACTATTGTAGCCCTGCATAATAACAGTGCTTAATAAAAATCCAGGTCTTTGAATTCCCTTGCATTTGGAGGCAAAGGAGACTCTAGAAGCGTATCCCGATTCCTAGGATGATTAACACAAATGGTAAGAAATTGGACTACCTTCCTCCCATCCTTACTTTTGACTCTTGCATAAGAAAAACCATCATCAATCACCTTTGTTTCAATATACACTCTTGTAATATAGGGATGTCCCAAAATCACTGTATATGAGGAACTATCTTGCACAAAGAAGTGTTGCTCTTCTTGTACATCACCAATTGTCACTTTTACATTAGCACATGCAGCATAGAGCTCCCCCAAAGAATTATTTGCAACCCTCATATGCCAACCATGATCAATGTCCATAATCCATGCACCACTCTCATAAAATCCATGCTCAATGACATTAATCTCAAACCCATGTTCAAGCAAAGAAACATAAGGAATTTCATACTCCCCTATTTTCACTATTGTTTCAATGGTAGCCCTAGCCCAGCAATTTCTTGTGTAATGATTTCGAGGAATAAATCCTAGAGCATCTTCCCCATATTGTTGCATTTGCCTTACTCCACTATGCATATTGCTACAAGACAATGCATTTTCAGTCACTTTCTTCTCTTTTCCACATGCTATCGACTGATTAAGTAGCATCATACATAGATAATCCACTACTTACATCATGCTCATATTCAACCCAAATATCCAACAAACTAGTTTCCTCTTCAAATTACCGCAATACACTAGTGATATCACCAATGAACTGGCACTTGTTCTTAATTATGTCAATGATTTCATCATGAAATTTCTGCTTGGAGATACCAAGCACCTCTCCCAAGGTGAATTCCACCTGACTATTTAAGATCCATTCTTCAAGAACCTTCTTAAGATTTATGGTTGTCTCAATATCAAACTGCAACTTATATCCTAGCTACTTGCCCTTCTTTTTGCCCTCTTGTTTGCTATCTAGTTTTTGCTCTTGACAAACTGCTTCCATAACATGCTCGAAAGGTGGTTGATTTGTAGCTTTAAGCTGATCCATACTTCTTCTTGTCATTGTTTTAGATGTCATTGTATTATATTCATCTCTCTTTCGCAAGTGCATCCATGTTTTGCACCTTTGCTAAATATGCATACATTGAATATGCATCTACCAGTGACCAGTTATGTCACAAATGTCTTGCCATGTATGAGACATTTCACTGTCAATAACTTTTCTCTTTTCAGTTGCATGCAAAGCATGTGTCCATATTGCAGTCTTTGGATGGCCAAGTAATCTATCCAACTATAGACCAAAAGTAGAAGCATGTATAGCCACATAAGCATTTCAGACATCCAAGTCTTCCAACAGCTTTTGCATACCTCCCTTTCCAAAATTCAAAGCAAGAGGCAATCCCGTTTCTTGTGCATGGATCTTGCCATCTTTCCAAAGGATGAGTTGTTATGCAAAGGCCTTTTGGTAAGTAGCACAATCCTTTCTCTCATGTTGCAAACTATCACACTACATACACCTTTTTCCTAGTTTAGGGGTTGCCACCTGTCCCCTTTCCTCTTGTTCTTTTTTATCCAATTTTGTGACCTTCCACTGAAGATCCCACATGCCTTTGATCAATTTATCTAATACATACTCCCTAACAATGGGAACAATATGTACAACCATAGGTTTAGCCAAAAAAGTGGGTGGCTTATTAGACACATCAATTGTTTTGCATGTAATAGTGGGCAAGCTAGAGACATGCAATCTTTCTCTTCTTCTATGCTTTTTCACCAGTGCAATAACAGCTTCCTTAACATGCCTCCACTCTATTTTAAGATCTGTCTCTATAGTCTAATCCTCTAGCAAATCATCAAGCTTATCTTGAAGCTTAGGATCTACTGCTTGTAGAAACAATTCAATTTTCTAACTTGCAAGAGCTAACTACTCAAACCGACTTTCAAATTCTCTTAATAACTCTATAGCCACAAGACTATTTTTGGGTTGTAGAACGCACTCCTTGAAATTCTTGCGGTTAATCAAACTAGTGTCGTCAATGTAAAATTCTTCCCTAAGTGTCTTCTTGAAAGCCACCTAGTCAGCATCCTGCATGTATAATTCAGTAACTCGAGCTTTCAGTTCATGTATAGTGACCCCAAAAAAATACTAGCTCCATGCAAGTTGATCCATCCCAAAGAACTCCATCTTTTGAGCATAGGTATGCAAATATGCAGATACATTCCTACCATTAAACAACTTTATCTCACACTCAACTGCTTGCAAAGTATTCATCGCAATAGTTTTTGTTTGAGCAAAAGCTTGCATCACCTATTGTTGTTGTTGTACATGCATAAGCATGTTCATATTTTACACTAATTGCTGCAAAATATCACTAGAAATTATGCTCAAAGGTTCTCCCATCTTGTCTTTCCTTATGATGACCTTTCATGTTGGGTTCACCAATGTCGAAGGGTTTTTTGTCGAAAGGTTGTATCCACCAGGGATCAGAGATAAAAGGAAGTAGAGAATATGAGATAGAAGAGAAGAAAAAGAATAGACAAGAGCTACACAAGATAAAGACAATGCTTAATGAATCAAAGCACTATGTATTGATAGAACCTAAAATTCATTGTCTGGCACTACTCAGAAGCAATCTTCAAGCATTAGATCTCATGGAGCTTCCTTGTAGAAAAAAACATGCGTCAAAATAATAGCTTCTTCTTGTTGACATATCGAGCTCCACTCGTGATACGCCAGGGTGACCATTGTGTATTTATGTCACCGACTTGTCAGTTGCAGATGCGGTTGGTATACCGCCCCTGAATAATAACTACATGATAGCTATCCTTATCTACTCTAGTTCGTGGCTCAGTTAGTATGCCACCTTAGTTAGTTGAGTTTGGTTTGAGACCCATATCTAGGGTTCTTCTATTTTCTTTGTACTTGAGTTCTTTTGGCTTCCACAACTAAGAAGAGGAAAACTGTTTTCAGCCTCCACCCTTGTGTGTATTCCCCCATTGTGCAAGCAAGAAAGCTTCAAGCGAGACTCCTTCCTTCTCTCCCACAATCTTGACATGGTATCAGAGCCTTGTTCGTGGTAAGGAGCTCAAGAAAGCAAGCCAAGCTCGCGGTGTACTGGTAAGAGGAGCAGTGTTGCTTTCATTTTCTGTTTTGGGAGCAGATCTCTGCAGGTAGCACAGCCGGAAATTGCAGGAGTGCATTGTCTCAGGTTGAGACGCCCTTCGCGGTGAAGCAAGAGGGCAGTATATGCTGCGGGAAGGGGCTTTAGCCCTCGGCGACCTTGTTTTTTTGATTTGAGGCCATTTCGGGGCCTGTTTTGGAGGCGGAAGTTTCTTGCACGCACTCAGGAAAAAGCCCTGTTTTATGCTGTGCGACCACTGTTCTACAGGTCGGTGAAAAGTTACCACAGATATTGCATCGTATGCTGGTGTGCAGAGACATTGGGAGTTACAGAATCATCCTTGGTTCCTGTATATGCAAAATCGTCACTAGGAAGTGACTGTGTGGTTAAATACCACTTTCGTCAGTTTTGCAGATTTGCCCTTGTGAGGCTGAAGCTGTGTTCTCTACAGTGACAGAATTTTTTGCAGGATTCTGTAATGGCGTCTGATTCTCTTTCACAGATTGTAACTGAAAAGCTTGACAAGAACAACTTCCAAGCATGGAAGTTTAGAATGACGAATTTCCTTATGGGAAAAGGATATTGGGAATTTGTTGCAGGAAATGAAGAAGAACCAGTTCTTCCTGATGTTCCCAATCAACAGCAAATGCAGGCATTCAAAGCATGGCATGAGAGAGCCAGGAAAGTTATGTACTGGCTGTCTATCAGTATTTCAGACTCTATGATTGTGCATATTCAGGATGCAAGTACGCCAAAGGAGGCATGGGATACTCTGTCAAAAATGTATAGTACAAATACGCAAGCCAGGAAAATGCAGCTCAAGCAAGAGTTGCATAACGTGCAAAGAGAAAGTATGAGCATCAATGACTACCACATGAAGGTGAAGAAGATTGCAGATGCACTTGCTTCCATTGGGTCGCCAGTGGAAGATGATGATTTAGTTTCTGTGACCTTGAATGGTCTAGGAAAGGATTATGCGCAGTTTCGGACATCCATTTCCGTCCGTGAAAGATTTCCTGATTTTGAGGAGTTGATTGCTCTTCTAATTTCTGAGGAGCAGAGAAATGGTGGTGCATCTTCTTCAGGAGGAACTTCAAAAGAAGCTGTCTTCTACTCAAATGCTGGAAGAGGTAGAGGTAGAGGTAGAGGAGGCCGATTTGGAGGCCGTGGTAGAAATCAGAATATGTAGCAAACTCAAGAAAACCAGTCCTATGGAGGAGGACGTGGTAACTCTAGAGGCAGGGGGAGCCAAAGAGGTCGTGGTGGATGGCAAAGAGGTCAAAATGCAAACAGTAATGTTGAATGCTACTATTGTGGTAAAATGGGTCATATGGCTAAAGACTGCTATAAAAAGCAGAATGACATCATGAATGGAAAACTGCAACAAGGGAATTATGCATCTTCTAGTAGACAGGGTGATGACAGAAATGAGCATTTGTTCAAGATCGTCTATCAGAAATACTACCAGCCCAATCAGCATCAGTGTATCCATGCAACTGTATCTGAACCCCAGTCTCATAAAATAGTCCATACTGCAATGTGGACTTCACATACCTGAGTATGCGTCTAGCCGCATCCAAATGCGATTTCCTTGGAGCCTGCATAAACTGACTTACCAATCCAACAGCATAGCTCAAATCTGGCCTGGTAATAGTCATATAAATCAAACTTCCTACTATGCGTCTGTACATAGTAGGGTCTTCCAAAAGCTCACCTGCATCTGCGCTCAGCTTCACATTCTGCTCCAAAGGAACTGAAATAGGCTTACAGCCTGTCATCCCATATTTGGACAGCATGTCCAATCCATACTGCCTCTGCAAGAGCTGTATCCCACTTGGTGATCTAATCACCAGCAGCACATGAACAATTCTGTGACAAGTGCAGAAGAAAGCAATGATGTATGGTATGTTGACTCAGGTGCATCAAACCACATGACAGGTCATGCAGAATGGATGGAGGATGCAAGGAAAATGGAAAAACCAGGATTTGTGGAGACTGGTGATGATACTGCACATCCTATTGTGCAGATTGGAAAAATTCCCTTGTCTATGCAGGATGGGAAAAAGAAATACCTGTCCGATGTATTTCATGTCCCGAATATCACCACAAATCTGGTTTCTGTTGGTCAAATGGTTGAACAGGGCTTGCAGGTCAGATTTAATCCTCATGGATGCTTGGTTGAGGATATGAAAAATAAAGGTCGCTTGATAGCAAAAGGAAAGAAGAAGGGCAGAATGTTTACATTGGATGCAGACATGCCTGAATTGAGTGCAGCAATGTTTGCACATGGGACCGGTGTAGTTGCAAATATTGATATCTGGCATAAACGCATTGGTCATGTTAATGTACAGCGACTTAAATCAATGCAGGCCCAAAACATTGTTGCAGGATTGCCTAAATTCAAGGTTGCAGAAATGCATAAGGTATGTGAAGCCTGTCAGTTTGGAAAACAGGCAAGGAAACCATTTCCTAGACATGTTCAAGAGAGTAAGAAGCCATTGGAATTAATCCACTCTGATGTGTGGACTACTAAAGCTGCATCTCTTGGAGGCTGTCATTATTTTGTCAATTTTATTGATGACTACAGCAGAAAAGTTTGGGTGTATTTTATGAAAAAGAAAAGTGAAGTTTTTGGGCATTTCAAAACTCTTAAAGCTATGGTTGAAAAAGAAACAGGCCTGCAAGTAAAATGCCTAAGGTCAGATGGAGGGGGAGAGTACCTCTCAAATGAGTTTGCAAGGTTCCTGCAGGAGCATGGCATAAAGCAGCAATATTCATGCAGTCATACCCCACAGCAAAATGGAATTGCAGAAAGAAAAAACAGGCATATTGGAGAGGTATCTCGTGCCATGCTTAATGAAAAAGACCTGCCAGATTTTTATTGGGCTGAAGCAGTTGCTACAGCAGTCTATATAATGAACAGGACTCCCACTGCAGCAATACATGGGGTGACTCCAGAGGAGAGGTATACTGGTAGGAAACCAGATATTTCCCATTTGAAAATTTTTGGTTGCATTGCCTATGTACATGTGCCAGATGAGTTGAGATCCAAGTTGGATCCAAAAGCTGAGAAGTGCATCTTTATTGGTTACTCTCTGCAGCAAAAAGGGTATAGATGCTATAACCCTTCTACTCGTAAGTTTACAGTGAGCAGAGATGTTGTTTTTGATGAGATGAGTAGCTGGTATAAACCAGTAAATGTGATTGATGATGTAGATGCACAAAATGGTAATGCTGCACAGAATTCACAGCAGCAGTCACAAAATATTAGTGGACCTGGAGCGTCCTCTAGTAGAGGTTCACATTCTTCGCCATGGACAGGCAGATTGAGATCAGGAGAATATTCTGAAGGCAGCGCAAATAGTGGTATGCAGGTATCACGAAAAGGAAAAGAGAAGGTAGATCAGCCCATGTTTGATGTGAATGCAGGTCACTCTTATGTGGATGGTGAATCCAGTGGCTCAGAACAGAGCATTGATGATGAGTTGGGTATTCCTTCTATTGTTACACCTGGAGTAAGGAAGACCAGGGATGTTTTGAGAGCACCTGGGAGTGAACCCACTTTGCGCAGGTCTACCAGAGTTAGGTATCCTGTGGATAGGCTGAAATATGATGGATTTACAGCCATTCACTATGCATATATGGTCAAGGTGATACAGGAACCAGAACCCACTTCTTTTGAGCAAGCCATGGGAAAAGAAAAATGGGAGAAAGCCATGGATGAAGAAATGGATGCCTTGGAAGCAAACGCTACATGGGAATTGGTACCTTTGCCTAAAGGTAAGAATGCAATTGGCTGTAAGTGGGTTTATAAGGTGAAGCACAATGCTGATGGTTCTGTGAACAGATACAAGGCAAGATTAGTAGTCAAGGGGTATGCACAAACATATGGCATTGACTATGAAGAAACATTCAGTCCGGTTACAAGGATGACAACCGTAAGAGCAGTCATTGCTATGGCTGCATCAAAGGGGTGGTCTTTACATCAGATGGATGTAAAGAATGCCTTCTTGCATGGTGATTTGCAAGAAGAGGTCTATATGGAGCAGCCACTAGGTTATGTGCATGCTGTTCATCCTGAGTTTGTTTGCAGGTTGAAGAAAGCTTTGTATGACTTGAAGCAAGCACCTAGAGCATGGTCTGACAAGATAGGACAGTATCTTGTCACTATTGGCTTTCAGATTTCCAAGGCAGATTTCTCACTTTATGTGAGAAAAACAGAGAAATGTATTATGCTACTTGTCATTTATGTTGATGATTTGATTATGACAGGTGACAGTGATGAAGATATCCTTCATGTGAAAATGCTATTGAAGCAGAAGTTTGAGATGAAGGATTTGGGAGAGCTGCGTTATTTCTTGGGCATTGAGGTGATTAGATCACCAAGTGGGATACAGCTCTTGCAGAGGCAGTATGGATTGGACATGATGTCCAAATATGGGATGACAGGCTGTAAGCCTATTTCAGTTCCTTTGGAGCAGAATGTGAAGCTGAGCGCAGATGCAGGTGAGCTTCTGGAAGACCCTACTATGTACAGACGCATAGTAGGAAGCTTGATTTATATGACTATTACCAGGCCAGATTTGACCTATGCTGTTGGATTGGTAAGTCAGTTTATGCAGGCTCCAAGGAAACCACATTTGGATGCGGCTAGACGCATACTCAGGTATGTGAAGTCCACATTGCAGTATGGACTATTTTATGAGACTGGGGTTCAGATACAGTTGCATGGATACACTGATGCTGATTGGGCTGGTAGTATTTCTGATAGACGATCTACCAGTGGATATGTGTTCTCTTTTGGGAGTGCTGCAGTCACTTGGAGCAGCAAGAAACAGCCTACAGTTGCCTTGTCGAGCACAGAGGCTGAGTACAGGGGTGCAGCAATGGCTGCATGTGAGGTAGCTTGGTTGCATAAGCTACTTTATGATATGCATCAGTCTACAGATGGGCCAGTTGTCATTTATTGTGACAACATGAGTAGTTTACACTTGGCAAATAACCCAGTCTATCATGCTAGAACAAAGCACATTGAGGTGCATTATCACTATGTGCGAGAGAGGGTTTTACTAGGTCTTATTGATCTAGTTTATGTCAGCACAGAGGATCAGGTAGCTGACATATTCACGAAGGCATTGGGCGCAGAGAAGCTGCGCAAGTTCAGAGACCTGCTTGGTGTGCAGGAATTGGGATTGAGCTCGAGGGGGAGTGTTGACATATCGAGCTCCACTCGTGATACGCCAGGGTGACCATTGTGTATTTATGTCACCGACTTGTCAGTTGCAGATGCGGTTGGTATACCGCCCCTGAATAATAGCTACATGATAGCTATCCTTATCTACTCTAGTTCGTGGCTCAGTTAGTATGCCACCTTAGTTAGTTGAGTTTGGTTTGAGACCCATATCTAGGGTTCTTCTATTTTCTTTGTACTTGAGTTCTTTTGGCTTCCACAACTAAGAAGAGGAAAACTGTTTTCAGCCTCCACCCTTGTGTGTATTCCCCCATTGTGCAAGCAAGAAAGCTTCAAGCGAGACTCCTTCCTTCTCTCCCACAATCTTGACACTTCTTTGCTGCTCAGACCACAAATTTGATGGTTCTATTGGCTCCGAAAGGGGGGTAAAACACTAGGAAACCTGTTTAAAAATCTCCTAGATCACTCTTTCTTCTTCTCCCAGTTCAGAGTGCTATTTGTTGCTTGTCAATTGTGATCACGACGCGCGTGATCTCATCAATCCTTCTTTTTTCATGAAATATCCAAAATTGGCTAAAAAAGAAACTTGCTTTTTGCATGCCACCCTATTCTAAAAGTTTTCTATAGCTTTTTAAGATATTTTCAAGAAATAATATCTAATATATCAAAAATATGCTAAAATTGTTCAAAAATCTAGTATTTTTGAACCATCTGTACTATGGACATTGATATGAATGACTAATATGACATTGACTCTCTAGATCAATAAGAAAGTTGGATGACGATGCACTCTAGAGTTTTTCACACCATGTCCGCATAGTGGCACGACATTCGCCCCTACATCTAGGGTCGGCCTAGCAAGATGTCATAGTCCCTTCCTTCCTGACTATGAATTTCACTAAGAATTGGACTCCATCTATCTTAAAGGGCCAATCTTTTAGTACTCCAAATGGTCTAACATTCATTATTTTAGCTAGTGTGACATTAAACCTAGCAGTCTTCATAGGTGGGTCACCCCAAGCCTGCATGACTATATGGTTGAGCACATTGACTCCCACTCCTGTATTTACTTATAGCATCTCCTAGTGTGTTGACAAGTAAGACCGCATGCATCTTTGTGCCTTCCCAAAAAGTATGTACGTGCAAAGACTTAAGCACTGAGTTTAGGGTTAAGCTCGGTATGTGCATTATTACTCCATGGTCAAGCAAGTTGATCGCTCCAAACTCATCAAGTCTTTCTACCCACTGCTTCAACACTTAGCATAGTGTTGGGTTCTCCCTAAGCAACTCTCCCAAAGGTAAAGTCACGGGGGCTAACAACAATGTCACGAGCAAGCTACCAACCACTTGCTTTTCATTAGGCTCTATACTCTTTTGCCAATGATCTCGGATGGTCTGCCTACCTCTGGTGTCTAGGCTTTGTCTATGTGGTGTTACATGGGGTGTAGATGGATCTCTCGATCTTAACCGCATAGGTGAGAATAGTGTGCTCACACTAGAGAGCTCATCGATCTCATCTTCTATGATATGTTTAGTATTCTTTTAGGTGCTCTTGGGCTTCTCTAACCCACTCCTTGACCTTATCCACTCTTTTCAATTGGTGCCTCGGGTCGAGATACTCGCCAAACTTGGCACTCCTTGTCTATCATCTTAGGAGCAAATATTTTCACCTCTACCTCTATAACTTACTTTCCCTTAGGTATAATGTGGTGGCACTATCTGTCTTAAGCATTATCTTCATCCCAACCCTCTTTTTCCTTCTCCAATGGCTTTTTTTCCCTATTGAAGTTGCGTCAAGGTTGCTAGATCTGGGTAATGTGATACCGGTCTACTTTGTTTATGCTTGGGTCATGACATTCAACAAGATCGGAGTGGCCTCACCATCAAGTGTCTCGACTACTCCAAACAACCCCAATGGTACAGATAGTATGATTGCCGAACTGGTGGAGGTTTTATGCCTAGGACACTCGGCATGCACGCTCTAGACATCTTAGGTCAATCTTGTCTCGATTGGCTTGCTCCCTTTTGGGGGGCGGCGAGATGAGATATACCCTAGCTGATTGCAAGTCCAGTACATGATGGATTCTTGGTGCTCTCCTCCTAGATCTCTACCTCTTCCTTTGCCTAATGACATCACCAGCATTGGTCTGAGATCCATTAAGATGGGGTTACCCTCTTCATCATACAAGACATAAGGGTTCACATATGCTTTCTCCTTGTTTGGCTCCTCTATGTAATGTACCAAAGTGTCGCTCAGTGGATGGATCCAGGTGGTCTAGGTATCCTTGTAGGGTTAATGGCCATCCCACGGATGGATGGCTTTGAGTTTTTGGGTGCTAGAAGAGCCCAGCAGCCTATTCCCTAGGTAATAAGATTGATTGTATAGTTATGGATATGAAATCATCTTGGCAATCTACAATGCATCACATCATAGCCAAATCTATTGTAATTAGCACATGGTCTTGACATAGGATCCAAGCACTAAGTTAAGATGTGATTTCCTTCGCAATGAAAACATTGCACATGAGGTTGTGTGGGCCTTCTCATCATCTCTTGAAGCTTAGCCAACTCTAGCTTCATGTGTACCAACTCCTGGTTGAGACACCCTTTGCCTTGACTTGTGTGCTTTGGCTAGACCTCTCGATAATGGTTGTAGCTCTATGGCCATAGCTCTCTCTGAGGATCTAGAGGCAATGCCATTTGGGGTCATGATTCTAGAGCTTCTCTCCTTGAGAAGGTCATCCAGGTGTGTGGGTTTTTCAAAGACCCTAGCTAGCACATCCCATTACAAGTTCGAGTTGCTCACTAAGGCCTTATAGAGCTCTTTGCTTTGGATTTCATTTATAAATACAGTGGAAACCAGTCATTTGTTAGGTTGTTCTGCTCTACTGGGGTTCTCTTAAGGAGACTCCACACGTGGGTGACATAATCTCAAATATTCTCCTTATCCTTTTGGCTAACATTCATCAACTTGACGATGATGTTGTTGCAGTATCCCACTTTTAGAGAATCCTTGATGAAGAGACTCTTCAGGTTATTAAAATTATTACATCAGCTATAGTAAATCACATCCATACTTTGTCTCTTGGGCAAAGTCTGAAAGCTTTTGCTCGTTGAACAAGGTCTGTGAGGTCGTTTGCCTCGCATACTTGCTTGAACTTCTCCATGAAGTCGTATGATACTTGTTGAGTTGCTTAGCAACCATAGGTATTTTGGTCTGTCTCTTAGAGTTTAGTGTGATTTCTAGCCCTGCTAACAATGTAGTTTCTAGATCTGCTCCACTCTGCTCTACAAGCTGTATTGTCTAAGAGTCACTTCATGAGAAGCTCGCTCAGCATAAGATCCACCTCTAGTGCTCTCTCCCTCTCAGCATTTGGTCATGCCCTAGTTCCATTGGCGAGAGCAAAGACATGATGGGCCTCATGAATTTCTACGTCTTGTCTCAAATTCTAAGCTCACTAATCTTGGTTGCAGGTAGCTATGCTTTATAGCACTTTCCTTGACAACTTTCTCTCTTCCTTGAGAAGATTGGCTATGATGTCCTTAGTTGGTCTACCATGATGCATCAATTTGGTTTGCATGCCATACTAGTTTATCATTTGCTGAACGTCAATTGCCAAGTCAAGCTTGTCATCTGCAAGGTTGGTGCTAGCTCCCGACATGTTGGTAGTTTCCTAAGTAACTAGACTATTGATCAGATTGATCAAATAGAGTAAAGTTACATCCCTAATCATGTCGGTTCTCTTTCCCTTCTCCATCACTTGATAGTTTGCAATGTTCATTTCACGTTCTCATTCTCAAGTTGTATATATCTTCTCGAGGTTTGCTCCTATTAGTGGGTTTGTTCCTTAGACCTTGTTAGTGTGTTCCTTGTTATACAAGTCAATTTGCAATGTTACATGAACTGAGCATACGAGTGGTGGAGTGAACTTTTGCCAAATCAAGCTTTCTATCTTTCCATGTGCACTTCAAGTGTTTATGTGATGAAGTGTGTGAGTTCAATCATAATCAATATAGATCACACTCCCTCCAATCAATTTTGGCTAGTTGCAGCTCTCTCCTACACAACTTGATGCATACTCTGAAGGATAGCATGTTCTGGTTGTAAATTCCAACCTCTATTGGGGTATAGCTAGTGACCGCAGTTGCTCCTAGATTGTCAAGTCTCAACCTTGAATGAGTAAGCTCTATTGCCCTATCTACTCACCTAAGGATCTACTGAGATGTCCAATAGCTAGGGTTTGGTCCCTATAGGATATGGGAAGGTAAAAAACTACTAGAATCTAATGCTATGGTCTCTTGTCCAATTTGCAGGTTTCAGTCTAGTTACCAGAATTGGATGTCTAGTCTGATTCCTACATCCATGTCTGATTTTGGTCCAATGTGCTATCTCAGTTTGATTTGTCCAAATCGGATGGTCAGGACTATCCGATTCTAGTGGACCAAGTATTGTCCGATTGGAAGATCCAATTAATGATGGTAAGAAGTGCCTAAATGGATCTTGACATGACCTACCATGTGCTTACAAAAAAACTGGAGTTGATGAAAGTTCCTAAAGTTCTTGAAAGATAAACTACAAAATGACCGTGGTGCAAACTTGAAGCTACTCAAGGAGCTCTTGGAAGCTTGATGATGAAAGTGGACCAAGGTGCATGATCTATATTTACTTTACAACTAGACTCTTCTCGAGAAGAGTGCTGATTTGGAGAAAGAAGAAAATATCAATGATGACTTTTCATATGTGGAAGATACAAAATATATCTACACTAACTATGAATCTGAGGGAGAAGCCTTAGCCGTAGAACGTGAAATGATAGACTATGATACCAATGGGCACACAATAGATGTTAACCCCATGTCAAGACGGAAGAAAAAATAAGTAAAATATGGATGCAATGGAAGAAGTAGGACGAACTTCCATGGATAATCATTTTCTCTACTTCTGCTCTTCAGTTTGTTTCCAAACAATTTGCCACCAAGATGCATGTCTTTGTTGCTTCAACAGGAAGAGGAAATAGTCCACCACATAGAGCATGCATCATGATGGTAGTATGTTTTCGCCATTGTGGGATGAACTTCTTGTGGAAAGTGGCTTGATAATGAGAATCTCCAAATCTTCAGTGGAAGAAGGAACTTTACAAGCATCCATTGAATTCTTTTCTTCTTGGCAATGCCATTTCTTTCATTTTTAGCCTCTTTTGATGCTTGTTGATGGCAGGTTTCCCTGGCTGCGCACCAAAAACATGGAGCCCAAAGAGAGACACCAAGTAAAAGGGGATTCTACTGCAAGAAAATCTATCTTGTAATATCAACAAGCTTTTAATTCATTCTTTTGATGACCAAAACAAATAAAACAGCAAATCTTCACGTAGCATCATAGTAGATATCTCCCATGAATTTGATAGAATCAACCATAATATTCAACATCTTCATAGAATCCATGAATAGAACAAAGAATATAAAAGAATACACCATTTTTGCATGGAAATCAATCACATAGTATTCATCTTCAATGTCTTCATAATTTTCTTTCTCAATTTCTCATAGAAAGATACACCATTTTGATAGAATTGGTTATCTCTAGCTCTCTCTCTCTCTCTCTCTCTCTCTCTCTCTCTCTCTCTCTCTCTTTCTCTCTCAATAGTAAATCATCTCCTCACTACAATACTCAAGAATGACTCTCAATAATCCTTCTTAGGTCGTGGATGCACCTCCCAAGCGGTATGGGAGGTATGAAAGGGCACTAGAGCCATTACAATAACCCTTCATATCTCGCTCCTGTCTCTATCACTCCAGTCTTCTCTTCAGTCTTCAACAGCTGCTTCTTCCATTTGTTTTAGCTCTTTTGAACTTAAATTCATTCTTTCCAAAAGTTAGAAAACTTTTCCAAAGTCACACATAAATTCTATAGAACACTTATAGAAGATCTACAGAACAGAACAGAACAGGAAAAGAGCACAGACAGAACAGAGATAGAGGCTCTACAGAAGGTTTATATAGGGTTACAGAAGGTCATCAAAGAACATCAAATCCTTATAACTCATACTAAAACCATTCCAAACTATCAAAAACTATTCAATAAGCTTTCAAATGATTTCAAGCTTCATCAATCATCGATCCATGCTTCATATAGAAGAAAATCAGAACAAAACAGAGGCTATACAAAAGGTATCAGAACCAATTAAAACCTCAACAGGACCTATCAGAACATCACAGAGCTTTGTATTTCTACTAAAAATCATAATGAAATTCCAAAATATAATCAATATCATCCAAAAAACTCTCAAACACTTCCATTAACAACCATACATCACTTTAAATCCATAAAAAATCAACCATTCAGACCTCAAAAATAACAAAAAATAGTAAAAAATTCAATCTTTTTCCACTCTCAACAATCCTAGGGCACGTGGTTTCAAAGAATGGCATTGTCATTGACTTCTCAAAAGTCAGGGTTATTGTCGATCTTTCACCACCAACTGATTAGAAGGGAGTTTAGTGCTTCCTAGGCCATATAGGGTATTATGAATGGTTTATGTTGGACTATGCATTGATTGCTAGATCTCTATACAAGTTGCTAATTATATTCGAGTGGACCAAGGAATGTCAAGGTGCATATGAGGAGTTAAAAAATGCTCCAACCATTGCACCAATTCTATAAGCCCCAGACTGGACAATCACTTTTCATGTTCACATTAATGCTTCTAAATTCACTGCAAAAGCTATGTTGTGCCAGCCTGGTGAACATAACTTTGCTAGCGGATAACTCACAGATACGGAAATGAATTACTCGACAATGGAGAGAGAGGATTTACCCATGGTGTTTGCTATGAAGAAGTTTTGGCGTTATCTTTTGGCAAGATAAAGCAAGGCTTAATGGTTAACAAAGAAGGTAAAGATAGCTCGATGGCTACTTTTACTTTTAGAATTTGACTTCTCCATGGTTGTATGTAAAGGAAAGTAGCATTATATAGCTAAGCATATGTCTCGCCCACATCCTCGCAGCAGGAGAAGCCGTTGGAAAAGGCATTCCAGATGAACTACCTAATGCCCATCTATTCAGACTATCCAACAAAAGAGATTTGTTTAAAGCTAATTTGAAGCCTTATTAAGCAAATGACATAGTCCAAGTACTTGAGCATGGACTCCCTAAACGACCAATAGAAAAATCCCCACTTAAGTGACTCATTCTCAAAGTCTAACCTTATCAGTTGATAGGACACCTCACCCTTATACACAAGTCAATGTCCACATCATGGTGTCATTTGGATCTAACACAAAAGCTTACAAGCATGGACCCCTTCTGTCACATGCTTATATGTATTTATATATATATAAGAAACTAAAGTCAAATAAGCTTTTGGAAGCCATTTTTTATAATCTCAATAACTCCCAAGGAAAATTGAATTTCAAGAAAATTCTTGCAAGGCTTGATCGGTTTTGACCTGGTCTACAAAGTTGCAAAAGAAACTTTTTTTAGATTCCTCACCGATTTGAAGTTATGAAGGCGCAGACTACTGGCTACATGCAATTTTCTTCTCTCTTTCACTACATCAACTTTCCATCCTTCTTGTAAATATATTATAATAATTGTTAGATATGATCAATGCCCCACCCTCATTAGATGCTACCAATGATCCATGGTGCTCAAAGTTGTAAGGCCCCCATTATGAGGAGAAGCCAAATGTGAGCCCGGACATTGGTTGAGTCCTGACTTGTATATCAGATGAGGTCTATGTGACCGGATGGCAAAAAGGTGACTGTTGTGGGTCTAATCTTTGGGTTAGACGGAGTGGTTAAGCTGGTAGCAACTCGAGGCACATTGCATTGAGTTGCGGTGTAAGGGAGTTAAAAGGGGCCCCTATTGTGGGGTCCGGGGGCCGCGGAAACGGCCCCTGGCTGGGGGGGTCCCAGGGGGGCCAGCGGCTAGTGGAGGCTCATATGGTAGGTCGGTCAGTAGACCGACCTAACGACCTTCGCGGGCTATAAAAGCTAAACCTCTTCGTAGCCATCTCACACTAATCTTTCACCCAGTCAGAGTTGTTGTTCCAGCTAGCCTTAAACTCTTCACCTATCTTCTGTCTAGATCGCCATCTAAGCTTCACACAGTGGAAGCGCACGGGTGGACAGAGCCATCTTTGTATCAGTTGTTTGGAGTTAAAGAATTTACTGATTCTCCTCTTATCTGTTGTGTACTCTCTATCTCTTTCTCAGATTCTGTTCGCTGCGCCGTGTAATATTTTACATGGTATCAGAGCCCAGGGGGCTCTAGAGATCAGAGAGCGTGCAAGAGGCAAAGGCTTCAACAGCAAAGAGAAACGATGTCGACTCCGAGAAGCAGTTCTGGCACATCAGGAAGCGGTGCAGGAGGTGGTGCTGCTGTACCGGCTATTCAAACACTGAGGATTCGTCCACCAACCTTCAGCGAAGGCAAGTTAGATGGTACAAACTACACCTTGTGGAAGTTCAAAATTACAACTATACTTGATTCTTATGAGCTTCTGGAGACTGTGCTGGGGACTGACGCAGAACCACAGCCTACCCCTGACCCATAAAATCCTAGTGTGATGATTCCTCCGAATGCAGATCTTCTACGAGCTTGGAAACGAAGGAATGCAGATGCATTGTATGCCTTAGTTACAAGCTGTTCTGACAGTGTTTTGACTCTGATTCAGCATACAACCAAAGCGTCAGAGGCTTGGAATGTACTAAGGAGTCAGTATGAAACACGAAACCAAACAAGGATTCAAAACTTGGAGAATCAACTAGCAGCGGAGAAGTTTGCTGAAGGAGAGACGGTTGAAGCATTCATCACTCGGATTAAGAATCTGCGCGACCAGATGGCTGGCGCTGGGATACAAAAGACTAGCGAAGAGCTAGCTCGGAGGTGTCTTCGGATTTGTCCACAAAAGTTTGATGGACTAGTAACTGCCCTTAATACTCAGGTGAGACCTCAAGCTTTGACTTTTGAGGAGTTTTGTGCATTATTAATGGAGGAGGAGTTGAGGCTGAAAGCCCGAGAAGGAAGCAATAATGGAGATGCTGCATTCTCTGCCAATGCAAAAGGCAAAGGTGTTTCCTCCACCAAAAATGATGGTGACAAAAAGAAGAAGGGCGGCAAGAAGAAGTTTCAAGGAGAGTGCTTCTACTGTAAGAAGAAAGGACATGCAATTGCAGATTGTCGTGTCAAGAAGGCAGATGAAAAGAATGGTACCCTTAAAAGTAAAGGGAAAGAGACAGCCAATACGGCTGAAGCAGAGTTGGAATTATTCATGGCGACCATTGAGGAAGTGTGCTCCTCGGCGCAAGAAGAATCTACCACTGACTCTTGGGTGTTGGATAGTGGGGCCTCCCGTCACATGACCAACAAGAAAGGTCTATACAGTTCTATGCAGCCTCTACAAGAATCCATCACTGTGACGGTTGGAAATGATGCTAAATGCCCTGCTGCGGGCACAGGTACTATTTCTTTTGTTGCTGCAAATGGTGAAGTCAAAAAGCTTTCAAATGTGTTGTATGTTCCCGAAATCAGGAGAAATCTCTTATCAGTTGCTGCCATAACTGATCTTGGTCATGAAGTGAGGTTCAAGAAGACAGGTGCAGAAATTATTGATAGTGCTGGCACAATTGTTGGCAAAGGAGAAAGAAGGAACAACCTGTATGAGCTAAGTGCTCTTACAGCCACCGCTGGAGTGGGCACAAGTAAGCTTTGGCATGAAAGGTTTGGACACATCGGATTTGCAGTATTGAAGGAGATGCAAAAGCAAGGTATGGTTGCTCACCTACCTACAATAACTGAATTGAAGGAACCATGTGAAGCTTGTATGATGGGCAAGCAACAGAGAAAGGCATTTCCACAAGAAAGCAAGAATAGAGCACATGCTCCTCTAGAGTTGGTGCATGCTGACTTGTGTGGTAAGATGCCTACACAGGCCTTGGGGGGATCTTCTTATTTTATGTTGATTGTCGACGACTACAGTAGGAAGATGTGGGTGTACTTCCTTCGTGATAAGGCTCAAGCTTTTGGTAAGTTTAAAGAATGGCTAATACTTGTTGAGAATGAAACAGGGAAAAGTGTGAAGAAATTTAGAACAGATGGTGGTGGTGAGTTCAACTCAAAGGAGTTTGAAGGTTTTTGCAAGAGCAAAGGTATCAAGCGTCAATTGACGACGCCTCACACACCTCAGCAGAACGGTGTTGTGGAACGCAGGAATCGCACCATTGTGGAGATGGCAAGATGCATGCTAAAGGCAAGGGATTGCCTAACCATTTTTGGGCTGAAGCTGTTAATACTGCAGTCTACATTCTAAATCGGAGCTATACAAAGGCTCTCAAGGGAAAAACACCTCATGAGGCTTACACTGGTAAGAAACCATCTGTTTCACATTTCCGAATTTTTGGATGTGAATGTTATGCACATGTTCCAGATGAGAAGAGAAACAAGTTACAACCAAAAAGCAGAAAATGTATCTTCTTGGGTTATAGTGATGAGCAGAAGGCTTACAAGTTATATGACCAAGAGGCAAAGAAGATCATCGCGAGTCGTGATGTGGTGTTCAAGGAGGAGCCGCATACAGTGGAGGAGGAGAAGGTAAGTTCTTCTACTTTATCATCAAGCGAAGAAGTAGTCCACTATGAACCTGTCTCGAGAGCTATCCCTATCCTTAAGGAGGAGGAAGCATCATCTTCAGATGATGAGGAAAAAGTTCACCAACCTGACATCACCCCACCGGAAAAGCCATTGCCGCGCTGGGTGAAGCAACTCTATGACCACAATAATCCTATGCCTGCATCTGTTGAGGAGAAGGCAGACGGACCAAGGAGGTCTCAGAGAATAGAGGAGCAAAGGAGGGCTTCTGCTCACATAGTCAATATGGCCTTGATGGTTGAGATTATGAGAGAAGTAAAGGAGCCAACTGACTTAGAAGAAGCACTTGCAGATCCATCATGGAAGGATGCTATGCAGGCGGAGTATGACAGCATAATGAAGAATGACACTTGGGAGCTAGTGGATCGACCAGCAAAGCAAAAGGTTATTGGCACCAAGTGGATCTGGAAGGTAAAGTACAAGGCTGATGGTACCTTAGAAAAGTAGAAAGCTATACTGGTTGCCCAAGGATTTTCACAAGTTGAAGGGTTTGATTTTCAAGAGTCATTTTCCCCAACTGCCAGAATGACCACTATTCGCACGGTACTTGCAGTGGCTGCCCACAAGAAGTGGCCAGTGTACCAAATGGATGTTAAGTCAGCGTTCTTAAATGGTGACCTCAAGGAGGAGGTGTACGTGGCTCAGCCACCAGGGTTTGAGGCCCCCCATTCTGAGAACAAAGTGTGTAAACTGAAGAAGGCATTGTATGGGCTGAAACAAGCCCCCAGAGCATGGTACCAGCGGATAGATAGGTTCTTTTTAAACCTAAACTTCAAAAGATGTGCCTCAGATGCTAACTTGTATGTTTACAGGGATAGTAAAAAGTCTGTAGTGATTGTCCTATATGTGGACGACCTTCTTATTACAGGTGACTATGAAGATATGATCAACCAAACTCGAAAGGCTTTGAGTTCTGAGTTTGAAATGACAGACTTGGGCTTGCTGCACTACTGTTTGGGGATTGAAGTCTGGCAAGAGCCAGGAAAGATCTTCATCTCTCAGAAGAAGTATGCATGGGAGATCTTAAAGGCATTTGGCATGACCGAGTGCAAGGAGATAGCTACACCTATGGAGGTGAATGCAAAGTTATCCGTCGAGGATACATCAGCACTAGCAGACATTGGGAGGTATAGGAGATTGGTCGGCAGTCTGATCTACTTGTGTAACACCAGACGAGATATCAGTTTTGTTGTTGGTGTTTTGAGCAGGTTCTCAAACAAACCTCATGGGAGTCATTGGAAGGCTGGGATGCGGGTGCTCAGATACTTGAAGAAAACTCTTGACTATGGTATCACATACAGTTTCGGAACTTCTCTTGTGGGGAACTGTGACTCAGATTGGGCAGGAGACATTGATTCCAGGAAGTCAGTTTCTGGTTATTGTTTCTCTTTGGGTTCAGGAATTTTCTCTTGGATTAGTAAGAAGCAACCAATAGTGGCATTGTCTTCTACTGAAGCAGAGTACAAGGCAGCTTGTTTTGCTGCATGTGAGACCGTATGGTTGAGAAGGATTCTATGGCATATGGGAGTGCAGGATGAAGAACCAACTGTGCTGAGATGTGACAATCAGAGTTGCATCGCCATTGCCAAAAATCCAGTGTTTCATGCACGCACCAAACATATAGAGATCCAGTATCACTACGTGCGTGATTTGATGGAGGATGGGATAGTGGAATTGGTCTACTGTCCAACAGAGGAGAATGGAGCAGATATCTTCACCAAAGCACTTACGAAGGATCTGCTTCAAGTTCATCTTCAGAGACTCGGCATTGGGCCGAGGAGATAGTTCACCTATGGGTGGACATTGAGGGGGGGTGTTAGATATGATCAATGCCCCACCCTCATTAGATGCTACCAATGATCCATGGTGCTCAAAGTTGTAAGGCCCCCATTATGAGGAGAAGCCAAATGTGAGCCCGGACATTGGTTGAGTCCTGACTTGTATATCAGATGAGGTCTATGTGACCGGATGGCAAAAAGGTGACTGTTGTGGGTCTAATCTTTGGGTCAGACGGAGTGATTAAGCTGGTAGCAACTCGAGGCACATTGCATTGAGTTGCGGTGTAAGGGAGTTAAAAGGGGCCCCTATTGTGGGGTCCGGGGGCCGCGGAAACGGCCCCTGGCTGGGGGGGTCCCAAGGGGGCCAGTGGCCCCCCTGGCGGGGGTCCGGGGGCAGCGCCCCCGGCCCGATGGTAAAGGGGATATTCCCTGGAATATTCCCTGGCCGACTAGTGGAGGCTCATATGGTAGGTCAGTCAGCAGGCCGACCTAACGACCTTCGCGGGCTATAAAAGCTAAACCTCTTCATAGCCATCTCACACTCATCTTTCACCCAGTCAGAGTTGTTGTTCCAGCTAGCCTTAAACTCTTCACCTATCTTCTGTCTAGATCGCCATCTAAGCTTCACACAGTGGAAGCGCACGGGTGGACAGAGCCATCTTTGTATCAGTTGTTTGGAGTTAAAGAATTTACTAATTCTCCTCTTATCTGTTGTGTACGCTCTATCTCTTTCTCAGATTCTGTTCGCTGCGCCGTGTAATATTTTACAATAATGTGCTTTGGGCACCTACCTCTTGTAATCTAGCTACCTTTCTCTATTTTGTCTACCACCACCCTTGGCTTCTTGCATGATGACCAAGGTGGGGACTTGTCCCATCCACTATTCTCCATATTTTCAAAGATGCCATACATCATCTAGGATTATGTTAATCAAGAAGATTAGCTTAATCTAATCCCTGATGGAGGCTATATAAGGGGCCCATGGAGATGTAAAGGGGGACAATGACAAGCACATGAGAGCACTCTAGAATACCCTCATGCTAGTCCATCTCTTTGAGGTAAGTTATGAGTGAGTCTCTTTTATTATGTAGCATAATGGTGAGCTTCCTCTACCTCTTGTCTCCCTCTCTTCTCATCTCTCTCTCTCTCTCATATTCTAATATGGTATCTAGTACATATATTCTCTCTTGTGAAGTTGTGTCTTGGTTCTTTCCATTCTCTTTGAGAAAAGGGATGTCCTAGCCCATCCTCCCTTTGGCTAGGTGGTGCCCCTCTTTAGTTTTCTTAGTGAGGATTGGAGGTTGGGTGGGTAAGAGACAGCCCATTCATCTTTTTAGTCCTCATTTTTGGTGCCTCGCTGAGGAGTTCTCAAGCTACGCTCTATAATTTCTATGAAGGAAGAAACATGTAAGGAGTTTTCCTCTTCTTCAACGAGTGTTTGTCAAAGGATTACTAAGGGAGAATCTTCATGAAACCCTATTCAAGGGATTCATTGCTCAAGAGTACCACTATGGTCTCCAAAAGAAGCTCAAAAGAAGAGGAATCTTTATTGACAAAGGATACATATGCGGGTAAAGCAAGTTAATTACACACACCCTTCTTTACTTCAAGAGAAATCTTTATATCATCAAGTCTCTAGGTCAAGGCATTGTGTTGACTGCTTGGTCTCTAGTGTAAAGACACTCCCTAAGGAGCCTTGTCTTTAAGTGGTGAAGACACTTTCAAATTCGGGGATTAACAAGTTTTTGGAGGGGGAGTTACACATCAATGGTATGTTGTATTGGCGAGAGGCTACATATGGTGATGTGCTTCAACTACTACTAGCAAGAAGGCTCAAAGTAATTGAGAAGGTAGCCATCAAAGCCTATGAACTTTGCAAGTCTGATGATGGTCACACCAAAGGTAGGCTAATCACTGGTGAGAAAATCCTTTGCATCTCTCGAATGGTGGGATCTAAGAGGCCAGAGCTTCAACAACACGCTTCATGAAAGTTTGTAGTGGAAATTTGTATGCATAAATGACTATTCCTATTTTCTACAACTTTCAATCAATTCAAAACATTAGGGTGGATGTGTGCATTAGTAGAAAGATATATTTTCAGCAAAGGTTGGTCTTCTATTTTGGAGCTGAGAGGTTGAGAGAGATCTTGTTATCCCCTGATCCCATAATATTCCCTATTTTGGATTATAACATCTCCTTTAATGTGCACATATTTGTGGGAGCTTTTGCTCAACTGCTAGTGACCCATGGACCGCTTATTGTTCCAAGCGTTCCAAGCGAGCTCTAATGGCTATCTCTCACCTAGCCGACGCGCCGTCAATCCTATGAGTGTAGTGAGCTTACCTTGATGCCGATAGGAGTTGCCTCCTCTCTCACACATACCAGTAGCTCCACGATCCTAGATGCAAGCTCAAGCATCCTCAAGCCTTCTCCATCTCCAAGCTCCATCCTCCATAGCCATGCACGCAAGAAGAGAGAAGAGAAGAGGAGATGGTGAAGAGCTTCACCCTCTTGATCCCTCACTCTCACACACTCACTCCCTCACACTCTCACACTCCCTCTCTCAAGAGCACACACAAGCAAGAAGATGAGAATGAGAGAAGAAGAAGAAGACTCTTGTTGCCACACACCAAAAGAATGAGCTCTCATTCACTTTTTGAACTTTATATATACAAACCCTAAAATCCCATGGGCACCCATCCCTTTTTTACATGACCGGCCATTGTGACAAGTTCCTTTTTCCATTTTCCTCTTTTAGCCTTATAACTCTAGCCTACACCCATCTAGTATTTTACAATCGGCACAGGAGGGAGCTGGGCGCTCTTTTACAAGAGTTTTCTGAGTTTTTTGAGGCGCCCTTCATTTAAAATTGTGCTTTTTTGCCCTGGCTTGGTTTTGGAGGTCGCCAGTGTGTCTTTGCTCTTTTTCCATGTTTATTTGCTTCTTTTCTTCCTTTTTTGGCCATCTCGACTTAGGGTTAACATTACCCCCCTCCTAGACGGGTGCCAGTCCCATGGCACTTCTGTGTTGTTGTAGGTTGGCAGACAATTGTCCAAGTGGTGTAAAGGTGGGGACCACTTGGAGACTCAGGTGCTTGTGGAAGCTGTGAAATGATTTTTGTTGGAGAAGCCAAATGAGTATTGCATGGTTGACGGGGCCTCCGAAGTTGATTTTTGTGATGCTTAAAAGGAGAAGGTGCGGTGTTGTTTCTAAGGGGAGTGCCTACGTCATCGTGTTAGTGCATTGTGCTCGTGCTAGTGGAATGGGGAGGTGGGTCTAACCGCAGGCAAGCCTGGGTGATGTCCCACACTTGAGGACCCCATTTGTGCCAAGGGGGGTGCAGTGCCAGTGGCTTAGGGTGACAGGTCTAACCATAGGTGAGTGTTACCTCCCTAGGTGTGTCCTGCCCTTGATGTGCCCTAAGCATGAAGTGGGGGAGCAAAAAGGGCTAGGGGGTTGAGAGTGGAGCCGACCGACCAAAGCCACTAGACACGCCTAACTTAAGAACCCCTAGGTGTAGTGATCGTGCTTTATGTGGTGATAAGTGCTTCTTCAAGTGGGTGATGTTGACCAATCAGTTTTTTTTTGTGCAGTGGAATGAATGTAAAAATTACACGGCGCAATGAACAGAACTCCCTTACCCTGCAACTCGATGCAATGTGCCTCAAGTTGCTACCAACTTAACCACTCCGTCTAACCCAAAGATTAGACCCACAACGGTCACCTTTTTGCCATCCAGTCACATAGACCTCATCTAATATACAAGTCAGGACTCAACCAATGTCCGGGCTCACATTTGGCTTCTCCTCATAATGGGGGCCTTACAACTTTGAGCACCATGGATCATTGGTAGCATCTAATGAGGGTGGGGCATTGATCATATCTAATACCCCCCTCAATATCCACCCATAGGTGAACTATCTCCTCAGCCCAATGCCGAGTCTCTGAAGATGAACTTGAAGCCGATCCTTCGTAAGTGCTTTGGTGAAGATATCTTCTCCATTCTCCTCTGTTGGACAGTAGACCGATTCCACTATCCCATCCTCCATCAAATCACACACATAGTGATACTGGATCTCTATATGTTTGGTGCGTGCATGAAACACTGGATTTTTGGCAATGGCGATGCAACTCTGATTATCATATCTCAACACAGTTGGTTCTTCATCCTGCACTCCCATATGCCATAGAATCCTTCTCAACCATACTACTTCACATGCAGCAAAACAAGCTGCCTTGTACTCTGCTTCGGTAGAAGACAATGCCATTGTTGGCTGCTTCTTACTAATCCAGGAGAAAATTCCTGAACCCAAAGAGAAACAATAACCAGAAATTGACTTCTTGGAATCACTGTCTCCTGCGCAATCTAAGTCACAGTTCCCCACAAGAGAAGTTCTAAAACTGTATGTGATACCATAGTCAAGAGTTTCCTTCAAGTATCTGAGTACCCGCATCCCAGCCTTCCAATGAGTCTCATGAGGTTTGTTTGAGAACCTGCTCAAAACACCAATAGCAAAACTGATATCTGGTCTGGTGTTACACAAGTAGATCAGACTGCCGACTAACCTCCTATACATCCCAATGTCTGCTAGTGCTGATGTATCCTTGACGGATAACTTTGCATTTACCTCCATAGGTGTAGCTATCTCCTTGCACTCGGTCATGCCAAATGCCTTCAAGATCTCCCATGCATACTTCTTCTGAGAGACGAAGATCTTTCGTGGCTCTTGCCAGACTTCAATCCCCAAACAATAGTGCAGCAAGCCCAAGTCTGTCATTTCAAACTCAGAACTCAAAGCCTTTCGAGTTTGGTTGATCATATCTTCATAGTCACCTATAATAGCAAGGTCATCCACATATAGGACAATCACTATAGAATTTTTACCATCCCTGTAAACATACAAGTTAGCATCTGAGGCACATCTTTTGAAGTTTAGGTTTAAAAAGAACTTATCTATTCGCTGATACCATGCTCTAGGGGCTTGTTTCAGCCCATACAATGCCTTCTTCAGCTTACACACTTTGTTCTCAGAATGGGGAGCCTCAAACCCTAGTGGCTGAGCCACGTACACCTCCTCCTTGAGGTCACCATTTAAGAACGCTGACTTAACATCCATTTGATACACTGGCCACTTCTTGTGGGCAGTTACTGCAAGTCCCGTGTGAATAGTGGTCATTTTGGCAGTTGGGGCAAATGACTCTTGAAAATCAAACCCTTCAACGTGTGAAAATCTTTGGGCAACCAGTCTAGCTTTGTACTTTTCTAAGGTACCATTAGCCTTGTACTTTACCTTCCAGATCCACTTGGTGCCAATAACCTTCCGCTTTGCTGGTCAATCCACTAGCTCCCAAGTGTCATTCTTCATTATGCTGTCATACTCCGCTTGCATAGCAGCCTTCCATGATGGATCTGCAAGTGCTTCTTCTAAGTCAGTTGGCTCCTTTACTTCTCTCATAATCTCAACCATCAAGGCCATATTGACTATGTGAGTAGAAGCCCTCCTTTGCTCCTCTATTCTCTGAGACCTCCTTGGTCCATTTGCCTTCTCCTCAACAGATGCATGCATAGGATTATTGTGGTCATAGAGCTGCTTCACCCAGCGCGGCAATGGCTTTTCGGGTGGGGTGATGTCAGGTTGGTGAACTTTTTCCTCATCATCTGAAGATGATGCTTCTTCCTCCTTAAGGATAGGGACAGCTCTCGGGACAGGTTCATAGTGGGCTACTTCTTCGCTTGATGATAAAGTGGAAGAACTTGCCTTCTCCTCCTCCACTGTATGCGGCTCCTCCTTGAACACCACATCACGGCTCGTGATGATCTTCTTTGCCTCTTGGTCATATAATTTGTAAGCCTTTTACTCATCACTATAACCCAAGAAGATACATTTTCTGCTTTTTGGTTTTCACTTGTTTCTCTTCTCATCTGGAACATGTGCATAACATTCACATCCAAAAATTCTGAAATGTGAGACAAATGGTTTCTTACCAGTGTAAGCCTCATGAGGTGTTTTTCCCTTGAGAGCCTTTGTGTAGCTGTGATTTACAATGTAGACTGCAGTATTAACAGCTTCAGCCCAAAAATAGTTAGGCAATCCCTTGTCCTTTAGCATGCATCTTGCCATCTCCACAATGGTGCGATTCCTGCGTTCCACAACACCGTTCTGCTGAGGTGTGTGAGGCGTCGTCAATTGATGCTTGATCCCTTTGCTCTTGCAAAAGCCTTCAAACTCCTTTGAGTTGAACTCACAACCACCATCTGTTCTAAATTTCTTCACACTTTTCCCTATTTCATTCTCAACAAGTTTTAGCCATTCTTTAAACTTACCAAAAGCTTGAGCCTTATCACGAAGGAAGTACACCCACATCTTCCTACTGTAGTTGTCGACAATCAACATAAAATAAGAAGATCCCCCCAAGGCTTGTGTAGGCATCTTATCACACAAGTCAGCATGCACCAACTCTAGAGGAGCCTGTGCTCTATTCTTGCTTTCTTGTGGAAATGCCTTTCTCTGTTGCTTGCCCATCATACAAGCTTCACATGGTTCCTTCAATTCAGTTATTGTAGGTAGGTGAGCAACCATACCTTGCTTTTGCATCTCCTTCAACACTGCAAATCCGATGTGTCCAAACCTTTCATGCCAAAGCTTACTTGTACCCACTCCAGTGGTGGCTGTAAGAGCACTTAGCTCATACAACACCATATTGGGAAATATGGAAATTTCCCATAAGTTTGGGACACGTTGTCAAATCTTTGGATTTGTCATAACTTGAACACTATAACTCCAAATCGAGCCCTATATAGCTCAATAGATTCCAATTTTCAAGCGCTTTCCAATGATAGGTCACATCATATGGTTTTGAGAAACTTATGGGCATATTATCCGGGTGCCACATTTTTAGTATTAAAAAAATGGGAATTGGGAGATTCCCAAACTCACTAATATTGTGTTATACAGGTTGTTCCTTCTTTCTCTTTTGCCAACAATTGTGCCACCACTATCAAGAATTTCTGCAGCTGTCTTCTTGAACCTCACTTCATGACCAAGATCAGTTATCGCAGCAACTGATAACAAATTTCTCCTGATTTCGGGAACATACAACACATTTGAAAGATTTTTTGACTTCACCATTTGCAGCAACAAAAGAAATAGTACATGTACCCGCAGCACGGCATTTAGCATCATTTCCAACCGTCACAGTGATGGATTCTTGTAGAGGCTGCATAGAACTATATAAACCTTTCTTGTTGGTCATGTGATGGGAGGCCCCACTATCCAACACCCATGAGTCAGTGGTAGATTCTTCTTGTGCTGAGGAGCATACTTCCTCAATGGTCGCCATGAATAATTCCAACTCTGCTTCAACCGTATTGGCTGTCTCTTTCCCTTTACTTTTAAGGGTACCATTCTTTTCATTTGCCTTCTTGACACGACAATCTGCAATTGCATGTCCTTTCTTCTTGCAGTAGAAGCACTCTCCTTGAAACTTCTTCTTACCGCCCTTCTTCTTTTTGTCACCATCATTTTTGGTGGAGGAACCACCTTTGCCTTTTGCATTGGCAGAGAATGCAACATCTCCATTGTTGCTTCCTTCTCAGGCTTTCAGCCTCAACTCCTCCTCCATCAATAATGCACAAAACTCCTCAAAAGTCAAAGCTTGAGGTCTCACATGAGTATTAAGGGTAGTTACTAGTCCATCAAAATTTTGTGGACAATCCGAAGACACCTCCAAGCTAGCTCTTTGCTAGTCTTTTGTATCCCAGCGCCAGCCATCTGGTTGCGCAGATTCTTAATCCGAGTGATGAATGCTTCAACCGTCTCTCCTTCAACAAACTTCTCCGCTGCTAGTTGATTCTCCAAGTTTTGAATCCTTGTTTGGTTTCGTGTTTCATACTGACTCCTTAGTACATTCCAAGCCTCTGACGCTTTGGTTGTATGCTGAATCAAAGTTAGAACACTGTCAGAACAGCTTGTAACTAAGGCACACAATGCATATGCATTCCTTCGTTTCCAAGCTTGTAGAAGATCTACATTCGGAGGAATCATCACACTAGGATTTGATGGGTTGGGGGTAGGCTGTGGTTCTGCATCAGTCCCCAGCACAGTCTCCAGAAGCTCATAAGAATCAAGGATAGTTGTAATTTTGAATTTCCACAAGGTGTAGTTTGTACCATCTAACTTGCCTTCGCTGAAGGTTGGTGGACAAATCCTCAGTGTTTGAATAGCCGGTACAACAGCACCACCTCCTGCACCTCTTTCTAATGTGCTAGAACCGCTTTCGGAAGTCGACATAGTTTATCTTTGCTGTTGAAGCCTTTGCCTCTTGCACACTCTCCGATCTCTAGAGCCTCTTGGGCTCTGATACCATGTAAAAATTACACGGCGCAGCGAACAGAATCTGAGAAAGAGATAGAGAGTACACAACACATAATAGGAGAATCATTAAATTCTTTAACTCCAAACAACTGATACAAACATGGCTCTGTCTACCCGTGCGCTTCCACTGTGTGAAGCTTAGATGGCGATCTAGACAGAAGATAGGTGAAGAGCTTAAGGCTAGCTGGAACAACAACTATGACTGGGTGAAAGATGAGTGATGGATGGCTGTGAAGGTATTTAGCTTTTATAGCCTGCGAAGGCTGTTAGGTCAGCCTGACCGACCTACCATATGAGCCTCCACTAGTCGGTCAGGGAATATTCTCTTTACCATCGGGCCGGGTGCATTGCCCCCGGACCCCCGCCAGGGGGGCCACTGACCCCCCTGGGTCCCCCCAGCCAGGGGCCGCTTCCGTGGCCCCCGGACCCCAAAATAGGGGCCCCTTTTAACTCCCTTACCCCGCAACTCGATGCAATGTGCCTCAAGTGCTACCAACTTAACCATTCCGTCTAACCCAAAGATTAGACCCACAACGGTCACCTTTTTGCCATCCAGTCACATAGACCTCATCTGATATACAAGTCAGGACTCAACCAATGTCCGGGCTCACATTTGGCTTCTTCTCATAATGGGGGCCTTACAACTTTGAGCACCATGGATCATTGGTAGCACCTAATGAGGGTGGGGCATTGATAATATCTAATAATGAATGACAGCCAGGCCTAATCCTCTTCAACCGAATGAGGGGGGGAAGGAGGGCAGATGGATTTGCGCAAAAATTAGTGGCTTTACATGTATCCTTTCAGGTTCATGCAGACGTGGAGAGAGGTGGTGGAGAGGAAGGGGTGACTACACCTACTAAATTGGCTGTCACTCATGTCCTCTAGGAGAGCTAGGCAAAAAGAGGGGAGGAGGATAGCTCTCATCATTAAGCATGCCATAGCGCAGCTATCAATAGCATTGGGATCAAAAAAGAGGGGGGACAAGCCATTCTCCTATGGGGCACACTGATCCGGTATATCAACGCATTGTAGCGCTGGCTGGAGAAGAGCACTTGTATGAGTTTCGTCTGCAACCTGGTCTCTGCATCTGGGATGACTTGGATGCTGATGCCATCGTTTGTCAACACGTCCTCCTTTCTCATCCCCAACATGGTGTATACATCCCTCTTTTGCTTTTTTTCCACCTTTGGTTCCAGTCCTAGTGCCTTCTCCACCAAGGCCGGGGTTAGCAAACCAATACTTGCTTGGCATTTTATCCTCTTCCCAATGTGACGGTGCCGCACTTGTTGTCGGGGTTGTAGGACCTGAGAAATTCCACACAGCTCGTGTGGTTGGGTTCTTGTGCGAATCTTTCCAGGTACTTCTTGAAGTTGCAGCTTTCCACAACTCTCCTGGCCGCCTCTTCCTTGGCCACTAATCCTTC
This sequence comes from Lygodium microphyllum, assembly GCF_053477565.2. Taxonomy (NCBI): domain Eukaryota; kingdom Viridiplantae; phylum Streptophyta; class Polypodiopsida; order Schizaeales; family Lygodiaceae; genus Lygodium; species Lygodium microphyllum. Next base: position 102,906,907 of record NC_141142.1, read on the forward strand.
TACATTATGAATAGTTCGGAATTTCAATTGGTTGTGGGTGCGGCTCTCCAAGGTGATGAGAAGAAGATGAAGAGACGAGATGGGGAGCTTCTTCTCCTCGATCCCTCACTCTCACACACTCACTCACTCCGTCTCAAGCACAAGCAAGAAGGCAAGAAGAAGAGAAGAAGAAGAAGAAGCTTTTTTCCACACACAAGAATGAGCTTCTCATTCACTTTTCAAGTTTACATATATGCCCTACTTCCCACGGGCGGTCATCCTCAATTTTTACATGACCTGTTACTTTTGTCATATAAGCATAATGATGGGTTGAATATCTAGTGTAAGTATACCTATCAACAGGTCATCTTTCACTTCCTAGCTAGTCCTACCACATTTCTAAGTTTACAATTTTCACAGGAGGGAGCAAGGTGCTCTTTTACAAGGATTTGAGAGTGCCTTTGCATTTACTGCGTTCTCTCCTCTTCCATGAATGGGAGCCGGTGGGCTCGGTCTTGCTGCGACATTTTTCGTTCCTATCATAAACCGAGATTTTCATTAGTGCTTTCCACATAGTAATTTGCTGACTGCTAAAAAGGAGAAACTCTATGCTTTTTGAATGAATTCATTAAGAACCATTGTTGATTTTCCTTTTCAGCCTTTAACTTTTTGCCTGTTTTTCATAATATATGTTTATGTGTTTCACTAATTCCCCCTCCCCTTCCCGCTTAAGAAGAATTATTCCTAGGATTTAGAGTCAGAAAGGTGAGGGCGTTTGGCATGGTGGCATAGGATTTACTTGTGAAGGTGCCAATCATAGAATTGGGGGTTGTATTCTAAGTGAGCATCGCGGTCAAGATCGGAGGGTTTAATCCCCACTTGTGTGATGTATGTGAGAACATCTATTAGGAAGTCACCAGAATTGACTCGGCTAGCAATGTGTAACTCTTCCTCAGTCAAGAAGCGGTCAAGGTAGGGGTGTCCTTTGATATGTTCTTCTAGGGGACGGCCCCGAAAAGTGGTTAACACTCGATATGAGGTTGGCGCGACATATGTGGGCTCGTATTCTGCCGTTTTGGTAGTGCGGCGCTGCTTGGCGTTGGTCATTATGCGGCACCCTTCGACTTCCCATTACAGCCTAAGAGTGTGCCAATGCTTCAAGAATGGGGAGTCGAAATTAGCGAGCTTTGATAATACTGTGATTTCTTGCTCAGTGATTGTCGAAGTGGTTCGCTGATTGTATGACGTGATGAGGCGCTACTTGATGGCTTTCTCCTTGGATATCTCGCTATTGAGCAATTCAGCAGCGTAGTGGGAAGCGTTTGTGAATGCTAATTCAAAGGTTTCCCAGGAGCAGGGCATGGTTTGAACTTCAGTGGCAAAGGGTTCCTCCAATAATCCTAAGTCCAAGCGGTCGTAGCTTAGTGCTAACGACATGAAGGTGGCATCTAGTTGTTTAATGAATTTCACCATGTCATCCCCGATTTCCTCCACGAGGTCGGTGGCCAGTGCTAAAAAGAATTTGCATTCATAGGAGGGTGTAAGGCCGACGGCCGGTCGCGGTTTGCTAGAACTAGCGCTGGTGGCAATGACGAGTTGCGGTTGGGTGTGTGTTTGTCTGGGGTTGAGCTGCTCAGATTATGGGTAGATTAGGGGTAGCCACGACGGACGGGCTACTGCATTCAAGGTGGATTGGAGGAGTTGGGTTGACTTGGTTGGGTGATGACTCATGTGACAAAGTCAGTTGTTTGGGCCGATAGGCTTGTGTGACTTCCTTGGGTTTAAGCATGGATGGGTTGGATGTCTGTGGTTTTGGAGGGCGTCGAGGCGAATGGTTTGGAGGGCTTATGGAACTTGGGTTGATCAAGCTTGAGGGCAGCGTTCGAGTAGTGCCTTTGGCCGTGTAGGCCTTAGGGATCCACAGCCAGGTGTTGTCCCTATAGTAGCCTTGCGCGTGAAAGAGGGTTTTAGGGATCCATCTTTGCTTGATCATGTGGCGCTTTCTGTGACTACGTCTTGGCCTGCTAGGTTTAGAGTTTTTTTGGTTTTATGAGGATAGGAGCATCGACTCCTAGCCGGCGGTTGTGGCTGCTTAGGCTGTCATTGAAATCTAGGCTGTTGGGCCTTAGGTTTTGCTGTTCTAGGCTGTGATTCATGGAATCTGGGAGGTGGCGGCCGCGCAATACCCCCCTCCTTGGACTTGGTTATGGATATTTCTACCGGTGGCATTACACAGAGTGATGAGGTCATGTAGCCCTTGCTGAAAATTGTGACAATGCAAACGTTGCCTATTGCGAGGTGGATGCACTACGACTCATAATCAACATTGCAGTGAGTCTACTTTTTGAAAGTTCGCCCCAGTAGCAACTTCGTACCTACATTTTTAGCATTTGGCAACACGTCAAAAATCATTGGAACAGTCTCAGACTCGATAGAAACGGTAGCTTTGCACTTGCCAAGAAGTGCGTAGGAAAGGGCCCCATATGGGCTTAATTTCACATTAGTGGGTTGAAGTTGTGGTCTGCCAAGTTGAGTCCAATGATCGTAAGTTAAGACATTGAAGTCTACTCCCTCGTTGATCAAGGCATTGAAAGCGCATGTTTGTTTTGCCGTGACCGTAATATGGAGGTATGCGGGTTCTACAGCTTCCTCATCCTCATCCTCAACCTCCGTGATTGTGGCCACTCGTATCTTGACAGGCGGTTCTAGCATCGGGGGCTTGTGCAAAGGATGGGTGGGGGGGTAGTACTTCTTGATACGACTGCCATTGAAGAAGCCTATGCCCTCACTATCTAAGGTCTCGAGCTCGACATTGCCTATGCGGCTAATCGCATGAACCTTGAAAGGTCCAAGACCTCCAAATTTCATTTTCTGCTTGTGCCCCTTAACTGAGTAGAGGAGCACTAAGTCACCTTGTTCGAAGTTGCGCTGCTTGACATGCTTGTCAAACCAAATTTTGTGTCGGGCCTTCTCACATATAAGCGCATGGGTGGCTAGAAGCCGAGTCTCTGAGAGGCGCTCCAGTTCGACCAGGCATTGCGTCCATGCCTCCTTCCCTTCCCATCATTCTTGAAGTGCTATACTCAGGATGGGAATGAAGAATTCTAATGGTAGAATCGCTTCAGTTCCATAGGTCATCCTGAAGGGGGTTTGACCGATAGCCGTCTTATAAGCTGTGCGGTAAGCCCACAGGACTGCCATCAGCTTGTTGTCCCAGTCATTGCGTCAGACTGAGACCACCTTGGTCAGGACATTGATAAGAATCTTATTCACGGATTCTGCCTGGCCGTTTGCCTAAGGGTAGTATGGCGAGGATTTGCGATGGATGATGAGAAAGGTGGATAGGAGATGTGCTATCACTTCATCGATGAAGTGCGTGCCTTGATCACTGACCAGTTCGATGGGGTAGCCGAATCGTGAGATCACCTGCTCCCATAAGAACTTGGCAGTCGTCCTAGCGTCGTTTTTCTGTGTCCCTCTTGCCTCTGCCCATTTCGTGAGGTAGTCCATGGCCACAATGATGTACTTGACCTGTGAATACTGGGCAGCAGGACTGATGGGTCCGATGAAGTCAATTCCCCATTTTTTGAAGGGTTGTCGTGAGATAATAGGGGTCAATTCCATCTGGTCCTTGTGAATCGGGACTTTTTCCTATTGGCACTTGTCACAATGCTTGACGAATCGGGCTGCATCACGAAAAAGCGTGGGCCATTGTAGTTGAGATTGCAACACTTTTCGTGTTGTCGTGTCTCCACTAAAGTGCCCTCCAGCAATGCTACCGTGTGCTTCTGAGAGCACATCGTGCATCTCATACTCACATACGTATCTACACAACAATCCATCTTGCCCCAGCCTGTAGAGTTGGCCTGCGATCAGTTGATAGGGCTGGATCTTAAGGATCAATCGCCTAAGTCGGGCTTTTTCTATCGGTCAATCAGGTAATCCATATTCAAGAACTTGGACTATATCATCCGCCCAATATGGCATTAGATCAGCCTTGAATAACTCTCTCCCACTAGACAGGGTAAAGAGATGGGCGTCGGGCAATTCATCAACAATGCCTTGCCCAGTTGCCTCTCCCGTGGGAATGCGCGACATATGGTTAGCCATGTAGTGCTGTTTTCCTTTTCGTAAAACCATGGAGAAGTCGAATTCCAAGAGTAGAAGGAGCCACCGAGCTATGCGTCCTATAGCGCAAGGTTTGTTTACTAGATAGAGCAGGGCTTGATGGTCCACAAAAAAGGTAAAAGGTGTGGCCAATAGATAGTGCGAGAATTTCTTCACAGCAAACACCATGGCTAACCCTTCTCTTTCTGTCATCGAGTAGTTCATTTCCGTCTCAGTGAGTTGTCTGCTAGCAAAGCTCACTGGATAGTCTAGGTTGTGTTCGCCAGGTTGGCACAACATTTCCCCCACGGCAAATTTAGAAGCATCGATATGCACGTGGAAAGTAATGGTCCAATCAGGGGCTCGTAGAAGTGGTGCAGTGGTTAGAGCCTTTTTCAACTCTTCATATGCTCGTTGGCATGCCTCGGTCCATTCGAAGATGATCAGCAGCTTGTAAAGGGTCTCCCGATCAATGCATAGTTCAGTACAAACCGCCGATAATACCCTGTATGGCCTAGGAAGCATTGGACTCCCTTATAGTTGATTGGGGGTGGAAGGTCGACAATAACCCTAACTTTTGAAAAGTTAGTGGGGCAATGCCGTTCTTCGACACCACGTGCCCTAAGATGCATCCATGCTTTACCCAAAATTGGCACTTTAAGGGGTTCAAGGAGAGACGATATAAGCGACATTGCTCAAAGACTATGCGGAGTTTGTCTAAGTGTTCAATCCAGGTTGAGTGAACATAGAGGTCGTCAACAAAGACTTCCAACTCCTTGCGAAGCATGTCCTTGAAGACGGTGCACATGAGGCGTTGGAAGGTGGCGGGGGCATTCGTCAACCCGAAGGGCATGACTTTGTAAGCAAAGACGCCCCACTCAGTGGCAAAGGCAGTCTTGTGCCTGTTCGCAGGATACACCTGCACCTGGTTGTACCTTGAGAAGCCATCCAGAAAAATGTAGGCTTCCTTGCATGCCACTCTCTCAAGCATGTGCTCAGTGTACAGTAATGGATAGTTGTCTCTCTTAGTAGCAGCTTCACTTTCTTGTAATTGACGCACACTCGGATATTTCCATTCTTCTTCATCATAATGACTATGGGTGACACCCAGTCTATGTGTTCAATTTCGTAAATGAATCCCGCTTTCATTAGCTTATCAATCTCCTCTTTGACAGCATGAGCGTGTTTTGGATTCATAGGGTACGGTCGCTGCTTGACTGGTGTTGCGTCTGGCGCCATAGGTATGTTGTGAGTCACGACACTCCGATCTACCCCCTTAAGCTCGTCTAAGGACTAGGCGAGCACGTCTATGTACTCTCGCAAGAGAGAGACGAGACTCATTTCCTCTTCCTCAGTCAAGTCATCGGCAATGAATACTGGTCGGGGTGTTTCCCCTTCCTGGGCTAGGTTCATCTCCTTCACCTTGGCTGATCCCTCAATTGGTTCACTCGTTTGCCCTTGACGCTTGGCATCTAATAGAACTACTACCCTATCCCCTTTTGTGAATTTCGTAAATCGTTGAGGGAGGTCCTGCGGTTTTTGTTGTTCTTTTGTTTGCGTATCCCTAGGTTGTTTTGCCTTTTTTTTCCTCAATCGTCTGCATCTCAGGTGGACGGGTAGATCCCCCTTTGTGCGTCTAGCCGTAGGCGGCCTAGGGATTTCTGGATCACTATCCGAACTATAGGGATTTCTGGATCACTATCCGAACTAATCTCCGACTCAGAGTTGAACTCCCTGCCGTTGCTAGAAGAGGTGGTCTCCCCTGGTGGGCGTAGTTTGGATGGCAACTATGTCATAAGTACTGATGTTGTTCCTGGCTGGGCTAGGCCTTCTTGCCCAAGATCTATGGCCTCTACACGTTCCAACCAGGCACGGTCGCATTCCATGCGCATGACTCCTTGCTTTATCCTAAAGATACTCTTTTTCTGCAGCTTGGAGTCTGCTCGTATTTGCTCTATTTCTTGCCCCTCCGTGTTGTATTCCACGGTGTCTACCTTGCCCTTGCTTTCGTCACTAAAGGATTGGCAATCTTCATATTCATCGTGAGAGTCTTCTTTGTCAGATTGCTCGTCGTCTCCTAGGGCTTGGTATATCCCTTGTTGTTGGTCAGGAACTAGGGCCCAGTTATAAATGAGGTTTAAGTCATGCACTCTGATCCATTGCCACTTGGATTCATCTAAGAGATCCTGGAGTGGTTTGAAGTTTGTAGTAGCTGGATTGCCAGTTAGCTTGTCCGTTAAGTATTCCAGTATTTCCTGGAGTTCCCTTTTGTTGGTCGAGACTTGGAAGTGGATAGGCTTAGGTTTTCCACGAAGGGTTCTTGCCATCATGCAAATTGGTGCGGAGAGTGCATCGTGAGACTTGCCGATTGTTTCGATGGCTTGCTCATATGCCTTGTGATCAGAGAACGGCAGGTCGATTGTAGCAAAGACGTGCATCCAATCCCGCTCGTCCTCTAGGCATGGGATATACTTGGTCAAGGGCCCATAGGACTTCTTGACCTGGGCATTACCCTTGAGCATAGCAGAGATAGCATCTAAGTCGACTGGTGAGGTCTTCCAAGTGTCCATCTCTATCCTCACGGCATCCGTTCTATTTCCAAGGAAGATCAAGCCGTTACCCCAATCTTCGATGACTCTAGCGTTGTGCATCCAGGGTCGGCCTAATAGGATATCGTAATCCACTCCTTTCATGACTATAAAGTCCACATAGAATTGGACACCTGTGATCTTCACTGGCTAATTCTTAAGCACTCGAACAGCTTGAATCTCATACCGTTTGCTAATGTGACATTAAACCTAGCAGTTTCGACGAGCGGGTTTCCCCAAGTCTGAAGCACTGTGTGGCTAAGCACACTAACCCTAGCTCCCATGTCCATGATTCCCTTTCTCATTGTATCGCCTAGGGCTAAAATCCATAAGACCACATGCATCTCGGAACCTTCCCAGAAGGCATTGACGTGTAAGGATTTAGGCATAGAGTGCAGCGTCAAACTCGGTATTTGCGTCTTTGCATCCTGGTCATGAGGGTCTGTCGTGACCTGCTCTCTTGACCCTTCAACCCATTGCTTAAGATCTTGCCATAGGGTGGGATGCTGCCTAAGTAGATCTCCCAAGCTAAGTGTTACCGGGGTAGTCAGAAACGTGGTCAGGAGATCGTTGGGTGCTCGCCTCCCTCCTAACATGGATCATCCTGACCAGTGGCTGTGACTGAACCATGGCCCTATAGCACTGAGGCTTGGCCTTAGTGGCATTGCTTGTGATGCAATTGCTTCTCCTGAATTTGGTTGAGGAGGTGAGGTTGGCACGCTTATGCTGGAGAGGTCATCGATTTCATCCTCTAGGATGGGCTCAGCGTCTTTTAGATGCTCTTGAGCCTCCTTCACCCATTCCTTCACTTTTTCTATGGCCTCTAACTATCGCTTCGGATACGGGTATTCCCCTACCTTAGCGCTTCCCTTTTTGGCCGTCTTAGGGGCTGAAGTCTCTACCTCTACGTCTGAGACCTTCTTTCCAGTATAGGCAGAGTTGTAGCGCTCTCCGTTTTTAGTGAGATTTTAGCTTCCGACATCTTCTTCTTCCGCCTGCGACTTTTCTTTCCTATTGAAGCTGCGTCGAGGTTGCTAGCTCTTGGTAGTGAAATGCCAGGGTGCCTTGTCTGGGCATGTGTCATGACCCATAACGGAATAGGTATTGCCTCCCCGTCGAGGTTCTCGACTCCAAACGGCCCCAACGGGACAGATGGTACCTTGGCTGAGCTAGAAGATGGCTTTCGCTTTGGGTAATCGACGAAGAGATGGGTGATTCCGCACTCAACACATCTTTGGTCAGCCTTGTCTTTGTTTTGCTGCTCCCTTTCGGGGCAGTGTGATGAGACATGACCAGGGTGACCACAAGTCCAACAGGTGATTGGATCCTGCATCTGCCCTCTTAGGCCTCTGCCTCGTCCTCTTCCTAATGTCGTCATCGGTACGGGGCGATAATCCATGAGGACAGCATTGCCCTCATCATCATGCGAGACATAAGGGCATATGTAAGCTTCTTCCTCATTTGGTTCCTCCACATAGTGGACTGGAGCATCGCTTGGTGGATGGGTCATGTAAGGACCAGGTGGTCTGGGTATGCCAATAGGGTTTATGTCCATCCTAGGAACAGCTGGCTTAACGTCGTTAGGCATAGGAAGGGCTAATGTGGCTCCCCTTCTGAAGAATGGCTGTGGCCTGGTTGCTAGGTAAGGCTGGCCGTAGGATTGCGAATATGGAAGTCTTCTTGGTAATCTAAAATGCGCGATGTCATGACCGAACCTACCGCAATTAGCACAAGGTCTTGACCTAGGGTCTTGACACTTGACTGGCAAGTGGTTTCTGCCACAATACATGCATTGGACATGTGGGCGCGTTGGTCATCTCAACATGTCTTGTAACATGGCCAACTCCATCTTTACATCAACCAAGTCTTGGCTCGTCTCGGTGGCCTTCCCCTTATCTTGGGATGATGGGACCGATTGCTCACTAGAGGATAACGCTCTCTCTGAGCTTCGCGAGTTGGACTCTTCTAGGTTCGCGCTCCTGGAGCTCCGCTTCTTCAGCTGATCATCGACTCTAATGGCTTCCTCAAACACTCTAGCTAGCACGTCTCGCTGCAAGCTCGAATTGCTTGCCAAAGCCTTATATAGCTCCTCATTGTTGAGATGACAAGCTCAACACATGCAGACATTGATGATGGACCACCTGGTTAGATGGGTCCACACATCTACACTTAGTACGTCGGTGGTCATTATGGCTCTCACATGGCCACTGACTCATTACTTATTATATTCAGGTTGTTACATCTATTTACAGCTGGCATAGTTATAGCGCCAGTCGACTAGTGTAGTCGGTTATGCATTGTTTGACTTAGTAGGCCACGTTACTTTATGTTGTATCTTATCTATACTTTGTGTACATTGTAAAGAGTGTGGAAGAAGAAGAAGAAACCAGCAAGAAAACGTTTTGGCCTCCATCTCTCTTCTTGTCTCTTGAGTGAGCTTCTCCTTGTGCATTGTGTGTGTCTTCGGCACACCATCTTGAGCAAGTCCCCCCACCACGTGATTCTTGACATGGTATCAGAGCCACGCCACTGAGAGAGGTTGATTTCGAAGGCTGAAGCGAAGGAGAAGAAGCAAGGTTTGAGCAAGCAAGCCACGGGTAAGAAGCTCTCCCATTCTTCCACTCTTTCTCTTGGATAGTGCCTGTGGAGGCACCAGAAGTAGGGTCGAGCAAAAATCTGAGATTGCAGTGAGATTTGGTGTGCGCGAAGAGTGCTTTATATCCTGCTGTTATTTTGGGCATCTGAGGCCGTTTCAGGCCCCGTTTTAGAGCCGCAAGGTTGCGGACAGCAGTTTCAGGGTACACTATGACTTTGAATGTATTGACCGAAAGTGGGTGCGCAGGTTATAGATTTTAGATCTGTAAGTTCAAAGGTGTTTACCAGCGAGTAAACACAAGGTTTATCTGCAAACTGGTTGCAGATTGCATGTATTGTTGAGCAGACTGAAAAAGGCTATCTGGTGTATTGCTGTGCACTGTTGCAGAAGATTTGCTTGCTCTTTGGTATTAATTTTGTGATAATGGCAGAGAACAGTGGAAGCCCCCATCATTGAGAAGCTCGACAAGAACAATTGCCCTTCATGGAAGTTCCGTGTCACGAATTTCCTTATTGGAAAAGGCCTCTACGAGTTTGTTTCAGGTGAAGAAAAGGAGCCGGAGGTGAGTGATCCTCCAATTGCAGAAGAGACAAAGGCACGGAAGGAATGGAATGCAAAAGATAGAAAGGTCATGTATTGGTTGTCTGTAGTAATTGACAATAATATGCTGGGACACATTAGAAATGCAGAGAATTCATATGCAGCTTGGACCATACTTGAAAGTATGTTTTCTGTAAATACAAAGTCACGAAAGATTCAACTCAAGCAAGAGTTGAATACATTGAAGAAAGGGAAGATGTCTATCAATGAGTATGTACTGAAGGTAAGAAGCATTGCATATGCCTTGGCAGCGATTGATGCAATGCCCAATGATGATGATTTGGTGTCGTCTACCTTGGGTGAACATAACAATGAAAAGGCTTGGAATTCTTTTGTAACTTTCGTATATGTCAGAAAGCCATTTCCAGATTTCAATGAGTTGGTATCCCTTATGATCAACACTGAAGAGATCAACATCCAGAGTGAGACATCTGAAAGAAGTGGTGAACAGGTCCAAGCTTTCTACTCCAGTTCAAGAAGGGGACGTGGCAGGTTCTCTTCAAGAGGCCGTGGTACACGATGTGGTAGTGACAACCAGCAAAACAAATTGAATCAGCAATTTGGTGATATGCAGGTTTCAGGAGGTCGTGGTAACTTTAGAGGCAGGGGGAGCTTTAGAGGAAGAGGTGGATGGCAAAACAAAGGCTCTAACAATTCTGGTATTGTGTGTCACTACTGTGGCAAAATAGGTCATATTGTAGCCCAATGTTATGCTAAGAAAGATGATATCCGCAGTGGTAAGTTGCAGCAAGGAAACTATGCATCGTCTTCACGACAGAATGAAGATAAAAATGAAAGTCTGTTTGTTATGCAGCATATACTGAATGCTGTTACAGGAAAGGGAACACATGATGATGTTTTGTATGTTGATTCAGGTGCATCCAATCATATGACCAGCCATGCAGAATGGTTTGGAGAGATGCAGGATTTGCAAAATGTAGGCTATGTGCAGACGGGTGATGATTCATGCCACCCAATTTCACATATTGGAAAAGTTCCCTTGTCCTTGCATGATGGTAAGACAAAGAGTCTTTCAGATGTATTACATGTGCCATCTATTACAAAGAACTTGGTGTCAGTCGGTCAAATGGTAGAGCAAGGGCTGCAAGTGAGGTTTAATGCAAAGGGCTGCTTTGTAGAAGACTTCAATGACAAGTGCAGGTTAGTTGCAAAGGGAAGTAGAGTTGGACGTATGTTTACTCTAGATGCTGGAATTCCTACAATGAATGCTACTATGTATGCTAAAGGAAAAGATGTTATTGCAGATATTGAAATTTGGCACAAACGCATAGGACATGCAAATGTACAAAGGTTGAAATTAATGCAGTCCAAAGGTTGGTTACAGGTTTGTCTACATTTAGAGTTGTAGAATTTCATAAGGTATGCGAAGCATGTCAGTTTGGTAAGCAGGCAAGACAACCCTTTTTACATGATAGAGATGTAAGCAGAAATATCCTTGATGTTGTGCATACAAACATTTGGGGGCCTGCACAAAATGTATCTCTTGGAGGCAGTTCATACTTTGTCACATTCATTGATGATTGTTCTAGAAAGCTGTGGGTATATTTTATGAAGGAAAAGAGTGAAGCTTTTGAGCACTTTAGAATTTTCAAGGTTGCAGTTGAAAGAGAAACAGGCTTGAAAGTAAAGTGCTTGAGGTTAGATGGAGGGGGAGAGTACCTCTCAAATGAGTTCAGTGATTTTCTGAGGTATCATGGAATAAAGAGACAGTTCACATGCAGGTATACCCCACAACAAAATGGGATTGCAGAAAGGAAAAACAGGCATATTGCAGAAGTTGCACGTGCCTTGATGGTGGCTGAAAAGAATATGCCTAAGCATTTTTTGTCTGAGGCTATTCATACTGCTGTTTATATTATGAATAGAACTCCCACAGCTGCAGTTCATGGTATGACCCCCGAAGAATGTTTTATAGGTAAGAAGCCTGATGTTTCACACTTGAAAGTGTTTGGCTGCATTGCGTATGTTCATATGCCAGATGAGTTGCGGAAGAAACTGGATCCAAAGGCTGAAAAGTGTGTCTTTATTGGATACTCTTTAGAGCAGAAAGGGTATCGATGTTATAATCCTGTCACATGTAAGTTCAGAGTGAGCAGGGATGTCATCTTTGATGAAATGAGCAGTTGGTATGCATCTAGTGGTGATGCATTAGATGATGATGATGATCATGACACTCATGTGCAGGCTGAAAAGCAAGAATCACAGACTCTTAGTGGATTAGAGACATCATCTGGTAGTCCTTGGTCTGGGAGACTAAGGAGTACCTCTACATCTTCAGGTGCATCTAGTAGCACTATAGGTAAAGACAAAGGAAAGAATAAAGTGTCAGATGGCATTGATGCAGTTCTCGATGGAGACTCCAGTTGCTCAGAGAGCTTGGATGATGAGCTTGGTATTCCTTCTGTCAAGACACCAGGTGTACAGAGAGCTCATAGTAATGCAAAGGCTCCATTAAGTGATCCGATGGTACGCAGATCTAGCAGGGCCAGATACCCTGTTAAAAGATTTGGTTTTGAAGGTTATGTAGCTCACCATTATGCTTATATGGTGAAACTAGTTGAGGATGTTGAGCCCACTTATTTTGAGGATGTTGTTGGTCATACTCATTGGGATGCAGCAATGGATGAGGAGATGGCTGTTTTAGAGGCCAATAAGACTTGGGATCTCGTATCATTGCTAAAGGGAAAGAAAGCTATTGGATGTAAGTGGGTTTATAAGATCAAGCACAATGCAGATGGTTCTATTAGTAGGTACAAAGCTAGGTTGGTTGCAAAAGGCTATGCCCAAATATATGGCATAGGTTATGATGAAACCTTCAGTCCAGTTGCTAGGATGGCAACTGTCAGATGTGTGATTGCTTTGGCAGCAGCCAAAGGTTGGAGGTTGCAGCAAATGGATGTGAAGAATGCCTTCTTGCATGGTGATTTGCAGGAAGAAGTGTATATGGATCAACCAGTAGGTTATGAAGATTTAGAGCATCCCACATATGTGTGCAGGTTGAAGAAGGCACTCTATGGGCTCAAGCAAGCACCTAGAGCATGGTTTGACAAGATCAGAGAGTATCTTGTCAATATTGGCTTTTATGTTTCTGATGCTGATCACTCACTTTATGTGAGAAAGGGAGATGCAGGTTTGGTCATCATAGTAATCTATGTGGATGACTTGATTACTACAGGTGATAGTGATAGTGGGATTGCTGAAGTCAAGGATTTTTTGAAGAAGAAGTTTGAGATGAAGGATTTAGGTGAGCTAAGGTACTTCCTTGGCATTGAGGTGATCAGATGTGATGATGGTATATGGCTGTCCCAAAGACAGTATGGCTTGGATATGTTGTCCAAGTAAGGTATGACAGCATTCAAACCACTTTCAATCCCGTTGGAGCAGAATGTAAAGTTGAGTGGTGATGTTGGGGATGAGATAGAAGACCCTACTATGTTCAGGAGGATAGTAGGGAGTTTGATCTACATGACCATTACAAGGCCAGACTTGAGCTACATTGTTGGTCTTGTGATTCAGTTTATGCAAGTACCTAGAAAGCCACATTTGGATGCAGTTAGACACATATTGAGATATATGAAGTCCACATTACATTATGGACTTTTCTATGAGGCAGGTACAAATGTACATGTGTTTGGATACACAGATGCAGATTGGGCTGGTAGTATGTCTGATAGAAGATCTACCAGCGGATACATGTTCTCTCTTGGTAGTGCATCAGTTGCTTGGAGCAGCAAAAAGCAATCTACGATTGCTTTGTCGAGTACAGAGGCTGAGTATAGAGGTGCTACTGTTGCAGCATGTGAGGTAGTATGGCTACAAAAGTTAATGGCTAATTTGAATGTGCAGATGAAAGGTCCAGTTGTCATTTATTGTGACAACATGAGCAGTATATAGTTGGCTAGGAATCCTGTGTTCCATGCCAGGACAAAACATATTGAGATACACTATCACTTTGTGAGAGAGAAGGTACTAGCAGGCGAGATTGACTTGGTGTATGTCAGCACACAAGATTAGATAGCTGACATCTTCACGAAGGCATTGGGTACAGAGAAGCTTCAAAAGTTTCGAAGCTTACTTGGAGTTGCAGAGATGCAGTTAAGCTTGAGGGGGAGTGTTGAGATGACAAGATCAACACATGCGGACATTGATGATGGACCTCCTGGTTAGATGGGTCCACACGTCTACACTTAGCACATTGGTGGTCATTATGACTCTCACATGGCCACTGACTCATTACTTATTATATTCGGGTTGTTACACCTATTTACAGCTGGCATAGTTATAGCGCCAGTCGACTAGTGTAGTCGGTTATGCATTGTTTGACTTAGTAGGCCACTTTCCTTTATGTTATATCTTATCTATACTTTGTGTACATTGTAAAGAGTGTGGAAGAAGAAGAAGAAACCAGCAAAAAACGTTTTGGCCTCCATCTCTCTTCTTGTCTCTTGAGTGAGCTTCTCCTTGTGCATTGTGTGTGTGTTTGGTGTAGTATCTTGAGCAAGTCCCCCCACCACGCGATTCTTGACACTCATCTCGGATTTTGCTAATGAATACAGTAGAAACTTCTCTTTCAGTTGGTTGCTCACCCATATGGATTCTCTTAAAGAGACTCCTCACGTGGGTTACGTAGTCGCAAATATCCTCCTTCTCTTTTTGCTTGACGTTCATCAAGCGCACTAGTAGATTGTCAAAGTATCCAGGCTCGGCAAACCTCTTAATGAAGAGATCCTTGAGGCCACTGAAGTTGGCTCGTTCTGCGGCATCTAGGCTTGTATACCAAGTCCTCCCCTTGTCACCTAATCAGAGGCCGATTGCTTGAGAGCGTTGAGTCAGGTCGTTGAGGCCGTTGGCTTCGCAGACTTGTTCAAACTGCTCTACAAAGCTGTATGGATCGTCGTGGGGTTGATATTTGTAGAGTTGCTTGGCAATGATGGGGATTTTAGACTGGCTCTTCGAGCCTTGGTTCGCTCGTAATCCTGCAAGCAGCGATGTCGCTAGTGTTGCAGCACTTTGCTCTGTTGTCGTGTTATCTAACAACCGCTTCATGAGAAGCTCGCTCATCGTCAAGTCTCCTTCTAGGGCTCTCTCATGATCTGTTCGGTTTTTTCCTGCTAGGTTTAGCACTCGCTGCACCTCATGCAACTCCGTGTTTTGCCTTTGGCTCCTAGCCTGCTGGTCCCTATTGTATTCGACTATGCTTTGCAAAGCCTTGCGGGCTAGTTTCCTCTCTTCTTCTAGGTCTGCGATGATAGTGTCTGCCATCTTGCCGCGGTGCTCGTACCAGGAAGTGCATTGTAGCCACTGACTAGCTGCTAAATAGCCTCTAAGAAGACGTTCAAGTCGAGTTCCTCGTTAGACCTATGGTCTGAGCCTTCTTCCGCCATAGTCATGTTGTCATGTTCTGCCAAGCCGTTGATCAGGGTGAGTGGATTTGTCAAATCCACGTCGTTGATGCCACCTACTTGGTCCTACCTCGCGCGTTGATGGTTTGCCTACGTCTTGGGTCCTCTCCTACTGGTGGGTTCCTTGAGTGGTTTGTCTAAGTGAGTTCTTTTAGTTATTGAATACAATCCTTAATTTATGGTCACTCAGCGTGCGTGTCGCCCTTAGTGCACTTGTGCTCAACTAGGCTTTCAATTTCTTTTAGTGCATTCAAGTGCGAAAATTCAAGGTGAGTGCAGCAAGCAACCTCAAAGCGTCTTATACACTCTCACTTGTTTTGGGCCTGATAGGCTTGTTGGTCAAATCTTCTGGCCACCTTGACAGGGTTTCTGGTTTTTCTGATATGTTGCCTCGTTCATTCTTGGCCAATCAGGTTTTAACTACTCAGCGCTTGCGTCTAGGTCTTTGGGTCTCGTTACTACCTACTTCAAGCTGCCAAGCAGCTATTCCCTACGATTCCGTCTATTCCAAGTGCCAGAATTGACTTCTGAGCGTCTGAAGGACTTTAGACAGTTTACGCTGCTGAGCTTTAATCGGGCCAGGTCAAATTGCTGAGAATTTGATAGAAATTTTCACTAGGCCCAGATGGTCCGAATTGCAGGGTCCGAGTGGGTCACTCGGACGGGCTGAAGTGCATGGGCCGAGGGCCAAATTTGGGACTTGGACAGGATGGGCTCGGACGGGCCGAGGTGCAGACTCAGATGAAGGTGCTCGGATAGATTGGCTCGGATGGGCCGAGCGATCAATTTGGACGAGGTCACTCGGACAAGCCGAGGCAATCAGGCTGAGGGTCGAGTGGACACGTGGTAGAGGGCCGAATTGGTTGATGGTCCAAATGGTCCACTCGGACGGGCCGAGTAGGTCTGCTAGCCAAGGGCCGATTAGGGTTTTGGGCTGAGCGGGCCAAGCAAAATAGGGTTGAGGGCTGATTCTGGGACTCGGCCCACAAGTGACCGTTCGGACAGGCTGAGCACTGTGCACGTCGACAGCGAGAGTTTGATTTCGATCGTTTCTTGCAATTCACTCAATCGTATCAAGCACAAACCTCCAGATCCTATCTAGGGGGATAGGGGAAGGGATTCATATACCTGGATAGAGCGGTGGGGTCGTCGATGATGCGATTGGATCGAATCGGGCAGTAGCTCTCTCTCTCTCTCTCTCTCTCTCTCTCACTGAAATGGTCACAAATGAGCTCTACCTTGGCCTCTTGGCTCTTATGCCCCTTCCCGAGTATGGTCTTGATGCCCCCAATCACTTACTTGCCGATCTTAGGCATCACGAGCGAGCTTTTTTCAAGTTTTGCATGATTTTTTCCCTGTTTTGCCATGTTTTGCAATAGTAAACCCTACCCTTCTCCGATGTGATTTCCTAATCCTAACCTACTCTAAATGCAACTAGAATTGAAAGCAAAGAACTGAACTAATTTCTCCATGTTTTCCAATCATCAAACAAACAAAATATACCAAAATACTTACTTGTTTTGAAGATTAAAAACACCCAAACTTCCTACCTATCTCAAGCTCCGTTTCAGGGATGAATCCCTTACTTCGATGCTCGATATGAGACGTGCAAGTACTCAAGCTTGAATCCGTTGGTCCTGGCAACGGAACCAAAATGTGGGAGCTTTCACTCGACCGCCAAGACCCACAGACCGCTTATTGTTTCAAGCGTTCTAAGCGAGCTCTAATGACTATCTCTCACCTAGTCGACGCATTGTCAATCCTATGAGTGTAGTAAGCTTACCTTGATGCCAATACGAGTTGCCTCCTCTCTCACACACACCGGTAGCTCTAGGATCCTAGATGCAAGCTCAAGCATCCTCAAGCCTCCTCCACCTCCAAGCTCCATCCTCCATAGCCGCGCGGGCAAGAAGAGAGAAGAGAAGAGAAGAAGAGAGGAGGAGATGGTGAAGAGCTTCACCCTCTTGATCCCTCACTCTCACACACTCACTCCCTCACACTCTCACACTACCTCTCTCAAGAACACACAAGCAAGAAGATGAGAAGGAGAGAAGAAGAAGAAGACTCTTGTTGCCACACACCAAAAGAATGAGCTCTCATTCACTTTTTGAACTTTATGTATACAAACCCTAAAATCCCATGGGCACCCATCCCTTTTTTACATGACTGGCCATTGTGGCAAGGTCCTTTTTCCATTTCCCTCTTTTAGCCTTATGCCTCTAGCCTACACCCATCTAGTATTTTACAATTGGCACACAAGGGAGCCTGGCCCTCTTTTACAAGAGTTTTCTGAGTTTTTTGAGGCACCCTTCATTTAAAATTGTGATTTTTTGCCCTGGCTTGGTTTTGGAGGTTGCCTGCATGTCTTTGCTCTTTTTCCATGTTTATCTGCTTCTTTTCTTCCTTTTTCCACCATCTTGACTTGGGTTTAACAATATTCATTCTACTCTAAGTGTATCCCATGAACCATAGGGATTTGTACGGACCTATCTGTCCACTTGCTAGGCAAACCGTGCATATAATAATTAGCACAAAGCATAGGTTTCAAAATATCATAAGGGGCTTATTGGGCCCTCGTCGTCTTGTTGAGATTAATGCATCTGTGAATCCATTTATTCTACCCTTAATAAGATATGACTTGGGCCTAGACATGTTCATCTTTATTTTTTATTGAGCTAGATCAACATTTTTCTATCATGGCTTTTCCAAGTTTTTTTGGGCACAAAGGGGAGAAAGCTCTAGACTTTTTGGATGATTTAGAAATTGTGTTCCTAGTCATAGGACGGGATGATGAAGCAACCAAAGTACGGGCCTTCTCTTGAGTTCTAAAGGGTGATGCTCCAGTGTGGTATCAAGCTCTTCCAGAGGCTACAAGGGGTAACTGGGAGGATCTCAAGACCGCATTCTTGCATAAGTACCAAGATACAGAGCCACTTGAAGATCTTTGGAGACAACTCTTGGATCTTCGCCAAACCTTACCAGGAGAGTACCAAGCATATGAAGGCATGTTTATAAAATTGTGGGATAAATGAATAGCCTCCTTAGCCAAGGGAGAGAGAGTACCTGATTGTCTTAAGAAAGATTGTTTTCTGTCCGGACTCCACCCTCTACTAAGGGAGAAGGTCAAAGGAAAGTTTTCCACATCCTATGAAGAATCAGTCACTTGTGCTAGAGAGAAAGATAGATAATTGAAGTATTAAGCCAAGTTGAAGGGGGAGTTGAGCCCATGCAGGTTTTACCAACCATGCCAAGGCCTAGATAAATAGTAGAGGCCCCACCCGAACCAGAGATGCCACAACAAGAGCTCCTACAATGCATTACTAATCAACTTGAAAGCCTTTCGTTGAATTTGGTGCAAGGAGTACAGCCCCCTCCCATCTCAAATGAAGGTAATTAGGGTCCAAGGAGACAAGAAAGATAGTATGTTTGCTATAATTGTGGGGAGACTGGCCATGGTATATACTTTTTTCCTCATCCCAGGCGTCTGCTAGGAAATGGGTTCCAACCAAGAAGGAGGGGACAACAAGTGACACCACCTAGGGAGAGGCTTGTTCCACTGAATCCAGGGCCTCCACTGTCAGTTCAAGTTCTCTATCATCCTCGACCACTTGCAGAGGTGTTGCCCTTTCCTATCCAGTCGCCAGAGAATTGTGACGTCAGGATGATCAGTTTGGATGAGAGTAATGTCAAAGGGAAGGCCAAAGTAGTGTTGAGATTCAGTAATCACACTCACTAACAGCCTCTTTGTATGGAGCTTCAGGGCCAAGGACATGCAGGCTTACCCATCCCATATGCACAGTGGTGCCTACTGCAGTTTCCTACTTTCCTATAAAGCATTGTACTTGCTTCCTTTTCTTAATGCAATGATAGTACTCTTTTCTTATCAGTAAAGTGTCAGTGTCATTGTCCACATACACAAGATTGTGTTTATGAGTCCAAGTCTCAATCTTGGAACCTACTTCACTTGTGTAACAAACAATGTCTTTGTCTCCTGCATCATGAGTTTACTCTTCTCCTTTCATCCACCATAACTAACTGCCATGTCCTAGATCCCACTCATTCCGACATGGTATCAAAGCTCACTCGGGCATGGCCTAGCTCATTTCACTTCTCTCTCAGCCCCTCTTCACTCAGGTTAGCTCAAGTCTAGCTGAGTCCCAGCTAATGAGCTTATTTCTAAACTCTATCTCCACTTGACCTATGGCAGCCATAGCCAAACCTGCACCCTGCCTCCTTGGAGCTTCTTGATCTCCCTCAACAGTCAATATTTCAACACACTTTCTTCTGGAGATATGTTTCTTGGCTCAGGACGTTGCCTCCTGTCACGTCAAACTTTGACATTGCTCATTGTCTACTCCAGCATTGCGTGAATACAAGCTCGCTGTCCAGACTGCGCCGTCTGCTGTTCGTACGTCAAATGCCACCTGCACACGTCACGATGCTGACGAAGATCATAGGGCTTTGATAGGCCTTGGAAAGAGCTACATTTCTATTTAAAAAAAATTGGAAATCATCAACCATAGCTCCTGCAATCTGCAAAAAACCAGGTCCATATCTGAAACCCTAAACTGTTAGCTGTTAACCCCAACACGAATGGAGCGAAAGAAAGTGGAAAAGACGCAGGGCAAAGGCGGAAAAAAGGTAGCCTGACGGAAGGAAAAAAAGGAGAAAAGGCCAAAAGCACAAGGACAACCTTAAAAGGCCAAGGCAAACACGAAAAGGGAAATGCGCATAAAAAGCACACCCTAAAATCTTGTAAAAGAGTGCCGGGCTCACACCCGTGCGATTTGTAAATATAGAAGGGTAGTGAAAAGGAAACAAGGAAGATAAAAGGACAATGAAAAACAGGGCCTAGGCTATGACCGACCGTGTAAAAAAGGGAAAAAGGGGATGACCGCCCAAAAGGGAAGTAGGGTTTTGTATATAAAGTTGAAAAGTGAATGAAGAGCTCATTCTTTGGTGTGGCAAAACGAGTCTTCTTCTTCCTCTCTTCTTCTCTCCTTCTT
Source organism: Lygodium microphyllum (assembly GCF_053477565.2). Taxonomy (NCBI): domain Eukaryota; kingdom Viridiplantae; phylum Streptophyta; class Polypodiopsida; order Schizaeales; family Lygodiaceae; genus Lygodium; species Lygodium microphyllum. Next base: position 102,927,206 of record NC_141142.1, read on the forward strand.
GTTTATGTATGCTTTTGAGAGAGGGAGTGTGAGAGTGTAAGGGAGTGAGTGTGTGTGAGAGTGAGGAATCGAGAGGGTGAAGCTCTTCACCATCTCCTCTCCCCAACTTCTCTTCTCTTCTCTTCTCTTGTCTTGCGCGCGGCTATGGAGGATGGAGCTTGGAGATGGAGGAGGCTTGAGGATGCTTGAGCTAGCATCGAGAATCATGGAGCTACCGAAGTGTGAGAGAGAGGAGGGTACTCGATCGAGTATCAAGGTAAGTTCATTGCATTTGTAGGATCGACGGCGCGTCGGCTAGGTGAGAGATAGCCATGAGAGCTCGCTTGGAACGCTTGAAACAATAAGTGGTCCGTGGGTCTTGGCGGTTGAGCGAAAGCTCCCACATTTTGGTTTCGTTGCCGGGACAGACGGATTCAAGCTCGAGCACTCGCGCACCTCATATCGAGCATCGAAGTAGGGCATTCACCCTGAAACGGAGCTTGAGATAGGTAGGAAGTCGGGTGTTTTTGATCTTCAGAACGGGTAAGTATTTTGGAACAATCTGGTTATTAATGACTGGAAAACATGGAGAAATTAGTTCAGTGTTTTGCTTTCAATTCAGGATGTGTTTAGGATAGATTAGCAGTAGGAAATCACACACGAAGAGGCAGAGGACTGCTGCTATGAAACAGGGGAAAAACCACAGGAAACAAAAGGAAAAAATGGAGTAGATGCAAGGTAACGGCATAGGAAACGCCAGGGAAGGAATCTGTAGTGTGTAGGGAAGAACTAGCAGGGTATAAACTCTGGGAGGGCAAGAGGACCCCATTTCCAACCAACGGAGAGCGAGAGAGATAGAGAGTGAGAGAGTAAGCAAGCTGGGCAGCCGTCCGATCGACCAGAGCTAGGAGGACATCACATTTGGCGACTTTCAGGTAACCGATCTCCTTCGCCCCACTTCAACTTTGTCGCGGGTTAATCGCACGACCAATAGGATAATACACCTAGTGAAAATCGAGCAAATCTGTGTGTGCAACTCATCGGACCGGCGGAATCGGACGTCCGACCCAGTGTCCGATTCCCAGAATCGGTCACTCGGACAACCGTCCGATCGAAACGACCCGTCCAATCACTGGAGTTGGACTGTCCAATAACTGGAGTCTGGATTTTAGAATCGGACGCTCGGACCAATTTGTCCGACTCAAACACTCGGACCACTCAAACACTCGGACCACTAGGCAATCATTGCGGACCTAGAGGAGGAGAGGAGGCTAGCCCGCAAGGCATTGCAGGGCATAGCAGAGTACAATAGGGACCAACAAGCCAGGAGCCTAAGGCAAAGCATGGAGCTGCATGAGGTGCAACGAGTGCTGAACTTGGCTGGCCGAAACCGGACAGACCAGGAAAGAGCACTCGAGGAAGACCTGACGTTGGGCGAGCTCCTCATGAAACGGCTGCTCGATAACATCGCAGTGGAACAGAATGCCACTGCGCTAGCAACCTCGCTACTTGCAGGACTAGGGGAAAACCAGGGCTCAAAGAGCCAGGCCAAAATACCTATCGTCGCCAAGCAACTCGACAAGTACCAGCCACCAGACGACCCGTACAGCTTTGTCGAGCAGTTTGAGCAGGTCTGCGAAGCCAATGGCCTCAACGACCAGGCCCAATGTTCGCAAGCATTCGGACTCTGCTTAAGCGATAAGGGTAGGACGTGGTATACGAGCTAGATGTTATAGAACGAGCCAACTTCAATAACCTCAAGGACCTTTTTGTCAAGAGGTTTGCCGAACCCGGATACTCTGACAACCTGTTAGTGCGCCTGATGAACGTTAAGCAGAAGGAGAGGGAGGGCATCCGCGACTATGTGACCCACGTGAGAAGCCTCCTTAAGAGAATCCCCTTGGGCAAAAGACCGACTGACAGGGCAGTGTCAACCGTATTCATCAGTGGGATTCGGGATGAAGAATTGTACAAGGCACTAGCAGGCAACTCGAGCTTGCAACGGGACGTGGTGGCTAGGGTTTTGGAGGAAGCCATTAGGGTTGATGATCAACTAAAAGAGCGGAGCTCCAGAAGCTCGAACCCAGAAGAAATCAACCCACGGAGTTTAGAACGAAGGCCAACCTCTAGCGAGCGATCCAACGCATCGTCCCAAGATAAGGGGAAGGCCGCCGAGACGGACCACGGCTTGGCCGAGGTCAAAACAGAACTGGCCAAAATACAAGACATGTTGAGGCAACCTATGCGTCCGCACGTCCAGTGCGTGTACTGTGGAGGAAACCACCTGCCAGCAGAATGTCAGGACCCTAGGTCAAGGCCCTGCGCTAACTGTGGAAGGTTCGGCCACGATGCCGCACACTGTAGACTACCACGAAGACTACCATACACGCAACCCTATGGCCAACTCTACCCGGCTAACAGGCCACAGCCATTCTTCGGAAGGGGAGCCCCGCTAGCCCTACCAGCACCTAACGACATGAAGCCAGCGGTCCCTAGGCTGGACATAAATCCTACCGGTATTCCTAGACCGCCTGGTCTCTACGTGACCCACCCATCGAGCGATGCTCCCGTGCACTATGTAGAGGAGCCCAGTGACGAAGAAACCTACATATACCCTTACGTCTCGCATGACGATGAGGGCAATGCAATCCTCATGGATTACCGACCGGTGCCGGTGATGGCATTAGGACGAGGAGGGGGTAGAGGCCTAGGAGGGCAGCCACAGGATCCGGTCACTTGTTGGACGTGTGTGTCAAGATTGTGGGAGAGAAGGAAGGAGTCTCACTTGTAGCTTTCTTGCTTGCACAATGGGGGAAGACACACAAGGGTGGAGGCTGAAAACAGTTTTCCTCTTCTTAGTTGTGTAAGCCAAAAGAACTCTCATACAAAGAAATAGAAGAACCCTATATATGGGTCTCAAACCAAACTCAACTAACTAAGGTGGCATACTAACTAAGCCACGAACTAGAGTAGATAAGGATAGCTATCATGTAGCTATTATTCATGGGCGGTGTACCAACCGCATCTGCAACTGACAAGTCGGTGACATAAATACACAACGGTCACCCTGGCGTATCACAAGTGGAGCTCGATATCTCAACACTCCCCCTCGAGCTCAATCCCAATTCCTGCACACCAAGCAGGTCTCTAAACTTGCGCAGCTTCTCTGCGCCCAATGCCTTCGTGAATATGTCAGCTACCTGATCCTCTGTGCTGACATAAACTAGATCAATAAGACCTAGTAAAACCCTCTCTCGCACATAGTGATAATGCACCTCAATGTGCTTTGTTCTAGCATGATAGACTGGGTTATTTGCCAAGTGTATACTACTCATGTTGTCACAATAAATGACAACTGGCCCATCTGTAGACTGATGCATATCATAAAGTAGCTTATGCAACCAAGCTACCTCACATGCAGCCATTGCTGTACCCCTGTACTCAGCCTCTGTGCTCGACAGGGCAACTGTAGGCTGTTTCTTGCTGCTCCAAGTGACTGCAGCACTCCCAAAAGAGAACACATATCCACTGGTAGATCGTCTATCAGAAATACTACCAGCCCAATCAGCATCAGTGTATCCATGCAACTGTATCTGAACCCCAGTCTCATAAAATAGTCCATACTGCAATGTGGACTTCACATACCTGAGTATGCGTCTAGCCGCATCCAAATGTGGTTTCCTTGGAGCCTGCATAAACTGACTTACCAGTCCAACAGCATAGCTCAAATCTGGCCTGGTAATAGTCATATAAATCAAGCTTCCTACTATGCGTCTGTACATAGTAGGGTCTTCCAGAAGCTCACCTGCATCTATGCTCAGCTTCACATTCTGCTCCAAAGGAACTGAAATAGGCTTACAGCCTGTCATCCCATATTTGGACAGCATGTCCAATCCATACTGCCTCTGCAAGAGCTGTATCCCACTTGGTGATCTAATCACCTCAATGCCCAAGAAATAACGCAGCTCTCCCAAATCCTTCATCTCAAACTTCTGCTTCAATAGCATTTTCACATGAAGGATATCTTCATCACTGTCACCTGTCATAATCAAATCATCAACATAAATGACAAGTAGCATAATACCTTTCTCTGTTTTTCTCACATAAAGTGAGAAATCTGCCTTGGAAATCTGAAAGCCAATAGTGACAAGATACTGTCCTATCTTGTCAGACCATGCTCTAGGTGCTTGCTTCAAGCCATACAAGGCTTTCTTCAACCTGCAAACAAACTCAGGATGAACAGCATGCACATAACCTGGTGGCTGCTCCATATAGACCTCTTCTTGCAAATCACCATGCAAGAAGGCATTCTTTACATCCATTTGATGTAAAGACCATCCCTTTGATGCAGCCATAGCAATGACTGCTCTTACGGTTGCCATCCTTGCAACCGGACTGAATGTTTCTTCATAGTCAATGCCATATGTTTGTGCATACCCCTTGACTACTAATCTTGCCTTGTATCTGTTCACAGAACCATCAGCATTGTGCTTCACCTTATAAACCCACTTACAGCCAATTGCATTCTTACCTTTAGGCAAAGGTACCAATTCCCATGTAGCGTTTGCTTCCAAGGCATCCATTTCTTCATCCATGGCTTTCTCCCATTTTTCTTTTCCCATGGCTTGCTCAAAAGAAGTGGGTTCTGGTTCCTGTATCACCTCGACCATATATGCATAGTGAATGGCTGTAAATCCATCATATTTCAGCCTATCCACAGGATACCTAACTCTGGTAGACCTGCGCAAAGTGGGTTCACTCCCAGGTGCTCTCAAAACATCCCTGGTCTTCCTTACTCCAGGTGTAACAATAGAAGGAATACCCAACTCATCATCAATGCTCTGTTCTGAGCCACTGGATTCACCATCCACATAAGAGTGACCTGCATTCACATCAAACATGGGCTGATCAACCTTCTCTTTTCCTTTTCGTGATACCTGCATACCACTATCTGTATTACTTTGAGAAGATTCTCCTGATCTCAATCTGCCTGTCCATGGCGAAGAATGTGAACCACTGCTAGAGGATGCTCCAGGTCCACTAATATTTTGTGACTGCTGCTGTGAATTCTGTGCAGCATTACCATTTTGTGCATCTACATCATTAATCACATTTACTGGTTTATACCAGCTACTCATCTCATCAAAAACAACATCTCTGCTCACTGTAAACTTACGAGTAGAAGGGTTATAGCATCTATACCCTTTTTGCTGCAGAGAGTAACCAATAAAGATGCACTTCTCAGCTTTTGGATCCAACTTGGATCTCAGCTCATCTGGCACATGTACATAGGCAATGCAACCAAAAATTTTCAAATGAGAAATATCTGGTTTCCTACCAGTATACCTCTCCTCTGGAGTCATTCCATGTATTGCTGCAGTGGGAGTCCTATTCATTATGTAGACTGCTGTAGCAACTGCTTCAACCCAATAAAAATCTGGCAAGTCTTTTTCATTGAGCATGGCACGAGATACCTCTCCAATATGCCTGTTTTTCCTTTCTGCAATTCCATTTTGTTGTGGGGTATAACTGCATGAATATTGCTGCTTTATGCCATGCTCCTGCAAGAACTTTGCAAACTCATTTGAGAGGTACTCTCCCCCTCCATCTGACCTCAGGCATTTTATTTGCATACCTGTTTCTTTTTCAACCATAGCTTTAAGGGTTTTGAAATGCCCAAAAACTTCACTTTTCTTTTTCATAAAATACACCCAAACTTTTCTGCTATAGTCATCAATAAAAGTGACAAAATAATGACAGCCTCCAAGAGATGCAGCTTTAGTAGTCCACACATCAGAGTGGATTAATTCCAATGGCTTCTTACTTTCTTGAACATGTCTAGGAAATGGTTTCCTTGCCTGTTTTCCAAACTGACAGGCTTCACATACCTTATGCATTTCTGCAACCTTGAACTTAGGCAATCCTGCAACAATGTTTTGGGCCTGCATTGATTTAAGTCGCTGTATATTAACATGACCAATGCGTTTATGCCAGATATCAATATCTGCAACTACACCGGTTCCATGTGCAAACATTGCTGCACTCAATTCAGACATGTCTGCATCCAACGTAAACATTCTGCCCTTCTTCTTTCCTTTTGCTATCAAGCGACCTTTATTTTTCATATCCTCAACAAAGCATCCATGAGGATTAAATCTGACCTGCAAGCCCTGTTCAACCATTTGACCGACAGAAACCAGATTCTTGGTGATATTCGGGACATGAAATACATCAGACAGGTATTTCTTTTTCCCATCCTGCATAGACAAGGGAATTTTTCCAATCTGCACAATAGGATGTGCAGTATCATCACCAGTCTCCACAAATCCTGGTTTTTCCATTTTCCTTGCATCCTCCATCCATTCTGCATGACCTGTCATGTGGTTTGATGCACCTGAGTCAACATACCATACATCATTGCTTTCTTCTGCACTTGTCACAGAATTGTTCATGTGCTGCACCATGAACAAATGCTCATTTCTGTCATCACCCTGTCTGCTAGAAGATGCATAATTCCCTTGTTGCAGTTTTCCATTCATGATGTCATTCTGCTTTTTATAGCAGTCTTTAGCCATATGACCCATTTTACCATAGTAGTAGCATTCAACATTACTGTTTGCATTTTGACCTCTTTGCCATCCACCACGACCTCTTTGGCTCCCCCTGCCTCTAGAGTTACCACGTCCTCCTCCATAGGACTGGTTTTCTTGAGTTTGCTGCATATTCTGATTTCTACCACGGCCTCCAAATCGGCCTCCTCTACCTCTGCCTCTACCTCTTCCAGCATTTGAGTAGAAGACAGCTTCTTTTGAAGTTCCTCCTGAAGAAGATGCACTACCATTTCTCTGCTCCTCAGAAATTAGAAGAGCAATCAACTCCTCAAAATCAGGAAATCTTTCACGGACGGAAATGGATGTCCGAAACTGCGCATAATCCTTTCCTAGACCATTCAAGGTCACAGAAATGGAAGCAAGTGCATCTGCAATCTTCTTCACCTTCATGTGGTAGTCATTGATGCTCATATTTTCTCTTTGCACATTGTGCAACTCTTGCTTGAGCTGCATTTTCCTGGCTTGCGTATTTGTGCTATACATCTTTGACAGAGTATCCCATGCCTCCTTTGGCGTACTTGCATCCTGAATATGCACAATCATAGAGTCTGAAATGCTGATAGACAGCCAGTACATAACTTTCCTGGCTCTCTCATGCCATGCTTTGAATGCCTGCATTTGCTGTTGATTGGGAACATCAGGAAGAACTGGTTCTTCTTCATTTCCTGCAACAAACTCCCAATATCCTTTTCCCATAAGGAAATTCATCATTCTAAACTTCCATGCTTGGAAGTTGTTCTTGTCAAGCTTTTCAGTGACAATCTGTGAGAGAGAATCAGACGCCATTACAGAATACTGCAAAAAGTTCTGTCACTGCAAAGAACACAGCTTCAGCCTCACAAGGGCAAATCTCCAAAACTGGCGAAAGTGGTATTTGACCACACAGTCACTTCCTAGTGACGATTTTGCATCAACAAGCAACAGGGATGATTCTGTAACTCCCAATGTCTCTGCGCACAAGCATACGATGCAATTTCTACAGAAACTTTTCACCGACCTGTAGAACAGTAGCTGCACAGCATAAAACTGGGCCTTTTCCTGAGTGCGTGCAGAAAACTTCCGCCTCCAAAACAGGCCCCGAAATGGCCTAAAATCAAAAAAACAAGGTCGCCGCGAAGGGCGTCTCAACCTGAGACAATGCACTCCTGCACTTTCCGGCTGTGCTACCTGCAGAGATCTACTCCCAAAACAGAAAATGAAAGCAACACTGCTCCTCTTACCAGAACACCGTGAGCTTGGCTTGCTTTCTTGAGCTCCTTACTGTTGAGAATCAGCAATCACACTCAAACAGCCTCTTTGTATGGAGTCTCAGGGTCAAGGACATGCAGGGTACATTATCCCATATGCACAATGGTGCCTACTGCAGTTTCCTACTTTCCTATAAAGCATTGTACTTGCTTCCTTTCTTAAGCAATGATAGTACTCTTTTCATTTCAGTAAAGTGTCAATGTCATTGTCCACATACACAAGATTGTGTTTATGAGTCCAAGTCTCAATCTTGGAACCTAATTCACTTGTGTAACAAACAGTGTCCATTCCATCATGAGTCTACACTTCTCCTTCCATCCTCCATAGCTTCCGGTTATGTCATGCTCTAGATCCCGCATTTCTAACATGGTATCAGAGCCCAGTTGGGCATGGCATTGCTTCTCCAGCCTCTCTTGATTCTTCTGAACCTCCATCCAGCTCAATGTCAGCTCATGACTTCATCTCCCAACTCTACTCTCACTGAAGCTTCCATGGCAGCCATAGCCAGCAGCACCCTATCAGATTGAACTGCTTATATCTCACTCCACAGGTCAAATCTCTTACAGCTTCCTTCTGGAAAAGTATTCCCCAACTCATAAAGCTTCTCTGTATCACATCAATCCAGGACATTGGACCATCTGGAGCTCAGCATTGTGAAAATCCCAAATCTCTGTTCTGTGTCTGCCATAGCCAGACAGGACCTACCTTGCTTGGAGCTTCCATAACTCTTCAACCAGGCCATTTCAGCCCACGATTTCTTCTGGAGAGTTGTTCCTCTGCTCAAGGCGTTTCATCTTGGCACAACAATCAATGACATTGATGCTCCCTGGCTCCAACATTGCAGAAATTCGACCACGCTGTCCAGATCTGCGCCGAATCTGTTCGCGGCACCTGCGCGCCTTATACTGACCACGATCTGCACAATCTTCATGGGGCTTTGGTAGCCCATGACATAAGCTTCCTAGATATGTAAAAATTTTTAAAAATGATGCACTGTAGCTCCTGCAATAAGCAAAAAACCAGGCCCCTGTCTCAGAAACCCTAAATCCACCATAGCCAAAAGCTTCAAAATCTTGACATTTTTCACTGTTTCTCTCACTGAAGTTATTAACAGTGATTTTAATCACTGAGCAATACTCTCTGAAGTTCGTTAAAGTACTGTCACTCAGATCTGACGACATCAGCATCAAATCAAGAAGGGGAAGATCACTTGGAGTAAAAGACTTTTGCAGATTTGGTATTCATTGACACTCAGTTAGTGCTTTTTAGCACTTGTGTCTCTCAATCAATTCTTCTGTTGCTCAAATCTAATAAAGTCTGAAGTTGATTTGCTACTGTTCCCGTAAATCTAACATGGGCAAAGACTCGCCAAATGCTCGATTCAAAGGAGTCGGATTCCACACTTGGCAAACCCGCATCAAGCTCATCCTGATGAAGAAGGGTCTCTGGGCCATCACAAATGGCAAAGAGAAGAAACCTCGGGACGCGGACCTTGCAACTACTTGGCAAAAGAATGATGACAGAGCCCAGGCCATTATCAAATTAGAGCTAGATGACAGTTATATCCATCACGTGGATAACTGTGAGACCTCACAGGATACATGGAAAAGACTTGACACCCTGTTCGGTGCACAATCTAAATCATCAAAGTATGGTCTCCTAATTGAATTCTTCAGGCTTGAAATGAAGTCCAGCACATCACTTGCCACACATCTTAATTACATGGAAGGACTCCTAACCCAACTTGCAGGAATCAACATTAAAATGGATGAAGATGTTTGCATCGGTGTTCTACTTAAGAGCTTGCCTCCTGAATATAATAACATATCAACAACTTTAATCAACATGCCAAATCCTGAACTTGTTGACATCCAGGCATCACTATTAGAAGAAGAAAAGAAGCTGAAAACTAAAGAAGAACCAAGTACCTCTAGAGATGACCATGCATTATATGTTGGCAACAGGTACAAAGGCAAGAAAGATCAGCTCTTTTGTGACTTCTGCAAAAGGACCGGACACACCGAGAAGTTCTGCCACGCAAGAAAGAGATCCCAAAAGGCCTATCTAGTCGCAGTCAAAGAAGAAGAAGAAAATGAAGCAAAGGAAGATGAAGATGAAGACCACCAGGATCGGAAGGACAAGACTCATCAGTCCTTGTACTCTCATAATTCTGATAGACTGTTTTAATAGCCTTGTATTTTCCTTGCCCTAATGTTTCCTGCCATAAGCTTTGTAAACTCCTTATGTAACTTGGCATTACAGTCCCTGTACACTTTGTGAGGCCCCTGTTACAGCCTCTGGATGTCCACCATGTTTATGGTACCCACACTTAGCTTTTTCTGCAACAGCCTCTGGTGTTTTGCCATGTCTGTGGTATACCCACACTTTGCAGGTGATTCTCATTACAGCCTCTACACACTTTGTGCCTTTCCTAGTTGTGATTGAGGAGGGGTGTTGAGAATCAGCAATCACACTCAAACAGCCTCTTTGTATGGAGTCTCAGGGTCAAGGACATGCAGGGTACATTATCCCATATGCACAATGGTGCCTACTGCAGTTTCCTACTTTCCTATAAAGCATTGTACTTGCTTCCTTTCTTAAGCAATGATAGTACTCTTTTCATTTCAGTAAAGTGTCAATGTCATTGTCCACATACACAAGATTGTGTTTATGAGTCCAAGTCTCAATCTTGGAACCTAATTCACTTGTGTAACAAACAGTGTCCATTCCATCATGAGTCTACACTTCTCCTTCCATCCTCCATAGCTTCCGGTTATGTCATGCTCTAGATCCCGCATTTCTAACACTTACCACGAACAAGGCTCTGATACCATGTCAAGATTGTGGGAGAGAAGGAAGGAGTCTCACTTGTAGCTTTCTTGCTTGCACAATGGGGGAAGACACACAAGGGTGGAGGCTGAAAACAGTTTTCCTCTTCTTAGTTGTGTAAGCCAAAAGAACTCTCATACAAAGAAGTAGAAGAACCCTATATATGGGTCTCAAACCAAACTCAACTAACTAAGGTGGCATACTAACTAAGCCATGAACTAGAGTAGATAAGGATAGCTATCATGTAGCTATTATTCATGGGCGGTGTACCAACCGCATCTGCAACTGACAAGTCGGTGACATAAATACACAACGGTCACCCTGGCGTATCACGAGTGGAGCTCGATATCTCAATAGTGTGGACATCCCGATCACGTCTCATCACGCTGCCCAGAAAGAGAGCAGCAAAGTAGGGACAAAGCTGACCAAAGGTGTGCGCAGTGCGGAATCACTCATCTTTTCATAGACTGCCCAAAACGGAAGCCTCCTTCTAGTTCAGCTAATTTGTTGTCCGTCCTGCTAGGACTATTTGGCGTTGAAAACCCCGATGGGGAGGCCACATCTATCCCCCTACAAGTGATGACCTGAGCACAAACGAAGCAGGCCAGCGTCTCTCTGCCAGGACCTAGCAATCTCGACGCAACCTCAGTAGGAAAGAAGAGCCGTATGCGGAAAAAGAAGAGATCAGAGGCTAAGGTCGCACTAAAAACCGACAACATTACGACCTTACCCCACGGAAAGAAAGTCTCAGACGCAGAGGCAGAGACTTCAACCCCTAAAACTGCCCAAAAGGAAAGCGCTAAGGTAGGGGAATACCCACACCCCAGACGGCAATTGGAAGCCATAGAAAAGGTGAAGGAATGGATGAGGGAGGCTCAACAGCACCTCAAGGATGTCGAACCCATCACGGAGGATGAGATTGATGATCTCTCCAGCATGAGTGCGCCGCTATCACTACCCCAACCTAAGTCTGCTGAGGCTACTACGCCACAGGTAGTGCCGTCAAGGTCAAGCCTAGACATAATAGACCCACAGGACAGCCGTGGCCATTGGCCCGGACAGTCTGAACGAAGGGAAGGACGAGTGTTTAGCAATCTCCTAACCACATTAATGACCACCCCTGTAACGGTTGGACTAGGAGAGCTGCTTAGGCAGCACTCTACCCTATGGTAGGACCTCAAACATTGGGTCGAGAGACCACATGAGCAAGCTCTGGTAGATGCTCAAGACCAGGATGTGGAAACACACTTACCAAGTTTGATGCTACACTCAGGCCCTAAATCCTTGCACATCAATGCCTTCTGGGAGGGCTCAGAAATGCACGCAGTCCTGCCAGTCCTAGCCCTGAGAGACGCAACGAGAAAGGGGATTATAGACAGAGGAGCTGGGGTTAGTGTGCTTAACCACGCAGTGTTACAGAAGTGGGGAAACCCACCTGTCGAAGCTGCTCGGTTTAACGTCACGCTAGCAAATGGTATGCAAGTGAAACCATTCGGGGTCTTGAAGAATTGGCTAGTGAAGATTGCAAGAGTCCAGTTCTCTATCGACTTTATCGTCATGAAGGGAGTGGACTATGATATCTTATTGGGTCGACCCTGGATGCGCAATGCTAGAGTTATCGAAGACTGGGGTAACAGCCTGATCTTCCTGGGCAACCGAACTAACGCTGTGAGAATAGAGATGGACACTTGGAAGACCTCGCCAGTCAACCTGGACGCCATCTCTACTCTACTCAAGGGAACCACCCAGAACAAGGAACCCTATGGGTCCTTAATGAAGTATATCCCTTGCCCAGAGGACGAGTGGGATTGGATGCACGTTCTCGCTACACTCGACCTGCCATTCTCAGATCATGAGGCGTACAAGCAGGCTGTCAAAACAGTTGGCAAGCCAAGAGAAACACAGCCTACACCTGTCTACATGATGGCAGCAAGCCTCCATGACGGGCCTAAGCCTGTCGCTTCCCAAGTGCCAACCAACAGGAGAGAACTCCAGGGAATACTGGGGCACCTAACGGACCGACTGGCACGCAATGCAGCCGCCAATCTCAAGCCGCTCCAAGACCTCTTGGACGAACCCAAATGGAAGTGGACCAGAGTGCACGAACTGAATCTCAGATACAACTGGGCGTTGGTCCCCGACCGACAAGATGAGGCAGAGCAGGCCTTGGGGGACGATGAGCAGTCTAGCGAGGCAGATTCCGGTGACGAATACGAAGATTGCCAACCCTTCGATGAAGGAAGTGAGGGTGAGATGGACATCGTAGAATATGACACCGAAGGGTAAGAGATTGAGCAAATCCGAGCAGATGCTAAACCACAGCCGAGATCGGCCCTTGGAATGGACCAAGGAGTCATGTGTGCGAAATGCGATCGTGCTTGGTTGGGACAGATGGGAGCTGTGGATTTTAAGCAAGCCGGCCTGAGCCAACCAAAAACGACAGCAATGCTTAGAACCGAGTCGCCATCCGAACTGCGGCCGCCAGGGGAGACCACCTCCTCTAGTGAAAATGGGGAATTTGACTCTGAATCTGAAGTTACTTCAGAGGATGACCCAGAAATCCCTAGGCCACCCATGACCAGACGCACCAAGGGAGACTTACCCATCCACCTGAGGCACAGTCGGTTACGGCAGAACGAAGCTAAGCGTCCCAACGATGCGCGATCAGAGGAACAAAGGAAGCCACAAGACCTCCCTAAGCGCTTTTCAAAATTCAAAAGAGGGGACAGGGTGGTGGTTCTGCTAAATGCCAAGCGCCAAGGGCAAACCCGCGAACCAATCGAAGGGCCAGCCAAGGTCAAAGAGGTAAACCTAGCCCTGGAACATGAAGCACCCCGACCAGTGTTCATTGCCGAGGACTTGACCACGGATGAAGAATCCAGCCTTGTCACTCTTTTGCGAGAGTATCGGGACGTATTTGCTTGGTCTTTAGATGAGCTACGAGGGGTAGATCCGAGTGTTGTGACTCACAACATACCCATGACAACAAATGCAATGCCAGTCAAGCAGCGACCATACCCCATGAATCCAAAGCACACCCATGCTGTCAAGGAGGAAATTGACAAGTTGATGAGAGCTGGATTCATTTACGAAATTGAGCACACGGACTGGGTGTCACCCATAGTCATTGTGATGAAGAAAAATGGCAAGATTCGAGTGTGCGTCAATTACAAGAAAGTAAACGCCGCGACAAAGAGAGACAACTACCCCTTACCGTACACCGAGCACATCCTTGAGAGGGTGGCAAACAAGGAAGCCTACAGTTTTCTGGATGGCTTCTCGGGGTACAATCAGGTGCAGGTGCACCCTGCGGATAGGCACAAGATCACCTTTGCCACTGAGTGGGGCGTCTTTGCATACGTAGTCATGCCATTCGGGCTAACCAATGCACCCACCACCTTTCAACGCCTCATGTGCACCATATTCAAGGACATGCTTCGCAAGGAGTTAGAGGTCTTCGTCGATGACCTGTGTGTCCATTCGGCCTGGAACCAACATCTCAAAAAACTCCGCACGGTCTTTGAACGCTGTCGTTTATACCGTCTCTCCCTCAACCCCCTGAAATGTCAGTTTTGGGTAAAGCATGGATGCATCTTGGGACACGTGGTGTCCAAGAACGGCATTGCCACGAACTTCTCAAAGGTCAAGGTTATCGTGGACCTTCCACCCCCAAGTAATTACAAGGGAGTTCAATGCTTCTTAGGTCACACAGGATACTACTAGCGGTTTGTACTGAACTACGCGCGCTGATCGCTAGGCCATTGTACAAATTGCTAATTGTCTTTGAGTGGACTAAAGCCTGCCAACGAGCCTACGAGGAACTGAAAAAAGCCCTAACAACGGCACCTATCCTACGACCCCCAGATTGGACTATGACGTTTCACGTACACATCAACGCCTCTAAGTTTGCCGTGGGGGCAGTGCTGTGCCAACCTGGTGAGCATAACTTATATTATCCAGTGAGTTTTGCGAGCAGGTAGCTCACTGAGATAGAGATGAATTATTCGACAACGGAAAGGGAGGGATTAGCCATGGTATTCGCCGTGAAAAAGTTTCGGCATTACCTACTAGCCACCCCCTTCACCTTCTTTGTAGACCATCAAGCCCTGCTCTATCTAGTCAACAAACCTTGCACTATAGGATGTATAGCCCGATGGCTTCTCCTGCTCCTGGAATTCGACTTCTCAGTGGTGGTACGGAAGGGAAAACAACACTACATGGTTGACCATCTGTCCCATATACCCACAGGAGAAGCTGCCGGACAAGGCATCGTGGACGAGTTACCAGACAGCCACTTATTCCACATATCCAGCGAAAAAGACCTATTCAGGGCCGACCTGACACCATACTGGGCAGATGACATAGTCCAAGTGCTCGAGCATGGGCTACCCGAATGACCAATAGAACGGGCATGGCTTAGGCGCTTAATCCTGAAAATCCAGCCCTATCAGTTGATTGCAGGCCAGCTCTATAGGCTGGGGCAAGACGGTTTGCTACGTAGATGCATATGTGAACATGAGATGCACGATGTGCTCTCAAAGGCGCACAACGGTATTGCAGGAGGGCACTTTAGCGGGGACACTACAGCACGAAAGGTGCTGCAGTCCCAGCTATGGTGGCCCACACTCTTCCGCGATGCCTCACAATTTGTCAAACATTGCGACGAGTGCCAACGGACAAGGGTCCCGGTCCGTAAAGATCAGATGGAGTTAACCCCGGTTATCGCTTGCCAACCTTTCGAAAAATGGGGAATTGACTTCATAGGACCCATCAGCCCCGCGGCACAATATTCACAGGCTTGATACATCGTGGTGGCCATGGATTACCTCACCAAATGGACAGAGGCGAGGGCCACGCGGAGAAACGACGCTAGGACAACTGCGAAGTTTTTATGGGAGCAAGTAATCTCGCGTTTTGGTTGCCTCATCGAATTGGTTAGCGACCAGGGAACGCACTTCATCAACGAAGTGATAGCCCATCTCCTATCCACCTTCCTCATCATCCATCGCAAATCCTCACCATACTACCCTCAGGCTAATGGCCAGGATGAATCAACCAACAAAATTCTTATCATCATTGTCCTAACCAAAGTAGTCTCAGCCTCACGAAGTGACTTGGATAACAAGTTGATGGCAGCCCTGTCGGCCTACCGAATAGTTTATAAGACGGCCGTCGGACAAACACCTTTTAGGACAACCTATGGGACTGAAGCTATTCTTCCATTAGAATTCTTCATCCCTAGCCTACGGATGGCACTCCAAGAATGATGGGAAGGGAGGGAGGCATGGATGCAACACTTGATTGAGTTAGAATGCCTGTTAGAGGTGAGTCTCCTAGCCACCCATGCACTTATATGTGAGAAAGCCAGATGCAAAAGCTGGTTTGACAAACACGTCAAGCAACGAGAGTTTGAGCTGGGAGACCTAGTGCTCCTCTACTCAGTTAAAGGACACAAACAAAAGATGAAATTCAGAGGTCTCGGACCCTTTAAGGTCCGCACAATCAGCCGAACTGGTAATGTCGAGCTGGAAACACTGGATGGTGAGGGAATGGGCTTCTTCAATGGCAGTCGAATCAAAAAGTACTATCCGCCCACTCACCCGCTGCATGAACAACCAATGGTGGAAACACCGGTTAAAATACGAGTAGCCACACTTATGGAAATCGGCGAGAATGAGGAGGAGCATGTAGAACCCGCCTACCTCCGCATCATGGTCACGGCCAAGCAAACGTGCTCTTTCAACGTCCTGATTGACGAGGGGGTGGATTTTAACATTTTGATGCACGAGCATTGGACCCAACTTGGCGCACTAATGCTTCATCCCACAACAGCCAGATTGAACCCATACGGGGCCCAATCCTACCCGATCCTTGGCACATGCAGAGTTGTTGTTTCTATCGAGACCGAAACTATTCCCATGCTGTTTTATGTCCTACCCGACGCCAGGAATGCAAGCACAGAGTCATTGCTCGGGCGAACTTTTAAAAAGCAGACCCATTGCAATGTTGATTATGAGTCGCAATGCATCCACCTAACAATCGGGAGTGTGCCTATTGTCACGACTTTCAGCAAGCACCTCGTAACCCCAGCACCGCTCACGGGGCCACCGATAGAAATAGCCGCACCTAGGACTAAGGAAGAGGGCTGTGCATATCTACTACACCCAGATCCCCACACACCGACAGAACCTCCAGCTCCAGCAAACCCCAACCACCCGCCAGCCTTAAGCCTTCCTATGAACGGAAGTCATTCCTAACGCTGGCCGCTAACCTCACCGAGGACACGGGGGATGATGTCGTGGACTGCATCAAACAGCTCGATGCCACCTTTGTTGCACTGGCCCTCAGCTATGATCGCCTGGACTTGGGACTGTTAGCGGAACCCCTTGCAACTGACATGCGCATTATGCCTTGCTCTTGGGAGACTTTTGAATTCGCCTTTGCACAAGCTTCACGCTCTGCCACTGAGCTGCTCGCTCGCGAGGTCTCCAAAGAGCAAGCCATTAAGCAACGCCTCATCCCATCATTTGACCCGCGCACGACGTCCGGCCTCACTAGCCAAGAAACAACAAGGTTGTCCCACCTGGCGGACACGGAATCACCCTTCTTGAAGCAGTGGTATGCTCTTCGATTGAAATGGGCAGTTGAGGGATGCCGCATAATGACCAACGCCGAACAACGTCGAGCCATCAAGACGGTCGAGTATGATCCCACATACGTCGCGCCCACCTCGTATCGAATGTTAACCACTCTTCGAGGTCGAACCATGGACGATCATATCTTAGGACACCCCTATCTTGACCGCATCCTGACAGAAGAAGAGCTCCACATCGCAAGTTGGGTCAACTCCGGTGATTTCCTCACCGATGTCCTCACATACATCACCCATGTAGGCATCCGACCCTGTGACCTGGACTACTCTGCACACTTAGAATATAACCCCAACTTCTACAATTGGCTCCTCCACAAATCAACATGAACGCCTTGGACCCACAACCTCCAATCCTGGGACGGATTTTTCTTTTCCACAAGGGGGATGGGGCAGTAAACGCAGTTAAAACTAAAAAGCAAACCAAGCATGAAAGTTAAAACTAAAAAGTGAACCAAGCATGAAAAGGCTCCAAATTAAAATGCCATGCAGAAATAGGTGATAGAAGTTTGAAAGGAAAAATCATAGTTATGAACGATAAAATCTGCTATGGTCGTCCAACGAATTGGTTGCCAAAACTACTAAAAAGTGAATTGACTGAATGTACAGGTGGCGACCATGGCAAGTCAAGACAAAGCTGGCAAACTCCCTTTCTCGGAGGAAGAACAGGTGCGATACGGCCTCACGGTGGAAACCAGAGCATTCAATCAGCTGAAGTTCCGCCACATATTCAACTTGGAAGATGTGGTTATTGAGGAACCAACAGTACGACGGATCATAGAGCAATGCCACTTACAAAGGTATCTGGACGCAGTGGGCCAGAGGATAAACTACACCCTGTGCGCCAAGTTCCTGCGCACCTTCAATAAAAACAGGGGCACCGTCACGGTGCGGGACACGGAAGCCACCAGACAGGCGCAGGTTGAACTGACCCCTGAACTAATAGAAAGGGCACTGGGGCTTCCGAACAAGGTGGAGAAGAAACCAAAAAGGGATGGCTACGCCATGTTGGGAATGGACAAAGTGAAAGTCCACACCAACGACGGAGTCAACCTGGTAGACATCCCTGATCCAGAGATTCAACTGCAGGCAAAAATAATGCATACCCTATTTTTGAGTCAACGGTACAATAGCATCATGTCCAGGATCAATGTGCCTTTACTCGAAAGCATCGCGGCTCAGGCACTGGATGAGGTGAACCTCAACCGGTTCGTGAGAAGGACGATTGAGGCCTCAGCAAAGGCCCTGGCAACAGGAGGAAGGGCCATAGCAGGAGAATCCCCTTCACCTTGATCAACCCGCAATGCCTCATCCTCCAAGGCCTCCACCATAGGTTTTGAAGGTGCCCTCACTGCGATCATCCACGAGGCAATAGGGCAGGGACGAGTGGGAGAGGACAAACAGGGAGATGGCGAAAAAGGTGGTGAATCGCCGTCGCAGTCCCAGCCCCAGGTGGAAGAGCAGTCGGATGAAACAGAAATAGACACCGACGAGGAGGGAGAACGCCAGGCTGCACCAGAAAGGAAAGCGGAGCAACCGACCAAAGCCCTGCACGGAAAGAGAGGAGGAGCGAAGGAGAAAAGAGAAGGAAGAGCTCGAATGGGCCCGAAGAGAGTCCGTAAGAGAAGAGGAGGAAAGAAGAAAGAGGGCTGAGGAGGAGTTGAGGAGGAGGGAAGAAGAAGAATTGGAGCTGGTGACCCGTCGCTCCATCGAGGAATAGCGGAGAAAAGACGTGGAAGGAGCAGGCAGTCCATACCAACCTGAAGCACCCGGCTCCAGCACTGGTATGTCGGAACCTGTGCAGTTGCCTCCTGCAGAAGGGAAAGGAAAAGACCCAGTCAGACCCGTCTCCCCTCTCCTCGTACCACCCATGCAAGCCACTCCCCTCAAGGTGTCACCCCCTACCACAACCACCCTGGGGCACACCCCAAAGATCGATGAAAGCAACGTGGTCACCTGGTTGCAATTCTTGGTGGAAAGAGAGTTGGCAAGGGAAGCAGCCGGGGCCACCCCAGTTTCAGGTGCTAAAAGGGCAGCGACGGCCGAGCTGGAGCCAGGGCCAGAAGTGAAAAGACAAAAAGTAAACTTAGCAACGAAAATGAGAGAAGCTAAAACTCTCATGAGAAAGCTACAGAAAGCCCAAATCTATTTTGTGTCAAGGTGCACAAACGGTAACGCAGATGCTCTAGCAGCTGAAAAATTGAAAGAGGTAATGGTGGGCATCATTGCAATAAAGCTTCCCTTGTTTCAAGGTAAGTTTCAACTACAAGATGTGCTTTATTTTCTTGAGCATGGTAAGGCACCTACACATATGAGTAAGAGTGAGAAAAGGTGGCTGGCTACCAAGGCCACTAAATACCACTTGATAAATGATGTGTTATATTGCAAAGGAAAGGATGTAGTACTTAGAAGGGTGCCAACAGCAAAGGAGATTATGGATGTGATTAAGAGCTGCCATGAGGGGGTTTATGGCATAAATTTTGCTCAAGAAAAAACCAGCACGAAGATTCTCCAAGCTAGTTTTGTGTGGCCTAGTCTACATCGAGATGTGCAACATTGGTGCCACACTTGTGATGCTTGCCAAAAGGCCGAACCAAGGAAGCTAATGCATGAGGAACAAAATCCCATAACTACATATGGCCCATTTGAGAAATGGGGGATTGATGCAATAGGGCCACTCCCACGAACTCAGTCTGGCAAGGAATACATCATAATGGGTGTGGACTACATGACAAGGTGGGCAGAGGCTTCAATAACTAATAGGATCACAACCCAAGAAGTGGAAAATTTTATATTTGAAAACATTTGTTGCAGGTTTGGCTCACCTTTAGAAATTATCTTTGACGGGGGTCCTGGTTTTAGGGCTAATTTAGTGGGGGAGCTAATGGAAAGGCTAAAAATAAAGCATAGGCACTCTACTCCCTACTACCCACAGTGTAACGGTTTGGTCGAAAAGGTGAATGGGCTGATTTGTAAGATAATTACCAAGAAAGTACACATGCACCCCAAGCACTAGGATAAAAAAATTGAGTGCAGCTCTTTTGGGCTTACAGGACTTCATTCAGAACCTCACTTGGTTATACTCCATTTCACCTTGTCTATGGCCAACAAGCCTTGCTTCCCATAGAGGTGGAACTGGCCAGCTTACATGTTTTTGTAGCTACTCGAGAGAAGAATCAAGATAAGAGGTTAGAGGAAAGGATCTTGGATCTAGAGAGGCTGGAGTTAGACAGAGAAGCAGCAGCCCATGTAGGTTGAAGAGAGCAGGAAGACATTTAATAAGAAGCTGGCTAGAAAACACATAAGGAAAGGATCACTTGTGCTACGCTATGATAACCACTTTGATAATAGAAAGGATGCTAAACTTATGTTCAAGTGGGAAGGTCCATTCATGTCATAAGGAGATATCTAAATGGCAGCTATAAGCTAGGTAACATGGATGGGAGAGTTCACAAGACAAGGGTAAATGGATGGCGACTCAAGCCTTATTTTCAAAGAGACACTCACACTTTAGAGCAGTCATTTGATGAAGAGCCACCAAGGAGGGGATGCAATCCTCCTTGCTCTATTGGACCATCATTAGCAAGCTAGAGCCATGAATGCCTCTAGCCTAAGGGGAGGGATAATGATCCAATTTTTTTACAAATCGGATTTCTACCACAAAATTTGGCCCAAACCCCTATCAAGAGCCTTAGCCATAGCCTAAACCCTACATCTTATCACTTTGGGTTTACTTTTCACGCACTAGGTATGCTACATTGCTTCTCAATTATAATAACTCTAGCAAGTTGGGGAACAAGTTTTTAGGAGGGATGTCAATGTAAAGGGTAAAAGGGATGGGTTATCTTAGTGAAGAGAGATGGAAATGGATTATACCTAGGAGTGGAGTGAGTGCATAGATTTTTCAAAGGACTAGCCTCCAACTACACGTGGATTTACCTGCATCACCAAGATTCGGAGTCTATCACCATCGTTAGAGGACAACTCACCCTTGTACACAAGTCAATGTCCACATCATGGTGTCATTTGGATCTTACACAAAAGCTTACAAGCATGGACCCCTTCTATCACATGCTTATATGTATTTAATATATATATATAAGGAACTAAAGTCAAATAAGCTTTTGGAAGCCATTTTTTATAATCTCAATAACTCCCAAGGGAAAGTGAATTTCAAGAAAATTCTCGCGAAGCCCGATCAGTTTTGACCTGGACTACAAAGTTGCAGAAGAAACGTTTCTCAGATTCTTCACCGATTTGAAGTTACAAAGGCGTAGACTACTGGCTACATGCAATTTTCTTTTCTCTTTCACCACATCAACTTTCCATCCTTCTTGTAAATATATTATAATAATGTGCTTTGGGCACCCACCTCTTATAATCTAGCTACATTTCTCTATTTTGTCTACCACCACCCTTGGCTTCTTCCAGGATGACCAAGGTGGGGACTTGTCTCATCCACTATTCTCCATATTTTCAAAGATGCCATACATCATCTAGGATTATGTTAATCAAGAAGATTAGCTTAATCTAATCCCTCATGGATGCTATATAAGGAGCCCATGGAGATGTAAAGGGGGACAATGACAAGCACATGAGAGTACTTTAGAATACCCTCATGCTAGTCCATCTCTTTGAGGTAAGTTATGAGTGAGTCTCTTTTATTATGTAGCATAATGGCAAGCTTCCTCTACCGCTTGTCTCCCTCTCTTCTCATCTCTCTCTCTCTCTCATATTCTAATAAGGTGTCTAGTGCATATATTCTTTCTCGTGAAGTTGTGTCTGGGTTCTTTCCATTCTCTTTGAGAAAAGGGATGTCCTATCCCATCCTCCCTTTGGCTAGGTGGTGCCCCTCTTTAGTTCTCTTAGTGAGGATTGGAGGTCGGGTGGGTAAGAGGCAACCTATGTCAAGATTGTGGGAGAGAAGGAAGGAGTCTCACTTGTAGCTTTCTCACTTACATAACGGGGGAATACACACAAAGGTGGAGGCTGAAAACAGTTTTTCTCTTCTTAGTTGTGGTGCGCAGATCCGATGCTGTACGCTCGCGTAGTGAATGCCGGAAGGTCCCCAAGAACAATAGAACTCTACTTTTTGCACAAAATTCAATGTAAAAAGCATGAACGACATGAACAAGAGACCAATTGGGTGCAATCTCCCCCCATGCCTTGTGTGAGCGCTCCACAAAGCATGTATTTTATGTATTAATCATCTTCAAGCTCAAATAATAGCCCAAATTACAAAATAGCAAGCTTTTAGCTTTTGAGTTTGCTTTAACACAAAATAGGAATAAAGCTAACAGATGGTGCCCAAAGAGTCTGGCATTCCCAATACAATGTCCAAGTAGAAATAACATAATCGTGCGCCCATGTGCATACAAAATAATAATAAATATCCAATGCCTCAATAAATAGGTGCGACAAAATATAGGCGCCATGCCTAAGGTATGCGCCCATCAAAATATAAATGATAAATCGAATACTCGCTATCCTCCAATGCTTTCCTTTGCCACTACTGCTATCTCTACACATCAACTGAAGCATTCACAATCGTTAGTAAAATAATACAATTAAACCGACAAAAGTGAATACCTAGCAGTCTTCAGCTACATAAATAAATCAACTGGTTAGAAATCAATCCTAACCTTAATTTATTATGAGTGCGCACTCTAAACTCATAAACGTTTATTAATTTAATATGCATTTTGCGGAATCACCTGCTATGGAATCACCCATGTACACACTAAATTAATGAAACACCTGAAAAGGACAGGCGTCCCCATCAACTTCTCGCACAAAGAATCCACTTTGTGTATGAGCCCCGGTCCTCATCAAAGTTTACGGAATCCACCATAAAACCTCACGGAATCCACCGTGGCACGGAATCCACCGTGAAATATGCCTCCTGGCATCATACCCCCAGGGTGGGATAGCAATTGACCTCAATTGCTATTAGCTCAATGTGGAGCTAACAGAGTGGGGAAAGCATTTAAGTCTCTAGCGTGCATCCATTGTGCTTCCTCTACAGGATGGTTCTTAAAATTTAACTAGATATCTAGAATATCTCCAGCCAGTTCTAGTGGTCAGAATGTCAGTATCTATGATAGCTTCAGGTTCAAGTATTTCAGTCTCTTCCTCTAACAAAGGTGGGTTTTCATAAACAGGGTGTGGAGGTAATTGGCCTCTAAAGGGTCTTAATAAACTAATGTGGAATGTGTTGTGAATTTTTGAGTGAGGTGGTAATTCTAACTTGAATGCATTGTCATTAATTTTATGAATGATCCTAAATGGTCCATAGAATCTAGGGGCTAATTTCACAACTGGGTGTCTATCTACACTTTGTAGTCTACGTTTTTCTATTCTCAACCAAACATAGTCATCAACTTTGAAATTCATTGCTTGTCTTTTCTTATTGGCTTGCTTGGTATATGATTGCTGAGCTTTGGCAATCATGGCTTTAACCTCATCAAAGATAGTATTATGCATACTAGCAATATGATCAGCACTCTAAATTCTATTTGACAAAGATGCAACAGGTGTAGACAATCAATAACCATAAATCACTTCAAACGGTGCTTTCTTTGTAGATGTGTGTGGTGTATTGTTATATGCAAACTGTAATAAATACAAATGTGTGTCCCATGCCTGTGGTTTAGAAATAGTATAAGCACGTAAAAGATCTAGAATAGTGCTATTAGTGGCTTCTGTTTGTCCATTAGTTTCAGGATGAAATGCAGATGAGAAATCAATATTTCTGCCAAGGTTAGCAAACAGAGTGATCCAAAAGTTGTTACAAAATCTAGAATCACGGTCAGAAATAATAACTTTTGGTAATCCATGGTTAGTGAAAACAGTTTTCAAAAACAATTGTGCTGTCTGTGATGCTATTAAAGTTTTCTTACATGAAATGAAATATGCTTGTTTACTAAACCTATCTACTATTGTCCAAATCATATCATGGTTAGATTTAGTATTAGGTAAACCAGTAATAAAATCCATAGAAATTTGTTCCCATGGTCTTGATGGAATAGACAAAGGCATAAGTAATCCATACTGTTTACCATGATGTCTTTTAACTCTTTGACAAATCAAACATTCAGAAACAAAGTTAGATACATCAGTGTCCATATGCGGCCAATAAAAATCTTCAGTTAATGTACGTAAAGTAGATATGGTACCTCTATGGCCTTGATATGGGGGACAATGAATCTCATTCAAAACAAAAGATCTGAATGGAACTGTAACACATAATCTCTTTTCATAAAACATAAATCCATCATTATAAGATAGTGAATCAATAGGAATCAAGTTATTTTGAACTAATTTATTCCAATCAGCATGAAAAGTAATATCCTGATGATCAGTATCTTTCATAGCAATCAAAGAATCAAAAGATATAACAGAAATATTATGAATGGCAGGTCTTCTACTTAATGCATCAGCCACTACATTTTCTTTACCGGGTTGATATTGAATGATAGGATGAAAACTCTGAATAAAAGATGCCCATTTGATATGTTGGTCAGATATTTGAGGTTGGCTAAGTAAATGTCTAATACTTTGCTGAAATCGGTCTTAATCATAAATTCAAAGCCCATTAAGTAGTGTTTTCACTGTCTTAAGGCTTGTACAACAGCTAATAATTCTTTGTCATATGTGGAATATTTCAGTTCAGAGGGTTTCAGCTTACAACTAGAATAGGCTATAGGATGATTGTCCTGCATAAGTACGGCTCCTATTCCAGATCCACTAGCATCGGTCACTACTAAAAAGAATGGTCTATTAAAATCAGGCAACTATAAAACAGGGGCATGGGTTAATGCATGTTTCAATAAGTCAAAGGATTTCTGTTGATTATCGGACCAATGATAAACAATACCTTTCTTCAGAAGTTTAGTTAATGGTAAAGCAAGTAATGAAAAATTACGCACAAACTTCCTATAGAAACTAGCAAGACCTAGGAAAGATTGTAACTCATGCACATTTTTAGGTACAGGCCAATTCAATATTGCATCTATTTTCTTAGGGTCAACTTTAATTCCATCTGATGATACTATTGTTGAGAGATCGAGCTCCACTTGTGATATGCCAGGGTGACCATTGTGCATTTATGTTACCGACTTGTCAGTTGCAGATGCAGTTCGTACGCCGCCCATGAATAATAGCTAGATGACAGCTATCCTTATCTACTCTAGTTCGTGGCTCAGTTAGTATGCCACCTTAGTTTATTTGAGTTTGGTTTGAGACCCATATATATGGTTCTTCTATTTCTTTGTATGAGAGTTCTTTTTGGCTTACACAACTAAGAAGAGAAAAACTGTTTTTAGCCTCCACCTCTGTGTGTATTCCCCCATTGTGCAAGCAAGAAAGCTACAAGTGAGACTCCTTCCTTCTCTCCCACAATCTTGACATGGTATCAGAGCCTTGTTCGTGGTAAGGAGCTCAAGAAAGCAAGCCAAGCTCATGGTGTTCTGGTAAGAGGAGCAGTGTTGCTTTCATTTTCTGTTTTGGGAGCAGATCTCTGCAGGTAGCACAGTCGGAAATTGCAAGAGTGCATTGTCTCAGGTTGAGATGCCCTTCGCGGTGAAGCAAGAGGGCAGCATATGTTGCGGGAAGGGGCTTTAGCCTTCGGTGACCCTGTTTTTTTGATTTGAGGCCATTTCGAGGCCTGTTTTGAAGGCGAAAGTTTTCTGCATGCACTCAGGAAAAAGGCCTTGTTTTATGCTGTGCGACCACTATTCTACAGGTCGGTGAAAAGTTACCACAGAGATTGCATCGTATGCTTGTGTGCAGAGACATTGGGAGTTACAAAATCATCCTCGGTTCCTGTGTCAAGAATCGCGTGGTGGAGGGGGTTGCTCAAGATGCTGCGCCGAACACACACAGAATGCACAAGGAGAAGCTCGCTCAAGAGACAAGAAGATAGATAGAGGCCAAAACGTTTTCTTGCTGATTTCTTTTTCTTCTTCCACACTCTTTACAATGTACACAAAGTATAGATAAGATACAACATAAAAGGAAAGTGGCCTACTAAGTCAAACAATGCATAACCCACTACACTAGTTGACTGGCGCTATAACTATGCCAGCTGTAAATAGGTGTAACAACCTGAATATAATAAGTAATGAGTCAGTGGCCATGTGAGAGTCATAATGACCACCGGCGTGCTAAGTGTAGACGTGTGAACCCATCTAACCAGGTGGTCCATCATCAATGTCCGCATGTGTTGAGCTTGTCATCTCAACACTCCCCCTCAAGCTCAACTGCATCTCTGCAACTCCAAGTAAGCTTCGAAACTTTTGAAGCTTCTCTGTACCCAATGCCTTCATGAAGATGTCAGCTATCTGATCCTGTGTGCTGACATACACCAAGTCAATCTCACCTGCTAGTACCTTCTCTCTCACAAAGTGGTAGTGTACCTCGATATGTTTTGTCCTGGCATGGAACACAGGGTTCCTAGCCAACTGTATACTGCTCATGTTGTCACAATAAATGACAACTGGACCTTCCACCTGCACATCCAAATCAGCCAATAGCTTTTGCAGCCATACTACCTCACATGCTGCAACAGCAGCACCTCTATACTCAGCCTCTGTACTCGACAAAGCAACTGTAGATTGCTTTTTGCTGCTCCATGCAACTGCTGCACTACCAAGAGAGAACATGTATCCGCTGGTAGATCTTCTATCAGACATACTACCAACCCAATCTGCATCTGTGTATCCAAACACCTGTACATCTATACCTGCCTCATAGAAAAGTCCATAATCTAATGTGGACTTCACATATCTCAATATGCGTCTGACTGCATCCAAATGTGGCTTTCTAGGTACTTGCATAAACTGACTCACAAGACCAACAGCGTAGCTCAAGTCTGGCCTTGTAATGGTCATGTAGATCAAACTCCCCACTATCCTCCTGAACATAGTAGGGTCTTCTATCTCATCCCCAATATCAGCACTCAGCTTTACATTCTGCTCCAACGGGACTGAAAGTGGTTTGCATGCAGTCATACCATACTTGGACAACATATCCAAGCCATACTGTCTTTGGGACAGCCATATACCATCATCACATCTGATCACCTCAATGCCAAGGAAGTACCTTATCTCACCTAAATCCTTCATCTCAAACTTCAACTTCAAACAGCCCTTGACTTCAGCAATTCCACTATCACTATCACCTGTAATAATCAAGTCATCCACATAGATGACTATGATGACCAAACCTGCATCTCCCTTTCTCACATAAAGTGAGTGATCAGCATCAGAAACATAAAAGCTAATATTGACAAGATACTCTCTAATCTTGTCAGACCATGCTCTAGGTGCTTGCTTGAGCCCATAGAGTGCCTTCTTCAACCTGCACACATACGTGGGATACTCTAAATCTTCATAACCTGTTGGCTGATCCATATACACTTCTTCCTGCAAATCACCATGCAAGAAGGCATTCTTTACATCCATTTGCTACAACCTCCAACCTTTGGCTGCTGCCAAAGCAATCACACATCTGACAGTTGCCATCCTAGCAACTGGACTGAAGGTTTCATCATAATCTATGTCATATGTCTGGGCATAGCCTTTTGCAACCAGCCTAGCTTTGTACCTGCTAATAGAACCATCTGCATTGTGATTAATCTTATAAACCCACTTACATCCAATAGCTTTCTTTCCCTTCGACAATGATACTAGATCCCAAGTCTTATTGGCCTCTAATGCAGCCATCTCCTCATCCATTGCTGCATCCCAATGAGCATGACCAACAGCCTCCTCAAAACATGTGGGCTCAACATCCTCAACTAGTTTCACCATATAAGCATAATGGTGAGCTGCATAACCCTCAAAACCAAATCTTTTAACAGGGTATCTCACCCTGCTAGACCTGCGTACCACTGGATCACTCAATGGAGTCTTTGCATTAACACGTGCTCTCTGCACACCTGGAGTCCTCACTGAAGGAATGCCAAGCTCATCATCCAAGCTCTCTGAGCCATTGGAGTCTCCATCAAGAACTGCATCAATGCCTTCTGACACTTTATTCTTTCCTTTGTCTTTACCTGTAGTGCTACTAGATGCACTCGAAGATGTAGAGGTACTCCTTAGTCTCCTAGACCAAGGACTACCAGATGATGTCTCTGGTCCACTAAGAGTCCGTGATTCTTGCCTTTCAGCCTGCACATGAGTGTCATGATCATCATCAACATCCAATGCATCACCACTAGATGCATACCAACTGCTCATTTCATCAAAGATGACATCCCTACTCACTCTGAACTTACATGTGACAGGGTTGTAATAGCGATACCCTTTCTGCTCTAAAGAGTATCCAATAAAGACACACTTTTCAGCCTTTGGATCCAGTTTCTTCCGCAACTTATCTGGCACATGAACATATGCAATGCAACCAAATACTTTCAAGTGTGAAACATCAGGCTTCTTACCTGTAAAACATTCTTCGGGGGTCATACCATGAACTACAGCTGTGGGAGTTCTGTTCATAATATAAACAGCAGTATGAACAGCCTCAGACCAAAAATGCTTAGGCATATTCTTTTCAGCCATCAAGGCGCGTGCAACTTCTGCAATATGCCTGTTTTTCCTTTCTACAACCCCATTTTGCTATGGGGTATACCTGCATGTGAACTGTCTCTTTATCCTATGAGACCTCAGAAAATCACTGAACTCATTTGAGAGGTACTCTCCCCCTCCATCTGACCTCAGGCACTTTACTTTCAAGCCTGTTTCTCTTTCAACTGCAACCTTGAAAGTTCTAAAGTGCTCAAATGCTTCACTCTTTTTCTTCATAAAATATACCCACAGCTTTCTAGAACAATCATCAATGAATGTGACGAAGTATGAACTACCTCCAAGAGATACATTTTGTGTAGGCCCCCAAATGTCTGTATGCACAACATCAAGGATATTTCTGCTTACATCTCTGTCATGTGAAAAGGGTTGTCTTGCCTGCTTACCAAACTGACATGCTTCACATACCTTCTGAAATTCTGCAACTTTAAATGTAGGCAAACCTATAACCAACCCTTTGGACTGCATTAATTTCAGCCTTTGTACATTTGCATGTCCAATGCTTTGTGCCAAATTTCAATTTCTGCAACAACACCTTTTCCTTTGGCATACATAGCCGCATTCATAGTAGGAATTCCAGCATCTAGAGTGAACATACGTCCAACTCTACTTCCCTTTGCTACCAACCTGCACTTGTCATTGAAGTCTTCTACAAAGCAGCCCTTTGCATTAAATCTGACTTCCAGCCCTTGCTCTACCATTTGACCGACTGACACCAAGTTCTTTGTAATAGATGGCACATGTAATACATTTGAAAGACTCTTTGTCTTACCATCATGCAAGGACAAGGGAACTTTTCCAATGTGTGAAATTGGGTGGCATGAGTCATCACCCATCTGCACATAACCTGCATTCTGCAAATCCTGCATCTCTCCAAACCATTCTGCATGGCTGGTCATATGATTGGATGCACCTGAATCAACATACCAAACATCTTCATGTGTTCCCTTTCCTGTAACAGCATTCAGCATATGCTGCATAACGAACAAACGTTCATTTTTGTCTTCATTCTGTCGTGAAGACGATGCATAGTTTCCTTGCTGCAACTTACCACTGCGGATATCATCTCTCTTAGCATAACATTGGGCTGCAATATGACCTGTTTTGCCACAGTAGTGGCACACAATACCAGAGTTGTTAGAACCTCTGTTCTGCCATCCACCTCTTCCTCTAAAGCTCCCCCTGCCTCTAAAGTTACCACGACCTCCTGAAACCTGCATATCGCCAAATTGCTGATTCAATCTGTTTTGCTGGTTGTCACTACCACGTCCTGTACCACGGCCTCTTGAAGAGAACCTGCCACGTTCCCTTCCTGAACTGGAGTAGAAAGCTTGGACCTGTTCACCACTTCTTTCAGATGTCTCACTCTGCATGTTGATCTCTTCAGTGATCATAAGGGAGACCAACTCATCAAAATCTGGAAATGGCTTTCTCATATATACAGAAGTTACAAAAGACTTCCAAGCCTTTTCATTGTTAAGTCCACCCAAGGTAGACGACACCAAATCATCATCATTGGGCATTGCATCAATCGCTGCCAATGCATCTGCAATGCTTCTTACCTTCAGTGCATACTCATTGATAGACATCTTCCCTTTCTTTAATGTATTGAACTCTTGCTTGAGTTGAATCTTTCGTGCCTTTGTATTTACAGAAAACATACTTTCAAGTATGGTCCAAGCTGCATATGAATTCTCTGCATTTCTAATGTGTCCCAGCATATTATTGTCAATTACTGCAGACAACCAATACATGACCTTTTTATCCTTTGCATTCCATTCCTTCCGTGCCTTTGTCTCTTCTGCAGTTGGAGGATCACTCATCTCCGGTTCCTTTTCTTCACCTGAAACAAACTCGTAGAGGCCTTTTCCAATAAGGAAGTTCGTGACACGGAACTTCCATGAAGGGTAGTTGTTCTTGTCGAGCTTCTCAATGATAGGGCTTCCACTGTTCTCTGCCATTATCACAAAATTAATACCAACAGCAAGTAAATCTTCTGCAACCCTGGACCTGTAGTGCATAGCAATACACCAGACAGCCTTTTTAACTGTCTGCTCAACAATACATGCAATCTGCAACCTGTTTGCAGATAAACCTTGTGTTTACTCACTGATAAACACCTTTGAACTTAGAGATCTGAAATCTGTAACCTGCGCACCCACTTTCAGTCAATACAGTCGAAGTCACAGCGTACCCTGAAACTGCTGTCCGCAACCTTGCGGCTCTAAAACGGGCCCTGAAACAGCCTCAGATGCCCAAAATAACTGCGGGCAAGCCTTAAAGGGCTTATCTGTAGAATACACAGTGCTCTTCGCGCACATCAAATCTCACTGCAATCTGAGATTTTTGCTCTGCCCTGCTTCCAGTGCCTCCACAGGCACTATCGAAGAGAAAGAGTTGAAGGATGGGAGAGCTTCTTACCCGTGGCTTGCTTGCTCGAACCTTGCTTCTTCTCCTTTGCTTCAACCTTCGAATTCAGCCTCTCTCAATGGCGCGGCTCTGATACCATGTCAAGAATCGCATGGTGGAGGGGGTTGCTCAAGATGCTGCGCCGAACACACACAGAATGCACAAGGAGAAGCTCACTCAAGAGACAAGAAGATAGATGGAGGCCAAAACGTTTTCTTGCTGATTTCTTCTTCTTCTTCCACACTCTTTACAATGTACACAAAGTATAGATAAGATACAACATAAAAGGAAAGTGGCCTACTAAGTCAAACAATGCATAACCCACTACACTAGTTGACTGGCGCTATAACTATGCCAGCTGTAAATAGGTGTAACAACCTGAATATAATAAGTAATGAGTCAGTGGCCATGTGAGAGTCATAATGACCACTGGCGTGCTAAGTGTAGACGTGTGAACCCATCTAACCAGGCGGTCCATCATCAATGTCCGCATGTGTTGAGCTTGTCATCTCAACATCCTGTTTATGCAAAATCATCACTAGGAAGTGATTGTGTGGTCAAATACCACTTTCGCCAGTTTTGCAGATTTGCCCTTGTGAGGGTAAAGTTGTGTTTTTTGCAGTGACAGAATTTTTTACAGTGTTCTGTAATGGCGTCTGATTCTCTTTCACAGATTGTCACTGAAAAGCTTGACAAGAACAACTTCCAAGCATGGAAGTTTAAAATGACGAATTTTCTTATGGGAAAAGGATATTGGGAATTTGTTGCAGGAAATGAAGAAGAACGAGTTCTTCCTGATGTTCTCAATCAACACCAAATGCAGGCATTTAAAGCATGGCATGAGAGATCCGGGAAAGTTATGTATTGGCTGTCTATCAGTATTTCAGACTCTATGATTGTGCATATTCAGGATGCAAGTACGCCAAAGGAGGTATGGGATACTTTGTCAAAAATGTATAGCACAAATACGCAAGCCAGGAAAATGCAGCTCAAGCAAGAGTTGCATAATGTGCAAAGAGAAAGTATGAGCATCAATGACTACCACATGAAGGTGAAGAAGATTGCAGATGTACTTGCTTCCATTGGGTCGCCAGTGGAAGATGATGATTTAGTTTCTGTGACCTTGAATGGTCTAGGAAAGGATTATGCACAGTTTCGGACATCCATTTCAGTTCGTGAAAGATTTCCTGATTTTGAGGATTTGATTGCTCTTCTAATTTCTTAGGAGCAAAGAAATGGTGGTGCATCTTCTTCAGGAGAAACTTCAAAAGAAACTGTCTTCTACTCAAATGCTGGAAGAGGTAGAGGCAGAGGTAGAGGAGGCCGATTTGGAGGCCGTGGTAGAAATCAGAATATGCAGCAGACTCAAGAAAACCAGTCCTATGGAGGAGGACATGGTAACTCTAGAGGCAGGGGGAGCCAAAGAGGTCGTGGTGGATGGCAAAGAGGCCAAAATGCAAACAGTAATGTTGAATACTACTACTGTGGTAAAATGGGTCATATGGCTAAAGACTGCTATAAAAAGCAGAATGACATCATGAATGGAAAACTGCAACAAGGAAATTATGCATCTTCTAGTAGACAGGGTGATGACAGAAATGAGTATTTGTTTATGGTGCAGCACATGAACAATTCTGTGACAAGTGTAGAAGAAAGCAACGATGTGTGGTATATTGACTCAGGTGCATCAAACCACATGACAAGTCATGCAGAATGGATGGAGGATGCAAGGAAAATGGAAAAACTAGGATTTGTGGAGACTGGTGATGATACTGCACATCCTATTGTGCAGATTGGAAAAATTCATTTGTCTATGTAGGATGGGAAAAAGAAATACCTGTCCGATGTATTTCATGTTCCGAATATCACCAAGAATCTGGTTTCTGTTGGTCAAATGGTTGAGCAAGGCTTGCCGGTCAGATTTAATCCTCATGGATGCTTTGTTGAGGATATGAAAAATAAAGGTCGCTTGATAGCAAAAGGAAAGAAGAAGGGCAGAATGTTTACGTTGGATGCAGACATGTCTAAATTGAGTGCAGCAATGTTTGCACATGGGACCGGTGTAGTTGCAGATATTGATATCTGGCATAAACGCATTGGTCATGTTAATGTACAGTGACTTAAATCAATGCAGGCCCAAAATATTGTTACAGGATTGCCAAAATTCAAGGTTGCAGAAATGCATAAGGTATGTGAAGCCTGTCAGTTTGGAAAACAGGCAAGGAAACCATTTCCTAGACATGTTCAAGAAAGTAAAAAGCCATTGGAATTAATCCACTCTGATGTGTGGACTACTAAAGCTGCATCTCTTGGAGGCTGTCATTATTTTGTAACTTTTATTGATGACTATAGCAAAAAAGTTTGGGTGTATTTTATGAAAAAGAAAAGTGAAGTTTTTGGGCACTTCAAAACTCTTAAAGCTATGGTTGAAAAAGAAACAGGCCTGCAAATAAAATGCCTAAGGTCAGATGGAGGGGGAGAGTACCTCTCAAATGAGTTTGCAAGGTTCTTGCAGGAGCATGGCATAAAGCAGCAATATTCATGCAGTTATACCCCACAACAAAATGGAATTGCAGAAAGGAAAAACAGGCATATTGGAGAGGTATCTCGTGCCATGCTCAATGAAAAAGACCTGCCAGATTTTTATTGGGCTGAAGCAGTTGCTACAGCAGTCTATATAATGAACAGGACTCCCACTGCAGCAATACATGGAATGACTCCAAAGGAGAGGTATACTGGTAGGAAACCAGATATTTCTCATTTGAAAATCTTTGGTTGCATTGCCTATGTTCATGTGCCAGATGAGTTGAGATCCAAGTTGGATCCAAAAGCTGAGAAGTGCATCTTTATTGGTTACTCTCTGCAGCAGCAGAAAGGGTATAGATGCTATAACCCTTCTACTCGTAAGTTTACAGTGAGCAGAGAAGTTGTTTTTGATGAGATGAGTAGCTGGTATAAACCAGTAAATGTGATTGATGATGTAGATGCACAAAATGGTAATGCTACACAGAATTCACAGCAGCAGTCACAAAATATTAGTGGACCTGGAGTGTCCTCTAGCAATGGTTCACATTCTTTGCCATGGACAGGCAGATTGAGATCAGGAGAATCTTCTCAAAGCAATGCAGATAGTGGTATACAGGTTTCACGAAAAGGAAAAGAGAAGGTAGATCAGCCCATGTTTGATGTGAATGCAGGTCACTCTTATGTGGATGGTGAATCCAGTGGCTCAGAACAGAGCATTGATGATGAGTTGGGTATCCCCTCTATTGTTACACTTGGAGTAAGGAAGACCAGGGATGTTTTGAGAGCACCTGGAAGTGAGCCTACTTTGCGTAGGTCTACCAGAGCTAGGTATCCTGTGGATAGGCTGAAATATGATGGATTTACAGCCATCCACTATGCATATATGGTCAAAGTGATACAAGAACCAGAACCCACTTCTTTTGAGCAAGCCATGGAAAAATAAAAATGGGAGAAAGCCATGGATGAAGAAATGGATGCCTTGGAAGCAAATGCTACATGGGAGTTGGTACCTTTGCCTAAAGGTAAGAATGCAATTGGTTGTAAGTGGGTTTATAAGGTGAAGCACAATGCAGATGGTTCTGTGAACAGATACAAGGCAAGATTAGTAGTCAAGGGGTATGCACAAACATATGGCATTGATTATGAAGAAACATTCAGTCCGGTTGCAAGGATGGCAACCGTAAGAGCAGTCATTGCTATGGCTACATCAAAGGGATGGTCTTTACATCAGATGGATGTAAAGAATGCCTTCTTGCATGGTGATTTGCAAGAAGAGGTCTATATGGAGCAGCCACCAGGTTATGTGCATGCTGCTCATCCTGAGTTTGTTTGCAGGTTGAAGAAAGCCTTGTATGGCTTGAAGCAAGCACCTAGAGCATGGTCTGACAAGATAGGATTGTATCTTGTCACTATTGGCTTTCAGATTTCCAAGGCAGATTTCTCACTTTATGTGAGAAAAACAGAGAAATGTATTATGCTACTTGTCATTTATGTTGATGATTTGATTATGACAGATGACAGTGATGAAGATATCCTTCATGTGAAAATGCTATTGAAGCAGAAGTTTGAGATGAAGGATTTGGGAGAGCTGCGTTATTTCTTGGGCATTGAGGTGATTAGATCACCAAGTGGGATACAGCTCTTGCAGAGGCAGTATGGATTAGACATGCTATCCAAATATGGGATGACAGGCTGTAAGCCTATTTCAGTTCCTTTGGAGTAGAATGTGAAGCTGAGCGTAGATGCAGGTGAGCTTCTGGAAGACCCTACTATGTATAGACACATAGTAGGAAGCTTGATTTATATGACTATTACCAGGCCAGATTTGAGCTATGCTGTTGGATTGGTAAGTCAGTTTATGCAGGCTCCAAGGAAACCGCATTTGGATGCGGCTAGACGCATACTCAGGTATGTGAAGTCCACATTGCAGTACGGACTATTTAATGAGACTGGGGTTCAGATAGAGCTGCATGGATACACTGATGCTGATTGGGCTGGTAGTATTTCTGATAGACGATCTACCAGTGGATATGTGTTCTCTTTTGGGAGTGCTGCAGTCACTTGGAGCAGCAAGAAACAGCCTACAGTTGCCTTGTCGAGCACAGAGGCCGAGTACAGGGGTGCAGCAATGGCTGCATGTGAGGTAGCTTGGTTGCATAAGCTACTTTATGATATGCATCAGTCTACAGATGGACCAGTTGTCATTTATTGTGACAACATGAGTAGTATACACTTGGCAAATAACCCAGTCTATCATGCTAGAACAAAGCACATTGAGGTGCATTATCACTATGTGCGGGAGAGGGTTTTACTAGGTCTTATTGATCTAGTTTATGTCAGCACAGAGGATCAGGTAGCTGACATATTCACGAAGTTATTGGGCGCAGAGAAGCTGCGCAAGTTCAGAGACCTGCTTGGTGTGCAGGAATTGGGATTGAGCTCGAGGGGGAGTGTTGAGAGATCGAGCTCCACTCGTGATATGCCAGGGTGACCGTTGTGCATTTATGTTACCGACTTGTCAGTTGTTGCAGATGCGGTTGGTACGCCGCCCATGAATAATAGCTAGATGACAGCTATCCTTATCTACTCTAGTTTGTGGCTCAGTTAGTATGCCACCTTAGTTATTTGAGTTTGGTTTGAGACCCATATATAGGGTTCTTCGATTTCTTTGTATGAGAGTTCTTTTTGGCTTACACAACTAAGAAGAGAAAAACTGTTTTCAGCCTCCACCTCTGTGTGTATTCCCCCATTGTGCAAGCAAGAAAGCTACAAGTGAGACTCCTTCCTTCTCTCCCACAATCTTGACAACTATATGACCTAAATACTCAATTTCTGTTTTAAAGAATTCACTCTTTTTCGGATTTGCATACAGTTGATTATCTTTTAATAACTGGAAAACCAATAACAAATGCTCATAATATTCTTTCTCATTTTGACTAAACACCAAAATATCATCAAAGAAGACATTAACACAATATTGATATTTTAAAAATATACGGTTCATCATTCTACTAAATGTAGCAGGTGCATTAGTCAATCCGAAAGGCATCACTAAAAATTCATAATGACCAAATTGTGTCCTAAATGCAGTCTTGAATATGTCAGACTTATCTAGTCTCACCTGATGATAACCAGATTTAAGGTCTATTTTACTAAATATAGCAGATCCTTGCAGTTTATCTATAAGGTCATCGACTCTAGGAATTGGATACCTATTCTTTACAGTGATCTTATTTAAAGCTCGATAGTCAATGCACATACGATAGGTATTATTATTTTTCTTTACTAACAGAACAGGTGCACCAAATGGAGAACTACTAGGTCTAATCAATCCTCTATTTAGTAATTCCTCAACTTGACTTTGAATTTCTTTTTGCTCTATCTGGTTATGCCTATATGGTGCTTTGCAAGGTGGTTGGGTACCACGAATCAAATCTATTTTATGGTCTTCTGGACGTGAAGGAGGTAAACCAAGTGGTAGATCTTTGAAAAAACAGTCTTTAAAATGTGCAAGAAATTCTTTGTGCCTAGGGTGCATATGATTTTCTTTAACTTGCAGTTCATTCACCCGAATGAGATAGGATTTACTACTTTTGTGTAATGCACGTTTAGCTTGAGTATGCGAAAGCAGTGGAAAAGCATTAGATGCATGCATACCAGACAATGTAATATGTTTTCCTTGAAATTGAATATTAATTGAATGTGTGGAATAATCTATATCAGGGTTATGCTGGTGGCACCAAGGCATACCTAAAATAATGTCACTCGACTGTAATGGAACAACTAGAAAATTTCTTCTTTCAATGTATTGACCAATTTGAATTTCTAAGTCATGCACTTCCTGTGTACCATTATACCTAGTGCCTAAGAATGCTACTTTAATGCGATAATGCATAGGTACAGTCTGTAACTTCAATTCTTTTACTAGCTTTGCTGAAAATAAAATCATGAGTACTACCGTCATCATGAAAAATAATCTTTTCCTTTCCATGCACTAAACATTTCATAGTCAATAAACAATGTGGAGCTGGCATACCTGGAAAAATATCCGAAGGAGTAGTAGTGTCGTCCTTATCTTCCGTGAAATCAGGAATATCTTCACGTTCTTCATCTTCCATTGCTCCAAGGTAGTTGATATGGACAGGTGGCTTCTTTGAATGGCAATTTGCTACTAGATGTCCAGGCTGGTGGCATTTATAACACACTATAGGCTTGACTTTGGTTACATTGTTTGCAATGGCAGGAGTCTAAGTACATTAGGATTTGGCTGTGGAATAGGCTTAGGGTTTTGATTGACATTGGATGGTAAAGCAGGTGGTTTTGCCCAATTCTTACGGAAAGATGATGAAAAATGACCTTGATTAAATCTTCTAAAATTTGAGTTGAATTGCTTAGATCCATAGTTACCATTGGCTTGGAATTGCTGTGGACGTCTGTCTCTACCTCGCAGCTTGTCTTCAATGTCATGAGCTAATGAAATTGCATCTTCAAGAGTTGCAGGCTTGAACATATTAACTTCAGCGCAGTAATGCCCAAGGAGTCCAGACATATATTTGCGCTTGTGTGTCGCTTCACGTACGTCTTCAAGCATGCGTAGCTGGAGTAGTGCATTCCAAAAACGTTCTGTGTACTGAGGAATAGGCTCACGATCCCGTTGCTGAAGAAGGTCCCATTGCTTTATGGCTTTTTCATGAAATTGTGGAGGAAGGAAATTCTGCATAAACTTCTTCTTGAAATTCTCCCAGGTAGTGGGACAATCTATACTCTTGTGTACCACAGTCCACCAAAGAGATGCTCTATCCACTAAATGATTAGTGATACACTTGATTTTATTTTTTTCTGCATAGGTTTCCTCATGAAAATAGTCGTCAAATTGACTAATGAATGTAAGAACAGTTTTTTCCTCTCGAGTGCCATTGAAAGTACGGAATTTGAAATTTATTTTACTTATCTTTGATTCCTTGCGGATGGTTTAAGCTTCGAGAGTCCCGTCGATGGTACGTCGGATAAGATCTTCAGATTGAGGTTCCTCTTTGTCGGTAGTCGATCTTTGTAGATTAGCCAATTGAACTTGCAATGCTTGCCTAACTCATCGTTCTTCATCCAATTGCATCATAATTAAGTCCAGCTTTTGCTCCATCGTAGGTTCAGGTAGATCGCCTTCAGCCATTAAATCATCCATATGTGATTCCGTCATCCTGCAAAACTCAAAAGACCTCTCACTCTCAAAATCAAGTTAGCGGGATGAGCGTAGCTCAAGTTCGGGAATATAAGGGTTATATATTTTTGGGTGTGGCTTTCACAATCTTTGAAAAATCTGTGTTTTATCCTTCTTCGTATGCTGAAAATGCTTCAACAAACCTGCGTATGCATAGAGTACCTTCCAATGAACAACTTTGCAGTTCGGAGTTTCTGCGCAGGAACAACCCTTCTATGAGTTTTGAACAGAAGTCAGTTTTGACTTCAAGTGACTTGTCTGACTTGCAGAGTTGCAGACTTATGTGACTTGCAGAGTTCCAGGACTTGCAGAACTTAGTTTCTTTATCTGACTTGCAAAACTTGACTTGAAAGAACTTGCAGAATTTGATTGCTCTAGTGTGACCTGTGGCTTAAATGACTTAGCTTAGTAGTGTAGCTTAAGGCTTAATAAGCCCAATTCGATTTTGAGGTATCGCGGCATGTTGTCGGTGCGTTTGATCACGGCGAGTACATACTGACACCGCCCGAGATGAGATTTAGAATATTAAGCTTATTAAAGCTTAATACTAAGCTTTGTAACTTAAAGATTGAAGCTTTAAAGCTTGGTAAAGAATATGACTTATCTCTGTTCTTGACGACTTGAAGAAGAGAATGTAGGAGTGGTCCTCTGCTGCTGCAGGCGGGTGCTTCGTGATCTGATGATGAAAACAGAGGTTCTTGATTGCCAGGAATCCACCCGTATCGACCGTTCGCGACGAGATTGACCGTAGAGCTCGATCGTTCCAGGAGCTCCGCCTCCGCACAAGATGGGTAGCGATTGGAAGCTCTTGATCTCA
Organism: Lygodium microphyllum; assembly: GCF_053477565.2. Classification (NCBI taxonomy): domain Eukaryota; kingdom Viridiplantae; phylum Streptophyta; class Polypodiopsida; order Schizaeales; family Lygodiaceae; genus Lygodium; species Lygodium microphyllum. The sequence goes on from NC_141142.1 coordinate 102,967,077, forward strand.
GCTTCGCTCTGATACCACTGGTGCACAGATCGGATTCTGTACACTCGCGTAGTGAATGCCGGAAGGTTCCCAAGAATAATAGAACTCTACTTTTTGCACAAAATTCAATGTAAAAAGCATGAACGACATGAACAAGAGACCAATTGGGTGCAATCTCCCCCCATGCCTTGTGTGAGCGCTCCACAAAGCATTTATTTTATGTATTAATCATCTTCAAGCTCAAATAATAGCCCAAATTACAAAATAGCAATCTTTTAGCTTTTGAGTTTGCTTTAACACAAAATAGGAATAAAGCTAATAGACGGTGCCCAAAGAGTCTGGCATGCCCAATACAATGTCCAAGTAGAAATAACATAATCGTGCACCCATGCGCATACAAAATAATAATAAATATCCAATGCCTCAATAAATAGGTACGAAAAAATATAGGCGCCATGCCTAAGGTATGCACCTATCAAAATATAAATGATAAATCGAATACTCGCTATCCTCCAATGCTTTCCTCTGCCACTGCTGCTATCTCTACACATCAATTGAAGCATTCACAATCGTTAGTAAAATAATACAATTAAACCGACAAAAGTGAATACCTAACAGTCTTCAACTACATAAATAAATCAAGTGGTTAGAAATCAATCCTAACCTTAATTTATTACAAGTGCGCACTCTAAACTCATAAACGTTTATTAATTTAATATGCATTTTGCGGAATCACCCGCTATGGAATCACCCATGTACACACTAAATTAATGAAACGCCTGAAAAGGACAAGCGTCCCCATCAACTTCTCGCACAAAGAATCCACTTTGTGTATGAGCCCCGGTATCAAAGTTTACGGAATCCACCGTAAAACCTCACGGAATCCACCATGGCACGGAATCCACCGTGAAATATGCCTCCTGGCATCAAGTCATGTAAGCCAAAAGAACTCTAGTACAGAGACATAGAAGAACCCTATATATGGGTCTCAAAACCAAACTCAACTAACTAAGATGGCATACTAAGGGAGCCACGAACTAGAGTAGATAAGGATAGCTGTCATCTAGCTATTATTCATAGGCGATGTACCAACCGCATATGCAGCTAACAAGTCGGTGACATAAATGCACAACGGTCACCCTGGCATATCACGAGTGGAGCTCGATATCTCAACACTCCCCCTCGAGCTCAATCCCAATTCCTACACACCAAGCAGGTCTTTGAGCTTGCGCAGCTTCTCTGCGCCCAATGCCTTTGTGAATATGTCAGCTATCTGATCCTCTATGCTGACATAAATTAGATCAATAAGACCTATGAAAACCCTCTCCCGCACATAGTGGTAATGCACCTCAATATGCTTTGTTCTAGCATGATAGACTGGGTTATTTGCCAAGTGTATATTGCTCATGTTGTCACAATAAATGACAATTGGCCCATCTGTAGGCTGATGCATATCATAAAGTAGCTTATGCAACCAAGCTACTTCACATGCAGCCATTACTGCACCCCTATACTCAGCCTCTGTGCTCGACAAGGAAACTGTAGGATGTTTCTTGCTGCTCCAAGTGACTGCAGCATTCCCAAAAGAGAACACATATCCATTGGTAGATCATCTATCAGAAATACTACCAGCCCAATCAGCATCAATGTATCCATGCAACTGTATGTGAACCCTAGTCTCATAAAATAGTCCATACTGCAATGTGGACTTCACATACCTGAGTATGCGTCTAGCCGCATCTAAATGCGGTTTCCTTGGAGCTTGCATAAACTGACTTACCAATCCAACAACATATCTCAAATCTGGCCTGGTAATAGTCATATAAATCAAACTTCCTACTATGCGTCTGTACATAGTAGGATTTTCCAGAAGCTCACCTACATCTACGCTCAGCTTCACATTCTGCTCCAAAGGAACTGAAATAGGCTTACAGCCTGTCATCCCATATTTGGACAGCATGTCCAATCCATACTGCCTCTGCAAGAGCCATATCCCACTTGGTGATCTAATCACCTCAATGCCCAAGAAATAACGTAGCTCTCCCAAATCCTTTATCTCAAACTTTTGCTTCAATAGCATTTTCACATGAAGGATTTCTTCATCACTATCACCTGTCATAATCAAATCATCAACATAAATGACAAGTAGCATAATACCTTTCTCTATTTTTCTCACATAAAGTGAAAAATCTGCCTTGGAAATCTAAAAGCCAATAGTGACAAGATACTGTCCTATCTTGTCAGACCATGCTCTAGGTGCTTGCTTCAAGCCATACAAGGCTTTCTTCAACCTGTAAACAAACTCAGGATGAACATCATGCACATAACCTGGTGGCTGCTCCATATAGACCTCTTCTTGCAAGTCACCATGCAAGAAGGCATTCTTTACATCCATCTGATGTAAAGACCATCCCTTTGATGTAGCCATAGCAATGACTGTGCTCTTACGGTTGCCATCCTTGCAACCGGACTGAATGTTTCCTCATAATCAATGCCATATGTTTGTGCATACCCCTTGACTACTAATCTTGCCTTGTATCTATTCACAGAACCATCTGCTTTGTGTTTCATCTTATAAACCCACTTACAACCAATTGCATTCTTATCTTTAGGCAAAGGCACCAATTTCCATGTAGCATTTGCTTCCAAGGAATCCATTTCTTCATCCATGGCTTTCTTCCATTTTTCTTTTCCCATGGCTTGCTCAAAAGAAGTGGGTTCTGGTTCCTTATCACTTTTTTTGACCATATAGGCATAGTGAATGGCTGTAAATCCATCATATTTCAGCCTATCCACAGGATACCTAGCTTTGGTAGACCTGTGCAAAGTAGGTTCACTCCCAGGTGCTCTCAAAATATCCCTGGTCTTCCTTACTCCAGGTGTAACAATAGAAGGAACACCCAACTCATCATCAATGCTCTGTTCTGAGCTACTGGATTCACCATCCACATAAGAGTGACCTGCATTCACATCAAACATGGGCTGATCTACCTTCTGTTTTCCTTTTCGTAAAACCTGCATACCACTATCTGCATTGTTTTGAGGAGATTCTCCTGATCTCAATCTGCCTGTCCATGGCGAAGAATGTGAACCACTGCTAGAGGACACTCCAGATCCACTAATATCTTGTGACTGCTGCTGTGAATTTTGTGCAGCATTACTATTTTGTGCATCTACATCATCAATCACATTTACTAGTTTATACTAGATACTCATCTCATAAAAAACAACATCTCTGCTCACTGTAAACTTATGAGTAGAAGGGTTATAGCATCTATACCCTTTTTACTGTAGAGAGTAACCAATAAAGATGCACTTCTCATCTTTCGGATCCAACTTGGATCTCAACTCATCTGGCACATGAACATAGGCAATGCAACAAAAAATCTTCAAATGAGAAATATCTGGTTTCCTACCAGTATACCTCTCCTCTGGAGTCATCCCATGTATTGCTACAGTGGGAGTCTTGTTCATTATGTAGACTGCTGTAGCAACTACTTCGGCCCTCTGGCAAGTCCTTTTCATTGAGCATGGCACGAGATACCTCTCCAATATGCCTATTTTTTCTTTCTGCAATTCCATTTTGTTGTGGGGTATGACTGCATGAATATTGCTGCTTTATGCCATGCTCCTGTAGGAACCTTGCAAACTCATTTGAGAGATACTCTCCCCCTCCATCTGACCTTAGGCATTTTATTTGCAGGCCTGTTTCTTTTTCAACCATAGCTTTAAGAGTTTTGAAATGCCCAAACACTTCACTTTTCTTTTTCATAAAATACACCCAAACTTTTCTACTATAGTCATCAATAAAAGTGACAAAATAATGACAGTCTCCAATAGATGCAGCTTTAGTAGTCCACACATTAGAGTGGATTAATTCCAATGGCTTCTTACTCTCTTGAACATGTCTAGGAAACTGTTTCCTTTCGTGTTTTCCAAATTGACAGGCTTCACATACCTTATGCATTTCTGCAACCTTGAATTTAGGCAATCTTGCAACAATATTTTGGGCTTGCATTGATTTAAGTCACTGTACATTAACATGACCAATGCGTTTATGCCAGATATCAATATCTGCAACTACACCGGTCCCATGTGCAAACATTGTTGCACTCAATTCAGGCATGTCTACATCCAACGTAAACATTCTGCCCTTCTTCTTTCCTTTTGCTATCAAGAGACCTTTATTTTTCATATTCTCAACAAAGCATCCATGAGAATTAAATCTGACTTGCAAGCCCTGCTCAACTGTTTTTCTATTTTCCTTGCATCCTACATCCATTCTGCATGACCTGTCATGTGGTTTGATGCACCTGAGTCAACATACCACACATCGTTGCTTTCTTCTACACTTGTCACAGAATTGGTCATGTGTTGCACCATAAACAAATGCTCATTTCTGTCATCACCCTGTCTACTAAAAGATGCATAATTCCCTTGTTACAATTTTCCATTCATGATGTCATTTCGCTTTTTATAGCAGTCTTTAGCCATATGACCCAGTTTACCACAGTAGTAGCATTCAACATTGTTGTTTGCATTTTGGCCTCTTTGCCATCCACCACGACCTCTTTGGCTCCCCCTGCCTCTAGAGTTACCACGTCCTCCTCCATAGGACTGGTTTTCTTGAGTTTGCTGCATATTTCGATTTCTACCACGGCCTCCAGATCGGCCTTCTCTACCTCTACCTCTACCTCTTCTAGCATTTGAGTAGAAGACAGCTTCTTTTGAAGTTCCTCTTGAAGAAGATGCACCACCAGTTCTCTACTCCTCAGAAATTAGAAGTGCAATCAACTCCTCAAAGTCAGAAAATCTTTCACGGATGGAAATCGATGTTCGGAACTGTACATAATCCTTTCCTAGACCATTCAAGGTCACATAAACTAAATCATCATCTTCCACTGGCAACCCAATGGAAGCAAGTGCATCTGCAATCTTCTTCACTTTCATGTGGTAGTCATTGATGCTCATACTTTCTCTTTGCACATTGTGCAACTCTTGCTTGAGCTCCATTTTCCTGGCTTGCGTATTTGTGCTATACATTTTTGACAAAGTATCCCATGCCTCCTTTGGCGTACTTGCATCCTGAATATGCACAATCATAGAGTCTGAAATACTGATAGATAGCCAGTACATAACTTTTTTGGCTCTCTCATGCCATCCTTTAAATGCCTGCATTTGTTGTTGATTGGGAACATCAGGAAGAACTGGTTCTTCTTCATTTCCTGCAACGAATTCCCAGTATCCTTTTCCCATAAGGAAGTTCGTCATTCTAAACTTCCATGCTTGGAAGTTGTTCTTGTCAAGCTTTTCAGTGACAATCTGTGAAAGAGAATCAGACGCCATTACAGAACACTACAAAAAATTCTGTCATTGCAAAAAACACAGCTTCAGCCTCAAAAGGGCAAATATGCAAAACCGACGAAAGTGGTATTTGACCACACAGTCACTTCCTAGTGATGATTTTGCATCAACAGGCAACAAGGATGACTCTCTAACTCCCAATGTCTCTGCGTACAGGCATATGATGCAATTTCTACAAAAAAAATTCACCGACCTGTAGAACAGTGGTCGCACAGCAAAAAACAGGGCCTTTTCCTAAGTGCGTGCCGAAAACTTCCACCTCCAAAACAGGCCCTGAAATGGCCTCGAATCAAAAAAATAGGGCAACCGAGGCCTAAAGCCCTCGCCTGCAACATATACTCCCCTCTTACTACACCGCAAAGGGCGTCTCAATCTGAGACAATGCACTCTTCCACTTTTCGGCCATGCTACCTGCAGAGACTTGCTCCCAAACATGAAAAATGAAAGCAATATTGGTCCTCTTACCAGAATGTCGCGAACTTGGTTTGCTTTCTTGAGCTTCTTACCACGAACCAGGCTCTAATACCATGTCAAGATTGTGGGAGAGAAGGAAGGAGTCTCACTTGTAGCTTTCTCACTTACACAATGGGAGAATACACACAAAGGTGGAGGCTGAAAACAGTTTTCCTCTTCTTAGTTGTGTAAGCCAAAAGAACTCTAATACAGAGAAATAGAAGAACCCTATATATGGGTCTCAAAACCAAACTCAACTAACTAAGGTGGCATACTAGTTGAGCCACGAACTAGAGTAGATAAGGATAGCTGTCATCTAGCTATTATTCATGGGCAGTGTACCAACCGCATCTGCAGCTAACAAGTCGATGACATATTTAATGCACAGCGGTCACCCTGGCATATCATGAGTGGAGCTCGATATCTCAACAACCCATTCATCTTTTCAGCCCTCAATGGATTTCTGCGCAGATGCATGTGTAAGCATGAAATGCATGACGTACTTGCATAGCCATAAGGCAGAATAGCAGGAGGGCATTTCAGTAGAGACACAACAACCCACAAGGTGTTGTAGTTTCTGTTATAGTGGCCTACTCTTTTTTTAGATAAAGCACGATTCGTAAAGCACTATGATGAGTGCCAAAGGACTAGGGTACCAGTTTGCAAGGACAAAATGGAGTTGAGTCCAATCATTGCAAGGCAACCATTTGAGAAATGGGGAATCAACTTGATTGGGCCAATCACTTTTGTAGCACAATACTCACAAGTGAAATATATCATTGTTGCTACAAACTATGTCACGAAGTGGGTGGAAGCACAAGCTACGAGAAAGAATGATGCTAGAACCACTGTCAAGTTCCTTTGGGAGTACGTAATCTCAAGATTTGGTTGCCCCATCAAACTCGTTAGCAACCAAGGGGATACACACTTCATCAATGAAGTGATCGCTCATCTCCCGTCCACCTTTCAAATCATCCATAAAAAATCCTCACCATACTATCCTTAGGCTAATGTCCGGGATGAGTCGACGAATAAAATTCTAGTAAACGTCCTGATCAAGATAGTCTCTACTTTGGGTAGTGATCGGGATAACAAACTCATGGAAACCTTATGGGCCTGCCACATAGCTTATAAAATGGTTTGTTGAGATATCGAGCTCCACTCGTGATACGCCAGGGTGACCGTTGTATATTTATGTCACCGACTTGTCAGTTGCAGACGCGGTTGGTACACCGCCCATGAATAATAGCTACATGATAGCTATCCTTATCTACTCTAGTTCGTGGCTCAGTTAGTATGCCACCTTAGTTAGTTGAGTTTGGTTTGAGACCCATATATAGGGTTCTTCTATTTCTTTGTACTAGAGTTCTTTTTTGGCTTACACAACTAAGAAGAGGAAAACTGTTTTCAGCCTCCACCCTTGTGTGTCTTCCCCCATTGTGCAAGCAAGAAAGCTTCAAGCGAGACTCCTTCCTTCTCTCCCACAATCTTGACATGGTATCAGAGCCTTGTTCGTGGTAAGGAGCTCAAGAAAGCAAGCCAAGCTCGCGGTGGTCTGGTAAGAGGAGCAGTGTTGCTTTCATTTCCTGTTTTGGGAGCAGATCTCTGCAGGTAGCACAGCCGGAAATTGCAGGAGTGCATTGTCTCAGGTTGAGACGCCCTTCGCGGTGAAGCAAGAGGGCAATATATGTTGCGGGAAAGGCTTTAGCCCTTGGCGACCTTGTTTTTTTGATTTGAGGCCATTTCGGGGCCTGTTTTGCAGACGGAAGTTTTCTGCACGCACTCAAGAAAAGGCTCAGTTTTATGCTGTGCGACCACTGTTCTACAGGTCGGTGAAAAGTTACTGTAGAAATTGCATCGTATGCTTGTGCGCAGAGACATTGGGAGTTTTAGAATCATCCTTGGTTCCTGTTTATGCAAAATCGTCACTAGGAAGTGACTGTGTGGTCAAATACCACTTTCGCCAGTTTTGCAGATTTGCCCTTGTGAGGGTGAAGCTGTGTTTTTTTGCAGTGACAGAATTTCTTGCAGTATTCTGTAATGGCGTCTGATTCTCTTTCACAGATTGTCACTGAAAAGCTTGACAAGAACAACTTCCAGGCATGGAAGTTTAGAATGACGAATTTCCTTATGGGAAAAGGATATTGGGAATTTGTTGCAGGAAATGAAGAAGAACCAGTTCTTCCTGATGTTCCCAATCAACAACAAATGCAAGCATTTAAAACATGGCATGAGAGAGCCAGGAAAGTTATGTATTGGCTGTCTATCAGTATTTCAGACTCTATGATTGTGCATATTCAGGATGCAAGTACGCCAAAGGAGGCATGGGATACTTTGTCAAAAATGTATAGCACAAATACGCAAGCCAGGAAAATGCAGCTCAAGCAAGAGTTGCATAATGTGCAAAGAGAAAGTATGAGCATCAACGACTACCACATGAAGGTGAAGAAGATTGCAGATGCACTTGCTTCCATTGGGTCGCCAGTGGAAGATGATGATTTAGTTTCCGTGACCTTGAATGGTCTAGGAAAGGATTATGCACAGTTTCGGACATCCATTTCAGTTCGTGAAAGATTTCCTGATTTTGAGGAGTTGATTGCTCTTCTAATTTCTGAGGAACAGAGAAATGGTGGTGCATCTTCTTCAGGAGGAACTTCAAAAGAAGCTGTCTTCTACTCAAATGCTGGAAGAGGTAGAGGCAGAGGTAGAGGAGGCCGATTTGGAGGCCGTGGCAGAAATCAGAATATGCAGCAAACTCAAGAAAACCAGTCCTATGGAGGAGGACGTGGTAACTCTAGAGGCAGGGGGAGCCAAAGAGGTCGTGGTGGATGGCAAAGAGGCCAAAATGCAAACAGTAATGTTGAATGCTACTACTGTGGTAAAATGGGTCATATGGCTAAAGACTGCTATAAAAAGCAGAATGACATCATGAATGGAAAACTGCAACAAGGGAATTATGCATCTTCTAGTAGACAGGGTGATGACAGAAATGAGCATTTGTTCATGGTGCAGCACATGAACAATTCTATGACAAGTGCAGAAGAAAGCAATGATGTATGGTATGTTGACTCAGGTGCATCAAACCACATGACAGGTCATGCAGAATGGATGGAGGATGCAAGGAAAATGGAAAAACTAGGATTTGTGGAGACTGGTGATGATACTGCACATCCTATTGTGCAGATTGGAAAAATTCCCTTGTCTATGCAGGGTGGGAAAAAGAAATACCTGTCCGATGTATTTCATGTCCCGAATATCACCAAGAATCTGGTTTCAGTTGGTCAAATGGTTGAACAGGGCTTGCAGGTCAGATTTAATCCTCATGGATGCTTTGTTGAGGATATGAAAAATAAAGGTCGCTTGATAGCAAAAGGAAAGAAGAAGGGCAGAATGTTTACATTGGATGCAGACATGTCTGAATTGAGTGCAGCAATGTTTGCACATGGGACCGGTGTAGTTGCAAATATTGATATCTGGCATAAACGCATTGGTCATGTTAATGTACAATGACTTAAATCAATGCATGCCCAAAATATTGTTGCAGGATTGCCCAAATTCAAGGTTGCAGAAATGCATAAGGTATGTGAAGCCTGTCAGTTTGGAAAACAGGCAAGGAAACCATTTCCTAGACATGTTCAAGAGAGTGAGAAGCCATTGGAATTAATTCACTCTGATGTGTGGACAACTAAAGCTGCATCTCTTGGAGGCTGTCATTATTTTGTCAGTTTTATTGATGACTATAGCAGAAAAGTTTGGGTGTATTTTATGAAAAAGAAAAGTGAAGTTTTTGGGCATTTCAAAACTCTTAAAGCTATGGTTGAAAAAGAAACAGGCTTGCAGATAAAATGCCTAAGGTCAGATGGAGGGGGAGAGTACCTCTCAAATGAGTTTGCAAAGTTCTTGCAGGAGCATGGCATAAAGCAGCAATATTCATGCAGTTATACCCCACAACAAAATGGAATTGCAGAAAGGAAAAACAGGCATATTGGAGAGGTATCTCGTGCCATGCTCAATGAAAAAGACTTGCCAGATTTTTATTGGGCTGAAGCAGTTGCTACAGCAGTCTACATAATGAACAGGACTCCCACTGCAGCAATACATGGAATGACTCCAGAGGAGAGGTATACTGGTAGGAAACCAGATATTTCTCATTTGAAAATTTTTGGTTGCATTGCCTATGTACATGTGCCAGATGAGCTGAGATCCAAGTTGGATCCAAAAGCTGAGAAGTGCATCTTTATTGGTTACTCTCTGCAGCAAAAATGGTATAGATGCTATAACCCTTCTACTCGTAAGTTTACAGTGAGCAGAGATGTTGTTTTTGATGAGATGAGTAGCTGGTATAAACCAGTAAATGTGATTGATGATGAAGATGCACAAAATGGTAATGCTACACAGAATTCACAGCAGCAGTCACAAAATATTAGTGGACCTAGAGCGTCCTCTAGCAGTGGTTCACATTCTTCGCCATGGACAGGCAGATTGAGATCAGGAGAATCTTCTCAAAGCAATGCAGATAGTGGTATGCAGGTATCACGAAAAGGAAAAGAGAAGGTTGATCAGCCCATGTTTGATGTGAATGCAGGTCACTCTTATGTGGATGGTGAATCCAGTGGCTCAGAACAGAGCATTGATGATGAGTTGGGTATTCCTTCTATTGTTACACCTGGAGTAAGGAAGACCAGGGATGTTTTGAGAGCACCTGGGAGTGAACCTACTTTGCGCAGGTCTACAAGAGCTAGGTATCCTGTGGATAGGCTGAAATATGATGGATTTACAGCCATTCACTATGCATATATGGTCAAAGTGATACAGGAACCAGAACCCACATCTTTTGAGCAAGCCATGGGAAAAGAAAAATGGGAGAAAGCCATGGATGAAGAAATGGATGCCTTGGAAGCAAATGCTACATGGGAGTTAGTACCTTTGCCTAAAGGTAAGAATGCAATCGGCTGTAAGTGGGTTTATAAGGTGAAGCACAATGCTGATGGTTCTGTGAACAGATACAAGGCAAGATTAGTAGTCAAGGGGTATGCACAAACATATGGCATTGACTATGAAGAAACATTTAGTCCGGTTGCAAGGATGGCAACCGTAAGAGCAGTCATTGCTATGGCTGCATCAAAGGGATGGTCTTTACATCAGATGGATGTAAAGAATGCCTTCTTGCATGGTGATTTGCAAGAAGAGGTCTATATGGAGCAGCCACCAGGTTATGTGCATGCTGTTCATCCTGAGTTTGTTTGCAAGTTGAAGAAAGCCTTGTATGGCTTGAAGCAAGCACCTAGAGCATGGTCTGACAAGATAGGACAGTATCTTGTCACTATTGGCTTTCAGATTTCCAAGGCAGATTTCTCACTTTATGTGAGAAAAACAGAGAAAGGTATTATGCTGCTTGTCATTTATGTTGATGATTTGATTATGACAGGTGACAGTGATGAAGATATCCTTCATGTGAAAATGCTATTGAAGCAGAAGTTTGAGATGAAGGATTTGGGAGAGCTGCGTTATTTCTTGGGCATTGAGGTGATTAGATCACCAAGTGGGATACAGCTCTTGCAGAGGCAGTATGGATTGGACATGCTGTCCAAATATGGGATGACAGGCTGTAAGCCTATTTCAGTTCCTTTGGAGCAAAATGTGAAGTTGAGCACAGATGCAGGTGAGCTTCTAGAAGACCCTACTATGTACAGACGCATAGTAGGAAGTTTGATTTATATGACTATTACCAGGCCAGATTTGAGCTATGCTGTTGGACTGGTAAGTCAGTTTATGCAGGCTCCAAGGAAACCACATTTGGATGCGGCTAGACGCATACTTAGGTATGTGAAGTCCACATTGCAGTATGGACTATTTTATGAGACTGGGGTTCAGATACAGTTGCATGGATACACTGATGCTGATTGGGCTGGTAGTATTTCTGATAGACGATCTACCAGTGGATATGTATTCTCTTTTGGGAGTGCTGCAGTCACTTGGAGCAGCAAGAAACAGCCTACAGTTGCCTTGTCGAGCACAGAGGCTGAGTACAGGGGTGCAGCAATGGCTGCATGTGAGGTAGCTTGGTTGCATAAGCTACTTTATGATATGCATCAGTCTACAGATGGGCTAGTTGTCATTTATTGTGACAACATGAGTAGTATACACTTGGCAAATAACCCAGTCTATCATGCTAGAACAAAGCACATTGAGGTGCATTATCACTATGTGCGAGAGAGGGTTTTACTAGGTCTTATTGATCTAGTTTATGTCAGCACAGAGGATCAGGTAGCTGACATATTCACGAAGGCATTGGGCGCAGAGAAGCTGCGCAAGTTCAGAGACCTGCTTGGTGTGCAGGAATTGGGATTGAGCTCGAGGGGGAGTGTTGAGATATCGAGCTCCACTCGTGATACGCCAGGGTGACCGTTGTATATTTATGTCACCGACTTGTCAGTTGCAGACGCGGTTGGTACACCGCCCATGAATAATAGCTACATGATAGCTATCCTTATCTACTCTAGTTCGTGGCTCAGTTAGTATGCCACCTTAGTTAGTTGAGTTTGGTTTGAGACCCATATATAGGGTTCTTCTATTTCTTTGTACTAGAGTTCTTTTTTGGCTTACACAACTAAGAAGAGGAAAACTGTTTTCAGCCTCCACCCTTGTGTGTCTTCCCCCATTGTGCAAGCAAGAAAGCTTCAAGCGAGACTCCTTCCTTCTCTCCCACAATCTTGACATGGTTGTGGGGCAGATCCCCTTCAGGTTAACCTATGGGACTGAAGAAATTCTACTTGTAGAGTTATTCGTTCCCAGCATAAGAATTGCTCATCAAGAGAGTTGGGATGAAAATGAGGCATGGACTGAGTGCCTAGTTGAACTAGAACACCTATCAGAAACTCGAGTGTAGCACCATGACCGTGCGGGAGAAAGAAGAAACTTGTGAGGCGCACATATTGAATTAACCCTAGAGTTGGTAGAAAGAGCATTGGGCCTAGCAAACAAAGTGGAGAGGAAGCAGAAGAGAGATGTATGTTTCATGCTGGGGATGGACAAGGTGAAGGTCCACACCAATGATGGTATTAGCTTGGCTGATATTCTAGATCCCAAAATCCAACTCCAGGACAAGATGGTGCATGCGTTGTTCTCTAATCAGAGGTATAACACAATCATGAGCCACACTAATGTCCTCTTGCTAGAGAGCATTGCAACACGATCACTGGATGAGGTGAACCTCAATGGGTTTGTGAGAAATACCATTGACACCTCAGTGAAGGCTCTGGCAATAGGAGGATAGCCCACAGGAGGAGCGTCCCCTACCACCAAGGCTAAAAGAAAAGCTTCATCCTCAAAGGCCTCAACTGTTGGACTCAGTGGGGTCCTTACTGCAATCATCAGAGAAGCCTTTGGGCAAGGGCAAGGAGAGGGAGAAAGAGTTGATGAAAAACTGAGTAGGTTACCACCTCACCATGAACAAGAGGCACAATCTAGTGAAAGGACAATGAGTGAGGATGAAGGGGAAAGAGAACATGAAGAGCAGTGGAGAGGCCAAGAAGACAAAGAAGAATTGCACAGGAAAAGCAAGAAGACAAGAGAAGGAAAAAAGAAAAATGAGACTTAAAAAAGGCTCGCATGGATTCTAAGAAGGCCAAGGAGGAAAGAAAGAGAAAGGCGGAGGAAGATGAGGAGGAGTTAAAAAGAAAAGAGGATGAGGATATAGCCCTTGCAATGCACAGATCCATCGAGCAGCAGTCCAGATGGGACGAGCTAGAGCCCATGATCCTGCTTAGAGATGAAGGGCCGGGCTCGAGTGCCCATGTGCCAGAAATCATACCACCTGCAGTACAAGGAGGCAAGGACAAGGCCCCAATCACCCCCATTCCTAATCTCTTGGTGCCCACCACTACCACAACCATATCCACACCTAGCTCTATGACTCAAGTGGATGCTGGTAACCTAATGGCTTGGGTACATTACTTTGTGAATAAGGAAATGAGCCAAGGAATAAGAGAAAGGGACCCTTGTGGCAGGAACAAAAAGACCAATAGTGGTAGATGACGAGTCTTGACAAGACCCAAAGAAACAAAAGGTGACAACCTCTACAACCTCTATCCCTGCAACAGAGATGCCACCTACCAAGTACTATGAATATGTCAAGGAGCTTCTCTCTCAACTAGAGAAAGCCAACGAAGAGAAAAAGATAGCAGTAGTGGTAGAGCTAGAAGTAGAAAAAGAGGCCATGACTGCATTTCAATTGGAGGAAACCTGCTAAATAGCCATGGCCAAAAGGGAGATCAATGAGCTCAAAGAATAGCTATAGACTTAAGAGAAAGCAGAAGTCGATTGGTAGGCAAGGTTGGATGAAGAGACTGAAGCCCTAGTGCACCCTCAAAGACACAATGATGAGATCATAGGACTCTGTGAAGACTTGCAAGCAGAGGTGGAGAAGATTAGTAAAGCCACAAAGGAAGTAGAGGCGCTTAGGGATGAAAGAGCATGCAGGTACAAAGAAGAAGTGGAGAAGTTGAAAAAAGAGATAGCCTCAAAATAGGAAGAGCATCAGAGACTCAAAAGAGAAATGGAAGATCAAGAACAAAGGCTAACAGTACTAGCTCAGAGGAAAGGGAAAAACCTCGAGGAGATGATGAAAAGAGCATATGAATGGGCAGCTCATAATGAAAGAAGATTCAAAGCCTAGGCGCATCGTTTGGCTTAGGTTAAAAAATATAAAGTACTAGCTAAAAGCCAAGTAGAGGTTGCCCAAGTGGGCTTTGAAATCTAGCAACGTGCATTTCTCAATACACTACTTGATGTCACTTAGATGGAGAAAGGGGAGGCCATTGAAACCATCAATAAGAAGCTGGGGATTGCATGTAGGGCCTTGAGAGTAGGCTTTAAATGCCACTGTAACTTGTGGGAGTTAGCTTGACCCTTGAAGAGCAACGAAGATACCTACTATTGGTAGGCTTGACACCACAAGAAATAGATGCCATAGGGTTTGTATAAGGGGTACAACAAGAAACCCAGTAAGGAGATAAGGCTAGCACAAGCTTCAAGATGGGGCCTCATGAAGAAAAGCTAGCCCCACATCCTCCTCCCCCACCACAACTAGAAGACCAACAAGTAGACACATCCAAAGAAAAAAGGGCCGCACTTAAGGAAAAGAGAAAACAAATGGTGGAGGAAGCAAGGAGAATATTGAATGCTATACCTATATATGAGTGCCACCCACGCCTATTCCACTAAGCCAAGATGATTTCCCTGTGAGATTCCACGCTGACCTGGTAATTTGGGAACAATAGGAAATAACCAAAAACCCCTTTGATCTGAACTTCCAATTCCTTGCCAATTTGCACAGGGTTCTGTCAATCAAGGTGGTGGAAGAAGTGATTAACATTGGAAGCAGGCTTAGGTAGAAATGGTTGGCTGAGAGAGAACAAAATCCCATGCTTTGGGCACAAAGGATGTGGAATTTCAACAAAATAAGGTTCTGAGGTCCCGAGATCAATGTCGGGGGCTATGAGTGCCAGTCTACATGGAGAAGGCATATTTGTTATGTAAATTATGGACACTTGGATGTATTTCTGCAATACCCTCCCATTCAAACACAATAACCCAACATTCATGCCATACCCCCAAAGGATGGGAGTGGATTTTTATCCCAATGTCCACGGCCAGTATGAATTTCGTGTAATCTACAATGCGAATTGTACTAAGCCTGAAGAGGCCCTTGTCTTCACCTCAGAAGATCTGTATGACTCCACAATCTATTTTGCAGATGAATTCTCCTCGAATTACCTTAGACTACTTAGAATACTACTTAGGCAAAATCCCACTCCATAAGAACGTGGCCTTCCACCCCTCTATTTTGATCCCAATGCCATAGACAGCTGCACCATGGCTTGACTAATAATGTGTGCTGCTCTTCTCCCTTCATTTTGTTTATCCCTTCTAGAAGATATGAATGATATCCTCTTTATGCGTTGCAATCATCCATTTCTCTCTATTACCACTTTGCAAGTCTCGTTGAACCTCAAAGTGTACTTGTAGAGTTGGCAATTCTTGAATAAATCTCTTAGGCCCCCTTCTCCTCCCTACTTAGACAATGAAGCTTAGTTCTCATTATGCCTTTGTAATCCAGAAGAAAAAGAAAAAGAAAAGGAAAAAAAAGAGAGAAAATAAATGAAAGGAGAAGAAAGAAAGAAATAATGAAAGAAAGAAGAAAACAAAGATGAAAAGAGAAGAAATCACAACGAACACCAGTTCACCCCACATAGGCCACAATCACTGCACCTAGGGGTTCTCAAGTTAGGTGCGTCAGATGGCTTCGGTCAGCCATCTCTATCCCTAACCCCCGAGCCTCATTTTGATTCCCCACTTCTCGCTTAGGGCACATCAAAGGTAGGACATACCTAGGAAGGTAACACTCGAGACCTGTCACCCTAAGCTACATGTACCGCACCTCCCTTATGCACAAACTAGGTCCTCAAGTGTGGGACACCACCTAGGATTTCCTAACCCAGCTCCTAGTTCCACTAGCACGAGCACAATGTGCCACATAGTAAGGTAGAAACTCCCCCTATGTAGCGCACTTCTTCTCTTTTCAGGTAATGCCTACAACCATCAATATCGGAGGCCCCACAATCCACTTGACATACCCTTGGCTCCCAACAATGCAATCATTGCCAAGCCTCTCAACCAACAACAATCCACACAAGGCCCCATCACCAACTAGATAACCACCCTTCCAAGAACCAAGCCCTCATCACCAAAAACCGTATGTGCCATGGAACTGGCACTCGTCTAAGAGGGCGGTAATGTTAACCCTAGCTCGAGATGAAAGAAAAAAGAAGTAAAATACATATGCAATGGAAGAAGCAGGATGGAGAACAAGCAAGGTGCAAGGGCAGCCTCAAAAATCAAGTCAAAGGTACTTTTAAATGCAAGGCACCCTAAAAATTGTTGTAAAAGAGTGCCAAGCTCCCTCCTGTGCAAAATTTAAAAGGTAGATGTGCATAGGCTAAAGAATAGGGCAAGTAGAATGGAAATGGAAAAGACGACCTTATCACGATGGCCAATCATGTAAAAAAGGGATGGGTGCCCAAGGGATTTTAGGGCATGTATATAAACTCCAAAAAGTGAATGAGAGCTCATTCTTTGGTGTGTGGCAAAAGTGGATTCATATTCTTCTCTCCTTCTCTTCTCTTTTTTTGCTTGTGAGTGCTTGAGGGAGGGAGTGTGAGTGAGTGAGGGAGTGAGTATGTGAGGGTGAGGGATCTTGGAGATGAAGCCCTCCATAATCTCCTCTCTTCTTCTTCTTCTTCTTCTTCTTCTTCTCATGCGTGGCTATGGAGGATGGAGCTTGGAGGAGGAGGCTTGAGAATGCTCGATCTTGCATCACGAATCATGGAGCTACCAGAGTGCTTGAGGGAGGAGGCAACTCATTTGGGCATCAACGTAAGCTCACTAACCCCGATAGTATTGAAGGCGCGTCAGTTAGGTGAGAGATAGCCATATATGCTCGCTTGAAACACTTGAAGGAATAAGTGGTCCGTGGGTTTTACCAATTGAGCATGAGCTCCCTCTGCAATAGAAAAAATTATTGTTGAGTCCAATCTAAGGAAAATGCAAGCATTGCTCAGGAATCTATTAGTCATAATGGATTGTGACAAGACTTGGTTAGCGGGGGTAGCAAGGATAGACCATCAAAATAATATAAGGGCTAGCCTAATCAAAGAGGGTCAATTTATCTAAAGAAGGTAAAAATCTTAGACCAATCTTCATAGCTAATGACCTTAGCAAGGATGAAGAGACTAATATCATAAGTCTCTTGCAAAATTTCAAGGGTGTGTTTACCTGATCCCCCAAAGAGCTCAAAGGATATTAAGAAATACCCTTTCTTTACATGTTATAAGGCCCTAAAAGGATTCCTTTTCCTTTACTTAAATTATGAGTACTTTTTATATTGTAATTAAAAAATCAATCTCTAAATATAATCTTATAAATTTTACTAAATAAAATACCCTTTCTTTTGAAATCACATGGTATTTTACATGTTCTATAAGGTGTATCCCCAAGTAAAATCTCTCCTCCTTGAACTCCTTAAAGTGCCAAGTTTGGAGAAAACATAGATGTATCTAAAAACGTTATTGCACAATTGACTTTTGAAAAGTCAGGTCATTTTTTGTCAATAATCGTGTGGTGGGGAGACTTGCTTGAGCTATTGTGCCAAATACACACCTATATATACAAGTGGAAGCTCAGTCAAGAACACAAGAAGAGAGATGGAGGCCAAAACGTTTTCTTACTAATTTTTTCTTCTTCCTCCACACAAAATACAATGTACACAAAGTATAGATAAGATACAATATAAACAAAAGTGACCTACTAAGTCAAATAGTACATAACTATCTTTATACTAATCGATGGGCACTATAATTATGCCAACTATAGGTAGGTGCAACAAATTAAATAGAATAAGTGATCATTTAGTGGCTATGTGAGAATCATAATGACCACCGACATGCTAAGTGTAGATATGCAAACCATAGCTAGGCAATCTATCATCAATATCCACATGTGTTGAGCTTGCCATCTCAACATTTCTTCTCAAGCTCAACTATATCTCTGCAACTCCAAGTAAGCTTCGAAACTTTTGAAGCTTCTCTACACCCAATGCCTTTGTGAAAATGTCAACTACTATTTGATCCTATGTGCTGACATATACCAAGTCAATCTCTCCTGCAAGTACCTTTTCTCTCACAAAGTGGTAGTGCATCCCAATGTGTTTTATCCTAGCATGGAACATTGGGTTCTTAGCTAGCTGTATGATGCTCATGTTGTCACTATGGATGACAACTGCACAATCTCCTTGCACATCCAAAACACCCAATAACTTTTGCAAATATATCACCTCACATGCTACCATAGCAACACCTCTATACTCAGCCTCTATACTTGACAAAGAAATTGTAGATTTCTTTTTACTACTCTACGTAACTGCTATACTACTAAGGGAAAACATGAATCCGTTGGTAGATCTTCTGTCTGACATGCTACCAGCTCAATCTGCATATGTCTATCTAAACACCTATACGTCCTTACTTGCCTCATAAAAAAAGTCCATAATGTAAAGTGGACTTCATAAACCTCAATATGCATCTAACTGCATCCAAATGAGGCTTTCTAGGCATATACATAAACTGACTTCTGACAAGGCCCAAGGCCAACAACATAGCTCAAGTTTGGCCTTGTGATAGTCATGGAAATCAAACTTCCTACTATTCTCCTAGACATAGTAGGATCTTCTATCGCATCCTCAACATCAACACTCAACTTCACATTTTTTTTCCAATAGTACTAAATGAAACTTACATAATGTCATACCATACTTAGATAGCATATCCAAGCCATATTGCCTTTGTGACAACCATATAATATCATCACATCTGATCACCTCAATACCAAGAAAGTACCTCAGCTCACCAAATTCTTCATCTTAAACTTCTTCTTCAAAAAGTCCTTAACTTCAACAATCCCACTATCACTGTCACCTGTAATAATCAAATCATCCACAAAGATGACTATGATGACCAAACTTATATCTCTCTTTCTCACATAAAGTGAGTGATCATCATCAGAAATATAAAAGCCAATATTGACAAGATACTCTTCAATCTTATTAGACCATGCTCTAGGTACTTACTTTAGCCAATAGAGCACCTTCTTTAGCCTACACACATATGTGGGATGCTCTAATTCTTCATGGCTTACTACCTACTCCATATATATCTCTTCTTGCAATTTACCATGCAAGAATGAATTCTTGACATCCATTTGCTGCAAAATCCAACCTTTGGCTATTGCCAAAACAATCACACATCTAATAGTTGCCATCCTAGCAATTGGATTGAATGTCCTTTTATAATCTGTGCCATACATTTGAGCACGGCCTTTTGCAACCAACGTAGCCTTATACATGCTAACCAAACCATCTGCATTATACTTGATTTTGTAAACCCACTTAGAACCATCATTAAGGTTTGCACATGTTGAGCTTCCCATCTCAACAATTTTCAATTTGCCTTCATTGAAGAACTACAAAAGATTTTAGTGTTTTCTTGGCTATACCAAATATTATCAACAATTTGTGCTAAATTACGAGTTGATTGGTTCATCCTTATAGAAGTTATTCATTGTTTTGAGTGGACCAAGGAATGCCAACGTGCCTATGAGACACTGAAAAAGACTCTAATTATAGTACTAACTTTATGAGCTCTAGACTAGAATGTAACCTTCCATCTACGTATTGATGTTCTAGCATTCCTACATTGTGTTTTTTTGAACATGATAAAAGTTGGAGAGAAATCCTTTGGCCTTGGCTCTCCCATGAATATATGGGCTAATACATCACATAATTTTCCTACTTGTTGTAAATCCTTTTGAAGTTGCACACGGCTCCCATGAAAGCCCATCCTTGAAAGGAGTTCTTCACATTCCTTGATATAGGTATCTAAAAGTGATGTATGCTTGATAGAGTAAGCATGATCTAAATGCAAACTTAGAAGCCTATTGTAATGAAGTAAATTATCAACATTAGAGTTGAAGCCTATTCCAAGTATAAATCTTTGTAAATACTTGTCCCAAGAGAAAGAGGACTTAGGGTTTAGTATAAAATGCAAGAAGTGCTAATGTAGCTTCATTATTTGGCATTATCACAATTTCATCCTTCTTGTCTTTCATTCCTCTTGTACTTGGTTTGCCGCTCATGGCTAAATTGTGCTATGGTAATAGAAGATGTTCCATGGCATGGCCATACTGGAATCTTAGTTTGGTTCATTTCTTGTCATTTGTAGCAGCCTAGAATATTTTGATTTCTTGTTCATTTCCAGTGATAGATTAGACTTCTTTTACGTTGGTATCAAAGCATTATTTTAGATCCTGTCAGAAGTCATTTTCTTGCATTAGATTTAGTTATAGTGACTAGGGAGTGAAAACCACAGTTAAATTCAGTCACAGGAGTTAGTTCTTCCATAACCGTGGTCTGACATGGAGATCTATCACAAACCGTGACTAAGAAGGAGATTCTTGGCATGAACTAGTGGATAATGGCGGGCTCCAACCAATTTGGCAAGTCGTGACCAAGTTTTGGACCAAAAATTGGGGTAAGTTAGACAAAATGAGGGTTAGAGGACTTAGTTTGGTTCAAATTGTAGAGTTAATTTTTCAAGAATGGGGGTTTCTTCCCTTTCCTTTCAAGATGGCCTCAAGAATCCATGCCCAAAGGCTGATCAAATCTCTTGCACGTGATCTCTATCTTGCAAATGGACTTCATAACCTCATTTTTGTCTTGGAAACTAGCAGTAGCAACAGTGTGAATTGCGCCTGCTGCATATTCAAGCCTATTACATGACAAAGATGAGCTATGGAGCTCAACTCACTCATGATTAATGCTCTTAAGCACTTGACGAGTGGTCTCCTTCAAGCTTTGGCAAGCTTTCTCTCTATTTTGGACTCTCCTTTCTCCCATGAAATCCTATTCTTGATAGTTTAGGACAATAGTAGTGATTTCTTGAAGCAAATGAAGAGATTATTGGTGGAAAATCTCTCCTTGAGCTTGCTTATTCACGTGGCTTTCATTCATTGACAATAGTGAAGCAACATTGAAGAAACTTTGGGCTCATATTGATCTATGGAAGCTTAGGACAGCATGCATCTTCAGTGTTAGTGAAATAGAAGAAGATTATTCCTTCATCAACCATTCTTCATCAAATAATTGGAGTTGTTCATTACCATCCTTCAAGTTCTTCATCAAATAGAAGAAGATTATTCCTTCATCAACCATTCTTGAAGCATGGAGCAACAATGGAGTCCATATGAAGCTGGGAGCTTATGCTACATTGAAGCATGCTGAAATTGGGATTTTTGTGGATCCTTATTAGCTAAAGACAGTCCAACATTGTGTGGGGAATCCACATCAACTACATTCTTCATTTACAAGCATAAAAGGTATTTTCAATCATCTTTGATCTCTCCCTTCTAAATCCAATTGTTGAGCTAATCCAATTGATGAAAGAGGGATTAAAATGGTTCAGAATTCCAATCATTTTCTTAAAAGAACTTCATGAACAATCCATTTAGCTACCTAGTGATAAATTACTGATTGATCACATTCATTGAAAATAATCACCTCTAATGCCTCTAATTCTCATCCATTCTTCTCTAACCCTGACATTGAACTTGCCTCTTGTTTCATTGCCATGAATGAAAATTTTGCCCAATGGTAAGTGAAATAAAAGTTGTAAATCAGTGAGTCACTGTTGCAGGTATTCCTTACCTAATCTCGCTTCATTTTTTGTCCAACTTCTTCCAAGCTTATGCATATCATGAAATGACAATTAAATCCTTTCCAATACATGCATTTCATGCTATCTTCTTAATCTAGCATTGATCTCCCATGTCTATACCCACAAGGAAAAATGGATGCCGGGCGAGTTGGTAGGACAAAAGAGAGGTGACCCTCCCACATTGACAAGGACCCTGAAGGGGTGAACAAACCGGCTTGAGAGGGAAATTTGCACACCCCTCAAGTCTCAAATCCCACACATTTAAGGTTAGGTGCATGTACCATTTCAAAGCACAAGAATTCAAACTTCAGCATGGTGTATTTAGCATGGGGTACATGATGTGAAGGAAAATGTATGGCAACATAATGCAATGCTATTGCCAAATTGGGTCAGAGTTATGCTAAGCAAGATGTATGCTACTTGTGGCATTTGAAACTTGGGTTAGCAATAAAGAGTTGGAACATGGATTTCAAGCAAGGTTCCATTGATTGGATCCTTATTTTGTAGCCTACAGTGGGATTATTCAATCCTTTGGGTTACTTGCAGAGGCTATTATCAGTGTTGGCAGATATATGCAGTTCCATTATGGATACCATCAGGGAAGGTGTAAGGGACTTTTAGCTAGATAAAGAGCATGAAGCTTCACAAGAGGCTATTTACCATGAGAACCATGATAATGAGGAGCTAGAGATAAGTTCAACACATGCTGTAGTAAACAAACAAGTGAATGGGGTTGGCACTACTCATGTCTCTATTGATTCTAATAGTTTTCAACAACTCTCCAACGACATAAAGGATATGAAATCAAGCATTGATAAGCTTGTGGCTCTCTTGAGTGAGAGGATATTATCTACAACTATTCCAAATGCTCCAAGTCTTCCCATTGTCCAAGAGCACTCAAAGTCCAAAACTCCCAAGCTTGTTGGGCACTTTGAAGTTGGAGAGCCATCAAGAGCTCAACCCTCTCATTTTCAGCCACAATCTCAGCCTCTTTATCAATCCAAAACCTACACTAGCCCTTGTGGACAAGATTTGGAAGATAAAAATCATGCTAACTCAATGCTTGATGATGACACAGATGGATTCCATCCTTTTTACAAGTCTTTTTATGGACAACCATCTATTATCCCTAAATCTACACATGAAGAGAAAGCTGAAGAACAAAGATCATATTATGGTCAAGCAAGTGGAGGTAATAATTCTCATGGGCAACACCCTTACAATGGACATGGTCATATAAATCAGTTCCAAATTCTTATGGATAGCAACTTCATGTCAATAATAATCATGTATATATTAGCCCTCTAAACAAGGCCCTCATTCAAATCAATTTTGACCTCATCAAATGAGTGGATGGACAGCAACCACCAATGAATGCCACAACAAATATACACTCTCCAATGGATGGACATCAAGTCTATGGACAATCTCATGTTGTTGGCAACTCTTTCTCTCCACTGCAAGGACAATTTAATTAGCCAAATGGGTTTGCAAATATTCATGGACAGCAACAACCATATGTTCATGGAACATAAAATAATGATGTTCAAAGACAAAATTCTTTTGGTCCAAACTTTTATGGACACCAACACAATAATGGCCAATCTCATCAATATGAGCAGGAATACAATGAGAAAATAACCATTTCTAATTTCAGGGGGAAAATCCATCCCCTACCAAATTAGAAGAATGGTTTGACAAGTTTGAGATGTATTTTTTGTTTGTATCCTAGACCGGAGAATGCTAAGATAAAATTTGTAGCCCTACATTTGGAAGGATATGAACACACTTGGTGGCAGTACATGTCAAGGATTGGTAATGAATACTTAACATGCGATGCATTAAAGCGATGAATTATTTCCTTGAAGATGGTCCCATTAATGTCATACTTGGATGCAATTGGTTGAAAAGTATTGGCAGGTTTACCATGGATTTGAATAGGTTGCAAATGGAATTTCAATGGCATGGACAACAAATTACTCTTTAAGGGATTGAGAAGAAGAAGCTAGACGTGATCAGCACTAAGAAGATTAAGAGAGAAATCAATGCAATGGCATGTATGCTTACCCTTCTCTTGTCAAAGATTGATGAGGATTAGCCCTCTACTCCTTCAAAAGATATGGATCATTGTCTTTGAAAATTTTTGGAAGAGTATGATGATTTATTTCAGTCACCTACCTCCCTTCCTCCAAATCATGAAGTGGATCACCCCATTGACTTGCTTCCAAATACCAAGCCTATCAATAAACCTCCATATTGCCTTTCAAAGGTGGAAAGAGAAGAAGTTGAGTGCCAAGTAAAGGAGCTACTTGAAATGGGTCTTATATAACCAAGTCAATCTCCCTTTGCTTCTCATGTTCTTCTAGTTAAGAAGAAGGATGGTTCATTCCGCATGTGCATAGATTATCGGGATTTGAACAAGGCCTTTATCAAAAATAGGTATCCAATACCCCGGGGGGTTCACTATAGATGTTGTATGGTATCACGTGAGTGCAAGGGAGGGGGTTTTTTGGAAGGGGACACTTAAGCGTATACATTAGATGTAGACCCCTCTTAATTTTCTATATTGAACTTACATTTAAGGAGGGGATAGAGGGAAAAAAGAAGGGGGGTGCATTTGATCACCTCTCTCTAGAGATTGGTTTCTCCATGGCATACAAGAGACCTTGACAAGTAAGGTTAAAACCCTAAACCCTCACATAGTAGGGTTATTGAATTAATCATAGTGTGGGAGAGGGGGGGGTTGGCACTCTCCCATGGTTTTGGTAGAGAGATTCAACTCCCCTTCTTCCACAGAGAGCTTGGTGTCTGCTTGGTGTAGTCACTTTAAGTATAAAGGGGGTTGATTCCCCTACTCTCTCTCCTTATGTGGTAAGGGGGCACGGGCACTCAAAAACATTGTGACACATACTTCGATGGTATCCAAGTGCCACTACATAAATTACTTTGTGATATGACCATTTTGATACTTTTAATTGCTTAGGATAATTCCAACTTTTAAAAAGAAAATTAGTATATGTTCTATGAATATTTACATTTAAGAAATATGATACATAAAAATTCATACATGTATATATCTTATAAGCTTAAATACAAGGATATATTAGTCTTACAAGCTTCATAAATAGGGGTTTTTTTAGAAGTCCTTGCACGCAGGTGACATGTCTTCTTTACTATGAGTGAAGCCTCCGTGTCCAATACAAGAATTGATGATCTCTTAGATTAATTGAAGGATGCCAAGGTCTTTTCAAAGATCAATTTGCAGTTAGGATATCGCCAAATATGCATGAAAGAGGGGGATGAACATAAAACTGCATTTATAACCGAGAGGGAATTGTATCATTTCATGGTTATGCCTGTTGGTCATTCAAATGCTCCAGCCACATTCCAAGCTTTAATTGACAAAATACTTCAACCACTTTTATTCAAGACAGTTTGGGTGTTCTTTGACGTTGATATATAGTAAGGACAAAGAGGAGCATTTGTAGCATGTTAGAGAAGTTTTTGACATATTAAGGAGTCACAAGTTGTTTGCTAAAGCAACCAAATGTACATTCATGGCCAAAGAAGTAGAATACTTAGGACATGTTGTTGGAGAAAATGGCATCAAGGTTGACCCAAAAAAGGTCCAACGTGTGAAAGATTGGCCTACTCTAACAAATACCACTTCATTGAGGGGGTTTCTTGGTTTGTCTTCTTTCTACTGAATATTTATCAAGAATTATGCTCATGTGGCTACACCATTAACTGATAGGTTAAACAAAGAAGTTGTAGTGACAGGGTAGGCATGAAGATTGAGATAGTGGGTATTTCTTAGTCCTGGAGAGACAGAGAGTGTGAGAGAGAGTAGAGCAGAGAGTGAGCACATTTTTAGGTACAATGACGAGTGTATACCTTTAGGTTTTTAGATAGATATATATATGTGTAAGTACAAGTGCTAAGGGTGTGCTCACACTCGACACATTTAAAGGCACGAGGCCTTTATTCCCAACAACCTCCCACCTAAAGGTAATGTGCCTTAAGAGAAGAAAAGAATTAGCTAAGTCGAGGTATGTTCAAAGCTGAAATACATATATCTAAATCGCTCTGCTAGAAGTCCCTTTGTGAGAAGGTCTGCATGATTATCATCTGTATACACTTTGACAAGCTCAATGCTCTTGCTGTCAAGTACATCTCTAATGAAATGGTACCTCGGGGGGTTTCACTATATATATATTCTCTATATAACGTGCGTTCATGGCCTATTTATAAATATCCTAATTTGTGAAATTTTCTTGAATAAAACACAACCCTTTTCTATTTAATCTGTAAGTAACCCCTTTATATGACAGCCTTCTATATATAAAAAATGTATGAAAATGGTGTTTTAAAAACTCCTTATTTTGAGCTTACGTTATATATACATATATTCATGAGTGAACCCCCCCCCCTCCCCCCCCCCCCGAGAGTGGTACTTCACCTGTATGTGCTTTTTCTTTGCATGAAAGACAGGATTCCATGCTAGCATGATAGCACTCTGACTATCACAATGGAGAACAGGTAACTCTTGATGCCAAGCTCTTCCACTAGAAATGAAAGCCATAAAGCCTCATTGCATACCTCAGTGGTGGCAGCCACATACTCTGCCTCTGTAGTAGACAATGCAACACACTTTTGTAGCCTGGAGATCCAAGAGATTGCTCCTCCTATGAAAGTAAACACATACCCAGAAGTGGATTTTCTGCAATTTGCATGACCAGCATAGTCTGCATCCGTAAAGCCAACAACAGATGCCTTCTGCTTTCCAAAGTAGATGCACAACTCCTTTGTTCCTTTGAGGTATCTCATAATACCTTTCACTGCATCCCAATGCTTCTTGCCAGGGGTTGCCATGTATTTGCTAACCACTCCCACTGCAAAGGCAATGTCAGGACATGCAGCAACCATAACATACATCAAACTACCAACAACTGAAGCATATGGTATCTTGGCCATTTCAGCCTTCTCATCATCAGATGTAGGGTTGTCTTGTGCACTGAGTTTCACATATGGAGGCAGTGGAACCCCAATTTTTTCCCCCCCTCCATATTAAAATGCTACAAAACCTTGGAGATATACTCCTACTGAGATAGATAGAGTAAGCCTTTTGATCTATCTCTAAGTATTTGCATGCCAAGAATGTGATTTCTATCACCAAGATATTTCATGTCAAAGATGCCATGAAGACTTTTCTTCAGTGAATCTAAGGCATGAGTATCCCTACCAGCAATTAGCATGTCATCTACATACAAGACCAAGATAATCAGGCTGCCATCTGCTGCCTTCTTAGTGTACAAGCAGTGATCCACTTGACTTCTATGAAAACCTTGAGACTGCAAGAATGTATCAAACTTATGATACCATTCTCTTGGTGCTTGTTTCAGCCCATACAAACTCCTTTTGAGTTTACATACCATCTTTTCTTTCCCTTTTTCAACAAACCCTTCAGGCTGTTGCATATATATGTCTTCATGTAGATCACCATGTAAAAATGCAGTCTTTAAATCCATCTGTATGAGTTCCATATCCTCAAATGCAACAAAGCCCAAAATGGTTCTCAATGTAGTCATCTTGACTACAAGAGAGAAAATCTCATCAAAGTCAATTCCTTGCTCTTGCTTGTATCCCTTTGCAATCAAACTTGCTTTGTACTTTGGTGAGGATTCAGAAGTGACCTTCATCTTGTAAACCCATTTGCATGATGGAAGTATTTTTTGCCCTTTAGGAAACTACACCAAGTCCCAAGTGCCATTTTTCTCAAGAGATTCCATCTCTAACAACATGGCTTTATACCATTTCTTATTGTCTTGTCTGTCCATTACTTCCTTAAAGCAAGACGGTTCACCATAGTCGATCAATATGACATAATCAGCCACATTATTTGCACCAAGAATAAATCTATTAGGTTGTTTAGTAGCCCTAGACGATCTCCTATCCCAATGGCCATTGTTTGCTGGTTGTTCCTGCAAATGCTCATTTTTAGCATGCTGTCCTGGCATTTGAGCCTACAAATCAGCATTAACAGCTTGATGTACTGGCTATTCCTGCACATGTAGTGGCTCATTATCATGGGCAATAGTTGACTGATCATTTCAAGCATCATTTTTTGCATTTACAGGTTCATTTACAACAAGTATTTGCTGTTGTGTACAGCGGGCACATTTTGTTGTCCAAAAGGTATTTCTTCTCAAAATACAACCTATTGACCTCCTCAGTCTTTTCGAGCTATTTATGCATGCGATCTTCCTAGAAGATAACATCAATGATGCGTACTAATTTCCTTTTCTCGGGATCCCACAATCTATACCCCATTTCACCCTCGTCACCATATCCTAGGAAAATGCATTTACATTACTTTGGCTCAAGTTTGCTGCGTTTTTCTTTACGAATGTGTACAAATACTTTCAGATGAGCATATGAAGGTGGCTTTCCTGACCACCCTTCTTGGGAAACTCCCCCCCACCAAAGACCTATTTGGTGACCAATTAATTAAGTGAATGGTTGTCATAATAGCCTCTACCCAAAAACCATGGGGTAATGTAGCATGAGACTGCATCGTACAGACCTTATCCTGTATGGTTCGATTCATATGCTCTACACCTCCATTTTGTGGTGGATTATGAGGGGTCGTGAGCTCCCTCTTTATCCCTTTACTATCACAAAATGCATGAAAGGCCTTGGACACATATTCCCCACCATTGTCAGAGCAAAGTCACTTAAGTGTCTTATCTCTCTAATTTTAACCAATGCCAAGAATTTTTTGAACTTGTCAAGCACTTCATCCTTGCTACGAATAGAATAAACCCATACCTTTCATGTAGCATCGTCGACAAAGGTGACAAAATATTTATTTCCCCCTAAAGATAATCCTAAGATCTGACATACATCTGAATGTACTAACTCTAGAGGAGAAGATTTTAGCAAAAGAGATTTTTTATGAGACGTCTCTGCATGTTTTCCATAAATACAATGATCACAATGCTCAAAATTAGCATAATGAAGACAAGGCAATAGACTTTCATTCATGTTTGACTCATGTGTCCCAACTGGCAATGCCACAAAGAAACACTTGGCTCCTCGGTCATGGCAACAACATGGTCACGCACACTACATACATGAAGTGGATACAAAGTATCACTCTTGCAACCTCTGGCAATAACCCTAGATCCCTTATAGATCTTCCATTTCCCATCACCAAAGGTGGTATGAAAACCATCATCATCTAGCTGCCCTGTGCTAATCAATAGCTCTTCTTGAGCTGAGATACATGCCGTACATGCTGAAGTGTGAAGACAGAACCATAATAAAACTACAACTGTGCACTGCCAATACATGCAATGCCACATGCATAGTTGTCCCCAAGATGGACAACACCATGTCGACCCCCTGTATAGTCAGAGAACCACTCACGATGAGGGGTGACATGAAAGGAAGCACCTGAATCAAGAATCCATGCATGCATGTCATCATCTGTATCTGCAAGTAAAGCATGTGCACCAAAGTGTGAAGAGACAAAGAGTACGGCACTCCCACTATCACTGTCAAGAGTGACTACATTCACCTCTTCAATTTTGACACAACTCTTCTTAGACTGACTATCTTTCTTTTCTTCCTTGCTATCATCTATCTTCTTCCCCTTTCCTTTCTCTTTCTTCCATTTGTAGTAGTCACGTTTAAAGTGACCCTTCTTGCTAGAATGATGGCATTCAACATCTTTGCCATGTGATTTATTGCATCCCTTGCTATCATATTTGCCTTTCTGGTGTGATCTTCCCCTAGTATGCAAAGCACTAGAAGACTTACTGGATGCATTGTTCTGCCGATTCATTTCTTCCATGAGTAGAGCACTCTCTACATCAGCATACAAAATGATCACATTAGAATTGCTCATAGCAATCCCGAATGTATCCCAACTCTCTAGTAGAGTGCAAAGTAGGAACGTAGCCTTAAAGTCTTCATCAATTAAGAACTTCAATGCAACCAGCTGGCTAAAAATGAAGTTAAACTCACTCAAATGAATAAACATTGTTGTACCCTCTTTCATACGCAAATCCATAAGCTTTTTTAGCCAGTACACTTTGCTTGCAGCACTCTTCTGTGATACAGTTCATCCAGCCGATTCCATATAGCATATGTAGAATCCAAACCTTCAATGTTAAATAGCAAGGCATCGAAAATCAATAGCTCGATGGTTGAGCATGCAAGCTCATTTAACTCATGCCAATCGTCCTACTCCATATCCGTGGGCTTTGCCCCTTGTGTTTTGATCATCTTTGCCTGCTTCTTTTGCAATAGGATATTGTAGCACTACTTTTGCCAAACTGCAAAGTTATGTGCTGCTTCAAGCTTCTTTATGTGCATGATATTACTGCTATCACTACTGCCAGCCATGATTTTTAGCCCAAATATGACAAAAAAATCAGCAAATGCAGGTCCAAACTATCACCCAAGTGACCAAGGTACAAACAAGTACCAACCAGCAAATAACCACGTAGAAGCACACATTTCAAATTTGTAATTAAATTTTCAGAAGCACCAAACCATGTGCTACAGCATTCCACGACTGATTACAGTTGTTCCAAGGGCATATGCATCACATTACATGAGAAATCCCAAATTTTAGCTACAATTTCTGTTTACATGTATCCACAGGCATAAAATTTGACACGAATAGTCAAAAGCCCCAAATTTTTTGTGCTCAAAGCATCAACCACACATCGGCATTTTCTCTGTCATACATAGAACATGCCAATTTTGCCAAAATAAAGCAATTTCAGCAAAACCCCCAAATTTTACCAAGTGTTGATGTCCAAATTGGGTGGAATTCAACCTGCATGTACATAAAATGACCAAACGCTACATAGATTTTGCCCAAACTACAAAAGCCCCAAATTGCACGGGGTCCAATGTGCATCAATGTCGAGATATTGGGTAAATTTCAATCCAATTTGTGCATGTATATGAAAAGCCCCAAATGTCGGGGACAAACTATTACAAATTTTCACAATTTCTGAGTGTTGCATCTTGCTTGCACCAAATCTAGACAAATCCCCAAATTTTCCAAGTCATGCGTGCACTAATTTAAGTGAAATTGAAATAATTTCACTAAAATGTGAAAAGCCCCAAAATTCCTAGGCAAATGTGCATTGACTTTGTAATTTCTGAGTCAAATTGCCCAGTTCTGCATTAAGATCCCCAAATCCAGGAAAAGCCCCAAATTTTCGAGTGCAAAGTTGCACAAATCTAAGTTTTATGCTTATGCACAAATGCCCATTAGTGAGCAAAGGCCTTGCTTGTAGGGAACCTTTGAAAAATTTAAACTTTTTCCAAAGGAAAAAATAATGAATCTTCTCTGTTTACAGTCTCCAGCCCATCACCTGATCGTGTGACCTCGTTTGATGAGAAATGATGTCACAGTCTGTCGCCTGATCACGTGACATGCATCTGACTAGAAATAACGTCGTTTGACCTGCGCTTGCAGCCATGTTTCTTCTGGTCCTAGTCATCTATAGCTTGTTGTTTGGGGTCGCCTGCAGCGTGTCTTCAGACCTAGTCGCCTGTCATTCGTCAGCTACTGCAATTGATTGTCAACTATTGCAATCGACTGCCTCCGACCTGCTTGCCAGGTCAAAAAACAACCTCACGACCTGCACGCCTACTTGTAAGCTCCTGCTCAAACTCTGAGAAGTACAAACTCCTTAACCGTAGCTCTGATACTAGTTTGTAGTGACGGTTAGGCACGAAGATCAAGACACTGGGTGTTTCTTAGTCACAAAGAGATAGAGAGTGTGTGAGAGAGCAGAGCAGAGAGTGAGCACATTTTTAGGTACAATGGTAAGTGTATAGCTTTAGATTTCTAGATAGATATATATGTGTGTAAGTACAAGTTCTAAGAGTGTGTTCACACCCAAGCACATTTAAAGGCACGAGGCCTTTATTCCCAATAGAAGCTTTCTTTTGGGATGAAACAGCCAACAAAAGCTTCAATGAGCTGAAGTGACTCCTCATTTCAACATCCATATTGGTTTGTCCCAACTTTTCTAAGGTCTTTGTGATCTATGCGGATGCTAGTGGGAGAGGATTGGGGGCTGTTTTAGTCCAAGAACATGGTGTCATTGCATATGAGAGCAGAAAATTTGATGAAAAAGAGAGACAAATGCATGTATATGAGCAAGAGATCCTGGCTATACTACATGCAGTTAAAAAATCGCATCACTACATCTATGGAAGTCACTTTAAAGTGATAAGTGACCATAGGGTGTTGAAGTATTTCCTCTCATAGCCCAACTTGTCTCCTAAACAAAGAAGGTGGTTGGCAACTCTTCAATCATATGATTTTGAGATAGCATACATGGCTAGAAAAGACAATGTAGTGGCAGATGCACTCTCTAGGATGTGAGCATGTAGTGTATCTACTGTCTCCACTATATATAAAGATTGGATAAATGATATACAAGAGGAATATATGATGGAGGAGCTTGCTGCCACAATAATGCAAAAATTACACCATGGGGTAAATGAAGAATATCCAAACTTCAAATGGCATAATGGACTTTTATGGTACAAAGGAAAGATCTATTTGATCCTTCAAAGCAATTTTAGGTTGAAAGTCCTTCATGAAATGCATTCTTCGCCCTTGGCTGGTCATCTTGGTCTCTTTAAGACTTTTGACAAGGTGCACAAGGGTTTAATTGGAAAGGCCTATGGTGGGATGTGAAGGAGTATGTTTCTCATTGCTTGGAATGTCAACAAAACAAAGATTCTTCTTTCTTACCAGTCGGTCTCCTGTGCTATCCCACAAGGAAAATGGATCGACATTTCAATGGACTTCATTACGGGCCTCCCTACCACAAGGCATGGTTGGAATAGTATTTTTGTTGTGGTAGATAGACTTACCTAATCATCCCATTTTATTCCAACCAAGACACAATTTTTAGCAAAGCAAGTGGCCAGTCAATTCATGGAAGGAGTGTTCAAGTTGCATGGTATCCCCTTTTGAGGATAGTGTTGGATAGAGACACTAGATTCATGGGAAATTTTTGGAAGGGTTTGTTTACTTTCATGGGCACTACTCTTACCCATAGTAAAGCTTACCACCCTCAAACCGATGGTCAAACTAAAAGGGTTAACCGATGGGTGGAAGTATACATGAGACACTATTGTCATGACACGCAATCATCTTGGGATAATTGAATGCATCTTGCTGAATTTAGCTACAACAACACATATCATATGAGCATTGGGATGGCTCCTTTTGAAGCACTTTATGGATGCAAGGTTCAAACTCCTTCAGCCATGTTTCATGAAGAGGTGAATCCACAAGCAAAGGATGAGTTAGAAAGAATGGAGATGCTTATGAAGCAATATAAAGAAAACATACAAAAGGCACAATATGTCATTAAGTCCTATGTTGATGATAGGTAGAGGCACAGGGAGTTTGATGTTGGAGATTGGGTCTTCTTGAAGGTGCCCAAGACTCATTATGCATCCCTTAAGGGTGGAAATAACAAGTTATCTCACAGATTTTATGGCCCATATTTGGTGTTGGAAAAGATTGGAGAGCTTGAATATAAGCTCCAATTATCCTCAACTACTCGTATACATTATATTTTTAATGTATCACAATTGAAGAAGTATATTGGGTAGGATGTATAAGTTCTTGAAGAGCTTCCACCACTTGAATCATGAAGATGGACTGATTGTCTATGAACCTGAGAAGATTATTGGGAAGCATGAAAAGTTTCTTAGGAATCAAAATCTCACTGAATTTTTTATCAAATGGAAGGGGCTGCCTATGGAAGAGTCCACTTGGAAACCCTCTTCTTATTTGGATGCTTTTCCATGGCTTTTGCAAGATGAATGATCATAGTCTATGCAAGGACAACTTGCTATTTTAAAATAATATTATTGATTAAATTAACTTAATGAAATAAAAAAGTGATCTTGATGGTATGGGATGAAACCTCAGGGTGTATTTTTCATTTCTACTCTTCAAACACTGAATTTGGACACTCTAGTCAAAAGTTATGGCAATTCTACTAATGCAGCAATATTTGGACAACAAGCAGTCAAAAAACTGTTTCAGGTTCATTATGATGTTTCTTCACACAAAGTGCTTCGACATGCTTATGGATCTTCATTGACATAATTTTCTTCATTATTGACTTGCCTACTACTTCATTATCTTCAGTTTTGAGGATAAAACATCTCTAGGAGGGGATGATTCGTAATTAAGCAATTTATCAATATTAGAGAGTTGAAGCCTATTCCAAGTATAAAACTTTGTAAATACTTGAGCCAAGAGAAAGAGGACTTAGGGTTTACTATAAAAGGCAAGAAGTTCTAATGTAGCTTCATTCTTTGGCATTGTCTTAATTTCATCCTTCTTGTCTTTCATTCCTCATGTACTTGGTTTGCAGCTCATGGCTACATTGGGCTATGGTAATAGAAGATGTTCCATGGCAAGGCCATGTTGGAATCTTAGTTTGGTTCATTTCTTGTCATTTGTAGCTAATAATATTTTGATTTCCTATTCATTTCCATTGATATATTAGACTTCTTTTACACTTATCAAGAATATAGATCTCTACATCAAATGTACAAATATGCACTCTTTTTAGTGGAATTTGAACAATAGCATCCCAATTTATATCGTGCAATTATTGGAGGGTACTTCTTTGTAAACTTCGTCTTGCACTATTTAGAGTCCTATCTTGACTACTCACTTTGTCCCCTGATGGTGCAACTCTTATGCTTCTTGTGTCAAACAAACTTGAGAAGGTCATCCATCTATGCAATACAAGCATGGATATGGCACTATTGCTCTACCAAAAATCCCAAACATACATTTTAGGGCTTTCAAGTCAATGCTTGAATGCCATTCTACTTCAACTGACCCAATGCCTTCTACATCAATAGCTCTCATTTTTCTTATGAATATGTAATGCTTGGGATTTTTGTCTGATTGAAAAGCCATTTTAGAGTGTCATGGCTCTCATTGGGCACTTGAGCACCTATCCACCATAGATCATTCTTGGATTGAATGCTTTTAACCTTGCTTTGTGATGACAAATCTCTT
This sequence comes from Lygodium microphyllum, assembly GCF_053477565.2. Lineage (NCBI taxonomy): Eukaryota > Viridiplantae > Streptophyta > Polypodiopsida > Schizaeales > Lygodiaceae > Lygodium > Lygodium microphyllum. The sequence goes on from NC_141142.1 coordinate 103,002,294, forward strand.
ACATATTGTAGAGCCCTTATCATGAGTAAAATACTTATATGTTCCATATTTTGATGTTTTAGTATTTGTGCCTCATCTAGTTTCAATACAAAGATGAGTCTCCCCTTTGTATTCTCTAGAAAAATGGTATAAGCATGTACCATTGCAACTTGCACACTCCTAAGATCCACTAATACATTGTTGAATTCATTATATTGAAAAACCAATATATTTATTTTCTTTCCCTCTATAAAATGCATTAAATATTTAATGTGTTTGCAATCACTTAGGAGCTTTGTGATTGCCAAGTTTTACTTTTTCTTCTCTTTTGCAAGCATGCATAGTTTAGGAAAAACTAAAGCAGTTTGACGATGTTGACAACAATTCTTCACCACCACTTTATTTTGTATCCTTTTCTACTTATTGAAGCATTGTCACATGCTTCCAAAACTTTTTGTGGTTCAACTATGTTTTGGAAATCCTTGCATAACTCCTTTCACACCTCTCTTTATGATGGAGAGATTGAAGTCTCTGATCCCATAGAAAATTTATAAACTCCTCTTTGTTTTCACATGCTATTTTCTTGTTGAAATGAAAATTCTTGAAGTTAGTACTTGCACCATTCCTTTTAATTCTTTGCTTAAAGCCAATTTAGAGGTCAAACAGGTCCTAATGTGATCGATATCTAGAAAAAAATATGAGAGAGAGAGAGAGAGAGAGTGTGTGTGTGTGTGTGTGTGTGTGTGTGCATGTGCGAGCGCGCGCGCATGTGCATGCACACGTGCACATGCCAATCTTTTAAATGAAAATTAAACATAGAAATTTTTTTAAGGGCTAGTGTATAAGAGCCAAACATTTGGTTGGGCATTATTGAGCACAGATCACACAATGAGACTAGTCATAAATGGGCTTTCTTCAAGCATTTTTCTTGAGGTCTAGGAGCCACAACATGTTGCAACCACAACACCACATTTATAATTGATAAGAATATCATTATACACTATTCATGTACTTGATTATAATATAATATTTTAAGCAAATTTGCATCCATGTGTGGTATTTTCCCACATGTGTAGTTGCTTGTATGTTTATATGTATGTGTCTGTGAGATAAATAGAAGGAGAGGACATCTAAATTGCTTGCCAAATACAATTTTTTTGTTCTTTTGTTAATGTTGTTATATTAAAGAAAAAAATAATATCTACATCTTCACCCAAAAAAGGGAATGGAAGGGAGAGGGGAATCTTAACTGATATAATCAATTACCTTTCCCTAAAGGCTTATGAAGAGCTTTGTAACTTGGCACCTTCTTACCAAGACCCTTGACAGCTATTATAATACCCAACTTACACTCTTGAAAAGTTGGGGTTACATATTTGGAGCCTTTCCTGAATAACTTGGAGTTTCTATGCAACCATATAGATTTGAGTGCAATGACTTGAATGACATTTAACAAAGGTGCTTTTGCTTCCTTTAGTGAGCCAAAGTTCCCAAAAAAGGATCCCTTTGCATCAATCTCATACTGTAAGCTAGCTTCTTTCACCCATATGGACAAGAACCTTTGCATGCCCTTCACTTCAATGCAATCCCAAAATAGATGTTGAACCATCTCCTTGTGTCTACCACATAAAACATACCATGGGGGAATATACCACTTTTAGTGAGCCTTTCATGGGTGGAAAGCTTGTTCATAATTGCTTGCCACAAAAATACATTCAACCTTCTTGACAGGGTGCTAGCCCAAATTATTCTAGTCCTCCTCTTTCACGTTCTCACCTTTAGATATCTTCTTTTCCAATACTAGTGGGCCTTGAAGATATATTGGATATTGAAAGGTTGAAAGTCTTATTACTTAATAGCAATCTAAGTAACTTGCCTTTATCTATTTTATGAGGGCTAAGTGTTTGAATTTTGCATGAGGTAGTCTAATCCTCATATTAATGTGAAAAACTGATTTTTAGACATTTAACTTCAATATCAAATAGTTTTAGCTCCAATCTACATTTAGCTATTGTCAACAATCTCATTTTACTTAACTCCTAGACATCACACCATCTCCTTAACCTTTTATCATGTGATCTTTTGGCCAATCTAGCATTAACCATGATTGGAAAAAAGCCAAAATGATAAGCTACACTTGCAAACCATACAAATTGTAGTAAGCTAGAATTAGCATTTCCAACCTAGTCGAGCCCCTAAGAAAGTTTTTCCATGAGAGCATTAGTTTTTGAATAATTTTAGAGCCCAGAACCTTAACTTTTATGTCCTTGGAAAAGATCAAATCCTCCCACCCAAGGCCTTCTCATTGATATGTCAGGAGCTTAGCCTTACAAATACAATGTCTTACTAATATGGCCCAAGGTTGTTGGGCACTCAACCTCTCTAGAATGTAGTTGCTAAGAAGGAGAACATTGTAGCAATAGAAGTGATGCTCACAACTAGAAAGGAGTTAAGAATCACCAATTTTCCTCCAAAGTAAAACTCATTGAGGCCATTTGGAAAGCTTGGCCTTAGACTTTTGGGAAACCATTGGAATCTATGTTCTTATTTAAACTTAATCCTAATGGGCACCCCAAGTATCTAAATACCTCCCTTTTTGTATCACCCTAAATCCATACTCAAAGTTGCACTCTAGCTCCTCATCAACAATGAGAATATATAGCAATTCCGTTTTGCTTCTACTTATAAGGGATCCAGATACATTTGAAAAGTCTTGAAAGTCCTCCAATAGAGCATAAGCTTGGGTTCTCTTAAAAGCAACAATACTAGAATTATTGTCGTTTGTGAAAAACAGATGCAAGTAGTCATTTCTTACTACTTTAGAGGATAAAGAGAAGTCATTCTCTAGTAGTTATCATTTGTAAAAAACTATGATACAAAGTAGTCATTCTCTAGTAGTGTTAGAGGATGAAGGGTACCCTTTTGTACTATCCAATCAATTCTATGAAATAATGGATTAGTAATTGTAGCAAAATGCTAGGAAGCCAAAGGGCATCCCTACCTAACTGACCTAGCAAGACAAACAACTTTGATAGAATGCCATTAACATTCACTTGTGTTGCAACATTGGAAAAGCAAGTGCTTACCATTTGTATGAAGCCTCCCCTAAAGCCCATTCACTCCAATATATAGGTAATAAAAGTCATAGGACACACATGGTCATAGGCCTTATCAAAATCCACATTCATTAGGATTTTCTAACTGCTAGCAGTTGCCTAACCTATGGAAATGGTTAGATTCAATATAGCATCCTAGATCCACTACGCTGAAAGACAAATCCACATTACCTTTGAGATAATACAATCTAGAGTAAACATTTAATCCTTAAGGTTAAAGACTTGGCCAAAATTTTATAAGACATAGTAACTATAGTCAAAGGACTCCACTACCCCATTTTCAATCTCTTTGGGCCTTTTAGGATAAGCTTCAAATCAAACCCAAATTCTATTAGAAGTATAGAATGGGAACCTTGAAAAAAGCAAGGATGCATGAGGGAAGATGAGGTGTGAATGGATTGAAGGGAAAGGGAAACCCTAACCCTAACCCACAGTGAGGCTATATAAATAGCTTAGAGGTCACTCTCAAGTGTAGAGAGAGTGTACTTGTTGTACCTTGAGCAACCCTAACCCACAGTGAGGCTATATAAATAGATTAGAGGTCACTCTCAAGTGTAGAGAGAGTGTACTTGTTGTACCTTGAGCAACTTACTAAGCAAGATTTCCTTCTTGTACTTGAGCTCTCTCTCCCTCTTATGCACATAGCTTTATGCTCTCACACTACTTTTCCAACATGGCATTAGAGCCATCTCTAATCCAACAAGCTCTCTCCAACTCCATCTTAACCTAAGTGCACAAGAAGACCTCATTCTTTTCACTTTATTCTCTTCTTGACCATAGCCAGTTCTAACCACTAGTCAATGGAGGACCTAGGGAGAGGAAAGAGTGCAATATCTCTATCAAGTTTGTTTTGGGAAATTTATCCCCACCTCAGGATGTGCAATAGCATAGCTCATGAGGGGTTGACATTGTGCACACATGAGCTCTGCCATTTCTCTCAAATCGGTGCAATTTTGGACAATGTGGAGTTTGCAAAGATGCCACAAGCTATAGGGGGCGCAATCATGTATGCCACAATGGGGCTTTGTTAGCCCCCCAAGTGGGCAATCCAGTCCTAAAATATTTTCTTGAAATTTGTCCTTAACTTCTTATATGTTGCAAAACCCTATTTGTGGGTCTGGCTGGCAGCCATAGCCAAAAACCTTTAAGCTTTTCCACTCCAACTTTAAACACCCTATAAGTCACTACTAGTGATTCTAATCACTGGTTCAAATTCTCTAGAGTTTATTGCAAACTTGGAAGCTCTCACTTTGGGCTAGACACACTTAATGGACATCAAGAAGTCCACCAACATTTCATATCTCAAGTGAGGCATAAATTTGAGATGAGTGCTTGCTCACTCATAATCTTAGCGTAAATTAGTTGTGAAAGATATTTAGCAGATTAAGGGTTTCATCTTGAGCATATCCCCTAAATGCTTAACTCTCATCATCTCACTATAGATCATTGCAAGGCTATGTGTCGAATATAAACACATAGACCATTTCCTTCTCTTTGTTTAATCTTAGTACACATTAGTTATTTTTAGCCTATTATTCACTTGGATTAAAACATAATTTTTATTGTTTTTTCTTGTATTTTTTGTCTTGTAAAGGATTAGATAGTACCATTGCCTTGTGAAATGGTAAGACCTTCCTTTAATGGCATATATTGATGTAAAGCCTCAAATCTGCAAGTTTGATAGGAGAGACTTCCACCCATGGCAAGTGTTAATAGAATGTAAAATGATGGAGAGGGGTTATTGGCCCTCATTGAAGGGACCAAAGCCATTGATCTATCCAACCCTATGGATGTTGAAGATGATAGAAGAGCACAAGCCATAATAATGTTGCACCTGGATGACTCCTTGATTCACCATATTGACCAAGTTGCAACCACAAAGGAGAAGTGGGATGATCTCGAGAAACTATATTGTGCAAGAGGAAAGAATTCCAAAATATTCCTCAAAATAGATTTCTTTAGCTTGGAATACAAGCAAGGAGAAGACTTGGGAAAGTTTGTTTCCCACATGAAGGGTTTGATGGCTCAATTCGCTTCACTCCAAGCTCCGTAAAGAAGATGCCATTGCAATACTTTTGAAATCCGTCTTTTGAAATCTGTAAGGAAAGTCTTTTCAACTCTTGTCACTACCCTAACAAATGTACCAAATCCTACACTTGAAGGTTTCATTCAATCTTGGTTGGATGAGAAGAAAATAAATCAAAAGGAAGGTAGCATCGACTCAACATCTACCTCAACAAACCAACTCTTAGTCCATAGTGTGACTACTAAATGTTCCTTTTACAATAAGAAAGGACATATTGTAAGAAATTGTTGAAAAAAAAAACCAACAATATGAAATGTAAAAAATGTAAACAAACAGGGCATATCACTGGTAATTGTCCAAACTCTCATGAAGTACCCAAAGAATTGGAGGCCAACTATGTCTCCAAAGCTCCTAATGACCAACTCTTCTTGTATCTTTTGTATCATCTTTCCATAAACATCCTTGTAGCCTATTTTATAAAGGCATCCCACTAATTCGGGGGGGGGGGGGGGGGGGGGGGACCATTTACATGCTATGTAATCCGATGCCACCTTAACATTGAGGGGGAGTGTTGGAAGTGTAACATGGGAACCTTGAGTAAAGCAAGGGTGCATGAGGGAAGGTGAGGTGTGAATGAACTAAAGGGCAAAGGAAACCCTAACCCTATCCTATAATGAGGCTATATAAACAACTTGGAGGTCACTCTCAAGTGTAGAGAGAGTGTACTAGTCGTACCTTGAGCAACTTACTATGCAAGATTTCCTTCTTATACTTGAGCTCTATCTCCCTCTTGTGCACAGAGCTTTATGCTCTCACTTAGCTGTTCCTAAAAATTCACCTCATGAGGGAGGATGCCTTTTCTAAACCACTCATCATTAATGGCTATTGTATAATCCCTTCCACACCTCTCCCACATGACCTTATAGAATTCCATACGCAAGCCATCTATGCCAGGAGTCTTTCCATTCTTCATGTTGATAAGGGTACACTATAGCTCATCTGTTGTGAAGGGAGCCTTGAGGCAACTAGCATATTCCTTGGAAAATAGAGGCCTTGAACCCATCAAAGAACCTTTATATCCTCCCCTCATAGTCCCATGGTTTGTGAAAAGGTTGAGCAACAATACTTGCCAAATGCTCCCTAAAGGCATCAAGTATACCTTCTTTATCCACAATCCTCCTTCTCTTTCTATCTTCAATGTAGCTAATCCATTCTTGCTTGTAGTTCTTCTTCTAAGCATCAAAATGGAAGGATGCCAAGGCATTCTATTTAGCTTCACATTTGACTTTCAGTTGGATACCCTAGAATTTATAGGCTTCTTGAGCCTTAAGGAATAATTTAATCTCATGCAATAGATTTCACACAATAAAGTTGTTAGGAGAAGTAGAAACAATAGATAGAAGAGCTTGTCTAGCTCGAGCAACAAGATTCAGAGTAGTTCTCCTTTTACGTGTAGTAGCTTGGCCATGTTGCTTGACTGCCACCACAACATCTTTTGCATGAAATCCACATCTCTATGGGAGAAGTATTTTGCATTTTTAAATTATCCCACACATGTTTTAGCTTCATTACAAAGTGAGGATCTTCCAAAAATGATGTGTTAAATGGAAAAGCAACAAGCCTTCATTCATGCAAATGCTCAATAGGGGATGAAAAGTTAGTTGAATTAGGCAGTGATATGATGCTACAATATTTGCTAGGACTAGCCATCCACAATCAAGGGACATGCATGCTACATTATCATTGGCATAAGCCCTTTCCAAGCATACAACTCTCCACTTTTCTCCTCAATGATTGTGCCATGAGTAGGGCATATTTTCTCTCCTGATTGTAGTAGCTACATCAACCAATTTATTTGTGGGTTGAAGGTTGTTCCATCTAGTACTTTTTAAGAACCAAATTTTATCCCCTATATGTGACCTATCTTCTGTATCCATTGTCATATCCAAATCCTCCATATACAAGGTTGATACATTAGCTAGTCTTTTAGCTATTATTTTCCACTATCAACAACTATAAGAAAAGTTGTTGATGGCATAAACAAATAGTATATGCATCTTCTCATTGCCAACCTCAATTTCAATAATCAATAATGACCCTTCTTGCTTAGACCACAAGATTTTGACCATTAACCAATCTTTAACCATCATCATAGAGCTACCTCTACCATGAAGGCATCCATTGGCTAATGACAAGTAACCTTGAGCTATGAGATTTACTACCTCCTCCTCTCCTATCTTTATTTCTTGTAACATGAGGACATTGGGTTTTCTATTTGTGAAATGGAAAAGAGAATATTTTTTCTCTTTTCTAAGTAGAGATCTCTAACATTCCAAGCTATGGCCATCAAGTTTTTACCTACCAAAACTATTTTAGTACTAAGGATTATCCATAAGCTCCACCTCCTCTCTTCAATATGTGTGGTAGTTGTAGTCCACCAAGGGAAATTGTGCAAGTCTCTTGATGGAGATTTTGGGCTGCTTTGATTTCTTAACCTTGTTGAATTATGCCCTAGGATCAATGTTCAATTTATTCTTATCCTTATCTTCTTTCACTTGCAAGTTGCCTTGCTTATGCAATATAGGGAGGCTCCTCTATTGCACATCCAATTCTTTCTTCTTTCCCTCCTCCTTATTTGGCTTCACCACCTCCTTATCTCTAGTCTATTGGTTAGACTCTTTACAAGTTTGATTTGGCTCATCTTGAGATTGTGATCCATTAGCTTGCTTTGGTGCCCCTGCAACATCCCTGCCCTCTTCTACTTCCCTCTTTGAAGAGTCTTTTGCATAGTGACTACACTACTTGCAAATATAGCAAGAGTCTAGGAAGCTTCCAAAGCACACCTGCAAGATAACTTCAAAACCCTTCTAATCAAAGATTTCAATGAAACCTAGGGGGTCTCATCTATGATCCCATGTGATACATACCTTATGTTCTGGCTTGAGAGCACCAAATGTAGAAGCATTTGTAGGCATGCATAGGACCTTACCCAAAGTATTAGCAATGGTGGTGATTAATAGATCCATGAGAGCAACCCACACTAGTAGGCATTCATACTACAATGTTGTATCTAGAGAAAAGGTAGGAGTCCAATGCATAGCAAGAACCAAGTTGTCCTTATAATCCACATCACATCCCAACAATCCATTATTTTTTTTCTAGAGATCTAAGCAAAGCCATGAAGAAGCCACTACAAGATACGTGCCTCATACCGATGTTCAAAGTGACAAAAATGTTCATTAAAAATTTTACCCCCGTCGTCGCAAAAAATGTCGGTATTAGCGACGCCATAGAATAGTCGCTATTATCATCGCTATATGAATAGGTATTTGCGTCGCATATGCGACATTGATAGCAATGCAAATAGCAACGCATATAGTGATGATTTACAACGCTAATAGTGATACGTGTAGTAAATTTGTGACGCTAATAGCGACGGTTATAGGGAAAAAAAAATCATGTTTGGGCCATACAAAAGAGTTATAGTAAAGTGTACAATGCTTGTCCAAATGAAGGTAAAGTGTACTTGAATCCATAAGACTGATACATAAAATAAATAGATGATCGTGTAATGAAAGTGATGGTACAATCATGGCAAGATACAAAGGATGATAATAAGATAGTACATAGAAAATGCCTACATAAATCACATGACCAAAAAAGAAGAGGATGTGCACTCCACGGATCCAAGGGCAAGCTATAGATCCTTGCCATCCAAAAGCGGAGTATCGAACGAACTCTGCAAAAAAAGAAACAACTACACACCAATCCACCAGACCATAATGCATTTTAATTAAAATTAGTAACTACTGACAAGAAAGATGAGTAACTTACTGGGCTGTCGCATCCATACAATCAGTCAATCAATGCAGTGAGACTGTGTCTCTCTGCATATCAAGTCTCTAGGCCGGTGGGATCACGGCTTGTAATAGAGTGCTGTAAAGAAAACAAAATACAACTATTAGAAACATGATTGCCAGTACAAGGGATATTGCAAAAAAATAAACAAGTAGAACAAAACAAAAACTTACAAAGTCCTCTAGATAAGTCCCGTCGCCGCCACTCCCAAGATGATGGACCACTCCTGCCTCCAGTTGTGCCCTCGTCACTTCGTGCTGCTATCTCCAACATCTTGGAGAATCTGTAGCATCCTCCTTGAGTCGGCACCAGTCATCTGCGTCTAGCCACTCGGGCTTTGAGGCCCCACTCTTAAGTGCCTTGCATGCATCCGATCATCTGTGTGACATATATCCACACATACACTCCATCATCTAGCCTGTGGAAAACCAATCTGCTATGATGGGCATCAAAAACTCCTTATGCAAGGATGCTACTATTAAGTCCTTGCTCCCCTCCGATATGTTCTTCCAATGATCCAAGACATGCTGAAAAACTTGTTGGCACAACTCTCTCATACGAGCCATCACTCTCCTCTCCTCATCATTCATGATGATGGCTTGTGTCCTATCATCTACAAGGTATCCATACCCCTCTGTGGTATGCCTAAGATGTATCCTCTCCCACCTACGACAATGCTCCTGGGCATATCCAGGAGACCCCTGTACATCTAGAGTACCTATGGGGGTAGTATCTCCTGGAGTAGCACCCATAGGGGTGCCACCTATGATATTGATTATGTTTTGAATTTCATGATGATTTTCAGTGGAGATATGAGGTTCTGTGATGTTCTAATAGGTTCTAATTGGTTCTGTATACCTTTTGTATAGCTTCTGTTTTGTTCTGATTGTCTTCTGTATGAAGCATGGATTGATGATTGATAAAGATTGAGATCTTGTGAAAGCTTATTGAATAGTTTTTTAGAGTTTGAATGGTTTGAGTATGAGTGATGAGGTTTTGATGACCTTCTGTAACCTTCTGTAGATCTTCTGTAGAGCTTCTGTCTCTGCTCTGTCTCTATACTATAACTGTACTGTAGCTGTTCTGGTGTTGTACTGTGACTATTCTGTAGACCTTCTGTAGATGTTCTGTAGAATGTATGTGTGACTTTGGGAAAGTTTCTAATCTTTGGAAAGGATGAATCTAAGTTCAAAAGAGCTAAAACAGGTGGAAGAAACAGCTATTGAAAACTGAAGAGAAGACTAAGTGACAATGACAGTAGTGAGCTGTGAAAAGACACTGTAGTGGCTCTGGTGACTCTTCATATCAGACATACCTCTTGGGAGGTGCATCCACGACCTAAGAAGGATTATTTAGGGTTATTATGAGAGTATTGTAGTGAGGATATGATGTACTATTGATGGAGAGAGAGAGAGAGAGTCAGAGATAGTCGATTCTATCAAAATAGTGTAACTGTATATGAGAGATTGAGAGAGAGAACTATGAAGTTATTGAAGATGAATACTATGTGATGTATTTACATTCAAAGATGGTTTATTATCTTGTGTTCTTTGTTCTATTGAAGAATTTTATGGAGATGTTGGAGAATATGGTTGATTCTATCAAATCCGTGGGAGATATCTACTATGATGCTGCGTGAAGAATTGATGTTTTCTTTGTTTTGATGATCAAAAGAATGAAATAAAAGCTTATTGATGTTAGAAGATAGATTTTCTTGCAAGAGAATTCCCTTTTCCTTGGTGTTCCTCTTGGGGCTCCATTTTTTTTGTGCGTAGCCGGGGAACTTGCCATCCAACAAGCACCAGAAGAGGCTGAAAATGAAGGAAATGGCATTGCCAAGAAGAGAAGAATTCAATGGATGTTTGTAAAGTTCCTTCTTCCACTGAAGAGTTGGAATTTCTCATAATCAAAGCCACTTTCCACAAGAATTTCATCCCACAATGGCGGAAGCATATCGCCATCATGATGCATGCTCTATGTGGTGGGCTATTTCCTCTTCCTGTTGAAGCAACAGAAACTTGCAACTTGGTGGCAAACTGTTTGGGAACAAACTGAAGAGCAGAAATAGAGAGAATGACCATCCATGGAAGATTTGACATTCATTGAGAAGTTTCCAGACATCATCAAACGGGAGATTGTGAAGAAGCTTCAGGAGTCTTGGTCTGTAGAGGTTCACGAAGACAAGAAGAAAAAAAGTTAGAATTTGTTCGTGGATGCTCAACAACAAGATACATGTGATGCTTGGTGCACTGATAATCTTTTGTTTGTTCAATTAGCAACCCACTGGAAGTTGGTAGACAGAGTGTTTTTCACAACATACACTGTTGAAACCCTTAGAAGCTAGTATTATTATAATGACGCAACAACGGTCCTAAGAAGAATGAGTTTTGATACTTTTAGAATAGAATATCTTCCCCTCTGTAGTGATTTGAAAGCTGAATTCAGAGATGTTGAAAAGAAGGAAGTAAAGGAGATATTGGCCAGAGAATCTATCAGAGACTAAAGCCCTCTCAGATACTATCTTGTTGAGTCCAGACCAACTGGTTGAAGCCAACCCCCTGATGAATGACGCAATAAAGAGGCAAGCGTTAGAACGAGTCCAGAGGTACGTGAGAAGAGAGAAGGCAAAAATCAAAGCTAAGAATGAGCTCGCAGTAGAAGCTTCCTTTGACGCCCTAAAAGCACTCTTTACAGAAGTCCCCATGGCAACTCAAGGTCCCCTTCCTAGTCAGATCCGTCTTGGAAATATTGATGATAGGCCAGCAAATGTAGTCCCATTGCCAGTTTTTAAGGGAGAGTACAATGAAGACCCTAATCTTCATGTAGCAGAGTTTATGATAGCATGTGTGGCTAACAATGCCAGAACCCCTGAGCATTGGTTAGCAATATTCCCCGCCACTTTTAAGGGTGCGGCATTTCAGTGGTATGAGAGACAAGCAGCATGAACTTTTGGCACATGGGACGACCTAAAGTTGGCCTTCCTCACTAAATTCAAGCGTGAAGGTTTTGAAGAGCGGATGCGAGAGGAGTTCATGAACCTAAGTCAGTCCTCTGGAGAAAGAGTAGAAGCTTATGTCTCGCGAATGGAATCCATCCTGAAGAGATGGACTAACCATCATTTGGATGAAGGTATCTAGAAAGGAGTGTTTCTCAGGGGCCTACAATCAGAAGTTCGCAAGTTCGTGGAATTGAGAAGACTAGTCAATCTGCAAGCTGCAGTGGAAGGTGCAAGATTGTATGACCAAGTTGAAGCAAGGTTGTCAATGACTCCAGGAAGAGGAGTCTTACCTCCTCCTATGCCTGGAATGGTATACCAATCAAATGCGGTCCCAGGGACAGTTCCCTACCCCTATCCCCAGATGCAAACAGTGCCATAGTGTAGTGCACCTAATCCAGTGTGGTCACCACAGATGATAGTGCCTCAGATGATGGTTCAACCACAACAACAGTGGCCTCAAACAGTTCCTCCAATGGCGACTCAACAACAATGGAATCCTACCAACTGGAATCAACAACCCCAAGTCTCAACAGGAGCTCTGAATCAGAACCGAAACAGAGGACCTTCTGGATCTACCCAACCAGTGTATGCAGTAATTATAGAAGCTTCCCAAAACCCTACAACAAGCACTGCAAGAGGTGAAAATTTGAAGGACTACTTATCCAACTCAGTTGCAAGTATCGAGAAAGAGCTTCTGGATGTGATTACAGAGCAGTTACAGACGTTGAAGGTGAATACCACCAATATATCCACTTCTGCAGGAGCCGGAAGAGATGTGATGCGGTCAAATACTTGGTGTGGAAAGTGTCATCAAGCGGGACATTTAGTCACTGAATGTACCCGAAAACCAACCATTCCTGGAGCCTTCTGTTCTTACTGTTTGCGGAAGAACCATAGAGAGGATATTTGCTCTCTGAAAGAGATACATGAACGAAGACAGAAGGATGAAAATGCAAGATTCAACTTGCTGGAATCTAAAATGACAACACAGGATATTGGACCCAAGCCTAGAGAGTTTAGTCCTAATTTCGGTCCAAGGAGGTTTCCCTCTCAAAGTACAGAGGACAACAGTCTAGCGGTGGTCAGAGATCTAAGGTGGAGTGCTACAGATGCGGAGAAAAGCGACACATTTCACCAAATTGTCCAAATCCCAGAAGGTCAGTGGATTACATGCCCTTATGCAGTCGATGCAAAGGAGAAAGCCACATTGCAAAGGACTGTCCCAGTCCAGCCCCTGTAAAGGCCAATGTCACTGATAGCCAACAGAAGGTACAAGAACCTGCTTCCAATTTGGTCGAGTTGGAAGTTGCTGCTGTGACGCGCACCAAGAAGAAGGAACCAATGGTTCAGAATGAAAATAACTCTCCTTCCAAGACTATAAAGTTCAACCTACCTACAGAGAGACAGAGCAGTACAGAACAAAACAATACAGTACAGAGCACTACAGTGCCACAGAAAGCTGCAGAGATAGTCCCAAAGACAGGACCAGAGGCCCAAGAGATAGATGATACAGAATCACTTCCGGAAACAGAAGAAGTGATGATGTTACAATTGTTAGAAGGAAAAGGAAAGATGAAAATGGGTGTAGCCCCATTCCCCAGAGTCGGCTGGAGAAGCCTGTGAATCCTATTAAAGATTATGACTTGGTCAAAGACTTAGATACTTTTAAATCAAACTTAACATTCCAACAGTTGCTGATGCTGTCTCCCAGCTGCCAAAAGAGATTCAAAAGCATCTTGACAAGAAGCCGTGGACTTAGGATCGCTCCTTCAACAGCGACCAAGACCAATAAGGCCCCGGAGCCTGTAAAGGAAGTGGATGTGGCTAATGCCTTTTTAGATCTTGGAACCCTAGAGATTAGTGTATGGATAGAAGGATGCTTCATTTCAGATGCATTGATTGATGGAGGCTCATCAGTAAACATGATGATGGATGTCACCATGAAGGACTTAGGGTTGCAAGGAATTCAACCTACACAGTGGCTTATCAGATTGGCAGACCAAAGTAGAGTCAAACCGTTGGGCATCCTCCCATATGTAAAAACAACCCTTGAAGGAAAAGACTATTGGCTGACATATTTGGTAGTCAAACCAAATTCTTATGGGACCTCATACCCTCTGTTGCTGTTGGGAAGACCTTGACTTTTTGAAGCAAGAGCCAGGACGGACTGGTTCAAAGGAACCCTAACCCTAGGCCGAGGACCCAATAAAGCAGTGTTAAAGCTGTATGGATCGCGAAAAGGCAATGGATCCACATCCATTGAAGTCATAACTGACTCCTCTAACGAGGTAATAGATGGTACATCAGGAGATGAAGAAGCTATTAAGCATATCTTTCCTAAGGAAATGGAGGCACAGTCCCTGACAGTGGGTACTGTAAGCCAACTACCAAGGGAAGTAAAATCCTTGACCATGGGTGAATATCTCCTACCTCAACTAGAATTAACCTCTGAAATCACCTCTGACAGTGAAATAGAAGCATGGATGTACTGTTCTCCCTATTACATGACAATCGCAGAGACAGAGCGGAGACAGTACAGAGACAGTACAGTTAGAGAGCAGAGACAATACAGAGAAGAGCAAATACAGAGCGTCTGCAGAACAGAGACAGAGTGGATACAAAGACAGTAATAGATACAGAGCCAGAAGCAGAAGCAGAAGTAGAGTCAAAATTGGTGACAGAAGCAGAAGCAGATGCAGAGGCAGACAATCTGTTCTTCTCCTATAGAGCCTCTACAGCAGCAGAGACAGAGCCTCCAGAAGATGAGAATGAACCTGATGAGGAAGAAAATGAAGTAGGTTATGGAAGTGCAGATGAAGAATTTCCTCTGATAGAGGATGATCTGGTTGATGTTCCTACAGAGACCTCAGAGGCCGAATATCTCAGGGTACTGGATGGAATGACCATGGTTCCGTTTGGGTTGATCAATGGACCCCAAAGTATGGAGAATCTATATAAGCAATGGATTAAAGGCGTAAAAATTGTTGAGAATCTACCAATCACACCCTATGTATGCCCATTTGTATGGAACAACTAGGCTAGGAAGATGCAGTTCATTCTAGGAAGAGAGACAGATCCCATAGGCATAGTGATGTAGTGTGCTACCAAGCAATCCTATATAATGATGTACTTGACTATCACTTTCATATGATGATAATGCAATAGTACTTGTCTCTTTCTGTCAAGTCCCTGTGTCATTGTCAGTCCTACACAAGATTGTGTTTATGAGTTCAAGTCTCAATCTTGAAACCTAATTCACTTGTGTAATAGTTGTCTTCTTTGTCAATGTCAACATGAGTAGTATCTTCATCTTCCATCCTCCATAGCTTCCGCCTCTGCCATGCTCTAGATCCCGCATCTTTAACATGGTATCAGAGCTCAGCTGAGCCTGGCTTAGCTCTTTTCTGCTCTCTCTCAGTTCCTCTTCAACTCTGGTCACCACAATTCCAGCCCATGACTTCATCTCTCAACTCTACCTTCACTTGAGCTTCCATGGCAGCCATAGCCAGTATCACCCTGTCAGCTTGAAGCTCTTATATCTCACTCTACAGGTCAAATCTCCTGGAGCTTCCTTCTGGTAAAGTGTTCCCCTGCTTCTAGAGCTTCTTCTTGACAC
The DNA here is from genome assembly GCF_053477565.2 of Lygodium microphyllum. Lineage (NCBI taxonomy): Eukaryota > Viridiplantae > Streptophyta > Polypodiopsida > Schizaeales > Lygodiaceae > Lygodium > Lygodium microphyllum. Next base: position 103,017,887 of record NC_141142.1, read on the forward strand.
ATCAATCACTGACTTTGGGCAAGCATAGCTTTAGCATTGGCAATTTTCTCAATCTTTGCCCTGTGTCTGCCATAGCCAAACTGGACCTGCAGTACTTGGAGTCTCCATATCTTCCTCTACAATCCTTATCTCCTCACGCTTTCTTCTGATAATATCCTCTACATTTCTAGACGCAACTTCCCAGCATGAAAAATGTCAACATTATGTGCCATACGGCTTGCCATTTGCTGATCTCCCCAAACTAGCGCAGTTTTTTGCAGCTGCCTAAACGACCTGTTGTAGCTCAGCATAGGGGCAGCCATTGAAGGGGCTTTTATGGGGCTTTAGTAGGCCATATAGTGGGCCAACTCCAGCTAAGAGGGCTCTTAAAAATTTTACTCCTACGTGCTGCTACAGTGAAAAGAACAATCGGATCTAGGAACCCTAAACTCAGGCAGCCATAGCTTTGAGCTTCAAGCTAAAAAATTCATCAGTTTCTCTCTCCTCAGGACTCAAACAAAGCTCTTGCCACTCAGATCTGACTAAATACTAAAGATTCTAACAAGGATTACTCATCAAATCACATCAAGGAGGGGAGATTTGTGCTTGGAAGATTTGAAAGAGTTGAAGAAATCAAGCAGCTCAAGCAACAACCACATCGAGCTCCTCTTCCAACTTATACTTCTCACTCTTCTCACTCAATTGAAGGTTTTGCTACTCTGATTTACTCCAAAACTCAGTCTTCAGCAAGAAATCAAAACATCAAAATCAACAAGAAGAAGGTTCAAGAAGATCCAGCATCAACATCAGGCTCATCAAGAATAGTATCTATTGATACTTATCAAGTGTTATTTGACACTATTCTTCTTGTATCCCTTGATACACTTAAGTACAACACTTTTACTGATTTATCTTAGATTTGAAGCTGATTCTTGGTCATATCAATGACAATCAGGAAGATTTCTATGGGGATACACTTCATGAAGAGTAACATGACTTGTGTTGCTTATTTACATGACATAGAAGATGTTCTTACTCTACCTGCAGAAGGAAATGGAGCTACCTACACCAAAGATAAATCAATGAATCCATTTGAAGATTCTGAAGACATGTCTACCACTTCGCTTGAGGGGGACAACTGGAAGAGCAAACTCAAAAATGCTGCAAGCAAAGTCAATAAAGGAGCAGACCAAGAAGATCATGAAGAAGAGAAGAAAGATAAGAAGATTTTCCATGATGCTGACAAAGAAATAGCATATGCTGAAAAAGACCACAAGGGCCTATCGGTCCTTGTCTCTCATTTTCTGTTTTAAAAGCATTGTACCTGCCTTAATGTTCCTTTCATAAGCTTTTAAAAACTCCTCATGTAGCCTTGTACTACAGCCTCTGTACACTTTGTGAGGCCCCTGTACAGCCTCTGGATGTCCACCATGTTTATGGTACCCACACTTAGCCTTTTCTGCGACAGCCTCTGGTGTTTTGCCATGTTTGTGGTATGCCCACACTTTACAGGTGCTACTCTCACTAAAGCCTCTACACACTTTGTACTTTCATGTTGTGATTGAGGAGGGGTGTTGAGAATCTGCCAATCACACCCTATGTATGCCCCTTTGTATGGAACAACTAGGCTAGGAAGATGCAGTTCATTCTAGGAAGAGAGACAGATCCCATAGGCATAGTGATGTAGTGTGCTACCAAGCAATCCTATATAATGATGTACTTGACTATCACTTTCATATGATGATAATGCAATAGTACTTGTCTCTTTCTGTCAAGTCCCTGTGTCATTGTCAGTCCTACACAAGATTGTGTTTATGAGTTCAAGTCTCAATCTTGAAACCTAATTCACTTGTGTAATAGTTGTCTTCTTTGTCAATGTCAACATGAGTAGTATCTTCATCTTCCATCCTCCATAGCTTCCGCCTCTGCCATGCTCTAGATCCCGCATCTTTAACAAAAATTAAGTTCACCAGTGGCTCTTGTTGCCCTGACTGTGCAGTCCAAAGAGAAGATGATGATGATGCCTCCTACCAACAGAAGCCCAAGCCCTCAAAGTCACAGCCTCTAGCAGGTCCGTGCTATGTGACATTCCTAGACGCATCCTCTGAAGATGAAGCCTTGAGTCCTGAAGAGGTCACCATTCAAACAAAAGCAAATAAAGCTTTGATACCTTTCCAGCAACAGACGAATGATTCATCTGTTCAGAAGGAGGACACTGGTTCTAGTGGAACATTAGACAAGGATACGACTCTCTTGAAGGAGTTAGACCTCTACCTAGAAGCAATCCGTGGGACATTTATCCGCGAAGTGGAAGGTGAAAGACAAGTAACATTCTTGGATGCTGAGGGTACTGAATGTCACCTGAAAGTGGGTCTCAATCTTCCAGAAGAAGAATTGGTGGTCCTTTGAGACCTACTAAAGGAGAATTTAGATGTGTTTGCTTGGTCCTATAAAGATCTAAAGGGGATTGATCCCACAGTATGTCAACATCACATTGATCTAGAGCCCGATGCCAAACTTGTAAGGCAAAGACAAAGACGGATGAATCCTAATTACTCTGCTCTGGTGAAGGCCGAATTATTGAAACTTCTTGAAGCAGAGTTTATTTATCTCATGGCTAACAGTGAATGGGTTTCGCCCATTGTGGTAGTACCCAAGAAGAACGGGAAGCTCCAAATATGTGTTGACTTTCGGAAGCTCAATTCGAAGACAAAGAAGGATCATTTCCCTATCCCTTTTACAGATCAACTGTTGGACACAGTTGCAGGCCATGAGTTGTATTCCCTCTTGGATGGATTCAGTGGATATAACCAAGTCCAAATCGCAGAAGAGGACCAATCTAAAACAACCTTCACCACCGAATGGGGGACGTATGCCTACAGAGTGATGCCATTCAGGCTCTGCAATGCTCCTACCACCTTCCAACGAGTAATGATGGCGGCCTTCCAGAACCATTTGCATGATTTCATTGAGGTGTACCTTGATGACTTATGTGTCTATAGTTTGATCCGTGAGCACTAGGGACAACTAGAGCAATGTTTTAATAGATGCCGAGAGTATGGGATTTCTCTCAACCCCGACAAATGTGTCTTTGGTGTCTCCTCAGGAGTTCTATTGGGCCACATTGTCTCTGCACAAGGGATATCAACAGACCCTGCAAAGATCAAGAAGATCGTAGCTCTGACAGCACCCACCAACATCAAACAGTTGAGGGGATTCCTAGGCCATGTGGGTTACTACAAAAGGTTCATAGCCCATTTTGCAACAAAGGCAACCCCCTTGCACAAGCTTCTAAGGAAAGATGCAGAGTTTATTTGGATGGAAGAATGTGACAAAGCCTTCAACACTCTGAAGTAGTGTCTGATTGAGGCACCCATCCTGCAACCTCCTGATTGGACGAAGGAGTTTCATGTACACACAGATGCATCAGTTGAAGGGTTGGTATGTAGACATTGCCAATCTGTTGGCAACCCAACAGTATCCTCCTGGCATTTCTAGTTGGGAAAGGAAGAAGCTTATGTTAGAATCAGCCCCCTACACCCTGCTAGGCGGTGCACTATATAAGAAAGGCAAAGATGAAGTGCTCAGAAGATGTGTTGTAGGAGATGAGATTGGGATTGTTTTGAAGGCTTGCCATGACGAGCCATGTGGAGGCCACTTTGCAAGAGAAGCTACAGCCAGGAAGGCTTTTGTTAGCAGGTTACTAGTGGCCGACCATTCATAAGGATGCCTATGACTACTGCAAGCGATGTGATGCTTGTTAGCGAATGGGAAAACCCACCAAAATAAGTGTCATGCCATTGCAACCTATCCTTCCTTTAAAGCCATTTGAAAAGTGGGGCATCGACTTTGTCGGCCCAATCGATCCTCCCACCAAAAGAAAACAGAACAGATACATCTTGGTATATATGGATTATGTTACTAAGTGGTGTGAAGCCAAAGCTCTAAAGCAGGACGATGGTAACAGCATGGCCCTATTAATGTCGAGAATATCATCACCCGTTTTGGCAGTCCCTTAGAGTTGGTAAGTGACAGAGGCACTCATTTCATTAATAAAGTCATGGAAGAGTTGACAAAGTTGTATAAGATCCACCATCGCAAGTCCACTCCTTACTACCCCAGAGCCAATGGCCAAGTCGAAGTCACCAATCGCATCCTCTGCTCGATTTTGACAAGAACGATTGCCGCACATCGTCGTGACTGGGATGATCGACTTACAGAGGCCCTCTGGGCGTGCAGAACCTCCCATAAAGCAGCTATAAGATAGACACCCTTCCAGCTAGTGTATGGTACAGAAGTTGTTTTCCCTGTTGAACTGGAATTGCCCTCTTTGCGAGTGGCTATCAAAGAGCGTTTGGGGGGCGATGATTCACTGCAACGCCATCTCCTGCACTTGGAATGTTTGGACGAAACTCGCAGGATGGCTCTACAGTGCATGGAAGCCACTCAAGCTCGACGTAAGGCTTACCATGACAGCTTCATCAAGCACAAGGAGTTCAAAGAAGGTGATTTTGTCCTAGCCTATGATTCACGATTTGGCAAGTTTCCTGGCAAGCTCCAACAGCGGTGGATGGGCCCATATAAGGTACTTGCTGTCAACCCTAATGGCTCTGTTTAGGTGCAGACCGTTGATGCCTCTGATGATCCCTTTCTGATCAATGGATATCGCCTGAAGAAGTACTTTCCTCCTTGGGGATCTTGACAATCACTGTCACCTGATCCTTTCCCCCATTGGTGTGGCACTGTAACTCTTATGATGCTACTTCTGATAGCCATTCTTCAGCCACTCCTGATGAGGTGGACGCAACCCTTTGTCCCCTCAGCCCCACCTCCCACCCCTGATCTCTTATCCTCTATTTTCCACCAGCGGTAGTGGCGAGGTTGATTCTAACAAATGGTATTTCTACCATTCCCTTGTTTAATTTGAAAAAAGAAAAAAAATATACATATCGTTCATGGGAGAAAAGGACTTCGGTCCCTGTCATGCCGACCTATTCTTCGAGAAAAGGTGGAGATACCCTCGGGAATAGGAGAAGAAAAAAAAACAACAACAAAACATAAAAGAAAAAAAAACTAGAAAAAAAACTGTTATGGGAGAAAATGAATAAATTCCCTGTCATAGCAGGCCTCGTTCCAAGAAAAGGTGGTTAACACCCTTGGGTGGGAAGCTGGCTAGGGAGAAGGTGGCAACACCCAGCAGTCCAGAAAGTGGATTCATCAATTGACATCCCTAGGATCCAATTCCGAAGCTGCCTTCCTTGGTACGCTGTGTCCTGTGCCTTTCTGTAGAGCGTTTGACAGTCCTCTAGCAGACGTCATGTTCCTATCTAACCCCATGTTTGATCTAATGGCTACCTCCCTGGGTACACCTCTTCAACAAAACTGACAACGCGATCTTCATCGACAAAAATCGAGTGACGCGAGCTTTCATCCTAACCGGATGGGGAAGTGAGTATGGTTGCCCTCTATAACTATCAACAGAGAGTGAGACAGAGGGTGGGGCGAGTGACCAGTCTTTTCCCTTCAAATCAAACGAGAGGTGAGAAGTGTGAATGAAGTGTTGTACGCACGGGATGGGCCTCTCAATGCACAAAGCATAATCTGTTTCTGTGCACTGCACCATAAGGCTTCCTGGCCTTCCTTCTCGCACCGTATGCCGGCACAGGGCGGGATGCACAGTTGCACCATCAAATGCGCACAAGGCATACAACCTTTGCACAAGTGACCGTGAGGATTACATCAACGGGTTTCAGGACCTGGCTGCCTTCTGTATCTATCAATAGAGTGTGAGACAGAGGGTGGGTTGAGTGTGACTGGAGTTTCTTCAATCAATTATCGAGAGGTGATGATTGAGGGACGTTATGACCTTTGGAGTCAGGTACGTTTCCATTTCCCTATGCACCCATGGGCTGGGTTTCTGCCATCAACACATGACACATCATTTTGCTTTATACACTGTACTACAAGGCTCCCTCGCCTTTCTCCTTGCACCTATGCCAGACGGGTTGGACGCACTAATGCACCATCAATTGTGCTCCAGGGCATACTCCCTCTGCACCATTCCTTTGTCGCTTCCTAAACCGGGTGTGAGCTATGGGTTTTCATTCTGATTTCCTCGAGTGATATTAGTCATGGGGTGACTGACTGCTCTTTCATTCCATATGAGTGATTGTGCGTTGAGTGCAACATTCCTCATCATCGACGAATTTCATGCGATTCCTTCAACCAGTTACCTCCCTGGGTACTGTCGCGTGGTCCCTGCCACGAAGGACTTGTGCTGTGAAGATACCTTGGTACCTCCTGCAGAGCTGACAACGACAGTGGACATGCCATCGACAGTCAACCTTGATTCTCGACAACATGGACCAAGTTTTTCTAACCCTACACTTTTTATTGTCCGTGATGTTCATGTTTTAAGTGTGGGGATGTTAGCAGTTGGTCTGTCGTGTGGTATTAGGTCCCTGTTGCTCGGGGTCAACCCTACTCGTTAAGGTTTTGGGTGTGGGGACGCGTCCTTGCATGTCTACATTGCATACCGCCCTACATATGCCTCACTTTGCTCGTGCATGTATGCCATGGCTTTCTGTTACACTCTTGGGGTCCCTTCCCCACCCACTCATTCACTGTCTCCCCTCCCTTGGGGCTGTTCCTCCTCCATTTCTCTTTTTCCCTTATTTTGCTATGTTTCCATGTGAACGCACCCTATGTTCCCCCAAATTCCAATCTAAACTTATAGCCCTGTTCATCCCTTGAAACTGACCACTTTTCCTTTTTACACACCCCTGTTCTGATGCACGGTTTTTGAGTTATTAATTTTTGACAGATTTTGCATAAATTGGTCAGTTTTCCATGTGAATGCACTTTTCTTGCTTTGGAACCGTGATCTGACATCATAGCCCTGACAATCACTTTCTCCTTGACATTTTTCCTTTTTACTCTGTGTCATTTCGATGCACGGTTTGTCCAATATTAATTTTGCGGTTTTTCGGGACCTTTTCGAGCGTCTTTTTGATATTTTTCCATGTGAGCCTGCCTTGTTTGCACCGGAATTCTGGTTTGAATTGACACTCGTGTCCACCACGCCTTTTCCTACATTTTTCTTTTTTTCTCCCCCCTCTTTTGACTTCTAGATTTATTATTATTAAATTTTAAAAGTGTTTTTGTGTGTCTTTTTGGTCTTTTTTGCATGTGAACGCCTCATATCCCTATCGGAACTGCATTTTATTGTGACAACCCTGTGCCACCCTGTCCTCCGCACATTTGTCGTTTTTGCTGCCCTCTGTTCCGGTGAACCAATCTTCTGTTATTAATTTTCGACCATATTTTCGTGTATCCTTTTTACGTTTTTCCCATGTGCAAGTGTCCTATTACAGTCACAACTGTGTTTTGACGTGATAGAGTTGTTGGGCGCGTTCTTCTGCACATTTTTCCTTCTTTTTGCCCTGCATTCTGGCGAGCGGATTTCCCGAAATTAATCCCCGTATGTGTTTTCGAGGCTGTTTTTCGTGTTTTTTGCATGTGCACGCCTTTTATCCCCCCCGAAACCCCCGTTGACGCCGCCGTGGTGCGCCTCATCCCCCAGCGTTGTACATCGCCACCCTGCAGCCTTTCGCTAGGCGTTGTACCATCCGTCGCCAGGTCCTCCAGTGCCGCCGCCCGTCGTAGCCGCCGTCGGATCCGCCGTGCCGCTGCCCTCCTCTTCCTCCTCCTCCTCCTCCTCCTCCTCCTTCTCCTCCTCCTTCCCACTAACTTAAGGTTAGTTAGACTAACCTTATTTTACTTAATTAACTTTAATTACTCACACTAATCATAATTAGCTTACACTAACCCTGATTAAGTTAAACTAACCCTAGTTAGGTTAGCTAACCCCCCCCAATCAACTAACCCCCCTAGTTAGTTTAACTTAAGTATAGTTAGTTTACTAACCCCCTAGTTAGTCTAACCCCCCCTAGGTTAAACTAACCCTAATGTAGTTAGTCTAGCCCCCCTAGGTTAAACTAACCCTAATGTAGTTAGTCTAAACCCCTAGGTTAAACTAACCCTAATGTAGTTAGTCTAACCCCCCTAGGTTAAACTAACCCTAATGTAGTTAGTCTAACCCCCCTAGTTATAATAACCCTAGCCTAGTTACCCTAACCCCCCTTAGGTTAATCTCTACTGACTTGCCTTAACTTCCTTATCAGACTTTGCCTAACCTAGACTAACCTAGTTCCATTTGACTAACCTGACCTAACCTAGCTTGCCTTATATGACTTACCCTGACTTCCATGCCTTAGCTGACTTAATTTGACCTTACTTATACCAAACTAAGCTAATTTTCCTGATTAAAAATGATTTAATTAATTTATAAATTAATTTTCCCTCAGAAAAATTTCAAAAAAAATTCTAAAATCTCCCTTCACTTTCTGCAAATTTTTGGAAATTTGTGAGCTAGAAATTTCAACCCCCAAAATCCCAAAAAATTCCATATTTTCCAATTTATTCAAAATTACCTTTAAAAATACAGAAAATTCATTTAAAATTAGTAAAAAATACAAAAAAATTGAAAATTTCCAAAAAATTCCACCCACCCCCTGATCTTTTTCAAATTATTTTTCACTTTAAATTATTTTTATATCCAGTATCCCTATTTAAAATTAAAATTAAAAAAAACAAAACAAAAAATACAAAAGAAACACCACACACGCACCACTTCACCATAACAATCCCATGTTATTTTAATTATTCTTCCTTTTGAAAAAAAAACAATAAATACACAACCATATACAATTTATTAAAAAACAAATCCAAAAAAACACACATAACTCTAATCACCACACATAATACCCCCTAAACTACCAAACAAACACAATATACAATTTTAAAAAAACAAAACAAAAACTATCCTGATACATCATAATAAAATTAAAAATCATACTCAAACTCAACACATCCACTAAGGTGTTGTCTTTGTTGTTCAGTCGTGGTCTTTACTTTTCTTTTACTGGATTCATTCCTTTTGGGGGACTCTTCCGTGCGCCTTCAGGCCATTGCATACACACCCCTTTCAGGTATTTATTTTATGGTATTTATTTATTTTTATTTTTCCCTTACTCACAAATTAATTGTTAAAATGCAACATTTATTCCTACCCACATTTTCCACGCGCATTCGCGCTAAACACACAATTTCATAATAATAAAAATCAACCAGCCGTTCACTTTGCACGCGCTACGTGCGCTTAAGAGGCACTTTAATTTATAATAAAAATGAACCAGCCGTCACATGAGCACGCGCTGGTAAAAAAGCGCTCCACATCACTCTTAATTTTTAATTAAGAAATTTGCATTTAGAGACCCAGTCTGGGCATCGAAGTCCGGGTTGCGTTAACGCACCGTTTCAACTTAATAATTTGCAATTAAAATTTTAAGAAGGAACCGCCGTTTTCTTATTAAGGTTTATCACTTAATAAAATGTCACCCATTGTTAATAATTTATTCCAATGAACCTTTCATTAAATTAATTCCCCCTCACTACACTTATTTCCCCTTTTTAATGAACTCGCTTCGTGGGATGGGCGCGTCCAAGTCTTTAGTTGCCACTGATGGTCAAGTTATGGTCCAGTCTTGATGTCCGTTTTTTACGGTAGTCTGATTTGTCCATGAGTTACGATTATGGGTACGGTGTGTAGTTTTTTTTCTTTATTGCCTGATACAGAGATTTGGGTGCTTGCATGTTGCATCGCATGAAGCTTTCGCTCGCATATGTGTAGAGGTCATGCCAAAATTTTTCTAGGCTGTGTATTGTCTGGGGTTGTACTTGGGTTAGTTACGTCTATATTTGTATGAGTGTCCTTCTTTTTGGATTGATTCCTTTTTTATAGCCTTTTGGTTGTTTTGCAGGCATTCTTTGGACTGTCTGTGTTGTGGTGTGTGTGTTTACCATCTGAATGGCGCCTCACACTCCTCCCCCTATCTGGTATGTCCCACTTGTCAGTAGGGATTACTCTTCCCTACTCACTTTTGAGCCTCTCACGAAGGCGGGACTCGCAACTTTTGTGGCTGCCTCCTTTTCATTGCTTCCAGAGGATCCATCGATGTGTGATGAGTTTTTGGCCTCCTACAGCAAGAAGTCGGGACTGGTCCAGGGTACTTCCATGACTTTGACACCTCGAGGCCTAGGGAAGGCTCTGTCTCTTCCCTACAAAGGTGAACCCTTTGTTACAACTCACCAGCTTTTCTCTAACGAAGAGATTTTGAAGCTATTACAAAAACAGACCAAGGAAATTCTGGATGTTAAGAAGGTGATCAACTCTTCAGGAGTTTCTTTTTCCATGATCACTGATCCTGTGTGGAAGTTGGTCTGTTAGTTTCTCCAAGACAGGTTTATGCCTGCAAAAACACCATCCCATTAGTTGTCCAAAGAGCTCTTTACAACTTCATGGATGGTGTTAAAAGGAGTAGCTATTGATTGGAGCACTTACCTACTCACTAAGATGGATCAACATTTCGTAAAATTCACTAGGGGCAATGTTACCATGGTCACCTATGGATCATACTTGTATGCCTTCTTGACCTATTCAGGTTTACATAAGAGTGTGCCTCCACCAGTACCTCCTCCTCCACCTTCAGATTGATATAGAGGATTTGGATTCTCCTCCTCCCCTGGTCATACAGTGCAAACGCTTGAAGCGGGTAGCAGAAAAAGCTCCTTCAGTTCTTCCTTCCGTGCCCATTCCTGCTACCTTTGGCAATGATCTCCCTGCTTATCTCACATGTAATAGCTTGTACAGAGCACATCGAGAAGGTTCATTGGATATATCAGTCCCCTCACTAAACAGTCTAGTCTCAGGAGATGCCATTCCCTTCCTATGTAAAGACATTCAGAGTTCCATTGAACAAATAGTGATAGCCTGTGTTCAACAGCTGTATGCTTCCTTTTATGAAGAACTGATGCAGTCTAAGGACCAGTTGCATAAGGCAACATCCGAGTTAGCCTCTGCTAAGGACACACTAGCAGATCTGTTCAAGCAGATGGAGCAACAAACCCAACTAATTGAAACCCAAAGAGATGAGATATCTTCTTTGAAGATTCAGTTTAACAGAGGCTCAATCAGAGGTTACTAGCCTCTCTCAGAGGAGAAGGAGAGGATGTCCACAGAAGCGCAAGAGTTCCAAACTCTCTTAGATGTCAAAATTTTAGCCTTACAGACTGCTAATGACACAGTGGAATCACAAGCTTCCCAAATCAAGCAGTTGCAAGATCAACTGGTAAAGTCACGGTCTATTCCTCCAAGCCCTAATGTTCCCTTGATCCCTTCTCTCTCACAGCAGAACTTGGCAGTTCTTCAGAGATAGGCTACCTTGTGTCCTCTCTTCCAAGATAAAGTGGAAAGATTGCAGTCCAGGATGGATCTGCTATGGTCTACATTTGAGCAATTCCAGGAATATGTTCCTCCGGACCATTCTTTCTTTGTCCACTATCAACTATAGAAGTTGGCCTTCTACATGAAGCTTTCCACGATGGATCTTCCTCTTCCAAAGGATGGTTGGAGTGGGGCTTGGTCTCCTGAGTTGCTGACAGAGGTGGTCCGTATGGTGTTTGAAGATTCTGTCACGACCGATACCATGTTGATGTCATATATGTATCTCGAAGGAGACTTGTTGATTCCAGATGAAGTGGATATGGCCTGGTATGTGGGAGACGTGGTTTTACAAGCTGTTTTGTATGTCAACTATTGTTGAGAATCAGCAATCACACTCACTAAACAACCTCTTTGTATGGAGCTTCAGGGTCAAGGATATGCAGGCTAACTTATCCCATATGCACAATGGTGCCTACTGCAGTTTCCTACTTTCCTATAAAGCATTGTACTTGCTTCCTTTCTTAATGAAATGATAGTACTCTTTTCTTTTCAGTGAAGTGTCAATGTCATTGTCCACATACACAAGATTGTGTTTATGAGTCCAAGTCTCAATCTTGGAACCTAATTCACTTGTGTAACAAACAGTATCTTTGTCTTCTCCATCATGAGTCCACACTTCTCATTTCATCCTCCATAGCTTCCGGTTTTGCCATGCTCTAGATCCCGCATTTCTCACATGGTATCAGAGCCCAGTTGGGCATGGCATTGCTTCTCTAGCCTCTCTTGATTTCTCTCAACCTCAGTCTAACTCAATGTCAGCTCATGACTTCATCTCCCAACTCTACTCAAGGCGATTCATCCTGGCACAAAAATCGACTACATTACTGCGCCCTGACTCCAGCATTGCGGAAATCGTGGAAATCTGTCAGAATTGCGCCTGATTACGTTCGAGCTGCCTGTGTGCTGCATATAGTCCACGATGTTGACGATTATCATGGGGCTTTGATAGCCCATGAAGTCAGCTTCCTAGGCATATAAAAATTTTTGAAAATGATCCACTGTAGCTCCTGCAATCAGCAAAAAACCAGACTGCCCCCAAAAACCCTAATGCAAAAGCCATAGCCAAAGCTTCAAAATTCTGACATTTCTCACTGTTTCTCTCACTGAAGTTATCAACAGTGATTTTAATCATTGAGCAATACTCTCTGAAGTTCATTAAAGTACTGTCACTCAGATTTGAAGGTATCAGCATCAAATCAAGAAGGGGAAGATCACTTGGATTTAAAAGAGTAAAGGACTTTACAGATTTGATATTCATTGACACTCAGTTAGTGTTTTTTAGCACTTGTGTCTCTCAACCAACTCTTCTGCTGCTCAAATCTAATAAGTCTGAAGTTGATTTGCTACTGTTCCCGTAAGTCTAACATGGAAAAAGACTCTCCAAATGCTCGATTCAAAGGAGTCGGTTTTCACACCTGGCAAACCCGCATCAAGCTCATCTTGATGAAAAAGGGTCTCTGGGCCATCACAAATGGCAAAGAAAAGAAACCTCGGGACGCGGACCTTGCAACTACTTGGCAAAAGAATGATGACAGAGCCTAGGCCATTATCAAATTGGAGCTAGACGATAGTTATATCCATCATGTGGATAACTGTGAGACCTCACAGGATACATGGAAAAGACTTGACACCCTGTTCGGTGCACAATCTAAATCATCAAAGTATGGTCTCCTGATTCAGTTCTTCAGGCTTGAAATGAAGTCCAGCACATCACTTGCCACACATCTTAATTACATGGAAGGACTCCTAACCCAACTTGCAGGAATCAACATTAAAATGGATGAAGATGTTTGCATCGGTGTTCTACTTAAGAGCTTGCCTCCTGAATATAATAATGTATCAACAACTTTAATCAACATGCCAAATCCTGAACTTGTTGATATCCAGGCATCACTGTTAGAAGAGGAAAAGAAGCTAAAAACTAAGGAAGAACCAAGTACCTCTAGAGATGAGCATGCATTATATGTTGGCAACAGGTACAAAGGCAAGAAGGATCAGCTCTTCTGTGACTTCTGCAAAAGGATCGGACACACCGAGAAGTTCTGCCACGCAAGAAAGAGATCCCAAAAGGCCTATCTAGTCGCAGTCAAAGAAGAAGAAGAAAATGGAGCAAAGGAAGAAGAAGATGAAGATGAAGACCACCAGGATAGGAAGGACAAGACTCATCAGTCCTTGTACTCTCATAATTCTGATAGACTGTTTTAATAGCCTTGTATTTTCCTTGCCCTAATGCTTCCTGCCATAAGCTTTGTAAACTCCTTATGTAACTTGGCATTACAGTCCCTGTACACTTTGTGAGGCCCCTGTTACAGCCTCTGGATGCTCACCATGTTTATGGTACCCACACTTAGCCTTTTCTGCGACAGCCTCGGTGTTTTGCCATGTTTGTGGTATGCCCACACTTTGCAGGTGGTTCTCATTACAGCCTCTACACACTTTGTGCCTTTCTAGTTGTGATTGAGGAGGGCTGTTGAGAATCAGCAATCACACTCACTAAACAGCCTCTTTGTATGGAGCTTCAGGGTCAAGGATATGCAAGCTAACTTATCCCATATGCACAATGGTGCCTACTGCAGTTTCCTACTTTCCTATAAAGCATTGTACTTGCTTCCTTTCTTAATGAAATGATAGTACTCTTTTCTTTTCAGTGAAGTGTCAATGTCATTGTCCACATACACAAGATTGTGTTTATGAGTCCAAGTCTCAATCTTGGAACCTAATTCACTTGTGTAACAAACAGTGTCTTTGTCTTCTCCATCATGGGTCCACACTTCTCATTTCATCCTCCATAGCTTCCGGTTTTGCCATGCTCTAGATCCCGCATTTCTCACAACTATTTGGAGTTGCGAATAGATGACATGTTCCAGAGTTACTCCTCCAAAGTGGCTACTTGCCCTGATAATTCCTAGCATTCTATGATTGATTCTGTGGTCCTGAATCAAAGACAGAACACAGCCCCTACCTATGTATAGAGCACTAACCAACTGAGGGTGGATCTCTTAGCTTATCTTTCCAAACATAATCCATTTGATTCTACCTTTTTTGATGCCTATCAGAGAAGATCTATCTTAGGTCCCTCTGCTCCTACCCTACTGTATTACCAACAAATGGCTCACCGTTATGATATATATCTTTCCCTCTATCAAACCAATTCCACAACCATCCTACCCCTTCTTTTCCAACCTCAATCTTTTCCTCAAATTCCCATATTTACATATTGCTCCTTTATCGAAGATAGAGTATTTTCCCCTTCTCCACCATATCCTTCTCCATCCATTCATGTACCTTCTACCTTTCTTATTTATCAATTAACACCCTTCCTAAGTGATTCCCTAAAATTTTCAGCCACTCCTTCTTTAAATTATTCTTCCTTTTATGATTTTGCCTACCCCTCTCTTCATCCACTTTTACTTATTCCACTTCCATCTCCTGCCACTTCTATCTCTCAACCCCCTCAGTTGGTTAGTGACTATGATGGGTTTGATCAGCAGATTCCCAGAAGAAGAGGATGGAAATCCAATGATTCTCTTACCGTGATGGACCTAAAAACGGGCCGGCATTGGCTCATGCACTAGCCGGGCCTCATCACTACGCACAAGACAACCCCTCGGCCTCGCGGCCAGGAGCATCTATCAAAATCTCTGCCTTCCTAAACATTGCGTTTGTAATACGTTGTTTGTAGTCCACTTTCCTCTCACCCACTACTCCTCAGAGGGAGTCCCTTTCACATAGCCAAAAGGCTCGAATCACATACACATGGGGTTCCTTCTACGGCTGAATGCCGTCAACCCTCTGCGACTCTCCTACACCTTGGGGATTGGCCCCTCAGTGCGTCGCTCAACAAATAAACACATCACACAAAAGTCGCTCAAGGTACCAAATAAGCGTGTCCAGGAGTGTACCATTTTCTCCTCACTTGCTTTCCCCTTTGGGACCCACGTCTACCTACAGCATGGGTACCTCACTGCCTCCCATTGTAGGTCATGTTCTAATAAACCAATTGCAATGCATGTCCAGGAGCTGGTCACTAATACTTTTTAAATTCTTTTCATGCTCTATGCATTTGGTGGAGGCCTAGTGCTCAAACATTTAGCAAAACAGTATCGTGCACAAGTGCAAAAACATTCTTTTAATGGTTTTCTTCCTCTAGCGTTCGTGCTTCGTTGCATGGGCCTAGCACCGAGGTGATCCTCGTGCTACCAAGCTCTTATTTTTATCATCATCCGTCCTAAATGCTATGTATAGAAATAAAAAACTTCTCCATCATCTCGCACGGCATTTAGTCATATTTCAACTTCCCTACCCTTCCCCGTTTAAATATTGCATCGTTGCATAGATTTATGAGGCATTTTACCATCATTTTATGTGAAAAAACCGGAAAAAGACGCACTAGAACAAGAAGGTGGGGTTGAACTGAGGCAAATTCTCATGCTTCAGTCCCCACCAACATTCACAAACATTGTTATTAATTTTCATTAATTTCCCGCACCCAAAATGCATTTTTCCCCTATTTTTAGTGATTTTCCTCTATTTTCCTTGTATTTTTCCTTATTTTCTGCATTA
Organism: Lygodium microphyllum; assembly: GCF_053477565.2. Classification (NCBI taxonomy): domain Eukaryota; kingdom Viridiplantae; phylum Streptophyta; class Polypodiopsida; order Schizaeales; family Lygodiaceae; genus Lygodium; species Lygodium microphyllum. The sequence goes on from NC_141142.1 coordinate 103,033,833, forward strand.
TTTAATTACTGAAAATTCAAAATAGGTTATGGGCTGTGGCCCTTAGTTCCTTCTTGCAGCAAAATGAAAATTTAGTTGGTGTTCCTATTCATTTTCCCATTTTTATACCCAAAACCCATCATTTTCCCTTGATTTTACATATTTTACGTATTTTAGTGTATTATTTTGAGTCACAAGATGCATATTTTTCTGATTTTCTGATTATGATCAGCAAGTACTCATGGAAAACAGCAACATAAACAATTTTTAGCCCACATGAACAACATTTTATCAATCAAAAGCCATAAAATCTCAAATTTCCTTTGAAAAATTTGAATTACCGCTTATTTGCGTGTTTCAGGTTTCATGTCCGTGGCTGTAAATTTGAAAATCAGAAGCACTTCATGCTCAGCACGATCACAAATCACCATTTCCAGCCCGTGGAGCAATCCGATCCATGCCGGACAAGCCTCCATCACTCTTTCTTCTTCCTTCTTCTTCCCACATGAACTCCCTCTTAGAGGAGAGAGAGGGAGGAGAGAGAAAGACTGATTTTCTCTCTCCCTTTATAGGCTGCCATTCCTCGCGTGAATTGGAGCGATGCGGAGCGAAGATTGAATCCTGTTGCCTGCTATGATTGAATCCATGGCTTACTTGACAGCTTGAATCTCGATTTGAGGGGGGGGTGTCAAAATTGTGGGAGAGAAGGAAGGAGTCTCGCTTGAAGCTTTCTTACTTGCACAATGGGGGAAGACACACAAGGGTGGAGGCTGAAAACAGTTTTCCTCTTCTTAGTTGTGTAAGCCAAAAAAACTCAAGTACAAAGAAATAGAAGAACCCTATATATGGGTCTCAAACCAAACTCAACTAACTAAGGTGGCATACTAACTGAGCCACAAACTAGAGTAGATAAGGATAGCTATCATGTAGCTATTATTCATGGGCGGTGCACCAACCGCGTCTGCAACTGACAAGTCGGTAACATAAATACACAACGGTCACCCTGGCGTATCACGAGTGGAGCTCGATATCTCAACACTCCCCCTCGAGCTCAATCCCAATTCCTACACACCAAGCAGGTCTCTGAACTTGCGCAGCTTCTCTGCGCCCAATGCCTTCGTGAATATGTCAGCTACCTGATCCTCTGTGCTGACATAAACTAGATCAATAATACCTAGTAAAACCCTCTCCCGCACATAGTGATAATGCACCTCAATGTGCTTTGTTCTAGCATGATAGACTGGGTTATTTGCCAAGTGTATACTACTCATGTTGTCACAATAAATGACAACTGGCCCATCTGTAGACTGATGCATATCATAAAGTAGCTTATGCAACCAAGCTACCTCACATGCAGCCATTGCTGCACCCCTGTACTCAACCTCTGTGCTCGACAAGGCAACTGTAGGCTGTTTCTTGCTGCTCCAAGTGATTGCAGCACTCCCAAAAGAGAACACATATCCACTGGTAGATCGTCTATCAGAAATACTACCAGCCCAATCAGCATCAGTGTATCCATGCAATTGTATCTGTACCCCAGTCTCATAAAATAGTCCATACTGTAATGTGGACTTCACATACCTGAGTATGCGTCTAGCCGCATCCAAATGCGGTTTCCTTGGAGCCTGCATAAACTGACTTACCAATCCAACAGCATAGCTCAAATCTGGCCTGGTAATAGTCATATAAATCAAGCTTCCTACTATGCGTCTGTACATAGTAGGGTCTTCCAGAAGCTCACCTGCATCTGTGCTCAACTTCACATTCTGCTCCAAAGGAACTGAAATAGGCTTACAGCCTGTCATCCCATATTTGGACAGCATGTCCAATCCATACTACCTCTGCAAGAGCTGTATCCCACTTGGTGATCTAATCACCTCAATACCCAAGAAATAACGCAGCTCTCCCAAATCCTTCATTTCAAACTTATGCTTCAATAGCATTTTCACATGAAGGATATCTTCATCACTGTCACCTGTCACAATCAAATCATCAACATAAATGACAAGTAGCATAATACATTTCTCTGTTTTTCTCACATAAAGTGAGAAATCTGCCTTGGAAATCTGAAAGCCAATAGTGACAAGATACTGTCCTATCTTGTCAGACCATGCTCTAGGTGCTTGCTTCAAGCCATACAAGGCTTTCTTCAACCTAAAAACAAACTCAGGATGAACAACATGCACATAACCTGGTGGCTGCTCCATATAGACCTCTTCTTGCAAATCACCATGCAAGAAGGCATTCTTTACATCCATCTGATGTAAAGACCATCCCTTTGATGCAGCCATAGCAATGACTGCTCTTACGGTTGCCATCCTTGCAACCGGACTGAATGTTTCTTCATAGTCAATGCCATATGTTTGTGCATACCCCTTGACTACTAATCTTGCCTTGTATCTGTTCACAGAACCATCTGCATTGTGCTTCACCTTATAAACCCACTTACAGCCAATTGCATTCTTACCTTTAGGCAAAGGTACCAATTCCCATGTAGCATTTGCTTCCAAGGCATCCATTTCTTCATCCATGGCTTTCTCCCATTTTTCTTTTCCCATGGCTTGCTCAAAAGAAGTGGGTTCTGGTTCTTGTATCACCTTGACCATATATGCATAGTGAATGGCTGTAAATCCATCATATTTCAGCCTATCCACATGATACCTAACTCTGGTAGACCTGCGCAAAGTGGGTTCACTCCCAGGTGCTCTCAAAACATCCCTGGTCTTCCTTACTCCAGGTGTAACAATAGAAGGAATACCCAACTCATCATCAATGCTCTGTTCTGAGCCACTAGATTCACCATCCACATAAGAGTGACTTGCATTTACATCAAACATGGGCTGATCAACCTTCTCTTTTCCTTTTCGTGATACCTACATACCACTATCTGCATTACTTTGAGAAGCTTCTCCTGATCTCAATCTGCCTGTCCATGGCGAAGAATGTGAACCACTGCTAGAGGACGCTCCAGGTCCACTAATATTTTGTGACTGCTGCTGTGAATTCTGTGCAGCATTACCATTTTGTGCATCTACATCATCAATCACATTTACTGGTTTATACCAGCTACTCATCTCATCAAAAACAACATCTCTGCTCACTGTAAACTTACGAGTAGAAGGGTTATAGCATCTATACCCTTTTTGCTGCAGAGAGTAACCAATAAAGATGCATTTCTCAGCTTTTGGATCCAGCTTGGATCTCAACTCATCTGGCACATGTACATAGGCAATGCAACCAAAAATTTTCAAATGAGAAATATCTGGTTTCCTACCAGTATACCTCTCCTCTGGAGTCATTCCATGTATTGCTGCAGTGGGAGTCCTGTTCATTATGTAGACTGCTGTAGCAACTGCTTCAGCCCAATAAAAATCTGGCAGGTCTTTTTCATTGAGCATGGCACGAGACACCTCTCCAATATGTCTGTTTTTTCTTTCTGCAATTCCATTTTGCTGTGGGGTATGACTGCATGAATATTGCTGCTTTATGCCATGCTCCTGCAAGAACCTTGCAAACTCATTTGAGAGGTACTCTCCCCCTCCATCTGACCTTAGGCATTTTATTTGCAGGCCTGTTTCTTTTTCAACCATAGCTTTAAGAGTTTTGAAATGTCCAAAAACTTCACTTTTCTTTTTCATAAAATACACCCAAACTTTTCTGCTATAGTCATCAATAAAAGTAACAAAATAATGACAGCCTCCAAGAGATGCAGCTTTAGTAGTCCACACATCAGAGTGGATTAATTCCAATTGCTTCTTACTCTCTTGAACATGTCTAGGAAATGGTTTCCTTGCCTGTTTTCCAAACTGACAGGCTTCACATACCTTATGCATTTCTGCAACCTTGAATCTAGGCAATCCTGCAACAATATTTTGGGCCTGCATTGATTTAAGTCGCTGTACATTAACATGACCATTGCGTTTATGCCAGATATCAATATCTGCAACTACACCGGTCCCATGTGCAAACATTGCTGCACTCAATTCAGACATGTCTGCATCCAACGTAAACATTCTACCCTTCTTCTTTCCTTTTGCTATCAAGCGACCTTTATTTTTCATATCCTCAACAAAGCATCCATGAGGATTAAATCTGACCTGCAAGCCCTGTTCAACCATTTGACCAACAGAAACTAGATTCTTGGTGATATTCGGGACATGAAATACATCGGACAGGTATTTCTTTTTCCCATCCTGCATAGACAAAGGAAATTTTCCAATCTGCACAATAGGATGTGCAGTATCATCACCAGTCTCCACAAATCCTGGTTTTTCCATTTTCCTTGCATCCTACATCCATTCTGCATGACCTGTCATGTGGTTTGATGCACCTGAGTCAACATACCACACATCGTTGCTTTCTTCTGCACTTGTCACAGAATTGGTCATGTGTTGCACCATAAACAAATGCTCATTTCTGTCATCACCCTGTCTACTAAAAGATGCATAATTCCCTTGTTACAATTTTCCATTCATGATGTCATTTCGCTTTTTATAGCAGTCTTTAGCCATATGACCCAGTTTACCACAGTAGTAGCATTCAACATTGTTGTTTGCATTTTGGCCTCTTTGCCATCCACCACGACCTCTTTGGCTCCCCCTGCCTCTAGAGTTACCACGTCCTCCTCCATAGGACTGGTTTTCTTGAGTTTGCTGCATATTCTGATTTCTACCACGGCCTCCAAATCGGCCTCCTCTACCTCTGCCTCTATCTCTTCCAGCATTTGAGTAGAAGACAATTTCTTTTGAAGTTCCTCCTGAAGAAGATGCACCACCATTTCTCTGCTCCTCAGAAATTAGAAGAGCAATCAACTCCTCAAAATCAGGAAATATTTCACGAAATGAAATGGATGTCTGAAACTGTGCATAATCCTTTCCTAGACCATTCAAGGTCACAGAAACTAAATCATCATCTTCCACTGGCGACCCAATGGAAGCAAGTGCATCTGCAATCTTCTTCACCTTCATGTGGTAGTCATTGATGCTCATATTTTCTCTTTGCACATTGTGCAACTCTTGCTTGAGCTGCATTTTCCTGGCTTGTGTATTTGTGCTATACATCTTTGACAGAGTATCCCATGCCTCCTTTGGCGTACTTGCATCCTGAATATGCACAATCATAGAGTCTGAAATGCTGATAGACAACCAATACATAACTTTCCTGGCTCTCTCATGCCATGCTTTAAATGCCTGCATTTGCTGTTGATTGGGAACATCAGGAAGAACTGGTTCTTCTTCATTTCCTGCAACAAATTCCCAATATCCTTTTCCCATAAGAAAATTCGTCATTCTAAACTTCCATGCTTGGAAGTTGTTCTTGTCAAGCTTTTCAGTGACAATCTGTGAGAGAGAATCAGACGCCATTACAGAACACTGCAAAAAATTCTGTCACTGCAAACAGCACAGCTTCAGCCTCACAAAGGCAAATCTGCAAAACTGACGAAAGTGGTATTTGACCACAAAGTCACTTCCTAGTGACGATTTTGCATCAACAGGCAACAGGGATGATTCTGTAACTCCCAATGTCTCTGCGCACAAGCATACAATGCAGTTTCTACATAAACTTTTCACCGACCTGTAGAACAGTGGCCGCACAGCATAAAACAGGGCCTTTTCTTGAGTGCGTGTAGAAAACTTCCGCCTTCAAAACAGGCCCCGAAATGGCCTCAAATAAAAAAAAAACAGGGTTGCCAAGAGCTAAAGCTCTCTCCCGCAGCATATACTACCCTCTTGCTTCACCGCGAAGGGCATCTCAACCTGAGACAATGCACTCCTGCAATTTCCGGCTGTGCTACCTGCAAAGATCTGCTCCCAAAACAGAGAATGAAAGCAACACTGCTCCTCTTACCAGACCACCGCGAGCTTGGCTTGCTTTCTTGAGCTCCTTACCACGAACAAGGCTCTGATACCATGTCAAAATTGTGGGAGAGAAGGAAGGAGTCTCGCTTGAAGCTTCCTTGCTTGCACAATGGGGGAAGACACACAAGGGTGGAGGCTGAAAACAGTTTTCCTCTTCTTAGTTGTGTAAGCCAAAAAAACTCAAGTACAAAGAAATAGAAGAACCCTATATATGGGTCTCAAACCAAACTCAACTAACTAAGGTGGCATACTAACTGAGCCACAAACTAGAGTAGATAAGGATAGCTATCATGTAGCTATTATTCATGGGCGGTGTACCAACCGCGTCTGCAACTGACAAGTCGGTAACATAAATACACAACGGTCACCCTGGCGTATCACGAGTGGAGCTCGATATCTCAACAGGGGGGTGCCATTTTTTCTGCGCGGGTCTGTTCACGGCACTTCCTTGCCCTCCACGAAAAAATTGGGGGGGTGGGGGAGCCAAAGGGCACCCCCCACTAATCACACTCTTTGAGATTTCAACTTTGGCCCCTTTATGGGCACCTCGGCCGGTTTCGGGCCAACTTCCTCATACGAGCTCCGATTGACGTGCTGTAAATTTTTGGGCGTCCGTCTCGGCATCCCGGATAGGCCTGCAGCTCCCACATCCCGTCCTGACTGACAAAAAAATTACTAAAAATCCAGACGTGTCACTTGGGCGCCCATCGACTGCTTGTTGTGAGGAGCCGCCGCCTTTGACGGTGAATATTTTTTCCTTGATATTTATAATTTTTAGCTATTTTTAAGCACTTCCTGTCACCTAGATCCCGCTCTCATTGGCGACCACGGGATAGGGCGACTCAGCCCGTCGAATCCACGAACAAATCTGCACATAAACAACCAAAGAAGCATCAACCTGATACAAAACAAATATTTAATAAAACTCAGCACAATGCTTCCCCTACCCCTGGACAGAACCAAGGCATGACATCCACAAGGAGTAGGCCTAGCATCATTTAATAGAAGAGCCAAAGTGAGTCACTAACCAACTGCTCCAACACAGCCAACCTAAAAACCCTGTCAAAGAGGTTGCCCTAAGTGGTAGTCTGAACTACTTACCAACTAAAGACAACACAACTAGGAGCTCCTACAAGGCGAGGACTCCTATAGCCTGATCAAGGAGTATTTCCTTTCAGTCCCATTCTGCTTTTACGGTTTTTATTTTATTAACATACTTGGGTATGTAAAAAGGAGGGAGCTGAGTGCAGTGACCCAAGGAGAATAGGGCATCGGTCTCAGGACCTGTCTCGGTACCCAAGAACCTACCAAGCCCTCGCAAGGAGACACTTAATCCTTTCCTAACGCTCACTTTTATTTTCGCTCCAACCTTCCTTGTTTTGTCAATTTGTTTTTTCCAGCAAGAAGCCACCCCGAGGAAGGCAAGGTATCGGCCTCGGGTCTGATTCGTCCCCAGGAACCTACCAGGCCTTCACAAGGCAATGATCAACTGCGTAGATATTTTCATTTCTTTTCTTTTCTTTGATAGGGGTTAGAACCCCTTTTTACACACCTTCGTATGGATATTCATCTTTTGGGATGTTCAGGGCATTATTATCTTCTGGCAGGCTTCTCTAACTGCCTCACTACTAACAAGAACTCCTAGAACAGCTGCCTAGAAGGCTAGCAGAACAGGGCCACTAGGATTTCCTTCTAAAACAGGTCTTTCGATGCCTGACAATGTCTTTACAGGAGGCAATGACTACTCTGACCTCCCTCAAACATACTTAGCCTAAACCTGGGACCTCATGCCTTGGTTGCCGGTCCCCAACAAAAATATATCCCCTCGACAAGTACAAAGACACATATAACAGGAAAGAAAGGTACTCGTAAAGGAGAGATATCACCTGGATTGGCTACAAGAAGCTTCCATCGCAGCAAAAGGCTCCTCCAGGCTCCACCAAATTCCACGAACCACGAAACCTGTCCAGCACAACACTTAAAACAAAAACCCGATTAAACGCACCCGCACTAGACAGGGAAAGGTCCCTCTTGGCCTAATGAAATCAGACATGACTTTGCTACAAAACTGAATCGGCCCTCTTGGCCTAATGAAATAAAACATGACTATGCATAACATCCTCCTAGAAACAACTATGATAGACAACAAAGCATACTATTCCCAGGGGAACAGAGGCTCGTAGCCCTAAACTAGGTGCATTAAATTATGATCCATCCCTCCTATGTATATCGCAAGAGGTGTTCGCATCACATGTCGTCTAATCAGTCTGTGGGTCCAAGTTAATAAAGGCAGATGAGTCTCGCTTACCCTCTGCATCACCCAGATCAACCATCGTCTACCAAAGAGGGCATGTTCAGAAAGCATACCCCACAAACGACCAGGTCCTGTCTCACCATCAATAGATATATCGGGACAAGGGCCACAATTAAAGAAGAGGTCTTCTTCATACGCAAAATTAGCCAATGAATCGGCAAACTGATTCCAATTCCTTGGAATCAGCTGAAAAGACACTCTATCAAATTCGTCTAGCAGGGCTATGGCAGTATGATGGTACATGCAAAGGATGGGGTTTCGTACCATGTATGTCCCATTGAGTTGATTTAAAACCAACTGAGAGTCCCCTTTCACCAACAACTGACGAATACCACCCTTCTTTGCAATGTTCAAACCCATAATCAGGGCTTTGTATTCTGCCATATTATTGGTGAAATTCACCCAGAGATAAGCGGCTAACTTCATGACAATGCGTCGTCGGGGGTCTCAGATGACAACTCCTACACTTTCTTTTTTGCATGCACCCTTGGACGCCCCATCAAAGTACAAAGTGTACGTCCATAAAGGGTTTACATATCCCGCCATCCAGAACTCTACTCGTAATTATGGTAATCGAAATTCAGCATATTCAACGGGTGGACTGTAGGCTCCATCCCGCCATCATCATTGAATTCAACAGGGATGCTCGTCAAAATTTGTAGGCAGTGATGGCAGATGACCTTGATCTCCCAAATAAATGTCCCGCCTTCTTGCTCAATCGCCTTATATCCTTTGCTTCACCAAATGAGCTTTCCCTGATGATACCTCTGTTCTAAATATGGATGTTCTAAATAAGGGATCAAACGACCCATCAACCTCTATCATGATTTCCTTATAGATATTTGATCGATCGCGCCTAGACCTGCAAGGCAGTCATAGTATTAGTGAAATCAGAAATAATAAGGTTTAATCTTATTAAGATTAAACTTATTTTTAAATTCTATCCCCTCAAGGTCAGCTAACAAAACTGTGGATTTATTCTTTCCTATTCTAATGATCCTATAGGGCCCGTCCCATTTGGGCTCTAACTTGCCTGGAAATAATTCACGTCGTGCGTCATAATACAGAACAAGATGTCCTTTCTTGAAGGTGTATTTCTTGGCTTTGAGGTCGTGTAGCTGCTTCATTCGGCGCTTCGCCACTTCTTGGTACAATAAGCTCTGCAGTTTAAGCTCATCTAAATGTGCTAGTGTCGTCAAGCGCTCAAAAAGTACATCTTCATCGCTCAAAGAATGATTGATGGCAAACCGAATAGTCGGCAGCTCAATCTCTAAAGGCAAGACACACTCCTCCCCATATACTAACTTGAACGGGGTATGGCCAGTGGCTCGTTTGAAAGTCGTATTGTAGGCCCACACTGCTACGTATAACTTTTTATCCCAATCCCGTTTCTTTTCCGATACAATTTTGGATATGATGCCCACAAGCTGCTTGTTGGTGCTTTCAACTTGCCCATTGGCTTGCAGATTATATGGGGTTGTCTTGTTATGCTTGATTTGCCACATTTCTGTCAAACGTTTGATCACCTTATTCAGGAAATGGGTTCCGCGGTCCGACACTAATTCTTTCGGTGGACCAAAACGGCATATTATCTGCTCTAAAAGGAAACTAGCAGTTTCTTTAGCATCATCTTTCCTTGTTTCTTTAGCATTAGCTTCTGACCACTTCGTGAAGTAGTCAGTTGCTACAATGATGTACCTCTTTTGCGCAGTCGACGACAGAGTAATAGGACCCACAAAGTCTATTCCCCACTTCTCAAATGGAAGTATCGCCATAATAGGGGTGAGTGGTTGTTTCCTATTCTCTCGACTATCATGTCGTTGGCAAATATCGCATCTCTTAACATACGCAAACGCATCCTGGAAGATGGTAGGCCACCAATAACTTGCTCTTAAAGCCTTTTTGCTGTAAGCCGTCCAGCAAAATGGCCACCGCAAGCAGAATCATGGCACTCTTCCAAAATGAATGGCACCTCGTCAGGCATCACACATCGGTGATAGATGTCATCAACCCCTTGCCGATATAATGTACCTGCGATCAAGGCAAACTTTAATGCTTGCTGCTTAATTTTCCTTCTCTCAGCTTTAGATAATTCGGATCCCGCCTCTCCTGTCGATAAATAATGCGTTATTGCAGCGTACCAGGAGGGAATAGATGCCATATCTATTTTAAATAACAACTCCATGTCACTACCTTCAGCCACAGATTCTTTCGGCTCCCCAAAGTCCACTAGACATTCCACGATGCCTTGCAACCTTGGTGGCTTACTGCTGATTTCATAATCAAATTCCTGCAAAGTGATTAACCACTTCGCTAGACGATCAGGCGGCTGTAGCTTATTCATTAATAATCGAAGCCCCTCTGCCTTCGTATAAAGCACGACTTTCTCATAGAGAATGTAATGCCTGAATTTCTTGGTCCCAAAGAGCATCGCTAGACACAACTTCTCCATGTAAGTATAATTGATTTCGGATACCCCCAGCTTCTGGCTGGCAAAAGCAATCGGGTGATACCACTTCTCTTCCCAAATTTGGGCTAAACAGCAGGCTAATACTATACATGGTGGCTGCTGAGAATATATAGAACACCTCACCTCTTTTAGGTGCTTTTAAAACGGGCGCTCTTGCTAGCTCCTGTTTCACATCCTCGAATGCTATCTGACAAGGGTCGCCCCATACAAACGAACAGCTAAAGGACAATAAATTTGTAAGTGGCAACGTTCTTTCTGCCAACGCGTTTATGAATCTACGGTAATAACCAACCGAAGACAGAAAGCTATGAACTTCCTTCGGAGTGCGTGGTGGACCCATGGCAACTATAACTTTGACTTTCTCGGGGTCTGTCGCAATTCCTACTGAACTGACCACATGACCCAGCAATAGCCCATAAGGTACTCCAAAAACACACTTCCGTGGGTTTAGGGTGATGAAAAATTTTCTACATCGCTCAAAGCATTTTCTTAAAATGATCAACTGCCTTTCTCTCACGGTGGCGGCCCCTAAGTCATCAATAAACACCTTCAACTCTTCAGGAGATATGTCACCGAATGTCTTATCTGCTGTTCGTTGCCACGAACCAGGCGCATTGCATAAACCAAAGGCCATCACATGGTACGCAAAAGTACCAAATACAGTGATAAAAGTTGTTTTCAACTTATCCTCTTCTGCAATTGCCATCTGGTTATATCCTACAAAGCAATCCATGAACGAATATATCTCCCTACCCGCTAATTGATCCAAAATCTGGACAATAAATGGCAACGGGTAGTAGTCCTTAACTGTCTGCTTATTCAGCTCCCTAAAGTCTACACATAATCGGATTTGATTATTCTTCTTCTTTCTTATCACAACCGGCGAACACCATTCCATGTGTTGCACAGGAAAAATCAAACCCGCTTTCCGAAGCTTCTGTAACTCTTCAAACAGCCCGTCCCTCAGTTTGAAAGGCATACGCCTTACTTTCTGTCGTACAGGACGACTTCCCTCTTTCAACGGAATTGTATGGACAGCAAGACTAGGAGGAATGCCCCTCAACTCATCATAACTCCAGGCAAAGATATCACGGAATTCCTGAATCAAGGCCACATAGTCCTCCCTTTCTGCTGTGCTGAGCATAGAACCTAATTTGATTGGCCGTGAATCATCAGGCGTGCCAAGGTCTAACTCGATAACATCTGCATCTCTTATACAATCTTGGCCCTCTATTGGCTCGTTCAAAGTGATCTGATAGATGTCTTCCGTGGTGGATCCCTCTTTGGACTCATCACTCGATGATATCTCACTGGCAGATAAATCTTCTAATGTCTCCAATTCTGTAGAAGATAGAGGAGCTCTCTCACTCTGCGCGGACTCATGATAAGCATCAACCACCACACGCTGGGCACCTCTACCGAATATTAGTCGACCGGCGGGTATATCTACTTGGCAGTCCACTTGCAAGATCCAAGGTCGTCCAAGTAATACTTGGTAACTTGGACGCCCTGCAAAACGAATCACCCTAAAGTCCAACAGGCATTCTACATTTGCAACAGTGACATGGACCTTAGTAATGCAGCCTTCCGGCTATCTCAAACTATCATCTGCCATTCTGAGAATTGTGGAGGTATCTTTTTGGATCGCAAGACCCAACCTTTCCATCAGTTCAGAACTCATAATGTTAACAGATGATCCCGTGTCGACAATGGCATAATCTACTAATATCCCATCGACATAGACTGCAACCCTTGGGCAATGCTTCTCAGCATGCTCGAACCAATCATCACCAACTCGCGCAATACCCAAAGGTTCTACAATATACCCGGTGCGTAGAATCTTTCTAAATTCCTTGCGTACTCCTGGGGAAAGCTTAATAAGCTGTAAGAGATTCACATCCGGCTTGACTTCGCAAAGAGAGCTCACCAAATCAAATTCATGATAGTTCGATAGAGCTCGCTTTTCACGCCAAACCATCTGCTCTTTAGGTTGCTGAACCAGCTTTATTGCCTCTTTCTTAACTTTCACCTTCTTCTTTGGTGGTTCCTTATCGGCTTTACTCTCCACGGGCTTCAAAGGTCCCCCTTCCATGGCAGGATCCAAAACTTGCGTTCCTTTGTCGCCTTGTTTAGGGTTTCCGTCGACAGGCTTATCTTTGTCGGCCTCTCTACCCTTTTGACCTCTTGTAAGAACAGCTCGCAGATTAGAGGTTTCAGCATCATTAACGCGTACAGCCTCAATCACACTAACCCCACTACCACTAGGTAGCTCCTCCACTGTAGTCTTTGGTCGTTGAAGTATTTGTTTAGGCCCGTCTTCTCACTGGGAATCATTTCCTTGGGCACGATGATTAACAGGCCCTGGTTGCCGACTACCTCGCTGGAGGGAACTGATCTTACTCCAGCAAGTAGCTGCTAAATGGACGGATTTTCCACAGACGTCGCACTTAACATTTGGGCAATTTCTTGGATAGTGCTGCCCACCACACCATTTGCAACTAAACCTCGAAGGTGCACCCTCATCTGGGTATCTATTTCCTATCAAATTTTGTTGTTTTTTAAGGAAGTTGACATCAACAGCTATTTGTCGATACTGCTCTGTAATCATGTCGGTATAATGCTTCATCATGTCCTTAACCTCGCCAAGAACATTGGAAGCACTCGACTCATAGCCTTGGTCATTACCATGTCGTTCCATAGGCCTAACAATTCGATTAGGCACTGATTGTTGAGCCACAGGCATGGTATTAGAATTGACCGCCTGGCCTCCACCATTTGGAGCCATTTGACTGCTCGTAGGCATCGACATGCTAGGGGGAGCTAGTAATAAAGGGACATTCTGCATCATGTTTCCTCTCCCATTAGGGTTAGCCATCACTATCCCTTGGCCACTACTGCCATTGGCCATTACCACATTATTTAATGGGTAGCGGGTAACCTAGAGCCGGCAAATCCGTCATTCCTACTGGAATTGCAATAGGCTGCGCCATGACGAGGATTGGATTTGCACTAGGAATAGGGGATAGTGGGGTTACGCATCCCGTACTTGATATAGACTGGCTTATGGAAGAAAGGGGAGCACTAGGGCTTCCACCTTCTCCTAACTTACTGCTTGTGGCCCCAAGACCACTAGATCCAGTCCCTCGTAAGGGTTCAGCACCGCTACGCTTAGGGGAATATCTCCTAAAAATTTCAACACGTCGCCTAGCTCTTTCATCTCTCTCTTGCCTTTGGATTTCTGCTAGACGATGCTTATCGTTAAATAACGGATCAATCTCAGTATCCTTTGGCATAAACTGCTAGTTGGTCCCTAGACAACCAAGATTCGAGGATCGCCACTTTTAAGCGGCTCCCGGCAGACGCACCACTGATGGACCTAAAAACGGGCCGGCACTGGCTCATGCACTAGCTGGGCCTCCTCACTACGCACAAGACAACCCCTCGGCCTCGCGGCCAGGAGCGTCTATCAAAATCTCTGCCTTCCTAAACATTGCGTTTGTAATACGTTGTTTGTAGTCCACTTTGCTCTCACCCACTACTCCTCAGAGGGAGTCCCTTTCACATAGCCAAAAGGCTGGAATCACATACACATGGGGTTCCTCTACGGCTGAATACCGTCAACCCTCTGCGACTCTCCTACACCTTGGGGACTGGCCCCTCAGTGCGTCGCTCAACAAATAAACACATCACACAAAAGTCGCTCAAGGTACCAAATAAGCGTGTCCAGGAGTGTACCATTTTCTCCTCACTTGCTTTCCCCTTTGGGACCCGCGTCTACCTACAGCATGGGTACCTCACTGCCTCCCATTGTAGGTCATGTTCTAATAAACCAATTGCAATGCATGTCCAGGAGCTAGTCACTGATACTTTTTAAATTCTTTTCATGCTCTATGCATTTGGTGGATGCCTAGTGCTCAAACATTTAGCAAAATAGTATCGTGCACAAGTGCAAAAACATTCTTTTAATGGTTTTCTTCCTCTAGCATTCGTGCTTCGTTGCATGGGCCTAGCACCGAGGTGATCCTCGTGCTACCAAGCTCTTATTTTTATCATCATCCATCCTAAATGCTATGCATGGAAATAAACAACTTCTCCATCATCTCACACGGCATTTAGACATATTTCAACTTCCCTATCCTTCCCCGTTTAAATATTGCATCGTTGCATAGATTTATGAGGCATTTTACCATCATTTTATGTGAAAAAACCGGAAAAAGACGCACTAGAACAAGGTGGGGTTGAACTGAGGCAAATCCTCATGCTTCAGTCCCCACCAACATTCACAAACATTGTTCTTAATTTTCATTAATTTCCCGCACCCAAAATGCATTTTCCCCCTATTTTTAGTGATTTTCCTCTATTTTCCTTGTATTTTCCCTTATTTTTTGCATTATTTAATTACTGAAAATTCAAAACAGGTTATGGGTTGTGGCCCTTAGTTCCTTCTTGCAGCAAAATGAAAATTTAGTTGGTGTTCCTATTCATTTTCCCATTTTTATGCCCAAAACCCATCATGTTTCCTTGATTTATTTTACGTATTTTAGTGTATTATTTTGAGTCACAAGATGCATATTTTTCTGATTTTCTGATTATGATCAGCAACAAGTACTCATGGAAAACAGCAACATAAACAATTTTTAGCCCACATGAACAACATTTTATCAATCAAAAGCCATAAAATCTCAAATTTCCTTTGAAAAAATTGAATTACCGCTTATTTGTGTGTTTCGGGTTTCATGTCCATGGCTGTAAATTTGAAAATCAGCAGCATTTCATGCTCAGCACGATCACAAATCACCATTTCCAGCCCGTGGAGCAATCCAATCCATGCCGGACAAGCCTCCATCACTCTTTCTTCTTCCTTCTTCTTCCCACATGAACTCCCTCTTAGAGGAGAGAGAGGGAGGAGAGAGAAAGACTGATTTTCTCTCTCCCTCTACAGGCTGCCATTCCTCACGTGAATTGGAGCGATGCGGAGCGAAGATTGAATCCTGTTGCCTGCTATGATTGAATCCATGGCTTACTTGACAGCTTGAATCTCGATTTGAGGGGGAGGCAGGGGGGAGGGGGGGGCCCATTTTTTCCGCGCGGGTCTGTTCACGGCACTTCCTTGCCCTCCACGAAAAAATTGGGGGGGTGTGGGAGCCAAAGGGCACCCCCCACTAATCACACCCTTTGAGATTTCAACTTTGGCCCCTTTTTGGGCACCCCGATCGATTTCGGGCCAACTTCCTCAAACGAGCTCCGATTGACGTGCTCTAAATTTCTAGGCATCCATCTCGGCATCCGGGACAGGCCTGCAGCTCCCACATCCTGTCCTGACTAACAGAAAAATTATTAAAAATCGGGACGTGTCACTTGGACGCCCGTCGACTGCTTGTCGCTTAAAATCATCCTAGATCGAGCCGCCGCCTTTTACGGTGAATATTTTTCCCTTGATATTCATAATTTTTAGCTATTTTTAAGCACTTCCCGTCACCTAAATCCCGCTCTCATACCGGACCTCAGATAAACTGGCCAATTATTCCAGGAGATTGGACAACTGCCAGTCAAGCATACCAGAACTATATTCATTTTGCTCACCAATATTCACAGTCTCTGGATCCTTCGGTGAGATTGAGAGCTCATTTTGCTTGGTATCTAGCATACATGCATAGGCATTCCCATAATGATCAAAAGGCCATTTCAAAACTTTGTATGAATGTCAACGTGAACATTGACTCCCACCAGTTGGATGTCCTGTATTTTCATGTCTTATGTCTCCCTAGCAGATACCTTGTCTTGCTAGAAAGGATGTGCTACTTGCAGTTTTTTCAGAATCCTCCCAAGACATTTGTAGATGAATCCTTCTCCATGGATCGATTCCGAAACCACCAAGCTTTTAAAAGGGATCATCTTCATTGATGCCTTTGCCATGTATTTGGGAAGAATTTTAATGATATATCTCTTTTTGGAGGTGTCATTCAGATGGTTGTGTTAGTGTTCGTGTATGTGTTGTCTTAATTGTATGTGATGAGTTCGTGTTGATTGCGAATACTTGTTCGAGAGCTCTTTTCAAAAGATTGTTGGTGGATGAAAAGCCTATGGTGGAAAGCTGAAGAGAACCTCTTATATCCTTTACAAATTTGTAATGGTTTTTAAATGATTAATCCAATGATTTAATGCATAATGGAGTTTTCCTTTAGTAGTATTTTTTCTATCAGATACAGGTGATAAGTATTCTTCTTTTCCTTAGGTGGCGAGGATGATTTCTTTCTAAGTGTGGGGATATGTTGCGAGTGGAAAAAGACTGAATTTTTGACTAATTTTTGTTGTTTTTGATGTCTAAATGATTGGTTTTTGGTGTATTTAGAGTGATGGATGATTGCTAATGGAATTATTTGAGAGTGTTTTGGATGATATTGATTATGTTTTGGAAGTTCATGATGATTTTCAGTGGAGATATGAGGTTCTGTGATGTTCTGATAGGTTCTGATTGGTTCTGTATAGCTTCTCTTTTGTTCTAATTGTCTTCTGTATGAAGCATGGATTGATGATTGATTAAGATTGAGATCTTGTGAAAGCTTATTGAATAGTTTTTTAGAGTTTGGAATGGTTTGAGTATGAGTGATGAGGTTTTGATGACCTTCTGTAACCTTCTGTAGATCTTCTGTAGAGCTTATGTCTCTGCTCTATCTCTGTATTGTAACTGTACTGTAGCTATTCTGGTGCTGTACTGTGACTGTTCTGTAGACCTTCTGTAGGTGTTTTGTAGAATGTATGTGTGACTTTGGGAAAGTTTTCTAACTTTTGGAAAGGATGAATCTAAGTTCAAAAGAGCTAAAACAGGTGGAAAAAACAGCTGCTGAAGACTGAAGAGAGGACTAAGTGACAATGACAGTAGTGAGCTGTGAAAAGACACTGTAGTGGCTCTGGTGACTCTTCATATCAGACATACCTCTTGGGAGGTGCATCTACGACCTAAGAAGGATTATTGAGGGTTATTATGAGAGTATTGTAGTGAGGATATGATGTACTATTGATGGAGAGAGAGAGAGAGTCAGAGATAGTCAATTCTATCAAAATAGTATAATTGTATATGAGAGATTGAGAGAGAGAACTATGAAGATATTGAAGATGAATACTATGTGATGTATTTCCATTCAAAGATGGTGTATTCTCTTGTTTTCTTTGTTCTATTGAAGAATTTTATGAAGATGTTGGAGAATATGGTTGATTCTATCAAATTCGTGGGAGATATCTACTATGATGCTGCGTGAAGAATTGCTGTTTTTTTTGTTTCGATGATCAAAAGAATGAAATAAAAGCTTGTTGATGTTATAAGATAGATTTTCTTGCAAGAGAATTCCCTTTTCCTTGGTGTTCCTCTTGGGGCTCCATGTATTGTGGCAAGGTCCTTTTTCCATTTCCCTCTTCTAGCCTTATGCCTCTAGCCTACACCCGTCTAATATTTTACAATTGGCACAGGAGAGAGCTTGGCACTCTTTTGCAAGAGTTTTCCAAGTTTCCTGAGGCACCTTTCATTTAAAATTGTGCTTTTTACCCCGGCTTAGCTTTGGAGGTTGCCTATGTGTCTTTGCTCTTTTTCCTTTTTTAAAAAAACTTTTTCCTTCCTTTTTCCGCCATCTCAACTTGGGGTTAACATTACCCCCTCCTAGACGGGTGCCAGTCCCATGGCACTTCTGTGTTGTTGTAGGTTGGCAGGCAATTGGCCAAGTGGTGTAAAGGTGAGGGCCACTTGGAGACTCAGGTGCTTGTGGAAGCTGTGAAATGATTTTTGTCAGAGAAGCCAAATGGATATTGTGCGGTTGATGGGGGCCGCCGAAGTTGGTGGTTTGTTGCTCTTTGTGATGCCTGAAAGGAGAAGGTGCGGTGCTGTTCCTAAGGGGAGTGCCTATCTCATTGTGTTAGTGTATTGTGCTCGTGCTAGTGGAATGGAGAGATGGGTCCGCAGGCAAGCCTGGGTGATTTTCCACACTTGAGGACCCCATTTGTGGCAAGGGAGGTGCAGTGCAAGTGGCTTAGGGTGACCAGTCTAACCATAGGCGAGTGTTATCTCCGTAGGTATGTCCTGCCCTTGATGTGCCCCAAGCATGAAGTGGGGGAGAAAAAGGGCTAGGGGGTTAGGAGTGGAGCCGGCCGACTGAAGCCACCAGGGATGCCTAACTTGAGAACCCCCAGGTGCAGTGATCGTGCTTTATGTGGTGGTAAGTGCTTCTACAAAGTGGCTATGTTGTCCAATCAGTGGAGAGTGTTTTTCGTGCTTTTCCTTTCATGCTATTCTTTTCTTCGCTTTTACTTTACTTTTCTTTTCTTTGCTTTTCTTTTCTTCTTCACTTTTTTCTTTAAAAAAAATTTACAACAGTGGAATGATAGCTAGGGCCTAATTCTCTTCATCTGAATGAGGAGGGGAAGGGGGTTGGATGGATTTGCTCAAAAATTGGTAGCTTTGCATGTATCCTTTCAGATTCATGCGGACGTGGAGAGAGGTGGTGGAGAGGAAAGGGTGACTGCATCTAGTAAACTGGCTGTCATTCATGTCTTCTAGGAGGGCTAGGAAAAAAGAGAGGAGGAGACTAGCCCTCATCATAAGACGAGCCATGGTGCAGCTGTCAATGGCGTTAGGATCGAAGAAGAGGGGAGGCAGGCCGCGCTCTTGTGGAGTTGGGTTCTGTTTAAGTAATAGCTTAAGTAATCTAAGGTAGTTACATGTAGTTACAAAAGCTAGATCGGGACATGAAGAGAAATCTTCGAGGAAGCGTGTCATAGAGTCATCTAGGCTTTCTAAGTTAAAGAGGAGGGCATGTTCGAAGGATACTACATTGGAGTTATAGATAATGGGAAAGTTGTAACACCCGTGGAGGGTGGCATAAAAATTCACACCTACCCTTTGAGGGTATGCCATGTATGTGGGGTTGTTTCCCTCGAAGGGGGGCGTGTTACAAAACGCCATCCAGGAGGCGAGCATACTAATGTCCCATACTCACCTCCTCCACAGGGGTTGGCTTTTATAGCCCTGTACTGTATGTGGAACTTCAAAAACTTTGTTTTTCCAGTAGTCGGCCTCTTTAGTTCCCCAAGAGGTGGGGGTCTTCTCTCTCTCTTCTAGCCACTTTTGCCCTAGTCGGCCACCAATCGCGATCATCTCCTCCATCACCTTAAGCGGCAAGACCCTCCGCAGGCGGTTGGGCAAGAGAAAGCTAAAGGTGAATGGATCATTTTCTTTTTCTTGTCTCTCCCAAACCACTAGCTCTGCGTGGAATCCAACTGGGATGTCATCAAGGTAAGGTAGGAGGGGTGTGGATGGCTGCACGGCTGGCTTGGCCCTTAACTGCTTCCTGGCTTCTTTGACTAACTTCCCGCGTCTCTCTTTAAGTGCGGCTTGTCTCTCCCCAGATGGGTCCTCCTGTTGTTGCTCTTGAGACTGCGGCAAGGGGGGTTGTGGGATCACATCCTCTCTGAATCTGCCCATGTTGAAGTTGAGTTCTAGATCCTGCCCCTGCCGTTCTCCTTGTTGTGCTCCCTCTTCAAATCCTATGGCATCTACTTCCTGGGGGGTTAGGCTAGCCAGCAGCAATAGGTATTTCCTTTGCTCTTCCAAGCTCAGAGTAACCTCTACAGGTTGGGGTGGCATTTGCAGTCCTACATGCAGGGCTCTGCGTGCAATGTTAAGCTTCTTTTGTGCCACCTCCAACAATTCTCCCTCCTCTGGGTGGGTGGTATCCATGATTGTGTTAAGGAAGGCCTTTTGTTGGGCACTGAAGGCCACCTAGGCGGCTTCTGCCTTGTTTTTTGCGATGATCTTCTCTTTTTTCACCAGAGCAAGGCGCCGTGCTAGTGTCTTCAGCCTTCTTTCATTCTGCGTGGCCCACTCCTCTGCTCTCTTGTTCATCTCTTCTAGGCTCTCTCCTTGCCTTAGAACCACGGTCGCGAGCCTTTGTTCTTGGTCTTCCCGTTCTCTAACCAATTTCTCCTGTACTTCTTTTTTGGAGTTCAGCTGATCGGTCAGGGACTCGATCTCGTTCTGCTGCTGCTATGATGTTCTATTTTCTTTCCTCGTCCCTGGCATTGAGCTTAGCCCCCATAAGCACTTCGACTTTGGCAATTTTTGCAATGAGCTTCTCATATTGCATGATCAAGAGCTTGTGTTCTCTCTGCATTTTCACAAGTTCCTGTGTTTCATTGTCTATTAGCTGCCTCCAGTGCTCTTCCCTATCGTCCTTAGCCTTCACTTCTTGCATGAGATCCGAGATCTCCCTTTGCTGCATGGCTATCATTCTAGTTTTAGCGAGTTGGAAGGCAGCTACTGACTCCTTTTCAGCTGCCAACTCAACCATAGCTATCTTTCGTTCCTCCTTAGCTTTCTCCAATTGGGAGAGTAGCTCGGCAACGTACTTGTCGTAGTTAGCTTATGGTGTCATCGTTGTGTGGATTGGTGACGTCGAGGCTTCCACCTTCTCCCGTTTAGGGTCTTGCCTTGATTCTGCATCAGTGGTGGCTGGCCTCTTTTGCCCTGTGGCCGTAGTTATGGTGCTTTGTCCCTAGCCCATTTCTTTGTTGATGAAGAATTGCATCCATGCCATGAAATTTGAAACATCGGCACTGGTTAGGATGTTGGGGATGATGGTGGTTGGTTCAGTGGGAGGCACCATGAGGGCAGGAATAGGGGCTTTGCCCTTGCCCTCAATGACAGCGGGCAGCACGATTTCCGGCGCTTGTGTGCTAGAACCAGGCCCTTCTTCTCTTTGCGGGCTCAGATTCGCCAATTCATCTGCCCTGCTTTGTTGTTCCATAGACCGGTGTGTAGCCTCAACCAAGTCTTCTTCCTCCTTTCTTCTTAGTTCCTTGTCTTCCTCCGCAGCTTTTCTTTGCCTTTCTGCTTCTGTTTTTCGGCATTCTTCCTCCTTTTTGTCTTTTTCTTCCTTTTCCTTGTTCTTTCTCTCCTCGGCCTCCTATTTTGATGCCTTCTTTGCCTTCTGTTATTCCTCATTTTCCTTTTCTTCTTCATGTTTCTTCTTCTTCTCCCTCTCCATGGCCTCCTTAAGGGTTTCTTTTTTGGCCCTTTCCAAGTCCTCTTTCTCCTTCTTGCGGCCTTTGTCATCCTTTTTCTTCCTTTGGGATGTTTTCTTCTTGGGTTTCTTGGTCCTCTTCTTGCTTTTCTGTTCTTCCCCTTCTTCCTCGGTCTCGGTTCTGTCGGTGGACCCTTCTTTGTCCTGGTGAGGGGGCAACCTATCCGGCGTTTCTCATTCTCCTTCTTCTGCATTCTGTGTCTCATTTACTGCCTCCTAGATGAGTGCAGTCAAAATGCTTCTGTAGCCGATAAATGAGGACGAGGCCTTCTTGCTTTCTGTGGCCTTGGAAGCTGGAGACCTTCCACTTGCTGGCGTACTTCCCAAAGCCAGTGCTTTAGCCGCTTGGTCAATGGTTTTGCGCACATAGCCGTTCCAATCGACTTCATGTAGGGTATGAGCCGCCACATTCTCCAGTACCGGCACACTGATTCATTGCATCAATGCATTGTAGTGCTGACTGGAAAAGGGCGCGTGTACCAGTTTTGCCTACAATCTGGTTTCTGCATCAGGGATATCTTGAATGTTGATGCTATCGTTTGTCAGCACGTCGTCCTTTCTCATCCCCAGCATGGCGTACACATCTCTCTTTTGCTTCTTTTCTATTTTTGATTCTAGTCCAGTGCCTTTTCCACCAAGGCAGGGGTTAAGCGAACCAACACTTGCTTGGCATTTTGTCCCCTTCCTATTGTGACGGTGTTGCATTTGTCGGGGTCGTAAGACCTGAGAAATTTTGCGCACCTTGTGTGGTCGGGTTCTTGTGCAAATCTTTCCAGGTACTTAGTGAAGTTGCAGTTTTCAATGACTCTCATGGCCACCTCTTCCTTGGCCACCAATCCTTCTATGTTGTGAATAGTTCGGAATTTTAGTTGGTTGTAGGCGTGGCTCTCCAGGGTGATGATGTACTGTGCTCTCTCCTCTTCCGTGAATGGAAGCTGGTGGGCACGGTCTTGTTGTGACATTTTTCGTTCCTATCATAAACCGTAATTTTCATTAGTGCTTTCCACATAGTAATCTGCTGATGTTGAAAAAGAAAAACTCTATGCTTTTTGAATGAATTCATTAAGAACCAATGTAGATTCTCCTTTTCAGACTTTGACTTTTTGCCCTTTACTTCAAAGTTTCCATGCCCTTTTTCCTACCCCATCCGTTTTTCATAATATATGTTTATGTGTTTCACTAATTTTGATTTGATTGGCCTGATTTGATTCACCTTACCCCTTCCCCTTCCAGCTTGAGAAGAATCCTTTCTAGGATTTAAGGTCAGAAGGGCAAGGGCGTTCGGCATGGTGGTGTAGGAGTTACTTGTGAAGGAGCCAATCATAGAACTGGGGGTTGTATTCTAAGTGAGCTTCGCAGTCTAGATCAGAGGGTCGAATCCCCACTTGAGTAATGTATGTGAGAATATTTGTTAGGAAGTCACCAGAGTTGACACAGCTAGCAATGTGTAACTCTTCCTCAGTCAACAAGCGGTCTAGGTAGGGGTGTCCTTTCATGTGTTCTTCCATGGGTCGGCCCCGAAGGGTGGTTAACACTCTATACGAGGTTGGTGCGACATATGTGGGGCCGTATTCCGTTGTTTTGATAGCGCGGCGCTGCTCAGCGTTGGTCATTATGCGGCACCCTTCAACTTCCCATTGCAGCCTAAGAGTGTACCAATGCCTCAAGAACGGGGAGTCAGTATCAGCAAGCTTTGATAACGTTGTGATTTCTTGATTAGTGATAGCAAAAGCGGTTCGCTGATCGTATGACGTGATGAGGCGCTGTTTGATGGCTTGCTCCTTGGAGATCTCGCTGTTGAGCAATTCAGCAGCGAAGTGAAAAGCTTTTGCGAATGCGAATTCAAAGGTCTCCCAGGAGCATGGCATCGTTTTAACTTCAGTTGCAAAGGGTTTCTCCAATAGTCCTAAGTCCAAGCAGTTGTAGCTTAGTGCTAGCGACATGAAGGTGGTGTCTAGTCGTTTAATGCATTCCACCACGTCATTCTCGGTGTCCTCAGTGAGGTCGGCGGCCAGCGCTAAAAAGGATTTGTGTACAAGGCATAAGGCCAATGGGTGGTCGAGGTTTACTAGAACTAGAGCCTGTGACAACAACGAAGGGTTGCGGTTGGGAGTGTTCTTGAGTCTGCGGTTAGGCTGCTTGGATTATGGGTGGATTAGGAGCAGCCACGATGGACGGACTGTTGCATTCAGATTGGATTTGGGGAGTTGGATTGACTTGGTCGGGTGATGACTCTTGTGACAGAGTCTATTGTTTGGGCCGATAGGCTTGTGTGGCTCCCTTGGGTTTAGGCGTGGATGAGTTGGATGGCTGTGGTTTTAGAGAGCACTGCGGCTTATGGTCTGGAGGGTTTATGGGACTTGGGTTGATCAAGCTTGAGGGCGGCGTATGAGTAGTGCCTTTGGCCTTGTAGGCCTTAGGGATCCACAGCCAGGTGTTGCCCACGTAGTAGCCTTGCGCATGCAAGAGGGCTTTAGGGGCCCATCTTTGCTTGATCATGTGGCACTTTCTTTGACTGCGTCTTGGCCTCCTAGGTTTAGAGCTTTTGGTTTTATGACGATAGAAGCATCGACTCCTAGGCGGCGGTTGCGGCTGCTTAGGCTACCATTGATATCTAGGCTGTTGGGCCTTAGGTTTTACTATTGTGGGCTGTGATTCATGAAATCTGGGAGGTGGCGGCTGCGCACTACCCCCTCCTTGGACTTGGTTACGGATATTTCTACCGGTGGCATTGCGAACAGTGATGAGGTCACATAGCCCTTGCTGAAAGCTGTGACAATGCGAACGTTGCCTATTCCGAGGTGGATGCGCTGCGACTCATAATCAACATTGCAGTGAGTCTGCTTTTTGAAAGTTTGCCCCACTAGTAGCGACTCCATGCCTACGTTTTTAGCATTTGGCAACACGTAAAAAATCATTGGGACAGTCTCAGACTCGATAGAAACTGTGGCTCTGCACTTGCCGAGAAGTGTATAGGAATGGGCCCCATATGGGCTTAATTTCGCATTAGTGGATTGAAGTGGTGGTCTGCCAAGTTGAGTCCAATGATCGTGAGTTAAGACATTGAAGTCTGCTCCCTTCTCGATCAAAGCGTTGAAAGCGCATGTTTGTTTTGCAGTGACCGTGATATGGAGGTATGCGGACTCTACGGCTTCCTCATCCTCATCATCAATCTTAGTGATTGTGGCCACTCGTATCTTGACAGTCGGTTCTAACATCGGGGGACTTGTGCAAAGGATGGGTGGGAGGGTACTACTTCTTGACACGACTGCCATTGAAGAAGCCTATGCCCTCACTGTCTAAGGTCTCGAGCTCGACATTGCCTGTGCGGCTGATCGCACGAACTTTGAAAGGTCCAAGACCTCTAAATTTCATTTTCTGCTTATGCCCCTTAACTGAGTAGAGGAGCACTAAGTCGCCTTGTTCAAAGTCGCGCTGCTTGACATGCTTGTCAAACCAACTCTTGCGTCGGGCCTTCTCACATATAAGCACATGGGTGGCTAGAAGGCGAGTCTCTGAGAGGCGTTCGATTTCGACCAAGGCGTTGCGTCTATGCCTCCTTCCCTTCCCATCATTCTTGAAGTGCTATTCTCAGGCTAGGAACAAAGAATTCTAATGGTAGAACTGCTTCAATTCCATAGGTCAGCCTGAAGGGGGTTTGACCGATAACCATTTTATAAGCTGTGCGGTAAGCCCACAAAGCTGCCATCAGCTTGTTCCAGTCGCTCGCTGGTGAGGCTGAGATCATCTTGGTCAAGACATTGACAAGAATCTTATTCGTGGATTCTACCTGATCGTTTTCCTGACGGTAGTATGGCTAGGATTTGCGATGGATGATGAGAAAGGTGGACATGAGATGCCCTATCACTTCGTTGATGAAGTGCGTGCCTTGGTCACTGACTAGTTCGATGGGGCAGTCGAATCGCGAGATCACTTGCTCCCATAAGAACTTGGCACTCATCCTGGCGTCGTTTTTTTGTGTCGCTCTTGCCTCTGCCCATTTCGTGAGGTAGTCCGTGTCACAATGATGTACTTGGCCTGTGAATATTGTGCTGCAGGACTGATGGGTCCTATGAAGTCAATTCCCCTTTTTTCAAAGGGTTATCATGCAATAACTAGGATTAATTCCATTTGATCCTTGCGAATCGAAACCTTCATCAGTTGGCACTCATCACAGTGCTTGACAAATCCTACTGCGTTGCGGAAAAGCGTGGGCCACCACAGTTGAGACTGCAGCACCTTTTGTGTTGTCGTATCTCCGCTAAAGTACCCTCCAGCAATGCAGTTGTGTGCCTCTGAGAGTACATCATGCATCACATATTCGCATACGCATCTGCGCAGCAATCCGTCTTTCCCCAGCCTATAGAGTTGGCCTACGATCAGCTGATAGGGCTGGATCTTAAGGATTAATCGCCTAAGTTGGGCTTTTCCTATCGGTCGATCAGGCAGTCCGTGTTCAAGCACTTGGACTATGTCATCCACCCAATATAGCATTACATCAGCCTTGAATAAATCTCTCTCACTGGACAGGTTAAATAGATGGGCGTCGAGTAATTCGTCAACAATGCCTTGTCCAACAGCTTCTCCCGTGGGAATGCGTGACATATGGTCAGCCATGTAGTGCTGCTTTCCTTTTCGTACAACCACGGAGAAGTCGAATTCCAAGAGCAGAAGGAGCCACCGAGCTACGTGTCATGTAGCGCAAGGTTTGTTTACTAGATAGAGCAGGGCTTGATGGTCCACAAAAAAGGTAAAAGGTGTAGCCAATAGATAGTGCCGAAATTTCTTCATAGCCAACACCATGGCTAATCCTTCTCTTTTTGTCATTGAGTAGTCCATTTCCGACTCAGTGAGTTTTCTACTAGCAAAGCTCACTGGATAGTCTAAGTTGTGTTCGCTAGGTTGGCACAACACTCCCCCCACGGCAAACTTAGAAGCATCGATATGCACGTGGAAAGTAATGGTTCAATCTGGGGCTCGTAGAATTGGTACTATGGTTAGAGCTTTTTTCAACTCTTCATATGCTTGTTGTGATGCCAGGAGGCATATGTCGCGGTGGATTCTGTGCCATGGTGGATTCCGTGAGGTTTTACGGTGGATTCTGTAAACTTTGTTGACTGGGGCTCATATACAAAGTGGATTCTTTGTGCGAGAAGTTGATGGGGACACCTATCCTTTTCGGGCGTTTCATTAATTTAGTGTGTACATGGGTGATTCCATAGCGGGTGATTCCGCAAAATACATATTAAATTAATAAATGTTTATGAGTTTAGAGTGCGCACTCGTGATAAATTAAGGTTAGGATTGATTTCTAACCAGTTGATTTATTTATGTAGCTGAAGACTGCTAGGTATTCACTTTTGTCGGTTTAATTGTATTATTTTACTAACGATTGGGAATGCTTCAGTTGATGTGTAGAGATAGCAGCAGTGGCGGAGGAAAGCATTGGAGGATAGCGTGTATTCGAGTTATCACTTATATTTTGATGGGCGCATACCTTAGGCATGATGCCTATATTTTGTCACGCCTATTTATTAAGGCGTTGGATATTTATTTATTATTTTGTATACGCATGGGCGCACGATTATGATATTTGTATTTGGACATTGTATTCGATATGCCTGACTGTTTGGGCGCGCGTCCATTAGCTTTATTTCTATTTTGTGCTAAAGCAAACTCAAAAGCCAAAAGCGTGCTATTTTGTAATTTGGGCTATTATTTGAGCTTGAAGATGATTGATACATAAAATACATGCTTTGTGGAGCGCTCACACAAGGCATGGGGGGAGATTGTACCCAATTGGTCTCTTCTTCATGTTGTGCATGCTTTCTACCTTGAGTTTTGTGCAAAAATTAGAGTTCTTTTGTTCTTGGGGACCTTTCGGCATTCACTACGTGAGCATACAGCATCCGATCTGTGCACCAGTGGTATTAGAGCGAAGCTGAGATCAAGAGCTTCCAATCGCTACCCATCTTGCACGAAGGCGGAGCTCCTGGAACGATCGAGCTCTACAGTCAGTCTCATCGCGAACGGTCGATACGGGTGGATTCCTCGCGGTCAAGAACCGCTGTTTACAGCCTCTGATCGCAAAGGACTGGCTTGAGGAGGTGGAGGACCACTCCTACATCTCTCTCTCCAAGTCGCTTTGAACAGAGAATACAATAATCTCCATATCTTCCAAAAAGCTTTAAAGATTAAATTTAAAAGTTAGAAAGCTTAGTGTTAAGCTTTAAGAAGCTTTTTAAAAAAATCGTCAACAAGCGGCATCAGGAGAGGATCACCGTGATTTTCGCGGTAGTAAAACGCCCCCCCCCCCTAAAATTCGACGTGGTGCAGATTAAGCTTCAAGCTTAATCCCATAAGTCATAAGTCATACAAAACTTCAAAGTTCATCAAGTACAATAAGTTCTATTACTCTGCAAGTCATGAAGGTCTAACAAGTTCCCAAAAGTCAGAACTGACTTGTGCCAAAAACTCCCATAAGGACTGTTCCTGCGCAGAAGCATTGAATTGCAAAGTTGTTCCCTGGAAGACTCCGTTCGCATACACAGACTTGCTGAACCAGTTTCAGCACACGCAAAAGGTCATACACAGATTTTACGAAGATTTCAAATATCGCAACCGCAAAAGTTGAAGACCGTGAAAGGCAAACAAAAATCTATAAGCCTTGTACACCTGACTTTGAGCTATGCTCATCCTGCTAATTGGATTTTGAGAGGGTGAGGTTTTTTTGAATTTTTACAGGATGACGGAACAAAATATGGATGATTTAATGGCTGAAGGCGATCTTCCTGAACCTACCATGGAACAAAAATTGGATCTAATTATGATGCAGTTGGACGAAGAACAAAGAGCCCGGCAAGCCTTGCAAGTTCAATTGGCCAATTTACAAAGATCGACTACCGATAAAGATGGACCACAACCCGAAGATCTTATCTGATGAATCATTGATGCGACTCTCGAAGCTCAATCCATCCGCAAAGAAACAAAGATAAGTAAAAGAAATTTCAAATTTCGTACTTTCAATGGCACTCAAGATGGAAAGACTGTTCTTGCATTCATCAGTCAGTTTGATGATTACTTTCATGAAGAGACATACGCTAAAACAGATAAAATCAAGTGTGTCACTAATCATTTAGTGGATAGAGCATCTCTTTGGTGGACCGTGGTTTGTAAAAGCATAGATTGTCCCACTACCTGGGAGAGTTTCAAGAAGAAGTTTATGCAGAATTTCCTTCCTCCACAATTCCATGAAAAAGCCATAAAGCAATGGGACCTTCTTTAGCAAAGAGATCGTGAGCCTATTTCCCAGTACACCGAACGCTTTTGGAATGCATTACTCCAACTACGCATGCTTGAAGACGTACCTGAAGTGACTCACAAGCGCAAGTATATGTCTGGATTACTTGGGCATTACTACGCTGAAGTTAATATGTTCAAGCTTGCAACTCTTGAAGATGCAATTTCTTTAGCTCATGACACTGAAGACAAGATTCGAGGAAGAGACAAGCGTCCACAACAATTTCAAGCAAATGGTAACTATGGTTCTAAGCAATTCAATTCAAATTTTAGAAGATTCAATCAAAGTCGATTTCCTTCATCATCTTTCCGTAAGTCTTGGACAAAACCACCTGCTTTTCCATCAAATACCAATCAAAACCCTAAGCCATCCTCACAGCCAAATCCTAATATTCCTAGACTTCCTGCCATTGCAAACAATGTATATAAAGCCAAACCTATAGTGTGTTACAAATGCCATCAACCTGGACCTTTGAAGAACATGAGGAAATGCCTGACTTTACGGAAGATGAGGATGGCGTTACTACTCCTTCGGATACTTTACCAGGTATGCCAACTCCACATTCTTTGTTGACAATGAAATGTTTAGTGTATAGAAAAGAAAAGATTATTTTGCATGATGATGGTAGTACCCATGATTTTATTTATGCAAAGTTAGTGAAAGAATTGAAATTACAAACTGTTCCTATGCATTATCGCATTAAAGCAGCATTTTTAGGCACAAGGTATAATGGAACACAAGAGCTGCATGATTTAGAAATTCAAATTGGTGAATATACTAAAAGAAGGAATTTTCTAGTTGTACCATTACAGTCCAATGATATTATCCTAGGTATGCCTTGGCGTCATCAGCATAATCCTGACATAGATTATTCCACGCATTCAGTTAAAATTCATTTTCAAGGATAACACATTACATTGTATGGTATGCACGCATCCAATAATTTTCCACTGCTTACTCATACTCAAGCTAAACGTGCATTACGCAAAAGTAATAAATCTTATCTAATTTGGGTGAATGAACTTCAAGCTAAAGAAAAACATATGCACCCTAGGCATAAAGACTTTCTTGCACAATTTAAAGATTGTTTTGCTGAAGATTTACCACTTGGACTACCTCCTTCATGTCCTGAAGACCACAAAATAGATTTAATTCCAGGTACGCAACCACCTTGTAAAGCACCATATAGGCATAACCAGATAGAGCAGAAAGAAATTCAAAATCATGTTGAGGAATTATTAAACAGAGGATTAATTAGACCTAGTAGTTCTCCATTTGGTGCACCTGTTTTGTTGGTAAAGAAGAAGAATACTACTTATCGTATGTGCATTGATTATCGTGCCCTAAATAAGATTACTGTAAAGAATAGATATCCAATTCCTAGGGTAGATGATCTTATGGATAAACTACAAGGTTCTGCTATATTTAGTAAAATAGATCTTAAATCTGGTTATCATCAGGTGAGATTAGATAAATTTGATATATTTAAAACTGCATTTAGAACACAATTTGGTCATTATGAATTTTTAGTGATGCCTTTTGGATTGACTAACGCACCTGCTACATTTAGTAGAATAATGAATCGCATATTTTTGAAATATCAGTATTGTGTTATAGTATTCTTTGATGATATCTTGGTATTTAGTAAAAATGAGAAAGAACATTATGAACATCTGTCTTTGGTTTTCAAGTTGTTAAAAGATAATGAGTTGTATGCTAATCCGGAAAAGAGTGAGTTCTTTCAAACAGAAATTGAATATCTAGGTCATATTGTGTCCTCAAAAGGTATTAAGGTTGACCCTAAGAAGATAGAAGCAATATTAAACTAGCCTATACCCAAAAATGTGCATGAGTTACGTTCTTTTCTAGGTCTTGCTAGTTTTTACAGGAAGTTTGTGCGAAATTTTTCATTACTTGCTTTGCCTTTGACTAAACTTTTAAAGAAAGGTATTGTTTATCATTGGTCTGATAATCAACAGAAATCTTTTGATTTATTGAAACATGCATTAACCCATGATCCTATATTACAACTACCTGATTTTAATAGACCATTATTTTTAGTAGTTACTGATGCTAGCGGATCTGGAATAGGATCCGTACTTATGTAAGATAATCATCCCATAGCCTATTCTAGCTGTAAACTGAAACCATCCGAACTTAAATATTCCACATATGATAAATAATTGTTAGCTGTGGTACAAGCTTTAAGACAATGGAAACATTATTTAATGGGTTCTGAGTTTATGATTAAGACTGACCAATAAAGTATTAGACATCTACTTAGTCAACCCCAAATATCTTACCGACATATCAAATGGGCAGCTTTTATTTAGAGTTTTCATCCCCTTATTCAATATCAACCAGGTAAAGAAAATGTAGTGGCCGATGCATTAAGTAGAAGACCCACCATTCATAATATCTCTGTTATATCATTTGATTCTCTAACCCCTATGAAATATACTTATCATCAGGACATTACTTTTCATGTTGATTGGAATAAATTAGTTGGAAATAACTGGATTCCTATTGATTCACTGTCTTATAATGATGGATTCATGTTTTATGAAAAGAGATTATGTGTTAGAGTTCCATTTAGATCCTTTGTTTTGAATGAGATTCATTGTCCTCCATATCAAGGTCATAGAGGTATCATATCTACTTTACGTACATTGACTGAAGATTTTTATTGGCCACATATGGACACTGATGTATCTAACTTTGTTTTTGAATGTTTGATTTGTCAAAGAGTTAAGAGACATCATGGTAAACAGTATGGTTTACGTATGCCTTTATCTATTCCATCAAGACCATGGGAATAAATTTCTATGGACTTTATTATTGGTTTACCTAATACTAAAGCTAACTATGATATGATTTGGACTATTGTAGACATGTTTAGTAAACAAGCATATTTCATTCCATGTAAGAAAACTTTAACAGCATCTCAGGAAGCACAATTATTTTTGAAAACTGTTTTCACTAATCATGGATTACCAAAAGTTATTATTTCTAACCGTGATTCTAGATTTTGTAATAACTTTTGGATTACTTTGTTTGCTAACCTAGGAAGAAAGATTGATTTCTCATCTGCATTTCATCCAAAAACTAATGGACAAACAGAAGCCACTAACAGTACTATTTTAGATCTTTTACGTGCTTACACTCTTTCTAAACCACAGACATGGGACACACATTTGCATTTACTGCAGTTTGCATATAACAATACACCACACACAGCTACAAAGAAAGCACCGTTTGAAGTGATTTATGGTTATAGATTGTCTACACCTATTGCATCTTTATCAAATAGAATTCAGAGTGCTGATGATATTGCTAACATGCATGCTACTATTTTTTATGAGATTAAAGACATGATTGCCAAATTCTAGCAATCATATACAAAACAAGCCAATAAGAAAAGACAGGCCATGAATTTCAAAGTTGATGACTATGTTTGGTTGAGAATAGAAAAACGTAGATTACAAAGTGTAGATAAACACCCAGTTGTGAAATTAGCACCTAGATTCTATGGACCATTTAAGATCATTCACAAAATCAATGACAATGCATTCAAGTTAGAACTACCACCTCACTGAAAAATTCACAACACCTTTCACATTAGTTTATTACGACCCTTTAGAGGCCAATTACCTGTACACCCTGCTTATGAAAGCCCACCTTTGTTAGATGAAGAGACTGAAATACTTGAACCTGAAGCTATCATAGATATTGACTTTATGACCACTAGAACTGGCCGCAGATATTCTAGATACTTGGTCAAGTTTAAAAACCATCCTGTTGAAGAGGCCCAATGGATGCACGCTAGAGACTTAAATGCTTTCCCCACTCTGTTAGCTCCACATTGAGCTAATAGCAATTGAGGACAATTGCTATCCCACCCCGGGGGTATGATGCTAGGAGGCATATTTCACGGTGGATTCCGTGCCACGGTGGATTCCGTGCCACGGTGGATTCCGTGAGGTTTTACGATGGATTCTGTAAAATTTGTTGACCGGGGCTCATACACAAAGTGGATTCTTTGTGCGAGAAGTTGATGGGGATGCCTATCCTTTTCGGGCGTTTCATTAATTTAGTGTGTACATGGGTGATTCCATAGCGGGTGATTCCGCAAAATACATATTAAATTAATAAAGGTTGATGAGTTTAGAGTGCGCACTCGTGATAAATTAAGGTTAGGATTGATTTCTAACCAGTTGATTTATTTATGTAGCTGAAGACTGCTAGGTATTCACTTTTGTCGGTTTAATTGTATTATTTTACTAACGATTGTGAATGCTTCAGTTGATGTGTAGAGATAGCAGCAGTGTGGTGGAGGAAAGCATTGGAGGATAGCGTGTATTCGAGTTATCTGTGGAGGAAATTTTTCATCGATCCATTTTAACTACTCAATTACATTTACTCGTACATTTGATTGATGAGATCGCACTTTGTGGGGCAGTTCATATAAGATGGATGTTTTTTCTTGAGCGCTTCATGAAAACCTTGAAAGATTTTGTGAGACAAAAAGCACGGCCTGAGGGAAGCATGGCTGAGGGTTGGTTAGTGCAATCATCCCTTCTTTATATCTCTGAATATCTTGCTGAAGTGGATCCCTCTCAACCACGACTATGGAAAGATGATGAAGACTTGACACTATAAGATATAGACCTTATACCGATGTTTAAAGCGACGAAAATACAAACAATAAAATTTACCCCCGTCGTCGCAAAAAGCGTCGTTATTGATGACGCCATAGACACGTCGCTATTGGCGTCGCTATATGTGTCGCTAATAGAGACGCCAATAGCGACGCAACCAGTAAATTTGCGACTTGCATAGCGACGGCAATAGCGACGCGAGCTGTAAATTTGCGACGCGAATAGCGACGGTAACAGGGATTAAAAATTTTTTGTGGTAGGCCAACAAGCTGCCCTGCCACATATAGCACTCTGTGCTGTATGAGAGCCATACAAAATAGTTTCTGCACTACTGTATACAAAGCGCTTGCAAACAAAAAGAATGTATATTGAAATCATAAAACTGATACATGAAATAAATACATGATCGCATAAAAAGCGATTGGTACAATCATGACAGGATATCACTAATACATAGAAAATGTCTACATAGATCAGGCGACTAAAAAATAAAGGTGTGTGAGCTCCAAGGATCCAAGGGCGAGCTACAAATCCTCGTCCCCCGAAAGCTCGTTCCACCACAAAGGAGCATCGAACGGATTCTGCAGAAAAAGAAACAACACATCAATCCACCATACAATAATGCATTCAAATATCTCATGGTAACTGCGGACAAGAAAGATGAGTGACTTACAGGGCCGCCGCGTTTATACAATCGGTCGATCAATACATTGAGATCGTGCCTCTCTGCATATCGAGTCTCAAGGCCTTGCGGATCGCGATTTGTAATGGAGTGCTGCAAAGAAAACAAAATGCTAACTGTTAGAAACATGATTGTCAGTACAAAGAATATTTCAAAAAAACAAATAAGAAAAACAAAAGAGAAACTTACAAAGTCCTACAAATATGTCCTGTGGCTGCCACTCCCAAGATGATGAACCACTCCGGCCTCGAGTTGTGCCCTCGCCGCCTCGCACTGCTGACTCCAACATCCTGGAGAATCTGTAGCCTCCTCCCTCAGTCGGCGCCAGTCGTCTACATCTAACCACTCGGGCTTTGCAGCCCCACTCTTGATTGCTTTGCGTGCGTCGGATCGTCTATGTGACATGTATGCACGCCGAGATATCTATAACCCTAGGAGTTTTCCTACGATGGGTCCTCTCCCATCCCATCTCCTTCCACGCTCCTGGGCATATCCAGGAGACCCCTCTACATCCGGTGTACCGACGGGGGTAACCTCTCTCAGAGTGGCACCCAAAGGGATGGCACCTGTTGACGGCTGTGCAAAAGCCGGAGTAACTAGAGTAGACGTCCCCATAGGTGTGATAAATCTTGGAGGTGATGCAGCTCCAACGGAACGACGAGACGAAGACACCACATCCGTGTCTCCACAACAGCATCCCCCTGATCCCATACAGTCCCTCCCTCTGGCCCAAGTCGTGAGCGTCGAGAATGTCTACTCGAAGCTGAAGCATCCGATCGTGCTGAAGCAGATCTAGCAGAGCGCCCTGACGAAGAACGAGACAACTCCTGGTCTACCATCTCTCTGAATCTCACGAACTGGTCTGGAGACATGCGTGCGAAGATGTCTTGCAACTCCTCATCGCTCATCCCTCGACTCATCCTGAAAATGTCACCTGCACAGATAAAAAATGGTGTTAGAATAATCAATTTAAATTATACAAAGCATAGTAATATAAATCATTTTTAAAAAATCCCTCTTAAAATGCATATCTTATGTACCTTTATAAGAGATCTAAATAACGAATTGAGTAAGTGGATGCTCCAAGTATGAAGTATCCTATGGTCCCATGTTAATCTCCTGACACAACTCCGCATACACTGGAAGGTCGATAGACATGTCACCACAAAAGAATGAGTCCGCCTCATTCTCAAAAAATTCTTGGACTCCTGTATTTCCATCATTGTTAGCCGATGCGGACTCCAAGCTTTCGACGGCCTCCACCCCTTCTAATATCGACCCCTCTATTTGCATATTATCTTCATCTATGCTCGAAACATCGCTTTGATCATATACTCTCGCACTTCGGGGAGTTGAAGGTATAAAATACCACCATCGAGGTTGTCGGGGGTTTGGATAGAAGATTACATGTTCACAAACACGTACAAAGTGAGTTTAAACCATTGTGACATAAACCACGTCGTATTACAATTAGCAAGTAAATGACTCCATGTACCTGTTCACAATGGGCCGGTAACACAAAGGTGTCACGCAAATCCGTCCATTTTTTTTCGGAATC
Source organism: Lygodium microphyllum (assembly GCF_053477565.2). Lineage (NCBI taxonomy): Eukaryota > Viridiplantae > Streptophyta > Polypodiopsida > Schizaeales > Lygodiaceae > Lygodium > Lygodium microphyllum. The sequence goes on from NC_141142.1 coordinate 103,069,721, forward strand.
TATTTCGAGAAATCCAGATGGACCTCGTCATACTGTTGCTCCAGCTCCTCCAGGTACCACTTTGAACCACTGCACATCGAATAGTATCATGGAGAAGCTACGGTAATCCACCGTAATAATACTTTGCAAGTTCCCAAAATACTCCATCTCATCCACAACCGTGTTCAGATCCGTTGCTCGTCGTTGGCTCTCTTGCTCGAACCTTGCCATGACACCACAGTCCATTGTGGAGCGCATTTTGTCAATACGCTCCACGCGAAAATGCCATCCGCGCGACTACGCTGCACTATATGTTTTGTACTGTACATTGAAACACTCAAATTAGATGTCGCATATAAAATTTAGATACGACAGATTTTAAACCCCTCATCACCTTTGAACTACATCCCCTCGAGAATTCCCACTCCTCCATTGAGACCTCTATCCCTTCGCTAGATGCTGTGGTCAAGGCTCCATGCAACCATCGTGTTAACATAAACCGCAGCATCTCCTCCATGCCTTCAGGATATCGAATCGGTCGATGATGCGTACTACGTCAGAATTCAGCTCGCGCTTCCTCTCGATCTTGCCTTGCAATCTGGTACTTGGCGAGCCACATCTCCATGGAGGCATGGTGCAACATACAAAAGTGATTTACCTTCTCTTCCATTGAGGCATCCATTCTTTTTTCTACCCCATTTCCAACCACCACATCTCCAGTCAGTCTATCATCGTCCTTCAATGTCCATAGCATTTCATTGTCTGGTTCCACCGTTGGTAGCCATTGTGAGATATGCACTAACGCCCCTGACACCAACCAGCCTTCGACTATGCTACCTTCTGGCCGAGCTCGTTGTCGCACAAAGCCTTTCAGGGTTTTTATGAAGCGCTCCAGGAAGAACATCCATCACGTATGGACAGGTCCAGCAATCTCCACTTCGTCCACAAGATGCACAAGAAGGTGGACTTGTATCGTGAGCATACTAGTGGGCAGGTATTTCTCAAAGAGACAGACCGTCTTCATTGCTCCCCACCTTGCGGATTCAATAGAGGACATCTTAATCTCTTTCTATGAGATCCATTGCACCAAAGTCGACAACTTGTAAATGGCCCCGCGAATTTCTAGAGTAAGGCATCCTGCGATCGCGATTGGTAGGATAAACTGCCACAAATGAGAAAGCATTATGAATAATGGCCACTTTTCAAATTGCAAAATGCCCACGCTAATTACAATCCATTCGTAGTACAAACTTGACATATCTTATGCCAGTCATGGGATTTTAGCCCTGACAATTGATCATCTTTAGAAAATGCGGACCTGAGAGAACGCATCATACCCGTCGGAGTGCGGATAGACTTGATTACTTGCTTCACAATGCGCTCTTCTTTAGTTGACAAAACCCAAGGAGCGCAAGGAAGCTGCACCTGACCACCATCAGTATTCGACTGCGACCAAAGCGCCTCCATCTTACCTACCTCCTTCAAATCCATTCATGCCCCTATAGCGTCTTTCTTTCCTGTGATGTGGTCCCATAGCAAGCTGCCCACATTCTTGAAAATATGCATGGGATCCAACAAGTGGTTGACCTGTAAGTGGGTTCAATATGGCAACTCGTAGAAAACTGAGAACCATCGCATTCCATTTGGATGTGATTCTGGGTTGACCATTTTCAACTCGTACCAGCTTGCGGCGTTCATACGTATTGGAGGTCATCCAAGGAAACCTTCCCTGAGTTCATTATCCTCCGGCAAGAAAGCGGCATGTCCTTGATATACCATCTTCTTCATGGTTCGTGACCTTCAGGAGTCTAACTATGGCCCACACAATGAACATGCATGATAACCTAAGGTAACCAGACCTGTAAGGCGAGCCACGACCTAGTGAAAACTTGATTGAATGAGATAAAATATAGATATTACTAGCGAGAACGGAGGTCTGCTCACGTGAGCACTCTCCCAATCCTGGAAAGTCATGCATAGTCCACATGAGAATGGCTCGAATGTTGGTTGACCGCCGACCATCGCGCCTGCTCATATCTTGCACAGTGACCCCCTCCTCCCACAAAATCTTAAGCTCATCGACTAATAGACGAAGATACACGTCCGTATTTTTTACTTTGTAGCGGCCTGGGACGAGCAAGCTAAGGATGAGATGTCCTTTCTTTGTAGAAAGCCATGGAGGGATGTTGTAGTTGACAAGGACTATAGGCCACACACTGTAAGAAGTTGAGCGCAGATTGAATGGGTTCACACCATCCATTGCGAGACCGAGCCGAAGATTCCTTGGCTCTCGCACAAAGCTTGGGAAGGTAGAGTCAATGTGGCTCCATGCGCGTGAATCCGCTGATATTCGTTGAACTCCATCCGTAGACCTATTCTGCACATGCCACGTTGTCAAGCTTGCCATGTCGGACGTACGAAACATGTGGTTTATGCGAGGGATGAACGGAAAGTGTTTGAGAACTTTTTGAGGGATGGTTTGCCCTTGCGAGTCCTGTCGATACCTGTGAGCACCACACTTTGGACATGTCTCCATAGTCTCATATTCATCTCGAAACAGTATGCAATCGTTGATACATGCATGGATATTATTGTAGTCCATGCCAAGCTTCCGTAAAACATGTCGTGCATCATCACGAGACTCAGGCATGGTATTTGCAGGTGGTAATATATGATATTTCAATAACCTGAAAAAAATCATAAAACACCTTGAAAAAGCACAAATGTTTTTAATAATAGTGTCAAAAAAAAATTCAATGAAGCCTATGTGCAAGGTACCTGAATAACTCGGTCACACTCGTATCGCTCCACCCGTATTTTGCTTACACACTTAAGAGTGCAAGCAATGTCTTCAACCAAGATACTCGGCACCCATCATATAATGGTATGGATGCTTCCTCTCTAAGCGGATCAAATGTCTCGACATCCATGGGAATCAATGGATCGATCATTGCCTCCATCTCAAGCTCCAAGATTGTAGGTAGGTCTGGAAGGTTGTCTGTCTCCTCTGGCATTGACGGTATAGATTGGCCTTGCGAGTGGTGGATTGGCTCCTGCACTCCATCCATCGCACGCCCACAAACTCTTCTAATTGGCTACAAAGGGTGCACTCCCCCTTGGGACGAGACATCACCCCCCTGGACAGAAAATTTGCCAACAAGACCCATTCTTATTGTGTATGGTTTTCAATTAGCTTGCGAGTACAATGCATGATTAATATTAACTTCAAATTACCATTTGCTGAAAATCCGCAATCGCCTGATCAATGATCTCAAATTGAAACTCGCCAAATCGTCGTACGTGTTCTATAGACAATCGGCGTTTTCGTCTAATTGCCAACTTGCATTGAGAGCAAGGACATGGGACACGCTGATTAAGATACGCCTCGCGATCTTGAACAATAAGACCTTATTCGTTTTCCATCTTATCTACATTACAGCAAACGAGGCTCAAATGGATAGCTTTATGGAGATGTATGTCAAGTTGCAAGTTGACCATAAGCTCTTGCTTGAGAGGTTTTAGCCTTTGCAAGAGCTTGAGAAGAAAATTTTGTAAAACATTGAGCTTGATATTGATGCATCCATGGTGTTGAAATCTAAACTTCAAGATATAAGAAATGCTTCACTGATTAATGTAAAGAATGCATTGTACATAGTAGTTGAGAGATTTATTGATGTTATATCTCAGCCATATACCATGCTCAAGGATTTGTTTGTCCCGATAGATAATTATTCGTTATTGTAAAAAAAAAAACATTGGTTCATAAGGTTCATGAGTCGAAGACTAAATGTTTGGACTTGACTAAAAGATTGGATAATGGCTTAGATGCTAAAAGGAAAAGTGATGAATATGTTACTTCATCATTGCAACAAAAAGATTGGTGACAAGGATGCTATGATTAATGAAGTTCTTCACGAGGTGAATATAGAGTTGAAGGGGATGGAACACGATTCTTCTTTGGGATTTAATGGTGATAAGTCAATTATTGAGGTGTCTTCTTGTACAACCATTATACCTTATATACCTAGCTACGGTCTCTAGGTTATGTATTTTGAGTATCTTAGAGGGGCTCTACTAGGATTACTTATACAACTGCACTAGAGGGCTTTGAGTATAAGTAATCCATTTATGAGTATCATTGAGGATCTCTTAGTCTAATAATAAATCAGTCTCAACAAAAAGCATCTTAAAAATGTGGTTTTTTTGTCCTAGGTCCATGTATTAAAATTAATGTCATCTATGAAATTTATCAACTATAGTAATAAAATTTGTTTCAATCAATTCTACTCATAGTCATAACATTTGAAGAAAATATCCTATGCTCAATTTAAGGGATTCTTCTTCTATAACAATACTTTTGGGTTCATTTTGATGAAGTACCGTAATGACCATTAGCTAGGGTATCATTTTCTTTTAGTCCTTCCGTTGACTAGTTGGCATGATTTCTAATTTGTTATGCCTATAAAGTTAATACAAAAACAATGAATTATGCATATCACAATTAGATCCCCTACTTAGACATTATGAAGGATATGACCAATTTTAAGCCATCTTAAAGAGTCACCAATGTACGTGGCCCATGGCAAAGCACATTGCATACCATTATCGATAAGTCTATTATCGTGCATCTTAAATCTCCTAATTAGACTTTATAAAGTGTATGACTAATTTTTAGCCCTCTTAAGGAGTCGATGTAATGGTACCCATAAAAAAAGCAAAGTGAATACCATTACCATAATCATGGATATGCTATCGTTCCAGTATATGTTATCTTTCTCTTTCTCTCCCTCTCTCTCCCTCTCCCTCTCTTTCTCTCGCATTTCCTCTCCCTCTCACAATATATCTTAACACTCTCCAAAAGAAAGAGGGAGAGGGAGAGAGAGAATGCACTCTCCCTCCCTCTCCCTCTCCCTCTCTTTCTCTTTCTCTCCCCCTCTCATTTCCTCCCCCTCCCTCTCCCTCTCCCTCTCTTTCTCTCTCATTTCCTCTCCTAAACAAGCAAAAAAGAAAGTGATTTAAACCTTTAACAAGCAAAAGGGAGAGGGAGAGAGAGAATGCACTCTCCCTCCCTCTCCCTCTCTCATTTCCTCCCCCTCCATCTCCCTCTCCCTCTCTTTCTCTTTCTCTCTCTCTCTCTCCCTCTCCCTCTCTTTCTCTCTTTCTCTCTTATTTCCTCTCCTAAACAAGCAAAAAAGAAAGTGATTTAAACATTAAACAAGCAAAAGGGAGAGGGAGAGAGAGAATGCACTCTCCCTCCCTCTCCCTCTCTTTCTCTTTCTCTCCCTCTCTCATTTCCTCCCTCTCCCTCTCCCTCTCCCTCTCTTTCTCTTTCTCTTTCTCTCCCTCTCCCTCTCTTTCTCTCTTTCTCTCTCATTTCCTCTCCTAAACAAGCAAAAAAGAAAGTGATTTAAACCTTAAACAAGCAAAAGGGAGAGGGAGAGAGAGAATGCACTCTCCCTCCCTCTCCCTCTCCCTCTCTTTCTCTTTCTCTTTCTCTTCCTCTCTCTCCCTCTCCCTCTCTTTCTCTCACATTTCCTCTCCTAAACAAGCAAAAGAGAAAGTGATTTAAACCTTAAACAAGCAAAAGAAAGAGAGAGGGAGACTCATCGATGAGATATGGTGAGTGTGGGGCGGCTCCTCTTTGCGATGAAGGCTCCTCCTCTCCTTCGCGAACAACGACGGCGGCGGTGGCAAGTCTTCTTCCTCTCCTTCTCTCACGATGGTCGCTCTCTCCCTCGCTCTCGCTCTCAAAACACAAAACATGAAAACGCGAAATAAAGCCGCACTCAGTCTCGGCCCGCTTTTTTCCCTGTGGAGCGTCGCTATTTGCATCGCTATTTGCGTTGCAAAAAGCGACGCAAATAGCGTCGCCGCTACCCGCCGTCACTAATCACCATCTCTACCAACTCAAATCCTTGTAGTGTGAGGATGACCTCTATAGTACCTCAAGGAAAAGGAATGAGTAAGGTGCTAACAAAAGAAGAACTTCGTAAGTTAAATAGTTTTTGTGTGCTCAATAGTGATATACTGAGCTTATGGATGACACTATATAATGAAGCAAGGGCAAGAAGAAAAAGCGAAAGACAAGAATTTTGCACTAGATATGGACGTAATGTCTCATTTTCAGATCATCCAAATGCGCTCCCACGTCATATTGATATAGATTGGTTACATGAGGAAATTGAGAGAATGGAAAAAGAGGAGGAAATTAATATATCTCAAGAAGAGTGGGAATACGCACGAGGTTGCTTATCAAAGGTGAGACATACTATCAATTAATTTGTTTCTATAAGTTTTATTTTATATAAATAATTGACATGTTTGATCTTTTATCTTTTACTACTAGTGCACATTATTCAATGCACTTTGGTGTGAGGGTAAACATCTTCGAACTCAACGTATAGATGAAAAGAGAAATACCCAAGATTGTGGTGTCCTTGCTCACTTCGAGGATGCCAATGGTACCATGGAAAGTTATTGTGGCTTGATCCAAGATATTCTAAAGCTTGACTTCAGACGATTCTTTATATATGTACTGGATGTGAAGTGGTTTAAAGAAGTGGTAATAAATGGTGAGCATTGCACAATCAGACGTCATCCAAGTGGTTTTGTAATCATTGACTCTACAAAATGTCACCAAAACAAGAATGACACATTAGTACTACCTCAACAATGTGAGCAGGTATATATGCAAAGGCTAATTTTTTAATATGTATACATGTGATACATATACACAATGTAATAAGTACTTAAGTTTTTTGCTTTTGTTTTTCAAATACAGGTTGTGTATCATCCAATGGTAAACAATAACCGATGGTGGTCTGCCATCCCTATATCTAATCGTTCAAAACCAATATATGGTAATATTACCGACATGGAGATAGTAGATGACAATCCAACAATTAATGATGATGTGCATGATGATACCATAATGGATGATATGCATGATATAGTACAAGATGAACCTCGCAAGGATGTTCAAGGAAACACAGAAGAAGACAATAATGTGATTGTCGATGATATTGATGAAGTTATTGAGCAATATAGCAACACGTCTGATAGTGGGATAGACTTATTTGTTACGTTACCTCTTGGTAACATAGACCTAGAAGTAGATAGTTTAGCAAGGGCTGATCTCATTGAAGATGAGATGGATCATTCACTGTAACATACTTAATTTGCTTATTGATTCAATGTGTATTCCTAATTCTATGGTTTTTATCATGCGCACACGTGCATACTCAAGAATCAATAGTCAAGCTTAAAGCTAAATTGAATTTTCCATAATTAGAAGGAAGTATTTTTTATCATCTTCAAGTACGTAGAGAAATTATGAGATATATATTACAATGCTTGCTACTAATTGTAAGGTTTCTGTCGCTTGCCGCTAATTACTTATATCAGGCTTGTCAACTAGAGGAACTGCCATTCATTAGAGAGCAATGAAAAAGTAATTATTAACTCTATTTTTTTAATTCAATGATTCAATGTGTATTCTTAATTCTATGGTTTTTATCATGCGCACACGTGCATGCTCAAGAATCAATTTCAGGTGGTTAAATAATTATTAACTTTGGTTTTTTAATTATGTGAATTGCAATTTTAGGTGGTTAAATAATTGTGTGTTTGCTGGCGCGTCTATATTAGCGTCTATTTGCGCGGATATATAGACACAAAATCTGCGTCTATTTACATGCACGTTTACACGCACTTATAGACGCAATGATAGACGCGCCCGACTTTGCGCGTCTATGCCTCGTTTCTGTTGTAGTGAAATAGCGATGCCGATAATTTGCGTCAAAATGGCCGTCGCTATTCTCCTATATCCTTGAAGTGAGTCTCGTCCAACAAATCTAAACTAAAGTATTGATAATTTATCTTAGTATGTGGCCAAGAACCACAAGTTGGAATCTTTCTCCAAATAGAAGGAGAGTACTCTTGTAGATGTATAGTGAGCATATCATTATTTGATTTGCATGGATAAGGAGACAAAAGCCTTGTCAGAAGTTCTACTATCCATAGTAGCTTCTACATGCCTTTGTGTCCATTGAGCACCAACTGTTGTTCCATGACTTGATGCTCCAGTTTTGCCATATCATGGCCACCAAATGTGAGCAACAACAGCATAATCAACCTCCATGCCTACACCTATTCAAGTTTGCTTCTTCCCCACTATCTAAGTGTTGAACCCATCGATTGCACTAGACTGCTTGCCTACTACACGCATGCAAGGGAGGGCAATGCCATGTGTCAGGTTGCCTTAATGGCCATTGTGACATGTCTATTGCTTTTAAGATCACTAATTCCCCACCAAATGCTCTTTATTCCCCATTTGATCTACCCACCATCATCTTTTTTCTTCATCGTCCCAATTCAAATTTTTCTTGTTGGACATGCTAGGCAAAAATTGTATGCCTTTCATGTTTGAAGTTAATATTATGACTTTGAAAGGGCATACTTTGTTACTCTTTTCTTTTGTATTGTAAGAGTGTTATGATTAGGTTGGAGATATTCACTATACAAACCTTTAACTTACTACCCATTGCCAAAAAAGATACACTCAAGAAAAGAAAGTGCCAAAGGGTAGACAAAATGGGTAGCCTATTAGGTAGCTGCAAAAGAAATAAAAATGTGGAAGGGTAGTTGATTTATGAAGTGGGAGGGACATCATGATCTACAATGTGTTTGGCAAAGTCGTGACCTAATAAACCTCTACACATGAAAGCAAGATGACTAGAATCTACTTTTTACGAGTTGATTTGAAAACCTATTTTGAAGTAGATTGTGCTATATTATTTAATTACATAGCCTCAATTACATTGTAGCTTGTTTGTCTATTTGTAGTATAGATTGAATTTATTGCATGTGACTTACGGAATTCATAGATTTTTCGACTTATCCATCAATTTGCTATACAAACAACATGTTACAAATATAAAATTTCAATGTGTGTCTTGCCAATTGTGGGCTTTCAAAGGTGCTAGTTATGTATGTGAAATATAGATAAGTATTTCCAAGTTCCAACAATTTGAAAGTCCCACATCCCAATTGAAAGGAGGAATGTTTTCAATGGTCACCATTCATAGTGAGTTACAAGTTGTAATACTTTTTAACAATAAATACCTTGGCCTTCTAAACCATCTTTGGCCCAATACTTACTCCATCTCTTTGTTTTAGACTTGCAAAAGTTAACGTGAAGCTTCCCTTCAACTTTTTATGCAAGTGTAATTAACATATTTTAATGCCACTACATCAAGAAGTTTAACTATTACTTTTGGATGCAATTAATTGACCCAATTGGATGGAACATTGGTGTTTGGGAAACAACCTTGTGTTATAATAAAAGGGGTTACATATCATCGATATCAATCAAGGAAATTTCATGTAAAAACACATCTTGGTCCTCTTGGAAGTGAAAGGGCATCTTGATAGTTTCAAGTATGTGATTTAGTATACATTAGGAGCTGCAGCTTGTGAAGTGTGAAATAATTAGTAAATAAATTACTATGCAATAAGAGCTTCTTATATGAGTTGTGAAGTGTGAAATAATTAGTAAATAAATTCCTATGCAATAAGAGCTTCTTACATGAGGAGTGTGACATAATGAGTATATAGTTCATTATACAAAAAAAGAGCTTGCATTTGTTGAGTGTGAGATATCAGCATATGATTACTAGATATTGTCCAAACGTCATTGTCTATGGAAAAAACCCCATTTGTCTTATTGAAGATTGAGATTGCTACCACAAAGATGTACATGATAGCAGAACTAGGAGTTTTGAGCTGAGTATTATTATTGATGTGTGTTGTTTCACACATCCCAAGGATTCCATTCTCTTGAGTCTGCCGTGAATCCCTAATTACTTAGCATGTGAGTTGGCTGTCAGGTTGCACACCCAGAATACCACAGAACGCCTTGTAGAGATTGATTCTATCTTGTGCTGCTGCCTTTCCTGCTGCACCAGCATTACCACATTCTATCCCTCCATTGATGATGCTGATGGTCGTTCCAAAGCCCTGGTTGCCTGTGATGGCACTGTGGCAAGAGGGCTTGGGGGATTGGGGAGTCATCCAGAACCAGATAGCTGTCTTGAATGAGATCACAGGATCGGTCGCCACAACCTCCGGATTGTTTATCCCATCAAATCCAATGGCCTTCCCAGCTTGCCCATAATTGTAATTCCTGTGGAATCGGACCAGAATTTAGGGGGTAAGAAAGCTTGCAATCACATGAAACACAGTGCTACTTCATAGGAACATATGATATTAGCATGAATTAGGTTGAAACGTTGTAGTCAGACGAGACAGGATGTAGTCCAGAGTGCAGTGGATAGCATGTGTTAGTGCATGGTCATACTGAACATCTCTCATTTCGGTCTGTGTACTTGATGAAATGCTATACCAAGAAATTTGAAGGGGTCCCCTCCCATAGTATTTCTTGGAGCTTGCACAACCCCATTGCGCGGATACACTGCAGTAGGAACTTGATTGATCCACTTCTTCCTTGTAGCACCCACCTGCAATCATACACACAAAGACATGATGATCACTCCTTCTACTACCAGTACTACTACCACCAACAGAATCAGTACTACTGCTTCCTCCCTTTGGGCTCACAGGCTCTGAGACTGAGCTTTACCAGTGACCTCATGGGCAGCATTGGCGAAGAAAGCAGCGAGCTCGCGGCGGTTGGAGGTGCTGTCGGAGGCGGTGCCGAAGCCGGGGAAGGCGGCGGCGGCGCTGAGGAAGGCACTGTAGGTGTAGAAGCCGTTGGCAGGGCAGCCAGCGTCGTTGCGGTGGGAGAAGAATTGGTCGAAGACGCTGCTGCTGACGATGGAAGCAACATCGGAGCTGCTGCCGCTGGCACCACTGCTGCTGCCGCCACACTGGCTCTGGCAATTACCGGCGCTGCAGTACTCGGTTGTGCTGCCACACCAGCCATATTGGCTGCAGCAGAGGTTGTTGGGGCAGAGCTGCCCCCCAGCCTGCCTCCCACATTGCTCTGCTCTCACACCCCACCCATCACTACTACTACCCACCAACACCACCGCCACCAGCATCAATACTCTGCATAAGGAAGGCCCCATCTTTCTGAATGCTAATAGTAATACAGACAATTATATGATCACAGCAAGGTCTGAAGATTCATGCCCACGTCCTGCCCTTTTATATGGAGAGACAGTGGACTCTCTCAGACGGCGTCTCACCCGTGACCCACCCCACTCTGTTGAAACTTGACTCTCTCTCTCTCTCTCTCTCTCTCTCTCTCTCTCAACAAGTTCTTCCTTGAGTCCACCTTTTCAAGCTTTTCGCCCACCTTTCACCACGTGCAAAAGCCCTTTCTATGTGCCTTGCTTAACCCATCATCCTCCTCCTCCTCACCGTCGTGTTCATTATTACTTCTCTTCATCTTCAAGACCTATGCTCCGATAGAACATCATCATCTTTAGTGCTCACCAAAAACTTTTTTCCCATCCAATGGAACAAAAGAATAGGCCGGTTCGCGAAGGGAATAGCCGGTTTTATAACTAAAATGCTTTTAAAAATGCTGGTTTTCATCAAGACGAACATCAATTGCAACCGGTTTTTTAAGAATCTTGCCCGAAAAAATACACTAAGGTACGGTTTTCTGTGAACACCGATCTTGACTTTCCCAATCTCACACAATCCCCCACATGACTACATCAAAGAGTGTCACTAGCCAAAGGCATAGACAATTCTCAAAATGCACATTTAAAATTATGCCTTCAAGCATTCTCCTACATCCTTTTATCCACCCATCTCGTGGCTAATTTAAAAGCTTGCTAAAAGTCAAGTAATTACGCATATGAAAGATGTCTTTGCTATACTTGCACCGAACCATGAAATGTCTTCAATGCCATCAAACTCATATCAAAGCTTCGCACTTTTCCATTCAATTTTTAAACCTAATCTTTGTTGTCTTATTTTCATAACTAGAAGAATACATAAATAGATTTTCCACATCCATCTTCAATCATTACAGTATGTCTCAACTAGATAATATGTGGATAAAGGTCAGATTTAGTCCAAGCAAATGCCCACAATTGAAGTGTGCATACTTTTTATATTTTTCCCCTCTCCCATTTCTAGTGTTTAGTGTCCAAAAGGAAGTTTGAAGGTAAACTTCATTTTTCATGCTAGTTTTTCAGTATGTATCATTCAAAATGTGAAGTATTGCCATATATCTATAGGTGTGTACTCTATGGATACTAGTCATGTTAGTCCACTCAAACATCTCACAACTTCTAGAACATAGAGCCAGCATATTTCTACCATCAAAATAGTCATATAGTTTAGTAAAAAAAAGTTGCTAGATTCTATAATGTAAAGTCCACATATGTTTTGTATCACAATCTTGTACTAGCACTTTACATATTGTTACAAATCTTATCTAGATGTCTTTTCCTTTTCTTATAAGAGGAAGACAATGTGAACATCCCATTTGCATTGAAGATCTGTTATGGATAGTATAGATACAACTTGCATTATTAAGATTATTAGCATTTCTTTAGAGATAGATTGTGATGGCAAAGCCTAGTCATAGGACACCTAAGCAAAAATATGTACCATTTACTAGCACATAAACATCTCATATCATGTTAATGAGACATTTCCATGACCTAATCATACCCGTGCAAACATCACACTAATAATCCACCAATGTGATATAGTCAAGCCCTCTACATCACTAAAACAATTAACACTACATTCCATGGGTCGACACTACAAGTATATGCACATGACAAGGTTATCTCTAGGTTTTGTGCTCTTAAAACGATACTAAGGTGAGAGCTAAGTCCAATCAAGATAATATCACCTTGGTATATGTCTATCCCTTGCAAGTAATCCATCATTCACATATTCATGTCGCTAACTAAATAGTCAAGTATCCTTGATTTAACTATTTTGTAGTAGTCACTAACCCAACCCATACCATCCTCAAATTAATGCTTAAGATAGAAACTACTTTGTAATAGAATTGTTGGTTTCAAATGTCTTCTTTGTTGGAAATTTGAAGAATTAGATATAGAGTAATGATATGCTTTTGCAACTATCATATTTATTGTTTTTAAATCATGTACTTTCCCTTATTGCTTTGTACTACATCATTCAATTTATATAGTTCTCTGTGTCTCTCTGTCTCTCTAAAATCTAATGGTATATAGGGTAAAGGGGCCAATAGAGAATGGCTCCCAGTAATGGTACACTTCTTTTGTATTAGTGGAGCCAAAGAAGAAATGTTTCGATAGCTTTTACTGTAAGATTAATATGGACATGTCTAGTACCTATAGATTGCAAGGATGTGAGTTCAAACCTTTCTAGTTAGCTTTTGAAAATGGCGCATCACTCTTATGAATTAGGTGGTTCTACTTCTATCAAAGAAAATAATTGTGCTATATTGTGACTATGATGGTGAATATTTATTTTGGTGGTGAATATTGATATGGTGCACAATATGGTGCCATCAAATTTCAAAACGCCAACCCACTTTGACCTCCACTCACACCAAACTCAATCCCTATGGTAGCCAACCCTACTCACTCCTAAGCAAATGTAAGCATAGTTTAGCACCGAACACTAACTTTTCACAAACCAGATCCTCAATTGTGGGACAACATGTCAATCTTGTGACCCATCTTTGAGTTCCACTTGCAAGTGCACACATCACTGCACATGTAAGTTAGAAATGCCCCTTAGGGAGATCACAAGTTGGCTTGTAGGATTTTTTGTGAAGGACCATTTGAAGAATTGAAGATGCATCAACATTGGTGGCCTCTACATCCTTCTCATTCCATGGTTCCTTTCTCTTCTTTGGCAGTGCCATCAATGCTCCATCATGCCCCTACCTTCTTCCATCCACTAGTACATCTTTTCAGACATCATCTACAACATCAGTAGATACATCATTTCCTCCAATACCACTTTTTAACCCATAGGCATATCACTCTTACCTTCTTTGGTTTCTAGAATTCCATGTCTATCTTTGATGTGAGTGCCATGGACTAGCACTGTCTCGGAGGGGGATAATGTTAACACTATTTTGTGGAGGCTAAAATCAAAGCAAAGTGAAAGCTAAAGTACCAAATTTATTTAATGGTGGATTATATATTAGATAGAGGGGGGAAGAGATAGAGAGAAGAAAATGAGAGAGAGAAAATAAGAAGAAGAAGAAAAAAAAATTTGAACACAGAGAGAATTATAAAGAGAGAAAAATTAAAAGAAAGAGAAAAGAAAAAATTTAAAGAGAGAAAAAAAAGGAAAAAAGAGGGGAGAGAAGGAAAATAGAGAAAGAAAGAGAGAGAAGAAAAATAAGAAGAAAAAAGAGGAAAAGCGATGGGGAAAAAGAGAAAAGAGAAAAGTCTTTTTAAAATTTAAATATATTTTGAGAAAAAGAGAAAGGGAGAAAGAAGAAGGAAAGAGGAGGAAGAGAGAGAGAGAGAAGGAGATATAATTTAAAAGAGAGAGAATGAGAGAAGAAAAAGGTAATATTTAAAAGAGAGAGAGGGAGAGAAGAAAAAACAAAAATAAAGAGAAAGAGGAGAAGAAGAAAAGGGGTCGTAGAGAGAGAGAGAGAGAGAGAGAGAGAGAGAGAGGAGAAGAAGAGAGAGAATATAAACATAAAGAGAGAATTATAAATAGGGAAAAGATAAAATTTACATACTTTAAGAGAGATTGAGGTGGGGGGGAGGGAAGAAAGTGAAAGAAGAAGAAGAAGAGAGAGAGAGAAAGAGAGAGAACATGTAGAGAGAATTATAGAGAGAGAAAAGATAAAATAGAGGAGAAATAGAGAAGGAAAAGAGAGGAGAGAGAGAGAGAGAGAGAAGAAAAGCGCAAAGAGAAGAAAAGGAGAGAAAGAGAGAAAATGAAAAATTTAAAAGAGAATGAAGAGAGAGAGAGAGAGAGAGAGAAGAAAAGCGCAAAGAGAAGAAAAGGAGAGAAAGAGAGAAAAGAAAAAATTTAAAAGATAATGAAGAGAGAGAGAGAGAGAGAGAATAAGAATTAAAAAAAAGAAAAAAAGAGGAGAGGGAGAGAGAATAAAGAGAGAGAGAGAGAGAGAAGAAAAGTAGAGAGAGAGAGAGAGAACCATGAGAGGAGAAACAATAAACTAAAATATCTTACTACTATATTATTTTAGCTATAGGTTCGAAAAGCCCCAAACCTCTAGAGGGCTTTCCGAACCTACCCCCTTTTTTCCAAACCTCCCTCCCTTTCCCCTCCCCTTTTTCTCACATGTAATATCTTATTTTCTCTTCCTCCTTCCTTTTTTTAGTAAAGCCTTTCCCCCCCCTCCCCCCCCCCCCCCCCCCCAACCTCCCTTTTTTAAATTAAAACCCCCTCCCCTCTCTCTCACTTATAATCTCTCTCATTCTTTTCCCCAAGCTCCCCTTTTTAATGAAATTCCTCCCCCCTTTCCCCTCTCTCTCTCATATGTAGGGCCTAGGTTCTCTCTCTCTCTTCTCTTATTTTAATTAAACAAAAAGTTTACATTTAAAAGTTTAATCTAAGATACACACACACACACACACACAAAGAGCAAAAAAGAAAGAAGAGAAGAGGGAGGGAGGGAGGGAGAGAGGGGGGAACAGAGAGAAAGAGAATTATAGAGAGAGAAAATATAAAATTTAAGAGAGAGTGAGGAAAAGAAAAAAGAAAAAGAGAGGAAAGAGGAGGAAGAGAGACAGAGAGAAGAAAATGAGAGAGAGAGAGAAAATAAGAAGAAGAGAAAGAATTTGAACACAGTGAGAGAATTATAGAGAGAGGAAATATAAAATTTAAAAGAAATAAAGAGAATTATAGAGAGATGAAATATAAAATTTAAAAGAAATAAAGAGAATTATAGAGAGATGAAATATAAAATTTAAGAGAGAGAGAGAGAGGAAAAGAAAAAAGAAAAAGAGAGGAGAGAGGGGGAAGAGAGATAGAGAGAAGAAAATGAGAGAGAGAAAATAAGATGAAGAAGAAAAAGAATTTAAACGCAGAGAGAGAATTATAGAGAGAGAAAATATAAAATTTAAAAGAAAGAGAAAAGAAAAAAATTAAAGAGAAAAAAAGAAAAAATGACTACTTTTTTTAATTAAAATAAGAGAAAGAGAAATATACAAAGAGAAAAAAAGAAAAAAGATGAGAGGGAGGGAGAGAGAGGGGAAACAAAGAGAAATAGAATTATAGAGAGAGGAAATATAAAATTTAAGAGGGAGGGAGAGAGAGGAAAAAAAAGAAAAAGAGAGAAGAGAGGGGGGAGAGAGACATAGAGACGAAAATGAGAGAATTTGAACACAGAGATCAGAGAATTATAGAGAGGAAATTTAAAAGAAAGAGAAAAGAAAAAAATTTAAAGATAGAAAAAAAAAAGAAAAAGGAGGAGAGAGAAGGAAGAGAGAGAGAGAGAGAGAGAGAGAGAGAGAGAGAGAAGAAGAAGAAGAAGAAGAAGAAGAAGAAGAAAGAGGAAGAGGGATGGGGAAAAAGAGAAAAGAGAAAAGTCTTTTTAAAATTTAAATATTTTTTGAGAAAGAGAGGAAGGGAGAAAGAAGAAGGAGAGAGAGAGAGAGAGAGAGAGAGAGAAGATATAATTTAAAAGAGAGAGAAGGAGAGAAGAAAAAGATAAAAATTAAAAGAGAAAGAGGGAGAGAAGAAAAAACGAAAAATAAAGAGAAAGGGGAGAAGAAGAAAAGAGGGCGGAGAGAGAGAGAGAGAGAGAGGAGAAGAAGAGAGAGAATATAAACATAAAGATAGAATTATATATAGGGAAAATATAAAATTTACATACTTTAAGAGAGACTGAGGGGGGGAAGAAAGTGAAAGAGGAAAAAGAATAAGAAGAGAGAGAGAGAGAGAGAGAGAACATGTAGAGAGAGAAAAGATAGAGAGAGAGAGAGAGAGAACATATAGAGAGAGAAAAGATAAAATAGAGGAGAAAGAAAGAAGGAAAAGAGAGGAGAGAGAGAGAGAGATAGAGAAAGAACCAGGACAGGAGAAAAAATAAACTAAAATAGAAGGCAAAGAGAGAGAGAGAGAGAGAGAATTAGACATAGGGAATTTGGAGGGGGAAGAGAGAGAGAGGAAATAGAGGAAAGAGAAAGATAAGAAATGGATTGTTGTGAGTGAAGTTGCTGTGCGATAGCACGGCGCACACGGAACGCTAGTTAACTTTATTATAACTTGTGCGATTCAATCTACAAATAAACACACATCTAATTCAATCAAGTGACACCATGAAACACAACTATGTCAATTTATAATCAATTAACACAAAATATAAAGAGAAAATAATTAAATGACACCATAAATCAAAACCATTCACATAAAATGTTGATGACTTGGAACCAAATTTCTCTTCAGGATAATGGTATTTGCTTAATTGAAAGCCTCCTTGGATATATAAAGGAGACTAAAGGTGAAGACTTTTGTTGAATGGCTAGGATCTAGTAGCTTGTAGTGGTCTTGTGAGGGCATCATATTATGGTGGTCAATATGTTCTTACTAACTCCTTACGAATATGCAATGAAGAGTGAGATGTGATACCTTAAATGTGCATCTTATCAATAACGAGATTGTGATGAAGCCCACGATTCTCAATGCTAAGGATAAACCTAGTCAAGAATAGTATGTGTGGTAGCTTGTATCAATATGGATGTGCCTTTGATGTTGCTCACAATTCACACACATACACACACATTCACTCCAACTCACTCACTCGCATGTGTATGTGCGTGCATGCATGTACGCACACACGCACGCACGCATGTACACACACACACACACACACACTCTCTCTCTCTCTCTCTCTCTCTCTCTCTCTCTCTCTCTCTCTCTCACCTACACACTATTATACACAGTCTCTCTATATCGATCTTTACTTTAATATTGATCTACACTCTATTATACATAGTCTCTCTACATCAATCTCATTCTAAATGTGTTTCCTTGAATTCACATAACTTTTCTACGGGGAAAAGCAATGACTTCCAAGTCTAGTGTGAATCATAACCTTTCCAATGCAACAACTCAAACACAAACAAAACTTCAATAAAACATCATCATCTTGACTTTACCAATCTCACACAATCCCCCACATGACTACATTAAAGAGTGTCACCAGCTAAAAGCATAGACAATTCTCAATAAAATGCACATTTAAATTTATGCCTTCAAGCATTCTTGCACATCCTTTTATCCACCCATCTCATGGCTAATTTAAAAGCATGCTAAAAGTTAAGTAATTACGCATATAAAATATGTATTTGCTATACTTGTACTGAACCATGAAATGTCTTCAATGCCATCAAAGTCATATCAAAGCTTCACACTTTTCTATTCGATTTTTAAACCTGGTATTTGTTGTCTTATTTTCAAAACTAGAGGAAGACATAAATAGATTTTGCATATACATCTTCAATCATTGCAGTATGTCTCAACTAAATAATATGTGGATAAAGGTCAATTTTAGTCCAAGTAAATGTCCACAATCGAAATGTGCTTACTTTTTATATTTTTTCCCTCTCCCATTTCCAGTGTTTAGTGTCCAAAAGGAAGTTTGAAGATAAACTTCATTTTGCATGCTAGTTTTTCAGTATGTATCATTCAAAATGTGAAGTATTGCCATATATTTATAGGTGAGTACTCTATGAATACTAGTCATGTTAGTCCACTCAAATAGCTCACAACTTCTAGAACATAGAGCCAACATATTTCTACCATCAAAGTAGTCATATTAGTCCAGTAAAAAAGTTGCTAAATTGTGTAATATAAAGTCCATATGTTTTGTATCATAATCTTGTACTAGCACTTTACATATTGTTACAAATCTTATCTAGATGTCTTTTCCTTTACTTATAAGAGGAAGACAATGTGAACATCCCATTTGCATTGAAATATGTGTTATGGATAGTATAGATACAACTTGCATCAATAGGATTATTAGCATTTCTTTCAAGATAGATTGTAATGGCAAAGCCTAGTCATAGACACCTAAGCAAAAATATGTACCATTTACTAGCATGTAAACATTTCATATCATGTTAATCATACATTTCCATGACCTAATCATACTTGTACAAACATCATAGTAATATAGTCAAGCCCTCTACATCACTAAAACAATTAACACTACATTCCATGGGTTGACACTACAAGTATATGCACATGACAATGTTATCTTTAGGTGTTGTGCTCTTAAAACAATGCTAAGGTGAGAACCAAGTCTAATCAAGATAAAATCACCTTGATATATGACCATCCCTAGCAAGTAATCCATCATTCACATATTCATGTCGCTAACTAATTAGTCAAGTATCCTTGATTTAACTATTTTGTCGTAGTCACTAAACCATACCATCCTCAAATTAATGCTTAAGATAAAAACTACTTCGTAATAGAATTGTTGGTTTCAAACGTCTTCTTTGTTGGAAATTTGAAGAATTAGATATAGAGTAATGTTATGCTTTTGCAACTATCATCTTTATTGTATTTAAATCATGTACTTTCCTTCATTGCTTTGTACACTAGAGTAAATCATGTGCATTCCTTCATTGCTTTGTATTTAAATCATGTACTTTCCTGCATTCCTTCATTCCTTCATTGTCTCTCTCTCTATCTCTCTAAAATCCAATGGTATATAGGGTAAAGGGGCCAATAAAGACCGCGTGCCTGTTGAAGAATGAGCTGGCGATAACGGTACACTTCTTTTGTATTAGTGGGGCCAAAGAAGAAATGTTTCAATAGCTTTTATTGTAAGATTAATATGGACATGTTTAGTACCTATAGATTGTAGGGATGTGAGTTCAAACCCTTTCTAGTTAGCTTTTGAAAATGGCACATCACTCTTATATGAATTAGGTGGTTCTACTTCAATCAAAGAAAATAAATGTGCTATATTGTGACTATGATGGTTAATATTTATTTTGGTGGTGAATATTGATATGATGCACAATATGGTGCCATCAAATTTCAAAACTTCATATTGATCATGAAGATCAAGCTACAAATTCTTATTTGTTTCACAAGTTGTCCCTCTATCCTAGTGTCTCTTTTGTGT
The DNA here is from genome assembly GCF_053477565.2 of Lygodium microphyllum. Taxonomy (NCBI): domain Eukaryota; kingdom Viridiplantae; phylum Streptophyta; class Polypodiopsida; order Schizaeales; family Lygodiaceae; genus Lygodium; species Lygodium microphyllum. Next base: position 103,089,756 of record NC_141142.1, read on the forward strand.
CTATTAGCATTTTAGCCAAGTTTGTAACTTTTTGGTGTGCCCATGGAAAGGCCTTATTGTTTTGTAGTGTTAGTTTTCCCTTTTCTCAAAATATTTTCAAGATAAGAATAACTTGCACTCCATGCTAGACCCCCACATGATGCAAATGTCATGATCCCTATTGAGTGTGGATGACATGCAATTGATCTCTCTCTCTCTCTCTCTCTCTCTCTCTCTCTCATCACCCCTTCTCCTCTTCCTTCTCTTCTTCTAGCATATTACCTACTAGCTTTTCCTTATGTTTTTGCAACTTGCTCCCCATAATGTTCTAATTTAGTGTATATAAACCCTCATCTACAAATTCAACCTCTACCTTGCTTGTAGACATGATCTCATTGCCCCTCCAGAATCTTGGTGTCTTATCAATGTGTTTTGAGTGGAAAATTTTTATGAGAAAACATTAAAAGTATTGAACAGCCATTTCATAATTAACTTTATTATAACTTGTGCGATTCAATCTACAAATAAACACACATCTAATTCAATCAAGTGACACCATGGAACACAACTATGTCAATTTATAATCAATTAACACATATTATTATAAAGAGAGAAGAATTAAATGAAACCCTAAACCAAAACCATTCACATAAAATGTTGACGACTTGGAACCAAATTTCTCTTCAGGATAATGGTATTTGCTTAATTGAAACCCTCCTTGGATATATGGGAGAGTGAAGGTGAAGACTTTTGTTGAATAGCTAGGATCTAGTAGCTTGTAGTGGTCTTGTGAGGGCATCATGTTGTGGTGGTCAATATGTTCTTACTAACTCCTTATGAATATGCAATGAAGAGTGAGATGTCGTTCCTGAAATGTGCATCTTGTCAATATAATGAGATTATGATCAAGCCCAAGATGCTCAATGCTAAGGATAAACCTAGTCAGGAATAGTGTGTATGGTAGCTTGTTTCAATATGGATGTGCCTTTGATGTTGCTCACAATTCACACACACACACAGAGATTCACTCCAACTCACTCACTTGCACATGTGCATGTGCACACACACACACACACACACACACACACACACACTCTCTCTCTCTCTCTCTCTCTCTCTCTCTCTCTCTCTCTCTCTCTCTCTCTCTCTCTCTCTCTCTCTCTCTCTGACCTACACACCATTATACATAGTCTCTCCATATCGATCTTTACTTTAATATTGATCTACCAAGTAGTACATCAATCTCATTCTAAATGTGTTTCCTTGAATTCACATAACTTTTCTAAGAGGAAATGCAATGACTTCCAAGTCTAGTGTGAATCATGACCTTTCCAATGCAACAACTTAAAAACAAACAAAACTTCAATAAAACATCATCATCTTGACTTTACCAATCTCACACAATCCCTCACCACCTCAAAATGACTACATTAAAGAGTGTCACCACCCAAAGGAATAGACAATTCTCAAAATGCACATTTAAAATTATGCCTTCAAGCATTCTAATATATCATTTAATCCACCCACCTCATTGCTAATTTAAAAGCTTGCTAAAAGGCAAGCAATTACCCATTTAAATGGAAGTCACATGTTATTTCATTATGTAAATAGAAGTCAAGCTAATTCTTTGCTATACTTGCACTAAACGTTGAAATATCTTCAATGCCATTAATGTCAAGTCATATCAAAACCTCTACAATTTTCCATTCGATGTGGATAAACCTAGCCTCTGTTGTCTTATTTTCAATACTAGAAGAATACGTAAATAGATTTTGCATATCCATCTTCAATCATTGTAGTATGTCTAAAGTAGATAACATGTGGATAAAGGTCAATTTTAGTCCAAGAAAATGCCCACAATTGGAATGTGAATACTTTTTATATTTTCCCTTATCCCATTTCTAGTGTTTAATGTCCAAAAGAAAGTATGAAGATAAACTTTAACTTGCATGCTAGTTTTTATGTATGTATCATTCCAATTTCAAAGTATTTCTACCATAGAGCCAAGATAGAACCAACATATTTCTACCATCAAAATAGTCAAATTAGTCTAGTAAAATAGTTGCTAAATTCTACAATATAAAATCAATATATTTGTACCACAATCTTGTACTAGCATTTTACATATAGTTACAAATCTTATATGGATGTCTTTTCCTTTACTTATAAGAGGAAGACCATGTGAACATCCCATTTTTACTGAAAGATGTGTTCTAGATATTATAGATACAACTTGCATTAATAGGATGATTGGCATTTCTTAGATTCTCATAATGTTTACTACTTATCACATGATCAATGTACATTTAGATCGATAATTATATCTTTCAGATGAATTCTTAGATAATAATATGGTTACAAAAAGAGGTTTTAGAAGTCAATTATACAATTACCAGGAAAAAAATATAGAGGTCTTTTAGTTTTTGTCAAACAAGCCATGGTTAATTAGAAGGATTATAGATGCTTCTTATTCTGAATGAATTTTACTTTGAGGGGATTATTGGCCAATATATTGTAGATGATCATGTGGCCTAGTCCTGCTCACTACCACATTAGAAAGCTAAATATAATAAATCCTAGTGGCTTCATTAACAACATATCAAGGTTGCTAAACAATGGTATTGACTATGTAAGCATCTAGAAGCCCATGATAAAATGGATCAAGGACCTACTCCCCATTGTATGAGATGAGTGATAATGAACAATGATTTAAGTACAAGTCAAGGGAAAATTGAAGCTGTATGTGAGAAATTTTTATTGATATATAGTATATCCTTTCAAGGTAGATTGTGATGGCCAAGCCTGCTCATAGATACCTAAGCAAAACTATATTATTTCAAGATAGATTGTGATGGCCAAGCCTAATCATAGACACCTAATAAAAAATATTTTCCATTTACTAGTACATAAACATCTCATATCATGTTAATGAGACATTTCCATGACCTAATCATACCCATGCGAACATCACATTAATAATCTACCAATGTGATTTAGTCAAGCCCTCTGCATCACTAAAACAATTAACACACTACATTCTATGGGTAGACCCTACAAGTATATGCACATGACAAGGTTATCTCTAGGTTTTGTGCTCTTAAAACAATGTTGAGGTGAGAACTAGGTCCATGTAAGATAATGTCACCTTGGTATATGACTATCCCTTGCAAGTAATCCATCATTCACATATTCATGTCACTAACTAAATAGTCAAGTATCCTTGATTTAACTATTTTGGCATAGTCATTAACCCAACCCATACCATCCTCAAATTCATGTTTAAGATAAAAACTAGTTCATAATAGAATTGTTGTTTCAAATGTCTTCTTTGTTGGAATTTGAAGAATTGGATATAGAGTTAATATGCTTTTGTACTATCATCTTGATTGCTTTTAAATCATGTACTTTCCCTTATTGCTTTGTACTACATCATTGTATGTATGTATGTATGTATGTATGTATGTATGTATGTATGTATCCAAAATCTAATGGTATATAGGGTAAAGGGGGCAATTAGAGAAGGCCCCCAATAATGGTACACTTCTTTTGTATTAGTGGGGCCAAATAAGAAATGTTTCAATAGCTTTTACAATAAGATTAATATAGACATGCCTGGTACCTATAGATTGGAGGAATGTGAGTTCAAAACCTTTCTAGTCAGCTTTTGAAACTGCCATATCACTCTTATGAATTAGGTGGTTCTACTTCTATCAAAGAAAATAGTTGCACTATATTTTGACAATGAAATTTTAATTAGCATGAGCTCATATTTTTTTAAATGGTGAATATTTATTTTTGTGGTGACTATTGATATGATGCAAAAATTGATGCCATCAAATTTCAAAACTTCATATTGATTATGTAGATGAAGCTACCAAATCTTATTGGTTCCACAAGTTGTCCCTTTATCCTAGTTAGGGGTAGAGGCAATTGTGCCTAACCACCTGTGTATTCATTACAATGATAGTACCTGCATACCTATACATTGCAGGTGGTAGGCACCCATCATTATCGCTTCATTCTTTATTCTTTTAGTGACATTTGAATAAAGGAAGGCTGGTCATGCATTGTGATTGTTGGAGTTTCCACATTCTCTCTCTCTATCTCTCTCTCTCTCTCTCTCTCTCTCTCTCTCTCTCTCTCCATCTGCCATAGCTCTTGCTTTAGCTTGTGTGGTTCCACTCAGGCTCTATCTTTCAACTAGTATTAGATCCAACCTTTTGAGGAGCTTCTTTAATTGTTGCTTTAGCCTATATTCAAAGCTTCAGCTCAAGGTTTTGTGGCAACCATTGTTTCTCCCTCTTGAGGTATGCATGCATTGAGTATTTCCTTCTTCTAGCTTGTTTTAGCTTGCTCTCAGCTTGTTACCAAGATTCCCAAGGATTAGTTGAGCCTTTTTGAGTGCTTATTGAGTAGAGGAGCAGTCATTCTATATCATTTTGAGTGGATATAAATCATGATGTAGAAGTGGACAACTCCGGTAGCTTGACAACACTATCGTACTTTGGCCATAACTTTTGTATACGGTGTTGGATTTAGGAATTCTATCGCTAGAAACGAAGACCGCAGTAAGTTTTGCATTTGGAAATTCTCTTCTCTTTACCTTGAGATCTCCTATGTGCATGATATCTATGCCTACCACATGTATGGTTATTGACTCATTGTAGTTGTGATAGCTTTCAATACTGATTGTTCTTGGTCTTTCTGTTATAAGATCCGAGATACACACTCAACTTTCTTATATACTTAAAATATATATGGCAAATATTATGTTGGAATAGAGGGAGAATAGATGAGCGAAAAGAAAGATGTAGAGAGAGAGAGAGAGAGGTAGAGAAATTGGCAACACACTAGGGACTGGAAGTTGGGCTAGTCTCCCCCCCCCCCCGCCCCACCTTGTGGAGTTATATTATTGACAAGGAGCAAGCTTCTCCATTACACATAAGCCAGTTCTTACTTGTAGATCTTGGAAACAAGTTCACGATTCCTTGTACGATATACAACCGGCTAACACTTGCACAACTTGGAAGTTGGCACCTTTTGATCCTTCTTGAGTTTCCTTCTCTCCTACCTAATATGTGTAGGGCTCTCCTCTTGGGGCTTGATTTCAATAGAGCTTCCACAACACTTGCACCTTCTCTTCTCCTACTTGATTTTAGTAGAGCTTCTGTAGCACTTGCACCTTCTCTTATCCTCTTGGATGCATGCAAAGTGATGCCCCTACTTGATTTTAGTAGAGCTTCTGCAGCACTTGCACCTTCTCTTCTCCTCTTGGATGCATGCAAAGTGATGCCCCCTTTTACCTCTCTCACACCCAAGGAGAGCTTCCTCTTTTATAGGCTTTCAAGAGAGACTTGAGTTTATCTTCATGCAATATGTGATTGTTCTAGGACCTACTCTAGAGCACTAATTACAAGATATCTCTCTACGTGTTGTTTGGATGAAAAAATATCCAACACGAAAGTTGTAGATCTTGCTGTTTTCAAAAATCCTCGCGACCTGTTTTTAGAGATCATCTTTTTATGGCGAGATATTTTAAAAATGGATTCACCATGTCTTTTTTTAAAAGAACAACTTCTCAAACTATACTCTTAACTTGTGGTCCATGCAACCACCTTAAGGAGAGTTCATTAAATTGCCTTGGGCCTCAACCTTAAGATTGACTTCCACACAAAAGCTTGTGTCTTTTTAGACCTTAGAAAGAGAAAATCCATTCTCTCCTCACTTCTAGAGGATCAGGTCTCTTGTCTTTCTTAGTGAGAGAATTACCTCTATTGTCTTTCTTAATGAAAGAAAAGACCTTAAACCTTGACTTGTAAGGGAGAGGATGACCCCAAATGAATGCAATGCTCATTACACACAAGTAAACGTTCCCAGGCATCCCCGGATGCACACATACATACATATACACAATGCTAATACACTTTCTCTTCTTAGAACTTAATCCATCTTCATTTATGTTTAACTCCTTGGCTCTTTTGTACACTCTTACACTTGGCATACACTTCTTTCCACCTTCATAACTTGTACATCATGTACTAGATATCCCCATCACAGTGCTCTGATCACCCCATTAAGTGATGCACTAGAAATATTGGTCTCTAAATGGTCTCATGGCCATGCTAAATCATCATCAACATTTAAAGAAAATTGAGTCATTAATTTATTGGCATGAATTTATTAAATAGAGAATGCATAATAAGCAATCAATTTAGTGACAATTTCTTTCTTAATTGCTCATAATTGGTTGTTGGCATACTGCTATAGTTTATTATAATAGCATGTCATTTCAATTTTATGCATTCTATCTCATGGCAATCACTTGGAGTTAAAGAGAGAGAAATTTTTTAAAAAGACTTTTCTCTTTTCTCTTTTTCCCCATCGCTTTTCCTCTTTTTTCTTCTTATTTTTCTTCTCTCTCTTTCTCTCTCTATTTTCCTTCTCTCCCCTCTTTTTTCCTTTTTTTCTCTCTTTAAATTTTTTCTTTTCTCTTTCTTTTAATTTTTCTCTCTCTATAATTCTCTCTGTGTTCAAATTTTTTATCTTCTTCTTCTTCTTATTTTCTCTCTCTATCTCTTCCCCTCTCTCTCCTCTCTTTTCTTTTTTTCTTTTCCTCTTTCTCTCTCTCTCTCTCTCTTAAATTTTATATTTCATCTCTTTATAATTTTCTTTCTTTCTTTTAAATTTTATCTTTCCTCTCTCTATAATTCTCTCACTGTGTTCAAATTCTCTCTCTCCCTCTCCCCCCCCCTCTCTCTCTCTCTCTCTCTCTCTCTCTCTTCCCCCTCTTTTCTCTATTTTTCTTTTTTCTTTTTCTTATCTGGTTCTGGATGACTCCCCAATCCCCCAAGCCCTCTTGCCACAGTGTCATCACAGGCAACCAGGGCTTTGGAACGACCATCAGCATCATCAATGGAGGGATAGAATGTGGTAATGCTGGTGCAGCAGGAAAGGCAGCAGCACAAGATAGAATCAATCTCTACAAGGCGTTCTGTGGTATTCTGGGTGTGCAACCTGACAGCCAACTCACATGCTAAGTAATTAGGGATTCACGGCAGACTCAAGAGAATGGAATCCTTAGGATGTGTGAAACAACACACATCAATAATAATACCCAGTTCAAAACGCCTAGTTCTGCTATCATGTACATCTTTGTGGTAGCAATCTCAATCTTCAATAAGATAAATGAGACAAATGGGTTTTTTTCCATAGACAATGACGTTTGGACAATATCTAGTAATCATATGCTGATATCTCACACTCAACAAATGCAAGCTCTTTTTGTATAATGAACTACATACTCATTATGTCACACTCCTCATGTAAGAAGCTCTTATTGCATAGTAATTTATTTACTAATTATTTCACACTTCACAACTCATATAAGAAGCTCTTATTGCATAGTTTACTAATTATTTCACATTTCACAAGCTGCAGCTCCTAATGTATACTAAATCACATACTTGAAACTCTCAAGATGCCCTTTCACTTCCAAGAGGACCAAGATGTGTTTTTACATGAAATTCCCTTGATTGATATCAATGATATGTAACCCCTTTTATTATAACACAAGGTTGTTTCCCAAACACCAATGTTCCATCCAAGTGGGCCAATTAATTGCATCCAAAAGTAATAGTTAAACTTCTTGATGTAGTGCCATTAAAATATGTTAATTACACTTGCATAAAAAGTTGAAGGGAAGCTTCAGGTTAACTTTTGCAAGTCTAAAACAAAGAGATGGAGTAAGTATTGGGCCAAAGATGGTTTAGAAGGCCAAGGTATTTATTGTTAAAAAGTATTACAACTTGTAACTCACTACGAATGGTGACCATTGAAAACATTCCTCCTTTCAATTGGGATGTGGGACTTTCAAATTGTTGGAACTTGGAAATACTTATCTATATTTCACATACATAACTAGCACCTTTGAAAGCCCACAATTGGCAAGACACACATTGAAATTTTATATTTGTAACATGTTGTTTGTATAGCAAATTGATGGATAAGTCGAAAAATCTATGAATTCCCTAAGTCACATGCAATAAATTCAATCTATACTACAAATAGACAAACAAGCTACAATGTAATTGAGGCTATGTAATTATATAATATGGCACAATCTACTTCAAAATAGGTTTGCCAACCAACTCCTAAAAAGTAGATTCTAGTCATCTTGCTTTCATGTGTAGAGGTTTATTAGGTCACGACTTTGCCAAACACATTGTAGATCATGATGTCCCTCCCACTTCATAAATCAACTACCCTTTGTCCACATTTTTATTTCTTGCAGCTACCTAATAGGCTACCCATTTTGTCTACCCTTTGGCACTTTCTTTTCTTGAGTGTCTCTTTTTTGGCAATGGGTAGTAAGTTAAAGGTTTGTATAGTGATCTCCAACCTAATCATAACACTCTTACAATACAAAAGAAAAGAGTAACAAAGTATGCCATTTCAAAGTCATAATATTAACTTCAAACATGAAAGGCATACAATTTTTGCCTAGCATGTCCAACAAGAAAAATTTGAATTGGGACTATGAAGAAAAAAGATGATGGTGGGTAGATCAAATGAGGAATAAAGAGCATTTGGTGGGGAATTAGTGATCTTAAAAGCAATAGACGTGTCACAATGTCCATTAAGGCAACCTGACACGTGGCATTGCCCTCCCTTGCATGTGTGTAGTAGGCAAGCAGTCTAGTGCAATCAATGGGTTCAACACTTAGATAGTGGGGAAGAAGCAAACTTGAATAGATGTAGGCATGGAGGTTGATTATGCTGTTGTTGCTCACATTTGGTGGCCATGATATGGCAAAACTGGAGCATCAAGTCATGGAACAACAGTTGGTGCTCAATGGACACAAAGGCATGTAGAAGCTACTATGGATAGTAGAACTTCTGACAAGGCTTTTGTCTCCTTATCCATGCAAATCAAATAATGATATGCTCACTATTCATCTACAAGAGTACTCTCCTTCTATTTGGAGAAAGATTCCAACTTGTGGTTCTTGGCCACATACTAAGATAAATTATCAATACTTTAGTTTAGATTTGTTGGATGAGGCTCACTTCAAGGATATAGGAGAATAGCGACGGCCATTTTTGACGCAAATTATCGGCATCACTATTTCACTACAACAGAAACGAGGCATAGATGCGCATGTTAGATGCGCAAAGTCGGGCGCATCTATCATTGCGTCTATAAGTGCGTGTAAACGTGCGTGTAAATAGACGCGGATTTTGCGTCTATATATCCGTGCAAATAGACGCTAATGTAGACGCGCCAGCAGACACACAATTATTTAACCACCTAAAATTGCAATTCACATAATTAAAAAACCAAAGTTAATAATTATTTAACCACCTGAAATTGATTCTTGAGCATGCACGTGTGCGCATGATAAAAACCATAGAATTAAGAATACACATTGAATCATTGAATTAAAAAAATAGAGTTAATAATTACTTTTTCATTGCTCTCTAATGAATGGCAGTTCCTCCAGTTGACAAGCCTGATATAAGTAATTAGCGGCAAGCGACAGAAACCTTACAATTAGTAGCAAGCATTGTAATATGTATCTCGTAATTTCTCTACGTACTTGAAGATGATAAAAAATACTTCTTTTTTATTATGGAAAATTCAATTTATCTTTAAACTTGACTATTGATTCTTGAGTATGCACGTGTGCGCATGATAAAAACCATAGAATTAGGAATACACATTGAATCAATAAGCAAATTAAGTATGTTACAGTGAATGATCCATCTTATCTTCAATGAGATCAGCCCTTGCTAAACTATCTACTTCTAGGTCTATGTTACCAAGAGGTAACGAAACAAATAAGTCTATCCCACTATCAAATGTGTTGCTATATTGCTCAATAACTTCATCAATATCATCAACAATCACATTATTGTCTTCTTCTGCGTTTCCTTGAACATCCTCGCGAGGTTCATCTTGTACTATATCACGCATATCATCCATTATGGTGTCATCATGCACATCATCATTAATTGTTGGATTGTCATCTGCTATCTCCATGTCGGTAATATTACCATATATTGGTTTTGAACGATTAGATATAGGGATGACATACCACCATCGGTTATTGTTTACCATTGGATGATACACAACCTGTATTTGAAAAACAAAAGCAAAAAACTTAAGTACTTATTGGATTGTGTATATGTATCACATGTATACATATAAAAAAATTAGCCTTTGCATATATACCTGCTCGCATTGTTGAGGTAGTACTAATGTGTCATTCTTGTTTTGGTGAGATTTTGTAGAGTTAATGATTACAAAACCACTTGGATGACGTCTGATTGTGCAATGCTTACCATTTGTTACCACTTCTTTAAACCACTTCACATCCAGTACATATATAAAGAATCATCTGAAGTCAAGCTTCAGAATATCTTGGATCAAGCCACAATAACCTTCCATGGTACCATTGGCATCCTCGAAGTGAGCAAGGACACCACAATCTTGGGTATTTCTCTTTTCATCTATACGTTGAGTTCGAAGATGTTTACCCTCACACCAAAGTGCATTGAATAATGTGCACTAGTAGTAAAAGATAAAAGATCAAACATGTCAATTATTTATATAAAATAAAACTTATAGAAACAAATTAATTGATAGTATGTCTCACCTTTGATAAGCAACCTCGTGCGTATTCCCATTCTTCTTGAGATATATTAATTTTCTCCTCTTTTTCCATTCTCTCCATTTCCTCATGTAACCAATCTATATCAACATGACGTGGGAGCGCATTTAGATGATCTGGAAATGAGACATTACGTCCATATCTAGTGCAAAATTCTTGTCTTTCACTTTTTCTTCTTGCCCTTGCTTCATTATATAGTGTCACCCATTTGCTCATTACATCACTATTGAGCACACAAAAACTATTTAACTTACGAAGTTCTTCTTTTGTTAGCACTTTACTCATTCCTTTTCCTTGAGGTACTATAGAGGTCATCCTCAAGTCTTCATCATCTTTCCATAGTCGTGGTTGAGAGAGATCCACTTCAGCAAGATATTTAGAGATATAAACAAGGGATGATTGCACTAACCAACCCTCAGCCATGCTTCCCTCAGGCCGTGCTTTTTGCCTCACAAAAGCTTTCAAGGTTTTCATGAAGCGCTCAAGAAAAAACATCCACCTTACATGAACTGCCCCACAAAGTGCGATCTCATCAATCAAATGTACGCGTAAATGTAATTGAGTAGTTAAAATGGATCGAGGAAAAATTTCCTCCACCAAACAAACCACCTCAATAGATAATACTCGAACATCTTGCAATGTGTTTGGATCAATTTCCTTCGAGCTCACGTATCTGTCAAGATGTATTTGAGAATTGTTTATTTTTGTGTAGAAATTCAAAGATATATAATGAAAAAATACAATGTATACACACCTCACAAGCTCTCCCATCTTGTAAATGATATCACGTACATCTTCGGATACACAATGGGATATGCTAGTAGGAAGTACGAACTGAATGTAAATAATATTCATAGATCAAATGATTAGTTGAGGAAAAAGTCATCATACCCCAAAGTTTACACATAGTTACTCCACTAATTACTATATTCATGGTTAGAGATACCCTTACTTGAATCATTTTGTGCCAATCGTGGGACTTCAAACCAGATAGTTGCTCCACACCTCTTTTCTTTTTCTTTATGAAGGCTCCCTTGAGACATCTCATACATCCTGTGGGTGTTCGAAAGCTATATATTTGTTCATTCACTATTTTTTCCTTGTTCTTTGACAACATCCAAGGTGCATGGGGTAGCTCAATCTTTCCTCTGGGTCCAATGCATGGCCAAGCTCGTCTCATGCGACCAATGTTACGTAAATCCTTCCTTACATTAACTGAATCACGAGCCCCTATCAAGTGATCCCATAATGTAGATACAACATTTTTGAATATGTGCATGGGGTCTAATAGGTGATTGATCTTGAGTTCAGTCCAGTACGGAAGACGAAAAAATATAGAGAACCTAACAAACAAACAATATATTATGTAAACAATTCATCATGCTAAATACTTTAAAGTCAATCGAGAGAAATGTACTTCTTACCGCCGACTCATGCCGAGTGGAGGGTGGCTGTCGGCATTAATCCATCTCTCCTTCCAATCTCGAATGGTTAGAGATTGTGGAGTCATTCCATTAGTAGGGAGAACATATTTGGGATGGTCAATAGGAAGAAATCGATGATGATTGTCGTAGATAACCTTCTTTAAACGTGCCGGCCTAGAGGAAACTAGAGAGGGACCGCTAATAGGACATGCATGATATCCTGATGTGGTTAAACCTGAAAAAACAAGTGAATTAATAAAATGCAATTGATTCAAGTCTTGAATTTCAAATATAGAGTTATATACATGTACCTTAACACTCTCCGTATCCTGGAAAGTCGTGCATGGTCCACAACAACATGGACTTCAATGTGAAATCTCTAGAGGATGCAGATGCACTTGTATTTTGCACCTCAATACCTTCCCATAACATTTCTAACTCTTCAATCAAAGGCTCTAAGTAAATGTCCATGTTTTTTACCTTGTGCTTTCTAGGAATCAGAAGGGACAACATTACATGTCCCTTTTTAATTGCCATGGATGGAGGAATATTATAGTTCACCAATACCACTGGCCATACACTGTATGATGTGCTTTTGATGACAAATGGATTGATTCTATCCATACCTAAACCAAATCTCAAATTTCTTGGCTCTTCTTTGAAAACGGGCCACAAATTATCTATATGTTGCCATGCCAGTGTGTCTGCAGGGATCCTCCATTTTCCATCACTTGAACGATGAATAACATGCCATGACATGAGCTTTCCAATAGACTTACACTTGAACATAAGTTTTATACGTGGAACAATCGGAAAATATCGCAAAACCTTACGAGGCACATCCATTGACTTCATCTCCACTTCGTATCTTGGTTCGCCACAAATAGGACACTCTCGTGCGAACTCATGAATCCCACGAAATAAGACAATCATTGACACATGCATGGATCTTGACATAATTGAGGCCTCCCAGAGATGTCAAGTAATGTCTTGCTTGCTCTCTCTTAGTTGACAATTTGTTTCCTTTTGAAAGCATTTGTTATAATAACCTACATATATTTTTAAAAGTGAGTTAAAAAACCACCAACGTCATATATTTCTGTCTGATTTCAAAATAGAACAATTAATATTATGATTCATAAGGCAAACTGAATTGATACCTACTTCAATAATGCATCCAAACTGACATTACTCCATCCATAAATTGTTTGCAAGTTAAGTATCTTGAGGGACGCACGAAGAACGGAGTACGTACAACCTTCATACAACGAAGTAGATGATGCTACATATAGTGGATCATCTGGCTTTGTAGAGTGACCTTCTCCCTGAACCTGCTGCGAAAATAGATGGTGTACCATGTTGTCCAAAATCTCATCCTCTACGACTTGATGGGGCATTTCATGAGGGCTACTATCATGGTCGTCAGTCTCTACTCTTCTTGAAGACTCTGCCTCCTCGCGTCGACGTTTTGCAGCCTCTCGACGCCCGAGAGGGAGAATCTGAGGATGTGGCACCACATCCTGCTCAACCACAAAAGGGAGTTTCATGTACATTGATATATAATTCCCGTAACATAGACTAGCAATCTTAGTGGTAAAAAAAACAATGAATACCGGTGATTTTTCTCGGTCCCATTCTCTATACAAGCTGAGGTGTGACATTGCAATTCGATGTGCTCGAAAAATACACCCTCGACAACGATCACACATGCATTTAATTTTTCATCGTAGCCATGCATCTCAATTATGAAGACGCAATGTTTCATCCTCACTTGAGGATGTACTCATTGACTCATCAGCATGCACCACACTAGGTGATGACGATGACATGATTAAACCTAATAATTCATGACAACATCAAATTAAAATATTTGTCATTCATATGTTTACATAAGATCTCAATTTTAAATACACAAAAATCATCATAAATACATTAAAACTTATGATAAGAATTCACTATTAAAACTTATCTTAAAAACAAAAAATTATGATAAAGCCTAAATGTGCATCTACATTCGCGTTTACCTACGTGTCTATATTAGCGTCTATATTCGCGTCTATCTGAAAAATAGACGCGCATATACATGCAAAAATAGACGCATATGTCAAAATTCAAACCATACTTAAATCATTTCTTTTCAAACTGCACCTTTTCTTTCCTGCGTTTTTTGCGGTTCTGAAGCTTGAGTTTAGCCGACATGCAGTCTCTTCATGCCTCACCTCCTCATGACTCATCTCTTCTTTCATTTCAAACATACAAGAAGGGAAAAAGGAAAGCCAAGGAGAGGAAGAAAGAGAGAGCAAGAGAGAGGAGAACAAGAAGAAGAAGCAAGCAAGCAAGCAAGCATCAAGGGAGGGTAACTTACAAAGGAGAGGAAGAAGGAGAAGGAAGAAGCACCACCACCCACCACACCAAACACGCAAGGTGAGTCTCTCTCTCTCTCTCTCTCTCTCTCTCTCTCTCTCTCTCTCTCTCTCTCTTTGTTTCTCTCTTTCTCTCTCTGCTCTGTCTGTGTATTTAGGATTTGTGATTCCATTATGTATTGCATTTTGTAAATCATCAATGGCGGTTGTCGGGCTAAAATCAGCCGACCGAGTGCGTCTGATAGCGCGTCTACATTTCAGTGTAGACGCATGTATAGACGCGAAAAATGTTTCCTCTCATAGCGTCTGAGGGCGCGTCTTAGAGTGCGTGTGCTCTGTAGTCTACACGCGATGATACACGCAGTTGTCCTACAGTCTACACGTGATTATACACGTGCATTGACCTGGAATGTGCGTCTGACAGCGCGTGTGTGCTGCATCTTAGATGCGAATATAGATGCGTTGGACAGAAGGTTGACTTTGGGAGCGCGTCTGAGGGTGCGCCTAACCTGAAATTTAGACGCGGGGATACACGCGCCAGGTCTCCCAGTTCTGATAGTAAATAATATATTTTTGCAATGATGAATGTGACCAATCCCATGTTTGTGTTTATCAGTTTTCTTGTTTATGAGAAGCATTAGTACTTAAGTTTTATGCTTAATGTCTAAGGAAAGCTCTTTGAAAATGTAGGTAATATATGATTTTTTGTATGCAAATAAATTTGTCTTTTTCCTGTGTTTTTTTTGCAGATGTCGTATCCTGATTCATCTAGCAATGACCCGGATTTTGATCGCATGAATGATACATTGGCCTCCTTTGGCAAGGGGGTCAATGAATTTTTTGCAGGTTTTCTTAGTAGGGAAGACTTCATGGGAGAGATGACCAGACACCTTGGCCACTCTCCCATAGCAGATGAGGTGTTCAGTGTCATGTCTGGAACGCCTCTGACATCTTTGCCTGGCACTACTTCCCAAACTCCACATGCAGGTACTCCACATGCAGGTACTCCATATGTAGGTACTCCATATGCAGGTACTCCATGTGCAACACCTGTATGTGTATCGGCTGAAGCACAAGCATCTGCAGAAGCACGTGCATCTGCAGAAGCTCGTGTGTCCAGCGAGGCAGAGGGTAGTTGACAGAGAGGGAGGAGGGAGAGTCGAGGGGGAGGACGAGGCTTGTGTGGGGGTTGCCTAGGAGGTGGCGAGCGATCACCCTCACCAGTAGATCACGTAGAGGAGGTTGTACGCCAGTACTATAGAGTTACAGATGATGGTGGCATCTTTCATGATGATGAAGGAAGGGATGTAATGGTGTACATGAGGAGTGTCGTGCATGCGACGAAGAAAGATTGTTTCATTGCCTTCAAAAATCAGAAAAGAGGCTTGTGGCAGGAGGTGTTGAGGGCAGTCCATAGGAGGTACCCAAATCCTGAGGGTCAGCGATTCTCGGATGATTAGGGACGCACAAAAGTGAGGGATATGCTTCACAACAAAAGATCCCACCTCATGACATGGGCCAGGGACTCACTGCGGAGGCAGGAGGAGGGGTGTGGAGCCTATACCCAACCACCTATGTGCCACCGCATAGAGTGGAAGAAAGCCAAGAAGAAAGCAACAGAGAAAGTGAAGAGTCACCAGCACGCAGAGGCACGACGGATCCAAATGGAAACCATGGGATCGTCGCATCACGGATCGGGCGGCAAAGAGTCGTGGGAGGCAAAGTTTGTAAGTATATTTTGATTTCTAGTTTTTTAAAATTTATATTTCTTTCAATTCTTTATATATTTTATTCTAATATATTGTGACTCATAATTGTTTGTATATATCTAAATGTTTTGCAGACTACCATCATTGGTAGGATATCTACTCCTAGAGAGGTAGGTTACCATCGAGGCCATAACCGCGCAGCCACATGGCTTCACTTCTATGAGGAGGGTCTCATCACCGAGGACCAATACAACCGGGCCATGAGGATTCGACAGCCAAAGGAGGTATGTTTTTCTTACTTTCCTATTAAAAGTATAGCTAATTATAACTTTTTCTCCACCTTGTCTATGTAAGCAACCTTGATCTTTTGTGTGTGTAGGCAAACCTGGATGTGGAGCATAGCGAGGAGGGGGATAACGATGCTAGTAGCCATGGTGGTACTAGCGAAGATGTTTCCTCTTCAGATTCATAGAGGAGCACCATACCTCCTCATGAGGCCTTCTTTTCTTGTATATGTATGATCCATCTTTGAGCCTACTGCTTGCGGCCACGCTTTAGGTCGCAAGCACTTAAACTTCACATGTAAATGCTTTTGATATACAATGAATACATGGACTTTTATTTTCAATTCTTGTGCCCGTAAGATACATTGTCTTTTTCCCGAATGCACAATCTGATGTATGGGAGGGGGAAAAAAAAAACCAGAGAGCAACCACATGCTCTCTGTTTTTTTTTTCTAGTTCTGTTTTGCACATCTATCAGTGCGTCTAAATTGCAGATAATTCGCGTTTATACGCGCGTATATAGTGCAGATTACACATGCTTATATACGCGCTTCATAATTCAAATTTAAAAAAGAAATTAAATATTTTTTTTAAAAAAGGACATTTTTTGAGAAGCCGTTCGCGTCTACCAGTGCTTGTAAAAACGTGTCTACCAGTGTGTCTATATGCGCGTATATATGTGCGTCTATTGCACGTCTATTTTTGCGTGTAAATTTGTTGATACATGCGATTATAGACGCGAAATAGTAGACGCGCAAGTAGACGGCGCGCCCGTAAGATTTTCTCTATATTCAAAAATCGAATCTAAATGTGCATCTATGAGGCCTTTTTGTTGTAGTGAGACTTGGTGTTGATGTCTTCGAATCTTCCTTTACTGATTTGATGCTGGAAGCTTCAGATCTGAGTTGCAATAGCCTTGTCCAAGTGCCAATAGCTTGATAGGAGTGAAAATTTCAAGTGGTTTATGAGCTTGAACTTGACATTGCTATGGTGGAGCTTTAGGGTTTCTGCAGTCAGGAAAATTGGTTTTTGGGCTGCTGCAGCTCGTGGGATGGATTATTCGACGTGCTAGTTGATGAGAAGTAAGCCTATGGGGTGAGCTTCAAAAGCCCTAAGCCCGCAGGGTAAAGCGCGCAGTGCAAAGGTAGAGTCGGACGTATGACTAGCACATGCGCAGACCTGGATAGCGATCACGAATCTGAGCAATGCTGGAGCATAGACGGACCAATGTCGGGACTGTTATGCAACAGAGGGAAGCATAGGGAGTTTAGGAACAATCCTCCAGAAGGAAGCGTGTGGAGATATTGCTTTGTTTGGGAGATCCAAGGCCTCAAAGGTAGGTAGGTGCAGGTTTGGCTATGGCTACCAAAAAGGACAGTGAGAATAAAGAGTAGAAGATGAAGACTTGAGTTGGACTGAGCTCAAGCTGAGCTAGATGAAAGTGAAATGGATCTGAAGGAGTAGTGCCATGCCCGTCTGGGCTCTGATACCATGTCGGAATGAGCGCGATCTAGAACATGGCAGAGGCAGAAGCTATGGAGGATGGAAGATGAAGAGAGAACTCATGATGACATTGACAAAGAAGACAACTGTTATTACACAAGTGAATTAGGTTCCAAGATTGAGACTTGGACTCATAAAGACATTCTTATGTAGTACTGACAATGACACAGACACTTAATAGAAAGAGACAAGTACTATTGCATTATCATCATATGAAAGTGATAGTCAAGTACATCATTATATAGGATTGCTTGGTAGCACACTACATCCACTGTGCCTATGGGATCTGTCTCTCTTCCTAGAATGAACTGCATCTCCCTAGCCTAGCTGTTCCATACAAAGGGGCATACATAGGGTGTGATTGGAAGATTCTCAACATTCTGGTGGCAATTCAGGCAAGGGAGGACTGGGCTCTTTGTGTTGTTCTTCCTCAGATTCTTGCTCAAAGTCCAACCCCTCTTTCATGGCTTACTCTACCGCCGGCTGTTCTTCCTCAAATTCTTGCTCAAAGTCCAACCCCTCTTTGTGCTGTTCTTCCTCAAATTCTTGCTCAAAGTCCGAGCCCTCTTTCATGGCTTACTCTACTGTCGGCTGGTCTTAAGGTGGTGGCTGTTGCACTTGTCCTTCAAACCCTAGTTCCCTGAGCTCATCAACAGAAAGGCCGGCTTGCCATAGGTAACTGTATTGTTGTACCGCAATAATACTTGTGCGAGTTGGAAGGGTGTGTTCTTGAAGGCCATATCTCAAGGCACAAGATGTCAATTCTATCTTCCTCTTCATCCTTTCCATCGAGTCCTCGCCTTCAACTTGGGTGACATTCAGCACCGTGCTCAAGAAGGCTTGTCTCCGAGTGTTTGAGCACCCTTTGATAGCCTCTGCTCTTGATTTCACGAACACTCTTTTGCATTTACTCGCCGCCAGGAATTTTGTTAGCCCATGCACTCTTTCAAAGTTGTGCCGCTCCCATTGCTGTGCCTTCTCTTCCATCTTTTTCCTTCCCTCCATTTCTCGAGATAGCATCACTAGCACTTGCTGCTACTCATTTACTAAGTCTAGCATCTGCGTCTTCTCCTCATTGCGATGGTTCAGCTACTCTTCTGCTATTTTCCTTCCTTGTTCTGCAATGGTAAACTGCAGTTCTGCCTTTTGCAAATCTCTATGACAGTTCTTCTCAGATCTACTCGCGGCTTTCTAACTTTGCAAAATGCAGTCTTCTTTCTGTTATTGCCATAGCCATGAGAGCTTCCACACATCTTTTTGTGTTTTTCAAGTCATCTTTCAGCTCATGTGTGCTTCTTTCTGTGGCATCCTACCTTTCTTGCTCTAGGACTTGGATCTCTCTTTCTAGTCTTCCTTGCTCCTCTATTTCATACCACAGCCGGAACACTAGGATGTCCTCTTGCTCTTGACGTTGCTCTTCCAAATCCTGGCTTTCTTCATACTGGTGCTTCTCCAAGCGAGTAGTCCTTTCCATTAACTCATCATACTACTAAATTAACATTTTCTGACTCTTTAGATGAGCTAGTAGATCCCATTCTTCCTCCTCCAATCTTTGCCTCAAATGATCTTCATTCTCTTGAGCTTCCTTGGTCTTGGCATCTAACTACTCTTTTAGGGCCTTAAGCTCTTTTTTATGATCTGCAGCTTGCTTGGACATGTTGAGCCTCAAAGCTGCCGAGGTTTCCTTTTCAACATCCCGCTCTACCAAGACCGCTTTCTTTTCCTCTATGGCCTTTCTCAACTGAGTGAGGAGTTCAACCACATATGCATCGTAGTCTGCTGATGACATTGTGAGAGGGGCCGTAGTGGTTGATGCTTCCAGCTTCTGTCGCTTAAAGTCTTGCCCTGATTGTGCATCTACTGCGGCTGGCCTCTTTGTTCCTACTTCGAGAGCAATCTCCGCCACTTTGTTAGCCAGGAGCTGTATCACTACCATTAATTAAGCCATGTCCACAGCTGGCACTGACTCCTGTGTTGTGGTGGATGTGGTTTCAACTGGGAGTGGCACAAGGGAGAGGGGAAAGGGTGTAGTGGGGCCTTGCCCTTTCCTGCAACCATCGGGGTTGTTTCTACACTACCACTAACTCCAGCCTCATGCAGGCTCAGTGGGCTCATCTCTCCCCCTCCATGGGTCTCTTCCACGGACTTGTGAGTTACCTCTGCCAAATCCGCAGCTTCCTTCCTCCTCATTTCTTCAGCTTCACCTTCAGCTCTTCTCTTCCTCTTCTCCTCGACTCTTCTTGACTCTTCTCGGATCCTTTAAAATTCTTCCTCTTCTTTTCTCCTTCGTTCCTCCTCCATTCTCTTGGACTCTTCTTGTGCCCTTTTCAACTCAGATTTCTCTTCCTTGCTTAACCTTTCCTTCTTCTATTTTTGGATCTCGACAGTCTTCGCCTTTCCTTGTGTCCTAGCTTCAGCTTGAGTGGATGGTGCTTCAGGCTCTTCTCTATCACTAACGGTGCGTCCACTAGATCTGTCTTCCTCACGGTGCAGTGGTTGGGAGGGTACTACTATCTCTTCAATTCCCCCTGCTTCTTGGTGGCCTCGTGAATAATGGCCATTAGTACACCACCATATCTGATGGTAGAAGCCTTGGCAGAGGACTACTTGCGGGCTAATCTTGCTGTAGAAGCTAGGGACTCTCCTCCAGCTATTGCTGCACCTATAGCAAGGGCCTTTGCTGATGTCTTGATGGTCTTTATGATGAAGCCATTCCAATCCACTTCCTCAGGGGACCCTGCCTATGCTTTCCAACACTGGGACATTGATCCTATTCATCAAAGCATTGTCTCTCTGTCCTGAGAAAAGGGTGTGGACCATCTTTTCTTGCATCTTTACTTCTGGGTTTGGGATGTCTGCCAAACTTACTCCATCCATTGTGCACACCTCACTCCTGTTCATCCCCATCATGGCATATACATCTCTTCTATTATGCTTCACAGCCTTGGGGGCCAAGCCAAGGGTCATCTCCACCACTTCAGTCTTAAGCGGTACCTCCACCTAGTGGGCAACATCCCCTCTTCTTACTGTCACTGTGCCACAGTTCCTATGACCATCAAAACTCCTCAAGAACTCTACGCAAGCACTGTAATCCACCGCTTGTCCCACTTTATCCACATACTTCTAGAGAGTACACTTGTCCACCAACTGCTTTACTGCTGGCTCCTCTAGGATGGTTTCGTCCAAGTTTAGAGTGTGGTTGAAGGTAAACTGATTATGTCCTCGTGTCTTCACACCTATCGCGTACTTGGCTTGTTCTTCTTCCATGATTGGAAGCTTATCTCCTTTTTCCTGTCCTACCATTGTGGGTATCTGCCATGCAACAATACCCATAATTAGTATTGATGGGGTAGGCAAGACTGAATTATGGCGTTATGAAAGAATTGAACAATTAGAAAAGCTGCACGAGAATGTGAAATTTGAGAAATAACAAACTTAAAGAAAAGACATGGATTTTCCAAGTGCGCTTGCTCTTAAGTTTTTATGTGTAGTTCAACTCTTCATTATGTTTTTCCTTTGTGTTATGTTTTCCCGATCACCTTACCCCCTCCCCCTCGTAGAAATATGAAAATCCTTCCTAGGATTGAATAGGACAAGGCAAGGGCATTAAAGCACAATGTGGTGTGTTTAATTTGACAATAGCCACTAGTAGAATTTTGGGTTGTATTCCAATTGGGCATGACAGTCAAGTTCATGTGGTCTAATGGATACTTGCGTGATATACATTAGGACATCGTGTAGCATATCGCCAAATTTGAGGCAGCTAGCAACGTGTAGCTCTTCTTCTGTAAGGACTTGGTCGATGTAAGGATGGGCCAATAAATGGTCATCAAGCAATTTGTTACATAGGATGGCCATAACCCTAAAAGAAGTAGGAGCTATGTACGTGGGGTCATATTCTGCAGCTTTGATTGCACGTCTTGTGAGAAAGCAGAGTTGCAACATTTGAATGTGTGCACAAGAGGAAGGAGAGAGCTCAAAGTACAAGAACAACATCTTGTTGTTTACTAAGTTGCTTACAAGTACAACTTGGGTACACTCTCCCACATTTGATAGTGACCCATAGGCTATTTATATAGCCTCTGCCAAGCTAGGGTTAGGGTTTCCCCTTCCCCTAAGGCTATTCACACCCATCTGCCTTATGCACCCTTGCTTACAGTGGGTTCCTATGCATATCTTCTAACACCCCCCCTCAATGCCAGGGTGGCATTGGATTACAAGGCATGTAAGATGTCCCCCCCCCTTCCCCTTTTAAACAACTAGGATGCCTTTATAAAGGGGGCTGCCATTAATAATTTCTCCCCCCCCAAATACCTATATAAAACCCCATCGTCAAGGGGATGAGAGGGTTGGGAAGGCCGTGACCTACTGCTGATCGAGTGAGAAGAAGGAGAGAAGAGAGAGAGAGTAGAGAAGAAAAGGGAGAGAGAGTAGAGAAGAATAAGAAGAAGAGGAAGAGAGAGAGTAGAGAAGAAGAGGAGGAGAAGAAGAAGAGAAGAAGAAGAAGGAGAGAAGAGAGAGAGTAGAGAAGAAGAGGGAGAGAGAGTAGAGAAGAATAAGAAGAAGAGGAAGAGAGAGAGTAGAGAAGAAGAGAAGGAGGAGGAGAAGAAGAGAAGAAGAAGAAGAAGATGAGAGGGGGAGAGACAGGAGAAGAAGAAGAGAAGAAGAAGAAGAAAAAGAAGGAGAGAAGAGAGAGAGAGAGTAGAGAAGAAGAGGGAGAGAGAGTAGAGAAGAAGAGAAGGAGGAGAAGAGAAAGGGAAGAAGAAGAAGAGAGGGGGAGAGAGAGGAGAAGAAGAAGAGAAGAAGAAGAAGAAGGAGAGTAAGAGAAGAGAGAGAGAGCAAGAGAGAGACAGAAAAGAGAGGAAAGGGAGGGTAAGAGAAGAGAGAGAGAGAGATAGAGAGAGAGAAGGAAATTGTTTTTCTTTCCTCATTGAAGAACTCGGAGCTCGCCGTCTCTCTTTCCTTCCCCCCCTCTTGGAGAAGATCCTCGCAGACTAGTAACCAAACACGAATCCCGCCTCAACCGATGGAGCCATGGGGCAAGGAATCACGTCACTTCATAATCAAGTGCGTTCCATACCCCTTACCCTAATGGGGAGTCTTAAGGACATAGGCGGGCTTCATTGGGAATGGAAAACTATTCGGCAAAAGTCTATCATAACTAACCACCATTTAGTTTACATCATTTTATCATATTGAAAATCTTGTATTCATGCACACAAAAAGAAGAAGCCAATACCTTATTGATTATGCTCGTAATACTTTAGATTATGCACTAACATTAGCATGCTTAAAAATGGGTTGTTAAAACACTTATGCATATTCGTCAATTAAGTAGAAATCGTACTTTTTTCTTTGCATCACAAAACTTGTGAAATTGGAAAGGTAGAAGTGACGGTTTGAATCAAGTACATGAAATTCCTAAATTGCTACGATGACGTTTAAGTATATCTAGGCCATTGCAAGACTGAAATAGGCACTAGGCCCCTATAAACCTTCAGAGGGGTGTGTTCGCTTTTGCCTTAGGACTCATAACTCCACGTCCTCCACCCAAAAGGGAAAACAAAATACAAGTTTCTATTCATGTTTTGCATAAGCATGTTAAAATGAGCTCCCAAAATCAAAGGCCTACATTGCAGCATTGTATTGTCTAGGAAAGATACGCCTCTAAATTGCATGGCATCATGATTAATTTTAGTTGCGCTGCTGGGGATTCATCTTGAAGATAACTATAAACTGCCTTACGAAATACAAAAATTTGTTCAAGAGCCGTTAAATAAAAATGAACCCTATGCATGCAAGGATTGGGCTCAACTCAACTTATTTAGGGTTTTGAATAAATTAAACCAATCTATTGTTACTTCATAGGGGGATGGAATGAAGAAATTCCCTATCCTTAGGAGGATATTGGAAATTTGCGCTAAGTCAAGAAGGACAAACGTTAGGCTCAAGAGAGGGACCCCACCTTAGCAAATGTCTCAAGCACTCACCTGCACCTTTGTTTGTGCTTATAAATTAAGAAACACTATTTCTATTTAAAAAAAACAAAAAAAAGAGATTGTGTAACCCCAAACTCATAAATGAGTACAGTGAATCAGGTTGAACTTTTGGAGGGCATGCCAAACCACCCCCAGCTGGCCGCCAACCCTAGCCAAGGGGGTTGTAAATAGCCATGATAGGAACATGGACCGAACCCACCACGAGAGGTCTGTCCGCGGATTGGTTTGAACGTAGGAGGACACTTGGATGCCAGGGGGGATTTGGTTGCAAATTCCCTGCCTCGAGCCCTACTCAAACAATCAGCGTGACTCAGAATAGATTTTCGAGAGCCCTTGTTACTAGTGCAAGGCGAAAACTTGGTGGAAATAAAGTGCATCTTTATGGATTGTGAATATTGTCCCTTTGAACAAGACTTATAACTCTGATAATCTGCTAATATTAAGTACTTCTAGGGAAATTGTTTGAATTTGTTTTTGTGTCAATGCCATAAGATTACGTGAATGAACCATGTCCTCTAAAAAGGTGAATTAAGGAAGCTATTTTTACATGTCACACTTAAAAGTGATAGGACTAATTAGACAACTAAAGTACGCCAAGTGAGGGAAGTAGGAGGGCAGAACCCTCGACGGGTCTGTCATATGGCAGGGTGGTCCTAGAGAATTGGGAAGCTTCTCACAAGGTTTTACTAACGATTGACGCTTAGAAATCGTTAGGCTAGAACCCTGACTCATGCCATTTTAAGGGACCGGAATGGGACTATGCCCTATGGGCAGAGAGGTGGAGCACCGTATCCCTCTCGTTTTCCATTCTCTTTGAACCAAGTGTGGCATGGGTTTGATTTGGCTTGGTTATCTCTACACAAAGTAGGACGTCCAAAACTGATGCTAGAAAACTATCAGGAGACCTTGACCACTTGGGACTCAAGTTCAGGTCGATCCTAGTGGGTTTGGCTATAAACATTTCGTTGTGAGACGGACATGAGAAACCCTAGGTGACAAACCTTGTGACATTCCATGAGAGTGCTAGGCGGCGTCGCTTAGACTCTCTCTCAACGAGCCACTAAAAACGTGCTTGGACAGCTACATCATCTATAGCTCATGTTGCTAGAGATGGTAAATGTCGATCTTTATGAGCTTGATGATGACCCTTCAAGTAGAGGAACCACTAAAATGAAGTTCCCAGGTTCATAACTCACTTTGGAAGAGTTAATTTAGTGATTAAAATCATTGTTGATGACCAAACATTGGAAAAACTTGAAGATGGATGAAGCTTGAAGCTCCTGGCTATGGCTGCCAGTGACTGACAGTTAGGGTTTGGCTTGTAGCAGCCAATAGAGGTCAAATTTTCTAGAGCCCTCTTAGGAGTAGTTGGCCCACTAGGGGGGCTACAAAAGCCCTATGATGACCGCCTTCAATACATCTTCCACAACCCGCGCTTGAGTACGAACTGCTCGCCTCCTCAGAACTACACCATTTTGACTTAGAACGTAATGTCGTCATTCTGTGTGGATTATTTCAAGGTCTATGGTGTTGGGCAGCTGTCCTTGAGTTGGGAAAGAGTTCTTCAAAAGGAACGATGAGCTAAAACCTCTTCCTTTATTCTCCCCTAGTTATCCATCAGAGGTGGGTCTGGTTTGGCTATGGAGGCAAGAGGTAAAAGATGAGGATGATGGATAATCATGTGCACTTAGTGAGGTTGAGGGCATAGGAAGCTAAGAGGATCAGAGGAGCTCTGATACCATGTGAGAAAGGAGAGTTATGGCATTGGAATATGTGCACAAGAGGAAGGAGAGAGCTCAAAGTATAAGAACAACATCTTGTTTACTAAGTTGCTTACAACTACAACTTGGGTATACTCTCCCACACTTGATAGTGACCCATAGGCTATTTATATAGCCTTTGCCAAGCTAGGGTTAGGGTTCTCCCTGCCCCTAAGGCTATTCACACCCATCTGCCCTTATACACCCTTGCTTACAGTGGGTTCCTATGCCTATCTTCTAACACGTCTCTACTCGGCATTTGTCATAATTTGGCAACCTTTTCACTCCCATTGGAGGCGTAAGGCATACCATTGCTATAAGAATGAAGAGATAGAGTTTACAAGACTCATGAGCTCTTCAAGCTCTTGGATTGGTGCAGAGCTGGCACGATTTCGGTATGAGGTCAGCATCCTGCCGATGATTCACCACTAGTGATAAGCTCATCTACAACCTTGGGAAATTTGATGGTCATAAGCTCGTACTCTTCCCATGTGCATGGTAAAGCACAGACTTCAGAAGCAAGTGGCTCATCAAGAAGACCAAATCTAGCTGCTCATAACCTTGGGCAAAGGTTGTGAATGTGCTGTCCAGCATTTTATGCAAGTAACGAAGTCATCACCTGAATTGGCAGCAAAGTCCTTGGCCATAGCAAGAAATGAGCATCGCTCATATGAAGGCCTAAGACTTGCTGGTGGCTACGGTGGAACAGAAGTAGATGGATGCATTAGCGATGATGTTCTGCTAGAATACTCCTTGGGATGAGCATCCACTTTGAAGGTTAGTTGTGTGTCCTGCAACTTGGAAGACGTGCAACCTTCATCGTGAGTTGCTTTGAGCATGCAAGAGTTGATCGCATTAGATGATTGCGGGACATCTAGCTACTACATAAGTTGATGGGTTTGTGAGATCTCGAGAGACATAGTGGGTTCAGGCTACACGGGACTGATTGGTCGAGTCTCTAGAGACTTTGCTTTGCATCAGTAGTGGATGGTTTAGAGCCAGCGGGTTGCGTCTTTGGCCGATAGATGGGCTTAGGTTTTGGAGCTTTGGCCTTTGTGGTTGTCATAGATTTGACAGCTTGGGTCTTAGGTATGGCTGGTTGTTTAGTGAACACATTGCTTGAAGAAGGTGTGGCCGCAAGCTGTATAAGGGGTTTGTTCTTAAGGACTGATGTCTTGGGCACCTAGATCCAGCTGTTGCCCTCATAGTATCCTTGAGCACGTAATAGGCTTATGGGGACCCATCACGGCTTGAGGGTGCATTTACGGCTTTGGCGTCTAGGCTACTTTCTAGGCTTTGTATGAGAGTTCCTAGATTTGCGGGGTCATGCTTGCTTATTGTGGGAAGGCTTGTTCAGGTACCCACTGAAATGTAGGTTTCTTAACCTTAGGAGTGAGTTTGGTGGGGTGGTTTTTTGTGGGCTGAGTGGGGTGTGACACATCACAACCCCCCTCCTTAGCCTTAGGCATGGTCTTCTCTATTGGTGGAGTGGCCGTCTTGGAGGGACCCGCACTACCCTTACTAAAAGTTGTCACGATGCGCATATTTCCTATGGTGAGGTGGATATGATGCAGGTCATGATTGACGTAACAATGGGGTTGTTTTTTGAAAGTGCGCCCTAGCAGTGATGCCTTGCTTGCCTCCTTCGTGTTGGGCAACACATAGAAGATGATTGGAAAACTTTCAGGCTCAATAGAGACAACGATTTTGCACTTCCCAAGGAGTGCATAGGATTCGACCGCAAATGGGCTAAGTTTAGTGTTAGCTGATTGCAATTGGGGTTGAATAATGACGGTCCAATGAGCATGGGTTAGGATATTGACGTCAGCTTCCTCATCTATCAAAGCATCAAAAGAATGTGTCTTTTGGGCTGTGGTTGTGATTTGTAAATAAGCTGGAGCAACAACTTCCTCATCATCCTCTATCTCGGTGATGGTTGTGACGTAGACATTGACAGGGGCCTCTATCATAGGGGGCTCATGTAAAGGATGTGTGGGAGGGTAGTACTTCTTCATGCAACTGCCATTGAAAAAGCCTATGCCCTTGCCTTCCAGTGTTTCAAGTTCGACATTGCCCATCCTACTGATGACACACACAAATTAGAGCATGGGTGGCAATAAGGCTAGTTTCAGTGAGGCATTCCAACTTGATAAAATGGTTAGTCCAAGCGTCTTTCCCTTCCCAATTCTACTGCACCACTATCCTCAAGCTAGGGATAAAAAATTCTAAAGGTAGGATAGCCTTGGCTCCGTATGTCAGCCTGAAGGGTGTTTGTCTCACAGCCGTTTTATAGGCTATTCGATAGGCCCATAAAGATGCCATGAGCTTGTTATCCCAATCATGCTGAGAAGTGGAAACCACCTTTGTGAGCACATTGACCAGGATATTATTCATTGATTCTGCTTGGCCATTGGCTTGGGGATAGTATGGTGAAGACTTCCTATGGATGATTAAGAAGGTTGAGAGCAGGTGGACAATCACCTCATTGATGAAGTGGGTGCCCTAGTTGCTCACTATCTCAATAGGGCAACCAAATCTCGAGATGACTTGCTCCCATAAGAACTTCGTTGTGGCCCTTGTGTCGTTCTTCCTTGTGGCTCTTGCTTCAGCCCATTTTGTCAAATATTCAGTTACTATTATGATGATATATCGAGCCTGTGAATATTGGGCCATAGGACTAATGGGTCCGATGAAGTCAATGTCCCATTTCTTGAAAGGTTGTCGTGCTATGATAGGGGTCAATTCCATTTTTTCCTTCTGCGTGGGGACCTTGGTCCTTTGGCACTCATCACAGTGCTTGACAAATCTAGCTGTGTCACGGATGTTGAGATGACAAGCTCAACACATGCGGACATTAATAATGGACCGCTTGGTTAGATGGGTCTACACGTCTACACTTAGCACGTCGGTGGTGATTATGACTCTCACATGGTCACTGACTCATTACTTATTATATTCATGTTGTTATACCTATTTACAGCTGGCATATTTATAGTGCCACTCGACTAGTGTAGTCGGTTATGCATTGTTTGACTTAGTAGGATACTTTCCTTTATGTTGTATCATATCTATACTTTGTGTACATTGTAAAGTGTGTGGAAGAAGAAGAAGAAACTAGCAAGAAAATGTTTTGGCCTCCATCTATCTTCTTGTCTCTTGAGTGAGCTTCTCCTCGTGAATTCTGTGTGTGTTTGGCGCAACATCTTGAGCAAGTCCCCCCACCACACAATTCTTGACAAAGGAATAGTGTGGGCCACCACAGTTGAGATTGCAGCACCTTGCGGGTTGTTGTGTCTCCATTGAAATGCCCCCCAGCAATTTCGGTATGTGTCTCTCTCAACGTGTCGTGCATCTCATGTTCGCACACACACTTGCGTAGCAACCTGTCTTGCCCTAACCTATAGAGTTGGCCAACAATCAGTTGATAGGGTTGGATCTTCACAATAAGCCTCCTAATCTTGGCCTTCTCAATAGGTCTCTCAGGAAGATTGTGTTCGAGCACGTGGATAACATCGTTAGCCCAGTATGACATTAAATCAGTCTTGAATAATTCCTTGTCACTAGACAGGCCAAAGAGATGTGCATCTGGAAGGTCATCCATCATGCCTTGTCCAACGGCTTCACCTGTGGGTATGCAGGACATGTGATCTGCCATGTAATGTTGTTTCCCTTTGTGTACAACCACAGAGAAGTCAAACTCTAGAAGAAGCAATAACCATCGTGCAATGCGTCCTGTAGCGCAAGGCTTGTTCACTAGATAGAGAAATTTTTGATGGTCAACAAGAAATGTGAAGGGTGTGGCCAAAAGATAATGTCTAAATTTCTTAATGGCAAACACCATGGCCAACCCCTCCCTTTCGGTAGTGGAATATTTCATCTCCGTGTCAGTGAGCTGCCTGCTAGCAAAGCTCACTAGGTAATCAAGGTTGTGTTCGTCAGGTTGGCACAGAAGAGCTCCAATGGCAAACTTAGATGCATCTATATGCACATGGAACGTTCTAGTCCAATCTGGGGCTCGTGAGCTGGGTGTGGTGGTAAGAGCCTTTTTCAATTATTCGTAAGCACGTTGGCATTCTTCGGTCCACTCAAATACAACTAGTAGCTTGTACAATGGTCTTGCGATTAGTGCATAATTCAATACAAAGCGCCGCTAGTACCCTATGTGACCTAAGAAGCACTGAACACCCTTATAATTGTTGGGTCTCTTCGAGAAATCAGTGACGATGCCATTCTTGGGCACCATGTGGCCTAGGATACATCTGCCATGTTTCACCCAAAATTGGCATTTTAGGGGGTTCAACGAGAGATTATAAAGTTGATACCGCTCAAAGACTACCCATAGTTTCTCTAAGTGTTCTGCCCAGCTAGAGTGTGCGCATAGATCATCCACAAACACCTCTAGCTCACGTCTGATTGAAGATCGTGCACATCAGGCGTTGGAAGGTTGCGGGCGTGTTCATTAGCCCAAAGGGCATAACAATGTAAGCGAATACCCCCCACTCTGTAGCAAAGGCAGTCTTGTGCCTGTCGTCGAGGTGTACTTGCACTTGATTGTAGCCTGAGAAGCCGTTCAGAAAACTGTAGGCTTCTTTACCTGCCACCCTCTCAAGCATGTCCTCGATGTATGGCAATGGGTAGTTATCTCTCTCGTAGCGGCATTGACTTTCTTGTAGTTGACGCACACTTGGATCTTTCCATTTTTCTTCATAACGATCACTATTGTTGATATCCAATCCACGTGCTCTATTTCATAGATGAATCCTACTCTCATGAGTTTATCAATCTCCTCTTTTACTTCATGGGCATGCTTTGGATTCATGGGGTAAGGGCATTGTTTTACAAGGATAGCATCAGGGACCAAGTAAACACGTCCACGTACTCTCATAGGAGAGCAACAAGGCTAGCCTCCTCATCCTTGGTCAGGTTGTCTACTATGAATATAGGTTGAGGCTTAGTGAAGCGTTTGGGTAGGTCTTGCGATTTCTTCTATCGTTCTGCATCTGACTCTTTTGTTCGTTTCTTTCTTTTCTCCTTTAGTCGATTGCGCCTTAGGTGGACCAGCAACTCCCCCTGGTGCATTTTCTTTTGGATGGCATGGGTATTTCAGGGTCTCTCTCTGTACTAACTTTAGACTCCGAGTTGAACTCACAACCCCCCTCACTAGAGGAAGCAGTCTCCCCGGGTGGTCATAGTTCAGTAGGTGCATCTGTCCTAAACACGGGTACCATTAAAGGTTGGGCAATTCCAGTTTGCTCATAATCCATTGCCCCTATGCGTTCCAACCAAGACGATTGCAATCCAATCTCATAACTCCTCTCTTGATCTCATATGCATTCCTTTCTCAGAGCCTAGAGTCTGCTCTTATCTGCTCTATCACCCTTCCATCAATATCGTACTCCATGGTATCCATTTCCTCCTCACTCTCCTCACACTGATGGAGGAAAAATCCTTATATTCATTGTCAAAACCATCACTCCCTGACTGCTCATCGTCTCTTGGGTCCTCCTTTCTAGCCTCTTTCTCCTCGGTGACTAGAGCCCAATTGTATAACAAGTTCAGGTCGTCCACTTCCACTTGTGCTCACTCAAGAGGTCTCTAAGGGGCAAGAGATTAGGGGAAGGATTGCCCTCCAATCTTCGTTTCAAATACTCTAGGATCTCATGGAGTTCTAGCTTATTATTTTGGACATGGAAAGTGACAGGTTTGGGCCGACCACATGTACTCCTTGCCATCATGCAGAGTGGTACTGAGTGTTCCTCATCTGGCATGCACCTGGCTTGTGCGGCTTGCTTATACTCTTCATCATTGTCTAAGAATGGGAGATCGATGGTTGCAAGGACATGCATCCAATATTGCTCATCCTTAGGGCAAGGGATATACTTGGTCAATGGCCCATACGATGTGGTTGGTTGCGTGTCACCCCTCAATGTGGTTGAGATGAAATCTAGATCAACATGTGTTGTCTTCCAGGTATCCATCTCCACCCTTACTGCTTCCTTCCGATTCCCTAAGAATATTAGATCATTGCCCCAGTCCTCGATGATTCGTGCATTCCTCATCCATGATTGGCCTAGCAGGATGTCGTAGTCCACTCCCTTCATAACAATGAAGTGTACAGAGAACTAGACACCTACAATCTTCACTGGCCAATTCTTTAAAAATACAAACGGCCTTACCTTCATTCCATTTGCTAGTGTGACATTGAACCTAGCAGTCTCGACAAGAGGGTTTCCCTAGGCTTGCAAGACTGTGTGGCTCAAGACACTAACCCCTGCTCCTGTGTCTATGATTCCTTTCCGTGTCAAGTCTCCAAGGGCCATGATAGGTAGCACAACATGCATCTCGGTGCCCTCCCAAAAAGCATTTACATGCAGAGATTTAGGCACTGAGTGCAGCATCAAGCTCGGTATCTATGTGACTACATCATGCTCATGCAAGTTAGCAGCAATCTTCTTAGTTGGTTCCTCCACCCAGTGCTTCAGTTCTAGCCAAAGCTTGAGATGCTGCCTAAGGAGGTCTCCTAGGCTTAGGGTTACTGAGGTGGTTACTAATGTCGTGAGGAGGTTGCTCATCATTTGGCTCTCCTCCATTCACACACCTCTAGGCCATTGGCCTTGGTTGTTTTGCTGGCCTGTGGCTCCTAAGCTTCTCTTGGGTGGTGGTGCCCGTGTGGTATAGGCGCATCTCTTGACCTTGGTCGAGAGGGTGAGACGGGCACTCACACTCAAGAAGTCCTTAGTTCCGTCTTCTATGATGGCCTCAACATCCTTCAAGTTCTCGTGGGCTTCCTTTACCCATTCCTTGACCTTTTTAATCACTTCTAATTGGCACTTCGGGCGGGGGTACTCCCCTACCTTAGCACTCCCTTTCTCTGATGTTTTCAGAGCGGTGGTCTCAGCCTTAGCATCAGTTACCTTCTTGCCACTCTCTAGCATTGTCTCTTCGTCAGTTTTGAGAGTGATATTAGCATCGGTTTTTTTATTTCTCCACCTACGACTCTTCTTCCCTATTGAGGCAGCATCTAGGTTGCTGGGCCCAAGCAGTGATATGCCAGCCTGCTGCGTTTGTGCACGTGTCATGACATGCAGTGGGATGGGTGTATCCTCACTGTCGAATGTCTCAACGCCAAACAGTCCCAAAGGTATTGATGGTACATTTCTTGAGCTTGAGGATGGCTTTTGTCTAGGTCATTCCCTGAAGAGATGGGTGATACCACACTCGGCACACCTAAGATCAGCTCTCTCCCTATTAGCCTACTATTTTTTTGGGCATCATGTCAATATGTGACCAGGGTGACCACAAGTCCAACACGTGACTAGGTCTTGGGTTGGCCCTGAAAAACCTCTACCTCTTCCCCTTCCTAACGCCATCACCGGAAATGGTCAATAGTCCATGAGGACCGGATTACCCTCTTCATCACCGGCAATGGTCAATAGTCCATGAGGACCGGATTACCCTCTTCATCATACAAGATTACCCTCTTCATCATACGAGATGTAAGGGTTCACATATGACTCCTCGTCATTGGGCTCTTCCACGTAGTGGATGGGAACGTCACTTGGTGGATGTGTCACAAAGGGTCCAGGTGGTCTGGGTATGCCTATGGGGATTGATCTGTAATCTAGGAACGGACGGTTTTGCATCATTAGGTGCTAGAAGGGCCAATGGGGCTCCTCTTCTGAAGAAGTTGGTGGCCTATTCCTGTAGTATGGTGAGTTGTACTGCTGTGCATAAGGAAACCTTCTTGGCAATCAACAATGCATTGTGTCGTGGCCAAACCTTCCGCAATTTGCACAAGGCTTGGATCTTGGCACTCGGCAGGGATATGGTTGCCTCCACAGTGCACACACTGAACATGCAGTCTAGTGGGTCTCTTTACCAACTCTTGCAACCGTGCTAGCTCCATCCTGACTTCGGCTAGCTCTTGGTCTTGTGCAGTGCTCTTGCCCTTATCCCGCATGTTAGGGGCTGATCTCTCTCTATAGGTTGTGGTTTTCTCTATGGTTCTTTGGCTAGAGCCATCTCAATTCGAGCTTCTAGCACTTCTCTCCCTAAGGTGGTCATCTACCCTTATTGCCTCATCAAAAACCCTAGTGAGCACATCTCTCTGCAAGCTCGAGTTGCTTGCCGATGCCTTGTAAAGTTCCATGCTACGGATTCCGTCTATAAAAATGGTAGAGATTGCTCTCTCATTTGGTCGTTCATTGGTGGGGATTCTCTTAAATAGGCTACGTACCTAAGTGAGGTAGTCTCTAATGTCCTCTTTATCCTTTTGACTAACATTCATTAATCAGACTTTGAGGTTGTCCAAATACCTTGTCTCTGAAAATCTCTTGATGAAGAGATCCTTCAGGTGATTGAAGTTCGTTCACTTTGCTGCATTTAGGTTGGTATACCACGTCCTTCCCTTATCACCCAAGCAAATTTTGAAAGCATGCGAGCGTTGGGCGAGGTCCATGAGACTGTTGGCTTCACAAACCTGCGCAAACTACTCCACAAAGCTATAGGGGTTGTTGCTGTGTCCAGCTGCTTGGCCACTGCAGGGATCTTGTTGTGGCTCCTCACCCCCCTGGGTGACTCCTAACCCTGTGAGCAAAGAGGTGGCTAGCTCCCTCTCCCTCTCTGCATTAGACCCTGTCGTGGCCTTACTAGCTAAGGCTAGAATGCATCGTGTCTCGTGCACCTCTAAGTCTTGCCACAATTTTCTCATTCTTTGCTCATGGTTATACGTCTGATGCTCTACAGCGCTTTCCTAGCTGCCTTCCTAGCTGCCTTCCTCTTCCTCAAGGCTCATAACTACTTCCTCAAACGGTCTGCCATGGATCATGGTCCTTCTTAGAGCCGGTTGTATTGGTCGACCATACGTTGCAATTCAATTGGGAACTCACCCAAGTCCAATTGGTCATCCTCTTGGTCGGCGTCTGCTCCGGACATTTCTGCAACCTCTCACTCCACTAAGTTGTCGATCAGTCCAATTAGCTTGGGTAGTGACTTGCCCTCAATCCTATCATCTTCAAACTCTTTGGGGTCTTCAGGGTCCTATTACCGGGGCTCTGTGGCACCCAGCTACGTCTCAGGGTCTACTCCTACCAGTGGGTTCTTTGAATTATTCACACTTATGCTTAGTGTTTTCCAGTGCACAGTGCCAAATCAGGCTTTCTCCCTTTTAGTGCACTTTAAATTATGAAATTAGCATGGGGTGTGAATACAAAATGAACAATGCAGCTCCCTCTTTTCCCCCTTTTGTTCGTAGCCTAATATGGCTCTAAGTGCATTTCCTGGCTGTCCTCTCATATTGTCTAGGGTCTATGCTACACACTCTACACCCCGTCAAGGCCGGATTGGAATCTGAGGGTCAGTTTCACCTCTAAGTCTCGTCTGTTCTATGGCCTGCTACTAGAGGTTGACTCTAGGTTGCCCATGTGTGGTTTCTCAAATTTCTTGCTTCTGAGATCCGGGTTAGGTGCTCCAGGATGTTTGGAGATGTGTTCGGAGTGGCCTTGGCCCGAGGAGGTGGCTCAATCATCAGTTCAAAATGTTCTGCCTTGGTGGTTTGATTCCTAGAATCGGACCGTGATTCCAGGTGGTCCAATTGTCCAAGTCGGACTGTCCGATCGGATCGGGTGGTCCGATCCTAGTCTTGGTCCGACTGTCCACCGACTGTTTGACCGGGATCGAAACGGGTTCTAGTCTTGGTATGGCAGTCCGATTGGACGGGTGGGTCCGAGTCAAAAAATGGGTCCTACTGCAACGTGGCAGGGTCTGACTAGCAAAGTTGGACGGTCCGATCACATAGTTGGTCTGATTGGACCAGGTGATCTAATTCTAAGGTGGTGCATTCGATCATATGAGTGGTCCAATCAGATTGACTGGTAGAGTCGGATAGTCCGAGTGTCCGATTCTAAGGTGGTGCATCCGATCGGACGAGTGGTCCGATGGTGGTCCGATTGGTAGCCTCTTATTGCCCTATTCTAATCTCCTTCAACGTTATGGTTGCCCCGCTTACACCCATCTACTCAAGATTTAGATTTTATGCTCCTTTCTCTCAGTTTTCAGCCTCTTTTCAACAGCAAAAAACCCTTTTGTTTTCCCTATTTCCTTAGTCCTAATCATATCCAAGCGCAAAAAAAATCAAAAACAGTGGGTTGAGATTGATTTACTACTTGCCTACTCAACAACAAACCAAAATACTTACTTGTTCTGAAGATCAAACCACCTAAATCTCCTATCTATCTCAAGCAGTGATTTGGGATGAAAACCCTACCTCTATGCTTGATTTGAAGCGCGTGGCGCTCAAGGCTCGATTTCGTCGGTCCCGGCAATGGAACCAAAATGAAGGGAGCTACGAGCTCAACCCCTCGAGACCTACAGACTACTTATTGATCAAGCGTTTCAAGCTGAGCGGCCATGGCTACCTCTCACATAGCCGACCCGCCCTCCCTACCCATAGGGTGTAGTGAGCTTATCTTGATGCCCGATCGAGTACCCTCCTTTCCCGTGCACGCTGGTAGCTCCACGATCCTTGAGGCAAGCTTAAGCAACCTCAATCCCCCTCCAACAAGCTCCATCCTCCATAGCCGCACGAGACAAAAGAAGAGTAGAGAAGAGAACTTAACTACTCCAGACTTCGGCGGCTGCACCTTGGACTTTTGGCGATTGTTCCCATGCTTTTGGATTTTTTTCGGACTTATTATTCTTTTGGGAACCTTCTCCATGCTTGCCCTATGCCTTTTCCTACTTCTTAGATTTTTCTATTTTTCCAATTTTTTCCTGTAAGCTAGTGTTGCAGTAAACAAAGCATGCGACACACGAGAGGCATCCAAGTTCTTACGATTGATCTCTTCCTGCAGAAGAGCACTCTCTACATCACGCAAGTTCAAAATAGTGGCAAGAGCACATAAGGCAGTGCAGGATACATCCCATGACTCACTCAGAGTCACAAGGAAAAACAATGGAGTAACCTCATCATTAAAGGTAATACCCTGCAAAGTCAAGTTCTTGAGAATAGCATGGAACTGGCTCAAATGAGCAAACATTGTCATATTCTCCTTCATGCGCAGGTCCATAAGCTACTTCAGTCATTCATTTGACTTGCAAAAATTTTCTTGTCATAGAGGTTCTTAATTTTATCCCAAAGCTACCAAGCACTCTGTGCTTCCTCAACCACATTATAAGGCACATGTTCAGTGAGAGAAAAGATGAGGGTGGACTTGCATAACTCATCAAGCTCATCCCATTCATCATCAGTCATAGTTTCAGGCTGCTCGCCATGCATCCTTAGTGGCTTTATCTACGATTTTTGCACCAATACCTGCCAAACTTGGCTCTTCCAATAGGCATAATTCGTACCATCAGGCTTAGTGATGTTGAAGATAGCACTGTCAGTGGAAGAAGAACTCATAATGCAGTCCAAAACAGTGTAGACAGTTCAAAAGTGCTTGCTGTTTTTTATTGTAAAAATAGCCAAAAATACCACCAAAACCAAGGCTAAATGACCACGAATTGATAGCTAATGATGCTGCCCACCAACTACCATCAAAAGTACATAAAATCAGGATGATTCAGCATGAAAATTCCACATCATTCCATACATAACTGCTTGCTATAATAAATTACAGCCAGGTACAATGAGAGCAAACTGTAGGCAAAATCAATGCACCAAGTCAACCGCTGATTGTCAAAGCATAACCAGCATCAAGCAGGTATAAATCAACATACGACAGTCATATAGACATTGAGCAAATACCCAAGCATGTCAACAATCCTCAGTAAGCTTCCACACCCCTTGTGTAATAGGGAAAAGTGTACTACACAACACTGGCAAGACCTGATACAAAGAGGTGTATGATCAGGGTGTGTGAAGCCCAAATAAGCCCAAGTACATGTATGCGGACCACGGTATATCAACCATGCAACATCCAAGTGAAGAATATCTCAGTCTCAAAAGACTAAGCCAAGAAGCTCAAGAAAGGCATATGAGAGCACCAATGACAAATGATCCAAGACCAAATATCAATAAGATATCATGGGCATATAGACTCTATAGCCTCCAAGTAGAGCATCCATAGATATCAACTGTATCCTAAATACAACTCTCACAAGCCAAGAAATATCCCCAAGTAAGTTCTCAGAAGCCAGATGCAAGCCAAGACAAGACATTAGTAGCAATCAGCTCCAAATAATGTAAGTAGCATGTAGTAGTGGCATAGGCCAAGCATATCAAGACTGCTCAGACATAGGTAACATACATGCCATATGTACATTCAAGATAGAGCATTAAATGCATTCCAAAGCCAAGCTCAAGCTCAAATGAAGATCTGGAACCAAAGACAAGCTCGATGTCGTACCTTGAAGATCAATATTTGATTGCATATCCTAAAGACATAGCTCAAAACCAATAGGCATAACCAAACTGGAGGTAAAATAACCTGTCAACCAAGGTAGCATAAATCCCAACCAACAATGAAGTCTCCGCATCCAAATCAAGGCTCAATAGCTCTCAAATAGCATATTCGGGTAGAAATCATGATGAGCAAGTATCAATACATCCAATAGGACACCCGAATGTCAACAAAGAGCATTATGCATAAGCCGTCCCTGATAAAACCTTGCTACCCAAACAATGTACAACAAAAAATCCTTGCATAAATTGAGCTATGGAAGCTCAAACCAAGTCCCAAAGCATCTCAAAACATTGGGCAAACATCCCCAAAGTATCTGGGCATCAAATACCAAGCCTCGGGAGCATCACATAAGCTAAGAGCATGACATTTTCTTGCTGTAAATCAACTCAGATCTGTTGCAAAAAATATTGTGATCAAAATTTGGCAAATCTGACATCACCATCGTGTCTGAAGCATGCCAACACCCAATGCTAGACTCTTACCTTGCCTAAATTGGGTTCCGGATGCCCAAGATATGAGAAAAAATGGGATTTTTGAGCCAGATTTTGAAACATGTGCAAAAAAAATGTGAGCTAACTGTGGGGCTTGCTAGTTATGCTGAGGGCAAGAGGGAAAATGGGTGCGTACAAGGTACTCAATGAAGCCAAGGAACACCTGCAAAGAGCCTATGAGAGTCGGGGAAAGGCGGGAGATGAAATCTTACCTCGGGGGAAAGAAGCCATGGCTGGCATTGAAGCTCCAAGCTCTAGGTCTTCAATCCAGGCTGAAGTAATGCCAGGCCAAGCTCTAATCCAAAGCTCTGATACCAGTTGAAATGTGAGAAGGATTGAAGCGTGCTTGGAAGTGAGCTATGGTAGAGAGCAAGAGCAAGAAGAGAGAGAGACACAAATGGAAACTCCAACAGTCACAATAAGTGATCGGGCCTTCATTTATTCAAACTGTCACTAAAAGAATAAAGAATAAAGTGACTGTGATGGGTGCTCGCTACCTGCAGTGTGTAGTGGTGGGTACTATCAGTGTAGTAATACACGGGTGGCTAGGCAGAGGCGCCTTTACCCCCAACAATTTCTCTTGCTTAGCCCTTGATTTGGCTATGATTTTGGGGTTATTTTGCCATCATTTACAATATCTTGTTTGTCTTGGATTGTTCTTTCATCTCTTGCATTATGACTGGTGGATCGAATGACATGCTATATCTAACCGTGAGAAATTGGATGTCACAAATTACAACTATTGGAAGGCACAAATTTGGCAGGTTCTAGTGTAGAAATTTCATATTGAGCCAGTGAGACATAATAGCTTAAAGCCCAAATGCTTTGATGCAGATGATTGCATTGAATTGGATGATTTATGTAAATCTACAATCATTTTGTCACTCTGTAAGAAAGTCTACTATAATGTTGTCTCTGATGGGCAGATTGCATTAGGGTTATGGGATAAGATTCACAATGTCTATGACAAGTAGAGCCGTGTCTCTTAGATGTATTGGCTAAAGGAACTCATGAATCTTTCTATGAAGAAAGGGACCTCCATGTCCACCCATTTGAATGAGTTTTATTCTATTTTCAGTCACTTGTTTTCATAGGGAATTTAATTTAAGGACAATCTACCTCCCTTGTTCTTGCTAGTTACATTGCTTGAGTCATGGGACACATTCCATACTACTATATGTGCACATATTTTTACTAATGGGCTAAACTTGTAAGATGTACAGAGTGCTCTCTTGAATGAAGAGGTTAACAAAAAGAATGTCAATGCTTCTTTCACCTCTCATACTTTGATAGCTAGAGGCAATAATGATAGAAGTGGTAATGACTACTCTAGGAGAGAGACTCTCAAAAGTCTCATTCTAAGTCATGTGGATAGTTTCATATTAAGTCATGTGGTTGTAAGTCCTCATTAACTTGTCACTATTGTGGAAAGCAATATCTTATTCAGTCATAGTGCCATTAAATGTGTGATCATAAGTGCAAAGAAAAGAGGAATGATAAAGTGCAAGAAAAGAATGTTGATAGCATCATTGTCCCTAGCAAGTCTAGTGGCAAGATTGGAGAGATTAATGTCATGTAGATTGATGCTAATGATGACTACATACTTACATATTCTTCTCTTGATGCTTTGTACTTGACTAATGCCTTGTCTACCTATGCTCTGTTGAGATATTGAGCTCCACTCGTGATATGCCAGGGTGACCGTTGTGCATTTATGTCACCGACTTGTTAGCTGCAGATGCGGTTGGTACAACGCCCATGAATAATAGCTAGATGACAGCTATCCTTATCTACTCTAGTTCGTGGCTCAATTAGTATGCCACCTTAGTTAGTTGAGTTTGGTTTGAGACCCATATATAGGGTTCTTGTATTTCTCTGTACTAGAGTTCTTTTGGCTTACACAACTAAGAATAGGAAAACTGTTTTCAGCCTCCACCTTTGTGTGTATTCCCCCATTGTGTAAGTGAGAAAGCTACAAGTGAGACTCCTTCCTTCTCTCCCACTATCTTGACATGCTCAATGTTGGCTGCTTGATTTAGGGGCTGCATTTTATGTCACCTATTATCAAGAGAGTGGTTCCACTCCTATCATAGAATGACAAGATCTGTTGAATTGGGTAGTGACTTGGCATTGGATACTATTGGTATTCGAGATGTCTAGCTGCAATTTCCTTTAGGAAATATTTTTACTTTACATGATGTACGCTATGTTTTGACTTTGACTAAAATATTACTTTTAGTTGGACAATTGGATAATGTAGGTTTTGCTGTATCTTTTGGTGATTCCTCATGGAAGCTTACACATGGGAATCTTATTTTGGCACAAGGTGCCAAGTCTGTCACTCATTACCCCTTACGTGTATCTAGGTCTATCAACAATCTTTTGATAGTGGCTGCAGTACCACATTTATCATTATGGCATCATTGCCTTGGACACGTGTCATTAAAGGGAATGAAAATGCTTAGCCATTTGTAATATCTTCCATTCCTTGACTATAAGGGTCTTGATTCTTGTGATCATTGCCTTTATAGTAAGAAAACTTGTAATTTGCATAAGAAGTCTAGCATTATGTGCATAGATGAGCCTTTACTTTTGCTCATTCCAATATTTGTGGACCTATGCCCTACAAGTCTTTAGGTGGCGTGAAGTATTTTGTTACTTTCATTGATGATTACTCGTATAAGGTTTGGGCATACCCCATAAAGTATTAATCGGTAGTCTTGGCTACATTTCAATGTTGGCTTGCTTTTGCTGAGAACCATTCTGGGTATAGATTGAAATGGCTATGATCTACCAATGGGGGTGAGTATGTATCTAAAGCTATTGAGTGCTACAAGTGAGATGGGATCTAGAAGCTCAGAAGGTCATCCCCATAGCCATGATGTTATTTTCCATGAGGAGAAAATGCATAAGTAGCTTGAGCAAGTCGTTGAGGTATGTAAGGTGATATTTTAGAAGGAGCCTCCTATTATTGTATAGCTAGATTGCATGTAGCAACTAATGCTTGAATAGCCTAGGACCATGATATTTGATAGGAGGTACATGCCCCACAGTCTATTTTGTGGTGGTCTACTAGAGATAGCAACCTAATTGGTTTGCACCCTCTATGGATTATGTTATACTAACAGATGTTGGCAAGCCTCTTTCCTATGATGAGGCCATGTGCAGAGGTGATAGTGACTCTTGGGAGAGGGCCATGCAATCAAAGTATGACTCACTACAGAAAAATCATACATGGGATTTGGTTCATTTTCCTAATGAAAAAGCTACTTTGCCATACAAGTGGTTGTATAAGTTGAATAGTATCCCTGGATGCCCCAAGCTAGCCTATAAGCCTAGATTGGTTGCTAGGAGCCTTAAACAGGAGCAACATGAGCATTTTGTTGACTTTGATGAAATCTTATCTCTTGTAGTCAAGATAACTACCCTATGCTTGGTTTTGGCTTTGGTTGCACAGCTTGATTTGGACCTCTATTAGATGGATGTCAAGATAGCTTTCTTATATGGGGACTTGCATGATGAGATTAGCAAGCACCTAGATAATGGTACCACAAGTTTTGATGCTTTCACGCACTCACAGGGTTATACTCGTAGTGATATGGATCCATGTTTATACATGAAGAAGGTCCGTGATGATAGCCTTATAATTTTGGTACTTTATGTGAATAATATGATGATTTCTAGGAGTGGTCATGATGAGTTGGATGTCTTGAAAGGTCAACTCAAGCAGAGCTTTGAGATGAAGGACATGGGATAGGCCTCGCATATTCTTGGAATGTGCATCATGTGTGATTGCTTTAAGGGACTCTTTTACTTGTTGTAGAAGAAGTACATCTAGAAGGTCCTTGAGTAGTTTCATATCAGGATGTTAAGTCTATTAGCTATCTTTTACCTCCAATATGTAGGACATGTAGATAGTAGGAAGTTCACAGGCTGGCTATGTCTTCACCTTTGCTGAAGGTGCTATTTCTTGGATGTCCAAGGTGCAAAAATGCACAACCCTATCCACCATACATAGGTAGAGTATGTTGCACCCACTATGGCTTGCAAAGAGGCTCTCTGGTTAGGCCATCTGATGGTTAGAGATCTTGGTATTACTGATGTGGTCCCTACATGTATTCGGATTCTATGAGTGATATCTAATTAGCAAAGAATCCGGTGCTCCATGCAAAGATAAAGCACACTGAGGTGAGTACCCCTTTATCCAAGAGGTTGTTGAGGACAAGTCCATTAAGCTTGTCAAGATCTCAATTGACCAAAATCCTACAGATCTACTCACTAAAAGTCTTTCAATGAAGCATTTCATCTTCCTTAGGAAGTTGATAGACATTGGATGAGATGACGTATTTCCTCATCCTATTGTAATTTATGTACAATTGTTCTTTGTCACTTTTTTCTTGTTTTCTTTTCATTTGGAACACAATCACCTTTTAGTGGGAGGTTATTAGGGATAAAGTCACATGTGTCTAACTGGCCATGTATTCATTACATGATAGTACTCGCACACATGTACACTGTGAGTGGTGGGTGCCCATCACTATCACTTCATTCTTTATTGTTTTAGTGACATTGAAAAAGGAAAGGACAGTCACACATTGTGACTCTTGGAGTTCCCACATACAATGTTTCTCATTCTTGCTCTCTTGCTCCATCCACCATAGCTCTTGCTTTGCTCTTGCTTTTCTACTTGTGTGCTTCCATATGGGCTCTACCTTTTACTTTTATGCCTATTAGTATTTTAGCCAATTTCATAACTTTTTGGTGTGCCCATTAAAAGGCCTTAGTGTTTTGTAGGGGTGTTAATTTTTCATTTTTTCAAAGTATTTTCTACATACGAATAACTAGCACTCCATGCTAGATCCACACATGATGCAGATGTCACAATCCCTATTGAGTGTGGATGTGCAATTGTTCTCTCTCTCTCTCTCTCTCTCTCTCTCTCTCTCTCTCTCTCTCTCTCTCTCTCTCTCTCTCTCTCTCTCTCTCCTCCTCCTCCTCCTCCTCCTCCTCCTCCTCCTCTTCTAGCATATTCCCTCCTAGATTTTCCTTATGTTTTTGCAACTTGCTCGCCCATGATGTTCTAATTCAGTGTATACAAACCCTTATCCACAAATTCGACCTCTACCATGCTTATAGACATGCTCCCATGCCCCTCCAAAATCTTTGTGCCTTATCAATGTATTTTGAGTGGAAAATTTTTATAAGAAAATAATTAAAAATATTAGAGAGCTATTTCTTAATATAATTTTATTATAACTTGTGCAAGAAATCTACAAATAAACACACATCTACTTCAATCAAGTGACACCATGAACCAAAACTATGACAATTTATAATCAATTAACATAATATTATAAAGAGAGAATATTAAATGACACCATCATCCAAAACCATTTGCATGAAATTTTGACATCTTAAAACCAAATTCCTCTCGAGTATAGTGGTATTTGCTTAATTGAAACCCTCCTTGGAGATATAAAGGAGGGTGAAGGTGAGGAGTTTTGTTGAATGACTAGCATCAAGTAGCTTGTATTGGTCTTATGAGGGCATCATGTTATGGTGGACAATATGTTCTTACAAATAAGCTGCGAAGATTGAGATGTGGTGCCTTAAATGTGTATCTTGTCAATAATGAGATTGTGTTCAAGCCTATGGTTCTCAATGCTTAGGATAAACGTAGTCATGAATAGTGTGTGTGGTAGCTTGTATCAATATGGATGTGCCTTTGATGTTGCTTGTAAAATATTACACGGCGCAGCAAATAGAATCTGAGAAAGAGATAGAGAGTACACAACAGATAAGAGGAGAATCAGTAAATTCTTTAACTCCAAACAACTGATACAAAGATGGCTCTGTCCACCCGTGTGCTTCCAC
The DNA here is from genome assembly GCF_053477565.2 of Lygodium microphyllum. Lineage (NCBI taxonomy): Eukaryota > Viridiplantae > Streptophyta > Polypodiopsida > Schizaeales > Lygodiaceae > Lygodium > Lygodium microphyllum. The sequence continues at coordinate 103,134,216 of NC_141142.1, forward strand.
TGTGTGAAGCTTAGATGGCGATCTAGATAGAAGATAGGTGAAGAGCTTAAGGCTAGCTGGACCAACAACTCTGACTGGGTGAAAGATGAGTGAGAGACGGCTGCGAAGGGATTTAGCTTTTATAGCCCGCGAAGGTCGTTAAGTCGGCCTGCTGATGACCAACCTACCATATGAGCCTCCACTAGTCGGCCAGGGAATATTCCAGGGAATATTCCCTTTACCATCGGGCCGGGGGTGCTGCCCCCAGACCCCTGCCAGGGGGGCCGCTGGCCCCCCTGGGACCCCCCAGCCAGGGGCCGCTTCTGCGGCCCTCGGACCTCACAATAGGGGCCCCTTTTAACTCCCTTACACCGCAACTCGATGCAATGTGCCTCGAGTTGCTACCAGCTTAACCATTCCGTCTAACCCAAAGATTAGACCCACAACAGTCACCTTTTTGCCATCTGGTCACATAGACCTCATCTGATATACAAGTCAGGACTCAACCAATGTCCGGGCTCACATTTGGCTTCTCCTCATAATGGGGGCCTTACAACTTTGAGCACCATGGATCATTGGTAGCACCTAATGAGGGTGGGGCATTGATCATATCTAACACCCCCCCTCAATGTCCACCCATAGGTGAACTATCTCCTCGGCCCAATGCCGAGTCTCTGAAGATGAACTTGAAGCAGATCCTTTGTAAGTGCTTTGGTGAAGATATCTGCTCCATTCTCCTCTGTTGGACAGTAGACCAGTTCCACTATCCCATCCTCTATCAAATCACGTACATAGTGATACTGGATCTCTATATGCTTGGTGCGTGCATGAAACACTGGATTTTTGGCAATGGCGATGCAACTCTGATTGTCACATCTCAGCACAGTTGGTTCTTCATCCTGCACTCCCATATGCTATCGAATCCTTCTCAACCATACGGCTTCACATGCAGCAAAACAAGCTGCCTTGTACTCTGCTTCGGTAGAAGACAATGCCACTGTTGGCTGCTTCTTACTAATCCAAGAGAAAATTCCTAAACCCAAAGAGAAACAATAACCAGAAACTGACTTCCTGGAATCAATGTCTCCTGCCCAATCTGAGTCACAGTTCCCCACAAGAGAAGTTCCGAAACTGTATGTGATACCATAGTCAAGAGTTTTCTTCAAGTATCTGAGTACCCTCATCCCAGCCTTCCAATGACTCTCATGAGGTTTGTTTGAGAACCTGCTCAAAACACCAACAACAAAACTGATATCTGGTCTGGTGTTACACAAGTAGATCAGACTGCCGACCAACCTCCTATACCTCCCAATGTCTACTAGTGGTGATGTATCCTCGACGGATAACTTTGCATTCACCTCCATAGGTGTAGCTATCTCCTTGCACTCGGTCATGCCAAATGCCTTCAAGATCTCCCATGCATACTTCTTCTGAGAGATGAAGATCTTTCCTGGCTCTTGCCAGACTTCAATCCCCAAACAATAGTGCAGCAAGGCCAAGTCTGTCATTTCAAACTCAGAACTCAAAGCCTTTCGAGTTTGCTTGATCATATCTTCATAGTCACCTGTAATAAGAAGGTTGTCCACATATAGGACAATCACTACAGACTTTTTACCATCCCTGTAAACATACAAGTTAGCATCTGAGGCACATCTTTTGAAGTTTAGGTTTAAAAAGAACCTATCTATCCGCTGGTACCATGCTCTGGGGGCTTGTTTCACCCCATACAATGCCTTCTTCAGCTTACACACTTTGTTCTCAAAATGGGGGGCCTCAAACCCTGGTGGCTGAGCCACGTACACCTCCTCCTTGAGGTCACCATTTAAGAACGCTGACTTAACATCCATTTGGTACACTGGCCACTTCTTGTGGGCAGCCACTGCAAGTACCGTGCGAATAGTGGTCATTTTGGCAGTTGAGGCAAATGACTCTTGAAAATCAAACCCTTCAACTTGTAAAAATCCTTGGGCAACCAGTCTAGCTTTGTACTTCTCTAAGGTACCATCAGCCTTGCACTTTACCTTCTAGATCCACTTGGTGCCAATAACCTTGGGAGCCTTCCATGATGGATCTGCCAGTGCTTCTTCTAAGTCAGTTGGCTCCTTTACTTCTCTCATAATCTCAACCATCAAGGCCATATTGACTATGTGAGCAGAAGCCCTCCTTTGCTCCTCTATTCTCTGAGACCTCCTTGGTCCGTCTGCCTTCTCCTCAACAGATGCAGGCATAGGATTATTGTGGTCATAGAGCTGCTTCACCCAGTGCGGCAATGGCTTTTTCGGTGGGGTGATGTCAGATTGGTGAACTTTTTCCTCATCATCTGAAAATGATGCTTCCTCCTCCTTAAGGATAGGATACCTCTCGGGACAGGTTCATAGTGGACTACTTCTTCGCTTGATGATAAAGTGGAAGAACTTGCCTTCTCCTCCTCCATTGTATGTAGCTCCTCCTTGAACACCACATCATGGCTCGCGATGATCTTCTTTGCCTCTTGGTCATATAATTTGTAAGCCTTCTGCTCATCACTATAACCCAAGAAGATACATTTTCGACTTTTTGGTTGTAACTTGTTTCTCTTCTCATCTGGAACATGTGCATAACATTCACATCCAAAAATTATGAAATGTGAGACAGATGGTTTCTTACCAGTGTAAGCCTCATGAGGTGTTTTTCCCTTGAGAGCCTTTGTATAGCTCCGATTTAGAATGTAGACTGCAGTATTAATAGCTTCAGCCCAAAAATGGTTAGGCAATCCCTTGCCCTTTAGCATGCATCTTGCCATCTCCATAATGATGCGATTCCTGCGTTCCACAACACCAATCTGCTGATGTGTGTGAGGCGTGTAATTACTTTGACAGGTATCTTGCTAAATATGGGATTAGACGACATTTAACTTGCAACTATACACTGTAGCAAAATGGTGTACAGAGGAAAAATAGGGTCATGATAGAATCAACTAGAGCTATGCTGAATAAGAAGAGTCTGCCAAATGGTTATTGGGCTGAAGCAGTGATGGCTGCTATCTAAGTGTTGAATCGAACCCCTATAGCAGGGATTCATGATGTTACACCTTATGAGAGGTTGTATGGTCACAAGCCTGATATTTCACACTTGAAGGTATTTGGCAGCATTGCATGTGTGCATATACCAGATGAAAAGGGTAAGAAATTGGATCCTAAGGCAGTAAAGAGTGTGTTTTTGAGGTATGCACACGACCAGAAGGCCTATAATTTCTATGTGCGGTCTACACAAGAGACATTGATAAGTAGAGATGTTGTCTTTGACGAGTTAGATTCTTGGTATGGGAATTCAATTGTAGTACCTAGTGATGAATCAGCTAGTATGAGTAATGTTGAAAATACCCCTACAATTAGAACTTTCATGAGTGGTCAGAGAGGTGATATATCATCTACAGTGAGTCCTTGGTCAGGATGGTTGCGCAGTTGCACTTCTATGTCCACTAACACGGACATGTTAGTGAGAAGCAGAGCAAATAAGGGAAAAGAAAAAGTGTTTGAGGATGTAACAAGACCACTTACTGCAGGTTATGTGTCGTCCAACAGTGATAGCTTGGATAGTGAGTTTGGGATTCCGTCTTTCATGACACTAGGTTAGGCAGAATCGTTATGTGCCGCCTCATGAGAGGCAAGCTCAGAGTGAGCCACAGATATGAAGGTCTGAGAGAATCAGGAAGCTAGTTGATAGGTTGAGTTACACTAGATATTCAGCCTGTCATTATGCTTATATGATGAAGGTGATAGTTTTTAAAGAACCCATTAAGTTTGATGAGGCAGTTGTAGATGAAGACTAGTGTGCTGTCATAGATGAGGAGTATTTAGCTTTGGCTGAAAATGGAACATGGGATTTGGTGCAATTGCCTAATGGAAAAATCCTTATTGGCTGCAAATGGATGTATAAGGTCAAGTGCAAATCAGATGGGTCATTCAAACGCTATAAGGCCAAGCTAGTTGCAAAAGGGTATGCACAACATTATGGTCTCGATTATGAGAAAACTTTTAGTCTTGCGACAAAGATGGCAACAGTTAGAACTACCATTGCATTGGCAGCAGTTAAATGCTAGAAGTTATGGTAGATGGATGTAAAAAATGCATTTTTGAATGATGAATTGCAGGAGGAAGTTTATATGGGGCAGCCTAAAGGCTATGTGCATCCGGATTTTCCAGCACATGTATGCGGGCTAAAAAAGACATTATATGGGCTAAAACAGGCACCTAGAGCTTGGAATGCTCAAATTAGCAACTATTTATAGTAGCATGGGTTTAAATTGGGTGATGCAGATCACAGTTTGTTTGTGAAGAGGACAGATCATGGCTATGTGTTTCTAGTCATCTATGTCGATCACTTGATTATTATTGGAGATGATGAAAGTGGGATTGTTGAAATAAAGTCATGTTTACAAGCTGAATTCAAAGTCAAAGATCTTAGTGAGCTAAGTTGGGAATTGAGATAGTGTTGATACTTCAAGGCATATGACTGCTACAGAAGCAGTATGCTCATGACATGTTAGAGAAATATGGTATGGCTGATTGCAAGGCTATGGATACACCTATAGAGAAAAATGTCAAGGTGTAGATTGATGTTGGACATGGGATAGAGAATGTAACTATGAGGTAGCTTGATCTACCTAACTATTATGCAACCTGACTTGAGTTATGATGCGGGGCTAATTAGTCAGTTCATGCAAAAGCCTCGCAAGCTACATTTGGATGTAGTCAGGAGAATCATGAGATATGTAAAGAGTACGACTAACTATGGGCTGTTTTATGCATATGGGAAACCCCTTGAATTGACAGGGCATACTAACGCTAAGTGGGATGGTTGTGCTTATGACGACAGGAGGTCAACTACTGGCTATGCATTTGGATTGGGCAGCAACATGATCGGTTGGCAAAGTAAGAAACAACATACAATTGCATTGTCTAGTATAGAAGCTAAGTACAGTGGTACGGCCTTAGCGGCATGTGAAGCTATTTGGTTACAGAAGTTACTGAATGGCTTGGGAATACACTTGGACAACAAAGTGAGTCTATATTGTGATAATCTGAGCATTGTTATGCTTGCAAGAAATATCATCTATCATGCAAGATCAAAACACATTGAAGCTCATTACCATTTCATTAGAGAAATGGTACTAGCAGATTAGATTGACTTGATGCATGTGAGTATTGCAGATGGTTTGAGCTTGAGGGGGAGTGTTAGAAATCAAGCTCCTGTATCTTTTGTATCTCTTATGTTAGTGTGTGAGACCAATTCTAGCTAGACACAACTGTTCATGTGTGTGCCATTGAATAAGTCGGTGTAGGGTTAATCTAACTATAGTCAAATGATTGGTTAGTTAGATCTAGAGTAACACTTACTCTTATCTTTCAGTCTTATAGACCTAGTGTGATATAATGAAGAAAATGAATGAGAGTTGAGGTTATTTGGTTCTACTCCATTCTCTATCTCTCTCTCCTTCTCTTTTTACACTTATTTAGTATAGTAAAAGCTTTTTCTTGATCATGTATCCATACAAATTGGACTCCTTTCTTAGTGATAAAAGTGAGAGAAGCATAGATATGAGCTAAATATCAAAGACACTTGTTGTGGAACTTCACCTACCCCACATAGCGCATCACTTCTTGAACTGTCATAGGCATAGCAACCTTTTCAATTGCCTAAATTTTCATTGGTTCTATGGCCATACCTTCCTATGAAATAATATGGTTGAAAAGGACTCCTCTCTTGGCAACAAAAACTAATTTAAGTGAGTTAAAAGACATCACAAATTGATGGCATCTTTCAAAATAAATCTTGAGATGTTGAAGGTGATCCATCTTCTTACCAAACACACAAAAATCATCTATGAAGACTCTCATGAAAGTAGTGAGATTAGGATCAAAGGTTTTATGTCATGCACCTTGAAACTTTGGTGGACCATTCCTTAACCCAAAATTCATAACAAAACTCACAAATGCTCCCTATTCCATCATAAAAGTGACCTTGTCCATATCATTTGGATACCTTCAAATCTGGTTATATTTTGAGAAGCCATCTAGAAAACTATAGATCTCATGACCTGCTACATCATCCAATAGAGAATCTGTAAAGCAAATGAGGGAACGAATCAATGATTATTGTTGCATTCAATTTTCAATAATCAACATAGACCCATAGCTTGCCATTCTCTCTGAGTACTACTACAATAAGTGACAATTAAGTCACTTCATTGATGGGCTTAATGAAGTGAACTCTAAGAATTTCGTCAATCTCTTCCTTCACCTATTTAGCATAGTTTGGATTCATGCAATATCTTTTCTACATTATAGGCTTAGAACCTGCCTTCAAATTAATCCTATGCTGACGCACCCTTGGATCAAACTCCTTCATATTAATGTACTCCTCCCAAGAAAAAATATCCTAAAATTCTTTGCATAACTAAATCAACTCTTGCTTGAAATCATCCTCAATAAAAATACTTATCTTAATCATTTAAGAACTTTACTTAGCATCCAAATACACTTCCTAAACATTATCTTGAAGCACTCAAGCTTACCTACTCATAGTATGCTCACATTTTAACTCCACATCAATGATAGCTTGCTGATTGGCCTTATCCAAAGCCTCTTCTATTTTTGATAAAGCCGTATCTTTCTCTTTTTGAGTCATCACATCAATTTCTTTACCTCTTCTAGGGCAATCAATGTTTACTTCATTCAATTTGTTGGTTTGTTGTATCAGGTCACTATTTCCTACAATGATGACCCTCTTGCTACATCAGTATCCTTTATCCCTGTAGTAGTAAAATGGTTTCCTGCAATGGTGCTGCTACGACTACATTATATTTTAACAAAATATTTTTCAACACCCACCCCAAAAATGGGTACAATAGTAGGATTAGATTGTAAGAATATTTCCTCTTTATCATCTTCTATTTGGATGCAATATTTATTGTCTAAGCAACCAAATGGATGGTATTTTGGGTTTCAATACTACATGATTGGCTATAGATAAATTTCCCTCCTTATCACCATGGAGAATGATTTCCCAATTGTGCTTCAATTTGGATGGTCTAAACCAAGGCCTTCCTGACAACATATGATATGAATCTCCTAGGCCTTCCCTATGGAGAACAACAAAGCTTGCCTTTAACTTTAGCCCTACAACCTGAATGAATCGATTCTTCAAAATTCCCAAAGGCTAAAGCCTCCACTAGTTAGCTATCTTGACTTGAAATGGTGTTGGTACAAGTCCCTATAATTTGTGTGTGCAATACAACTCTTCAAGTATAATTTTTACTCTTGAGCCTTCGTCTAATAATACATTATCAAATTTAATGCCCAAGTAGTCCACTTGTATGGTTGGCACTTTGTAATCTGCTACTTCAGAATGTGTGGGGATGACGACTTGACATTTAGAAATCTCCTTGCAATATGCAGCATAATGTTTCTAGACTTTTCCATGATTCAGTATAATCTTTGCTAAGAGCTTTTCCTTGAATCCTGGAATGAAATCAAGGATCTGTTCTAAAGTTAGCTATAATGAAGATCTATCTAATGCAACATATAACTCATGTGAAACTTAGAAATGTTCATAAAGATCCAGACTTTGTTTTGTTGGCCACCAAATTGTAGCCTTATTAGTGGCAAATCCTACTATTTTTCTACTTGTTGCAATTAACTCTGCAACACTTCATATAGGGACGTGTGAAATTGAGTTATTTTGACTCATTTTTCTTCTACAACTTTTCAATTTCTTTGGAGGCTACTTTCCTAGCCTTCTCCTTGTCATTCCAATTTATCTTATGCTTGGATTTAGCCATATTATGGCTAAGACTAATGTTTTATTTGGACAATCTTCCATAATTATACAATTTAAATCACAACCAACCTATGGCTCTAATCCATTTTGGATTGCATTTACAACACCCTTACTTGGCACATTTTTCCACGAAACTTCTTTAATCTTTTGCTCTAGCTAGTGGCCTACTACTTGGCCCTCTATGACATCTGTAGGTATTTTGACTAAGACCAATGTGTAGGTCCCTGGTGGTTGCTCTCCATGGGTGCTCTTATTCGTTGCATTTCTTGCTTATTCCTGGTTTGCATTCCCCTCTTAGCCCTATGGAGTGCCCATAACTCACAATTGGGTCTTGACATATTCCCTACCTACCAGACTAGTAGCAAGGCCCTCGCTATCTCTATTGGGCATAGTTCCATTGCCTTGGCTAATCATTGCTCTGTTGTTTAGGTGGCTAACCCTTCTTGCCAAAATCTCTAAATCCATGTTAATGTGCTATCTCGAGTGCAATTTGATTTATTGGTGCCATTGCTGCCGGTGTTAGTTGCACTCTTGCATTCCATACCATTGGGTTACACCAGCATTCTTTAGCCTCGTGGTTGATCTTTTGACATATGCTGCATGACTTTACATTCCTTGAAGTATTGATAACTCACATATCCAACAATTATTTCTTTATTTTCTTCTCTAACATTTTTTTCAAGCTTATCCTCCTTTTCTTTTTCTTTCTTCTTATCTTTAAAAGAACCATTATCCTACTTGGATTTATTTTTATGCCTCTTGTACCTTTGTTTACTTCCATCATCAAGTGAGTTACTTGATTTGATATCTAAATCAAAACCTAATGAGGAATCATCCTCATCACTACTATCATCAAAGTTTGAGTCTTTAGAATTAGAATCAAAAGAATCCTTACTACTCTTCATAGACTTGGACTTTTTTTTGCCAAGTCTTTTCTCCGCCCTTTGTGTCACTTTTGTCAACACATCTATAGTATTATTGCCTTGCACTTCAACAATAGCAATTGCTCTAGCAATTTTTTTGTCCAATCCCTTTAAAAAGTATGAACATTGCAAATTTATAGAATGTCTATCATTTGCATTCATTCTCTTCGGTAAATTTTTAAATTTTTGGGCATAATCATGTACCAACATCGAATCTACTTCAACTTCTTTAGGACATATGTAGCTGTCTTATGCTTTCTAAATCTTCTTAGGAAAGCATTCTTGATTTCATCATATATAGTGAAAATTCTAGCATCATAGTTACTATACTAGTCCATGGCCTCATCTTTAAATGTTGTAGCAAACTATTGTAGCTTGGATTGGTCCCCAAACATGTTGTTGAAACTGCTAGCCACCCACCGTGTTTGGAACTCTGTGACATGGTAGTCTGGATCCCCTTTCTTCTTTCTAGAGAACTTGGAGGGTCTGACATTGGGATTAATTGGTGGGTTATGATTCATGGCTTTTGGCTTTTGCTTCTTCAATGGGGGTAGGGGATTAAAATTAAGTGGCTTCTTTGTAATGACTACTCTACTCCTTAATAGCACCAGACTTCCTAGTACTGGATGTTGTAATCCTTTAGCCACATGATTAGGAGGAGTTGATTGATCTTCATAGATATGTAATTCATCCTCTCTTTCTAGAGAGATTAGAGGAAATTTTGTAGATGTAACAAAGGAATGATACATAGAAGTGATACTTACAGAGGTACCATCATCCTGGTACTCATCTTAATATGTTGTAAATTCCTCTTCATAGAAGATGCCGATTCCACCTACTTCACCACCATCATTCCATAATATCCCTTGTTGTTTTCATGCCATTAACTCTCTTAATTCTCTCAACCTGCTTTGAGTCACAATGACATTTTATGGATGTGGATAATTGTTTGACATAAATGCAAAATTACAAAATGAGACCTTTACATTGCATCATCCTACTTCAAGCAGTTATGGAGAGACTTACCAAATCAATCCATTTTATTCAAACCAAGACACAGGCTAATCTCCCTGAGAGTGGTTTTATATGCAATGAGAAGGAAATATGAAGATTATGGACGAAGCTCTCACTTCTCATGCACTTATTTGTTAGAGGTAGAAATGGTAATAATAACCATGGTAGAGTCTCATAGCTCAATAAGGGAAAGTTTGGTAGGCAATCTCGTAGTAAGTCACACAATTGTAAGTCATATTTGATATGTCATTTTTGAAGGTAGCAAGGTCAAATTAGGCCGCAATGCCATAAATTGTGCAATAATAGGCACAATGAGAAAGGCAAGGAAGATGTACAAGAAAATGCAAAGTCCACTAAGATTGTTCCTAAGTCTAGTGTGAAGATAGAGGAGATCAATAGCTTGGAGTATAGGTCAATGATTACACTTTTGCTACTCCATCTCTTGATGCTATTTAGTTTATTAACACACCATCTTCTTACTCTCGATCTTGGCTTCTTGATTGGGGGCTTCATTTCATGTTACCCTACATTGGCATTGGTTTCATAACTATCATACTATTACAATTTTTGTTAGACTAGGAGATGCCACTACATTGAATATCATTAGCATAGGTAATACTAGACTATAGTTTGATACTGGTGCTTCTTTTGTGCTTTATGATCTATGTTATATCCTAGCTTTGACTAAAATCCTTATTTTAGCTAGACAATTGAATAATGAAAACTACCATGTATCTTCTGGTGATTCTTTATGGAAGATCATATGTTGGATAGTCTTGTGTTTGATAGAGGTACCAATGTTGGCAACCTCTATCTTTGCTTGTTTCTAGGTCTATTGAATGTATTTTGGCTGTGATCAATCTTTCACATGTATCTTTATGGCATCATCATCTTGGGCACATGTATTTGAAAGAAATGAAAGTATTGGTCCATTTGTAGTATCTCCCACCCTTGGATTATTCTTATTTTGATTCATGTGATTATTATTTGTATGGCATGTAGACTTGTAGCTTACATAAGAAGTCTAGTCCTACATGTATGGATGAGCCTTTGGCTCTTGTGCATTCCAATGTTTGTGGTTCCATGCCCTATCAGTCTTTGGCTGGTGTGAAGTATTTTGTTACATTCATAGATGATCATTCATATAAGGTTTGAGCCTATCTTATTAAGCATAAATCAAATATTTTACCTGTATTTGAGAACTAGTCTAGGTACAGGCTAAAATACCCATGGTTTGAGAAGGGGACGAATATGTCTCTAAGGGTTTTGTGTAGCTTTGTGATGAGAGGGATATTAAGTGTCAATTGATTGCCCCATACATCCACCCCAAAATATTGTTGTAGAATGCATGAATATGACTATTTAGGAAAGAGTCTATAGCATGCTTAGTCAAGTATTCTTAACATAATACTTTTGGGTTGAGGCAACATATATCTCATTACTGCTCTTGGTGATAGAGTTACAGAGGAGGTATGGTTTGGTAAACCTCTCTCATATTCACACTTGCAAGTATTTGGATGTGAGGCTTTCTACCATAATCCCAATGATAAGCACAATAAGTTGGATCCAAAGACTATCAAAGGTATCTTTCTTGGATATGGGAATGTAGGTGAGATGTATTATTATCTTTGGGAACCACAAGCTTGGAAGGTTATCCACAACCAATTTTGAGATGCTTTATTAGAGCTTCACATCCTCCGAATTGTTATTATGAGTCCTCTATGGATTATGTAATGGTGACAAACTTTGTTGAATCACTTACCTATATGAGGAGGCTATGCACACACATGATTCTCATTCTTGGGAGAGGGCTACACACTCTAAGTTTGATTCCTGTAGAAGAACCATGTATAGGACTTAGTTTCCTTGCCTCTGATAGAAAGCATGCATTGCCATGCAAGTGGATGTATAAGTTGGAGAGTACAGGTTGATTTTGATGAGATCTTTTGTATTTGGTTAAGATGATTACCCTACCCTTGAAATTGACCTTGGTTTCTTAGTTGTCTTTGAATCTTTATCAAATGGATGTAAAGATAACTTTCTTACATGGGGACCTATATGAGGATATTTATAGGTACCAACCCAAGGGCTTTATGGAAAAAGGCAAGGAACACTTAGTATGCAAATGGAAGACGAGTCTTTATGGGCTTAAGCAGGCACCTAGGGAATAGTATCATAAGTTTTATGATTTCATGTATTTGTATGAATATTCCCATAGTGACATGTTTATTCAGAAGGCTCATGATGGTAGTCTTATTATTTTGGTGCTTTTTGTTGATGATATGCTTATAGCTAGTAGTACTCATGCTAAGCTAGATACTTTAAAGACTCATCTCAAGAAGAGCTTTGAAATGAAGAACATGGGATATGCCTCACACATCCTTGGTATATGAATTACATGAAATCACTCTAAGAAACTTCTCTACTTGTCATAGAAGGAGTATATATACAAAGTACTTGAGAGATTCCATATGTAGGATGATAAGCCTACTGGCTGTCCTTTACCTTCTCATATGAAGGTTAGTTAGAGACCAATTATCTATAGTTAGATAATGAGAGATCCGAGATATCCAAGGTTCCATATGCATTCATAGTGGATAGTTAAATGTATGCCATTATAGCCACTTGTCCTAACATAGCATTTGCAGTGGAAGTTGTGGCATGTAATATGGTTTTACCTAGAAAACAATATTAACCACATATTTAGGAATTTGGAAATTTTCATAAAGTTTGGGAAGTCCTAATGTGACTAATATTTGGACACATAGTCAAATCTTATCCCCTTACTTGAAGGTGAAATTTTCCCTAGATATTATATAAGATTTCCCTCTAAGTCCCACTCTCAAATATGGGTTTAAGATTTAGCCACTTGGTCAAATCTTTACTCCTTATTTGAAAGTGAAACTTGGGAGATTTCCAAAATTCTCTAATATAGTATTTATTGGGTACTGTGAAGGGTATCATTAGATACCTTAAAGGCATTATAGATATATGCATTTGGTATGATAGCCAGGATTAAGGAGTCATGGGTTACACTAACTTAGATTATGTAGGATGTGCAAATAGTAGGGAGTCCACCTTTGGGTATGCCTTTACCTTTTCTCAAGGTGCAATCTCTTGCATGTCCAAGGTGCAAATTTGTATAGTATTGTCTACTATTGAGGCTAAGTACATTGCAGCCACTGAGGCTTGCAACAAGAAAGCCCTATGGTTAGACCATCTAGTTGCAGATTTTGGTATGACTATGACTCCTACACTACATTTGGATTTGATGAGTGTCATTCAATTGGTCCATAATCTGATCTTACACGCAAAGACAAAGAACATTGGGGCATGCTATCACTTCATTAGAGAGGTGATAGAGGACAAGTCCATTGAGCTCGTCAAGATCCCTATGGATACTAATCATGCAAATTTGCTCAATAAAAGTCTCCCAGTGGAACATTATGCCTTCCTTAGGAAGATGATGGGTGTAGGATAAGATGATGTCTTTTCTCATCCAGTTATACTCTATTACGTGTATTTTTCTCTTTTTTCTTTTACTCCTCAATTAGGCACATTCATCTTTAAATGGGAAGTTTTTGGGGGTTAAAGACCACCTATGTTTGGTTGCCTACATTTACTTATATACAACACTTGCATACCTATCCAATGTAGGTTGCAAGCACACATCACTATCACTTTATTATTTATTCTTTACATGAAAACAAAATTTAAAGGGAAGGCAAGTCAATCATTGTGATTGTTGGAGTTTCCGTACACCAATATCTCTCTTCTTGCTTAAACCTCCATAGCTCTTGATCTCTTCTTGCTTCTACTTATACCACCTTTTAACATGTTGTTGTCGTTAGTGATTGTTTCACAAGTTTATCAATGATTGCATTAGGTCTTCTTGAACTGATGCAATAACCATGGTGATCAAAACAAGCAACATTTTCTTGACTTCTACATGAGCTAGGCCTTATTGTGCAAAACAACATCTCCATAAAGATTTATGAGAGCCTATCATGCATTGCTATACCAACTAAGGAATATGTACAAATACCCATTCTATCATAATTGCTACTATCTGTTGCTATCATGGTATCATAAAAAATCATAAGTGAGCACACCAATACACCAATCAAGTCAAGAATTTGAGCATTTGGATTTTTGAACTAAATTTATTTTGTGATACATATTATTATAGTATATATACCACAAAAACTACCAAACCACCCATTGCATTTGCTTGTATTGCTTGAGAAAGGTTTTCCTGCAAAGGTTTCCTTGAAGATGCTACTATCACACTTACTAAGGAAGGTATTGCACCGACATTATACAAAGACCATCTTGCTTCTTGAGAAGACAATGAGAGTTTTCTCAATACACTAGTCACCTCTCCTCATATAGATATGTCAGATTTTGAGTAATGGATCAACTACTCAAAGGGTGCTAGACTTATTCAATGTTTGATCTAGCCTTTGGCAAACAAATTCAATTTCTTCAGCCCCATATCTTTGATAAGATTCTTAGTTACACTACCCTCTACCATTTTTCAATGTCTTTTTTCTTTTGTAGTAACCCTCAAAATAGGGGTTTTTTAATGTACAAAACCAAAAGTGGGGTAGCTTCCAAGTTCTTCATGGTAAGGATTCTGAAAAAAGAATGACCTTTGTACCCAAGAAAGAGCACATGTTGTAAACCTTCCAAAAGATGTTGAATTTCCTTGAGAATGTTGATCATTGCACCTTGTATTCTATTGTTCATGGATCAAAACTTTCTATAGAAGTGATATGATTGAACTATAAGGCTTTAAGACTGAAGAACTAAAACCATGCTCCATAGACATATAATCCAAAGCATTCTCCACAGTAGTGTTCATGTTATTAACACACATGCCATCCACATCCACCTTACACTCTAGCATAGTGTCATCTATGTATCAAATGAAAAATGTACAAAAGACTTGTTTGGTAGCCCTTGGTTTGTCTATCTATTCACATGCATTATCAATGGATACAAAACTAGAATGGAGCAACGAGGTTGAGGAATCCAAAAATGCATGAAAACCTACAGAAGCCCTTCTCATTACTACTTCTACATAGAGTTGTTTGCAAGTTTTGACATTTCTCTCATTTGTGCCATTAGTATTGTAGAAATTAAATCAACTTTTAGCATCTTCTCTACACTTGAGAAGGCAATCGAGAAATTCAATAATCAACACAAATGTGCTATGATTGCTTGATGAGATACTAATAATGAATCCTTACTCAAAATTTCATTAGAGAAGAAAGAATGAGTTCTACTTTTTCTTCAAAGACATGAGGATGTTGTGAATTGTGGGAGCAAAGTTTATAGCTCGTTCATCTAACATGTCTTCGAGCAATGTTTCCTTTAGGAAACATCCATCAATGATCTACTACACCACAAGACTATTGGAAATGAGGATTTTCAATATGCTTTTACAATCATACTGTTACTTCACAAGCCTTCAACATTTGAGGCAGAGGAACATAGCTACATTTTTTTAAATCTCCAATTCAGCAATGATTCTTTCACGTGCATCAACAATATTATCTTAATGCCTTCTTGGAAAGAGGATCTCCAAAATCAGCATGTTGCCTTTATTTCAAAATTTAATGAGAGTTCTAGGGGTAATGATGATGATCCTTTAGATATCTTTATGCTCACTTCAAGCAATGAGGTGGAATGAAATGTATTCTAGCAATGTAAGAAAGAAGAGGGAGAAAAATGCTTTGATACTCTAGGAAGGTCTTGCATGTTGAATTCTAGCATAGATCATGCCCAATTCAAATTGTTTCAACAATGAAATACCCAAGTATGGACCCAAACAAATAAAGGCTATGTTTGCTAAGCATAATGAAAAGAATGTCAACCAACTCACAAAAAGACAATGGTGCTTCTAGTAAGCTCAACAATAGCAATGCCTACAATGAAGATGCAAAATTATTTGCATTTACAATTACATTCTAACAAAGTCTAGCCTTGGGTTTAGATCAATCACCTGATTCTTTGAGCTTGTGAGAGCAGATGCTTGATTGGTTTGACCATCTTTTTTTTTTCCAAGGGAGCTATTCAATAGCCCGATTATTGCAAATAAATGCATCTACAAATAGCTTTGTACCAATAGCCTAATTGCAAAATAATGCAACAATAGGGAGCTTTGTACCTACAACATGAGTTCTTTTAATTAATGAGGTTCATATTCCAGATATGGAATGCCTTACATATTTGAAATGTGCACTTGAAAGTTCAATATCTCCAGTTGTGATCTTTATAAATCTTGTCATTTGCAAAATGATGGTAGGAATCTGTCATAAGATAGTCTTGTTATGTTTCCTATCTAGATGCAAATTAGTCTGATCCACATTTTGTTAATTCATAAGTTGTTGGAAGAGCCCATTACACATTTTGGAGAAAGAAATAATCTAATGGTAGAGCTAGATCTTGATGAAAATGGAGAAAAGAGACTTGTTTATTGATCAAAAGATGTCCAAAAAATGTCTAGCTAGATATTATAAGAAGTGATGAAAAGGTGAAAAGAGAATTGTTTATTGATCAAAAGATGTCTAAAAAAAGTCAGTTACACCTTTTATACTTATGCTAGGGTGGCTAAGTGTATTATTAAAATATTCCTTATCGCAATGCCCCATTTTACCAATTACACATTGATTGCATGGGTATGAAAGGCATGTTTTTTTCTCTCCATGTCTATGTTTTTTTCATAAGTTTCTAAAATTATTTAGGTTGAATCATTTCTATGTTTTATGATAGTCCAAATTTGGACCCTAAGAAAGCGAACATGCAAACAATGAAAGAAGTAGCAAGGAGACAATATATTTACCTTGCAAAACATGAAAGACTTATAAAAACTAAAAGAAAAGCTATTTTTTTTCTCTAAGTTCAATAAATTTTAAATCCCTTGAAAGCAAGATAAAAGAGAGGCTAGAGGTACACACAAGTTTGATAAAGCACACTCCAAAATTTACTCAACAAGTCTAGATAGAATTAAGGGCTGAAGTAAAGAGTCTTTTTGGAGCAGTATGTGAGACAAGTAGGTTGATCAATGTGCTAGTAAATGGCATGTGGACTATGTTTTGGGGACATGAGATGACTAAGAACTTGTTATATTTAGGAAAGTTGGGTATCAATTACCATTCTTATAGATGATGTAAGAGCAAGTTTATTTGTTACAACAAGTACACTCATTAAAAATAAGTGCTGGTAGGTTTTGTACTCTACTATGAAATGTCACCTTAATGATCTCGATTGACAAAAAAATATTTTGGATAAAACTTGAACTTTTCTCTAAACCTGTTGTAGCTTAGAGCATTATAGACTAAACATTTTTCTCCACTATCTTTATCTTCTTGCGACAATCAATACCTTTGATGTAAAAAGAAAGGCTTTTAATGTAATAAGAAGCATTATAATTTAGTAATTTTTTCTTATCTCACTTGAGAGCATTTAAAGTAATGTGATTCTTACCCTTGGTTATTATGTCCATTGTCAATAATTTCTTTTACTTTTTGAAATATTTACTTATACTTTATTTTTTTTGAAAAATACAATTGTATTTTATTTTTGATATCCATAAGAAAAAAAATCTAGAAACTACATAGATATGAAACTCAGAAATAGCGTTCAAAATTTTTTAGTAAATATATTGGGAAAATTACCTATCTTCCTTTCATATCTCAAATTTACATTGACCTTGAAACAATCCCATCTTTCTTATATTTGTATCATAATCTTAGGCCCTTTAAGCCATGTAACTCTAGGGTCTCCCAATAGCTTATTAAAGATTGTGTTGAACTCTCTATAATTTTTATTTCTCATACTTATCTCTCCAAAAACCCTTTAATAACTCTCGACTTAGTGTTCATTATTTGAAATTCTAAGAAAGAAGCATCTTTAATAGTTCAGGATTTCTAAGTATTTCATATCACACACACACACACACACACACACACACACACACACACACACACACACACACACACACACACACACACACACACACACACACACACACACACACACACACACACACACACACACACACACACACACACACACACACACACACACACACACACACACACACACACACACACACACACACACACACACACACACACACACACACACACACACACACACACACACACACACACACACACACACACACACACACACACACACACACACACAGAGAGATGATCTTATGATTCCATCATCTTAGGATGATCCCCATCATTTTCACTATTATAACTCTAGTCCTAGGCCTTTACATCATGTAACTTTTAGGTTCCGAGATTACATGTTATCAATAATTGATGAAGAAAAGATACCTAAAATTTTATTTTGTATCTCACTTGAATTTTCTTAGATTAATGTGACTTTCACCCTTGGTCATTAAATTCCATAGTTAATGTTTTCTTTGCCTTTTCACAACACTTGCTTAAATTTAAATTGATTTGGAAAATTTAGGTTTTATTTTCTTTTCAATGTCCAAAGTTAAAAAACACTTGAAATTATGGAGACATATAGTTCTTTCTCTCAATAATAAACATCTTTAAATGATAGTGATAGATAGTCTATATATACTTGTCTTGCTTCTACTAGGTGGCTATAGTACTCACTCAAGGTATAAAATACCATTAGCACTAGATAGTCAACCCACCTATAATATACCCTTTCAAAGTTGCCTCACTTAGTTATTGAGACGATCAAGTCTTAATTTGTGGGATGAGGCTCCTATGATACATTGATATGCCTTTGAGGCGATTCATATAACTTTGAGGGATATTATGAGGTGTGATAAACCATTTTGTGGAAAGGTTACTTTGTTTGGAGGAGTTTTTAGATAGATCTTGCCAATTGTGATCAAGGGCTCTTGTGAGGATATTGTAAATGTGACTCTATGCTACTCTCATTTATGGTAGTATGTTAAGATGCTGAGACTCCCTGAGAATTATAAATGGTGGTTTACGTGATTATGGTTTCAGTAGCTAGATTCAAGGGATAGGTGATGAGGTGGGCATTGCAACAAGTTGTAGATTTCATCTAGCATGATGTTGGAAAGACAATCTATTGAAGCCTTGATTAATAGTATATAGCATGGAGTAATCAAACTATTATTGATGTTGGAAAATATTTCAAGTAGCATGCCAATGCTTGTAAAAAATTACACGGCACAGTGAACAGAATCTGAGAAAGAGATAGAGAGTACACAACAAATAAGAGGAGAATATACATTTTTAACTCCAAACAACTAATACAAAGATGGATCTGTCCATCCGTGCGCTTCCACTGTGTGAAGCTTAGATGGCGATTAAGACAGAAGATAGGTGAAGAGCTTAAGGCTAGCTGGAACAACAACTCTGACTGGGTGAAAGATGAATGATGGATGGCTGTGAAGGGGTTTAGCTTTTATAGCCCGCGAAGGCCGTTAGGTCGGCCTGATTGACCTACCATACGAGCCTCCACTAGTCGGTCAAAGAATATTCTAGGGAATATTCCCTTTACCATCCGCCCTTGGACCCCAAAATAGGGGCCCCTTTTAACTCCCTTACCCCGCAACTCTATGCAATGCGCCTTGAGTTGCTACCAGCTTAACTACTCCATCTAACCCAAAGATTAGACCCACAATGGTCACCTTTTTGCCATCCGGTCACATAGACCTCATCTGATATACAAGTCAGGACTCAACCAATGTTCGGGCTCACATTTGGTTTCTCCTCATAATGGGGGCCTTACAACTTTGAGCACCATGGATCATTGGTGGCACCTAATGAGGGTGGGGCATTGATCATATCTAACACCCCCCCTCAATGTCCACCCATAGGTGAAATATCTCCTCGGCCCAATGCCGAGTCTCTGAAGATGAACTTGAAACAGATCCTTCGTAAGTGCTTTGGTGAAGATATCTGCTCCATTCTCCTCTGTTGGACAGTAGACCAGTTCCACTATCCCATCCTCCATCAAATCACGCACATGGTGATACTTGATCTGTATATGTTTGGTGCATGCATGAAACACGGGATTTTTGGCAATGGTGATGCAACTCTGATTGTCATATCTTAGCACAGTTGGTTCTTCATCCTACACTCCCATATGCCATAGAATCCTTCTCAACCATATTGCTTCACATGCAGCAAAACAAGGTGCCTTCTACTCTGCTTCGGTAGAAGACAATGCCACTGTTGGCTGCTTCTTACTAATCCAAGAGAAAATTCGTGAACCCAAAGAGAAACAATAACCAGAAACTGACTTCCTGGAATCACTGTCTCCTGCCCAATTTGAGTCACAGTTCCCGACAAGAGAAGTTCCGAAACTGTATGTGATACCATAGTCAAGAGTTTCCTTCAAGTATCTGAGCACCCACATCCCAGCCTTCCAATGACTCTCATGAGGTTTGTTTGAGAACCTGCTCAAAACACCAACAACAAAACTGATATCTGGTCTGGTGTTACACAAGTAGATCAGACCAACCTCCTATACCTCCCAATGTCTGCTAGTGCTGATGTATCCTCGACGGATAACTATGCATTCACCTCCATAGGTGTAGCTATCTCCTCGCACTTGGTCATGCCAAATGCCTTCAAGATCTCCCATGCATACTTCTTCTGAGAGATGAAGATCTTTCCTGGCTCTTGCCAAACTTCAATCCCCAAACAATAGTGCAGCAAGCCCAAGTCTGTCATTTCAAACTCAAAACTCAAAGCCTTTTGAGTTTGGTTCATCATATCTTCATAGTCACCTATAATAATAAGGTCATCCACATATAGGACAATCACTACAGACTTTTTACCATCCCTGTAAACATACAAGTTAGCATCTGAGGCACATCTTTTAAAGTTTAGGTTTAAAAAGAACTTATCTATCTGCTGGTACCATGCTCTGGGGGCTTGTTTCAGCCCATACAATGCCTTCTTCAGCTTACACAATTTGCTCTCAGAATGGGGGGCCTCAAACCCTAGTGGCTGAGCCACGTACACCTCCTCCTTGAGGTCACCATTTAAGAACGCTGACTTAACATCCATTCGGTACACTGGCCACTTCTTGTGGGCAGCCCCACTGCAAGTACCGTGCGAATAGTGGTCATTCTGGTAGTTGGAGCAAATGACTCTTGAAAACCAAACCCTTCAACTTGTGAAAATCCTTGGGCAACTAGTCTAGCTTTGTACTTTTCTAAGGTACCATCAGCCTTGTACTTTACCTTCCAAATCCACTTGGTGCCAATAACCTTCCGCTTTGTTGGTCAATCCACTAGCTCCCAAGTGTCATTCTTCATTATGCTGTCATACTTCGCTTGCATAGCAGCCTTCCATGATGGATGTGCAAGTGCTTCTTCCAAGTCATTTGGCTCGTTTACTTCTCTCATATTCTCAACCATCAAGGCCATATTGACTATGTGAGCAAAAGCCCTCCTTTGCTCCTCTATTCTCTGAGACCTCCTTGGTGCGTTTGCCTTCTCCTCAACAGATGCAGGCATAGGATTAGAGCTGCTTCACCCAGCACGGAAATGGATTTTCCGGTGGGGTGATGTCAGGTTGGTGAACTTTTTCCTCATCATCTAAAGATGATGCTTCCTCCTTCTTAAGGATAGGGACAACTCTTAGGACAGGTTCATAGTGGACTACTTCTTCGCTTGATGATAAAGTGGAAGAACTTGCCTTCTCCTCCTCCACTGTATGCGGCTCCTCCTTGAACAACACATCACGGCTCGCAATGATCTTCTTTGCCTCTTGGTCATATAATTTGTAAGCCTTCTACTCATCACTATAACCCAAGAAAATACATTTTCTGCTTTTTGGTTTTAACTTGTTTCTCTTCTCATTGGAACATGTGCATAACATTCACATCCAAAAATTCTGAAATGTGAGACAGATGGTTTCTTACCAGTGTAAGCCTCATGAGGTGTTTTTCCCTTGAGAGCCTTTGTGTAGCTTCGATTTAGAATGAAGACTGCAATATTAACAGCTTCAGCTCAAAAATGGTTAGGCAATCCCTTGCCCTTTAGCATGCATCTTGCCATCTCCACAATGGTGCGATTCATGTGTTCCACAACACCGTTCTGCTGAGGTGTGTGCGGCATCGCCAATTGACGCTTGATCCCTTTGCTCTTGCAAAATTCCTCAAACTCCTTTGAGTTGAACTCACCACCACCATCTATTCTAAATTTCTTCACACTTTTCCTTGTTTCATTCTCAACAAGTTTTAGCCATTCTTTAAACTTACCAAAAGCTTGAGCCTTATCATGAAGGAAGTACACCCACATCTTCCTATTGTAGTCGTCGACAATCAACATAAAATAAGAAGATCCCCCCAAGGCCTGTTTAGGCATCTTACCACACAAGTCAGCATGCACCAACTCTTGCTTTCTTGTGGAAATGCCTTTCTCTATTGCTTGCCCATCATACAATCTTCACATGGTTCCTTCAATTCAGTTATTGTAGGTAGGTGAGCAACCATACCTTGCTTTTGCATCTCCTTCAACACTGCAAATCCAATGTGTCCAAACCTTTCATGCCAAAGCTTACTTGTGCCCACTCTAGTAGTGGCTGTAAGAGCACTTTGCTCATATAGGTTGTTCCTTCTTTCTCCTTTGCCAACGATTGTGCCAGCACTATCAAGAATTTCTGCACATGTCTTCTTGAACCTCACTTCATGACCAAGATCAGTTATGGCAGCAACTGATAACAGATTTCTCCTAATTTCAGGAACATACAACACATTTGAAAGCTTTTTGACTTCACCATTTGTAGCAACAAAAGAAATAGTACCTGTGCCCGCAGTAGGGCATTTAGCATCATTTCCAACTATCACAGTGATGGATTCTTGTAGGAACTGTATAGACCTTTCTTGTTGGTCATGTGACGGGAGGCCCCACTATCCAACACCCATGAGTCTGTGGTAGATTCTTCTTGCATCGAGGAGCACACTTCCTCAATGGTCACCATGAATAATTCCAACTCTGCTTCAGCCGTATTGGCTGTCTCTTTTCCTTTACTTTTAAGGGTACCATTCTTTTCATCTGCCTTCTTGACATGACAATCTGCAATTGCATGTCCTTTCTTCTTGCAGTAGAAGCACTCTCCTTGAAACTTCTTCTTGCCACCCTTCTTCTTTTTGTCACCATCATTTTTGGTGGAGGAACCACCTTTGCCTTTTGCATTGGCAGAGAATGCAACATTTCCATTGTTGCTTCCTTCTCGGACTTTTAGCCTCAACTCCTCCTACATTAATAATGCACAAAACTCCTCAAAAGTCAAAGCTTGAGGTCTCACCTGAGTATTAAGGGCAATTACTAGTCCATTAAACTTTTGTGGAAAAATCCGAAGACACCTCTGAGCGACAACCATCTGGTCACGTAGATTCTTAATCCGAGTGATGAATGCTTCAATCGTCTCTCGGTACAGCAGCACCACTTCCTGCACTGCTTCCTGATGCGCCAGAAACGCTTTCAAAAGTCGACATAGTTTCTCTTTGCTGTTGAAGCCTTTGCCTCTTGCACACTCTCCGATCTCGAGAGCCCCCTGGGCTCTGGTACCATGTAAAAAATTACACGGTGCAGCGAACAGAATCTGAGAAAGAGATAGAGAGTATACAACAGATAAGAGGAGAATCTGCTACCAGCTTAACCACTCCATCTAACCCAAAGATTAGACCCACAAGGGTCACCTTTTTGCCATCCGGTCACATAGACCTCATCAGATATACAAGTCAAGACTCAACCAATGTCCGGGCTCACATTTGGCTTCTCCTCATAATGGAGGCCTTACAACTTTGAGCACCATGGATCATTGGTGGCACCTAATGAGGGTGGGGCATTGATCATATCTAACAATGCTTTCATCATGAAATACAAAGGTTGCCACTTTAAATCATAATGCATTGTAGTTGATGCTAAGAGAAGTCGCATAGTATTATAGTGTGGATTTATTGTAGAGTACTTGAATACATTGGATCTCAAAGCTGAATTTTCTCTTGTCTAATGCACCTATAGTTCTTCTTAAAAACTTAAATCCAGAAAAGGGATTGTGTAATGGCACAAGTTGGATATGCAAGGCTTTTAACAAAAATCTAGAAGATGCAAAAATAATAACAAGGACAAATATAGGGGAAAGGGTTTTTATTCCTAGAATCATGATCATTCCTAGGAGCCATTTGTATTTCCCATTTACTAAGAAAAAAAATGCAATTTTCTATTTGAATGGCATTTGCTATGACAATCAATATGTCACAAAATCAGGTTTTGTCTATTATTGGGCTTTATTTGAAAGCACCAACATTTACACACGTAGTCAACTTATGTAGCATTTTTTAGGGTGAAAACATCATTTCATGTGAAATTCTTGCAAAAAGAAAGTGCAGAGAGTGTAGGTTTTACTACAAGTATTGTGTATAAGAATGTACTCCAAAAAGTACACTGATATGAAATGATTTTTCCAAAAGAAATATTTATTGATATTCCCTTGCAATAACTTGTCTCTCATATTTTTGAGATATTCTTTATAATGTGTTTGAAAAAAAAATTCATATTGTGGAGATCTCTTTTTCTCAAGTATTTTATTATCTCTTGCAAATGCCTACTCCAAATTATGCTATTTTCCAACTTTTGAGTATCAAAAGCATCTACAACATACTCTACGTGTAGTTACTAACCATGCTATTATAAGGACTCTACCTAGGGTCATTGAGCATGTGGAGTTCAATTTTGACATAGATATCATGTTTCCCCTATTTATTGAGATCTCTCAAGTAGGTTATATTCAATGTTTTTGTATTCACATGGTTTCCCTAACTAGAATCACAACTATAAACAATCTTACATAGATAAGATACACCTAGATTGGAATAAGTTCAAAAGTAAAGATGTGCGTTGCTTCATCACTATGCATCAAGGATTCATATCTCCTACTAAGTGGTCTAGGAATGCCAACATCCTAATTATTTTTATTTGTGATGTGCATTGAATGTAATGATCTTTGTTAGTTTTATACTATCTTTGTTTATTGTAATCTAATGGTATTTACTCTACATTTTGATTTTCTTTGATTAAAGGTGCAAGAAGAGAAGAGATTGGTACATCATCTACCATGCCAACATAAGAGCATACTATAGATTCACCTACCCATGTTAGGTGTGGATATCAAAATGTTACAAATCATTCGGGAAGAAAGAGAAACCTTCACTTTGATTAGCTAATTTAGAGATAGTCTTCTTTTTCATTCACATTTAAGCTATTTTGCCTCACTTGGATACATTTTGATCTATATATTATACTTAGTATCTAGAAATTGACTATATGTTTTGATATTCTTGCTTTGCTATATTTTTGTGTTTGATGCGTTACAATACTTAATTCTCACGAAAATAATAGGTGTCACGCAAGGGGTGTGTGTGTGTGTGTGTGTGTGTGTGTGTGTGTGTGTGTGTGTGAGGGGGGGAGGGAGGGAGGGAAAACAAGAAATTGGAACAACAAATGATGCAAGCGAATAACAACAGAAGCTTCACATGATAAGCTGCCATGAAGGCACCTAGCATTCCTTGCTAGGAAAGATGGGGAAAGTAAAATACAAGCCATTGGTTATGCTTCATTATTGAAACTATCTTAGTAATCTTATCATTCATGCAATATGAAGCTACATTACACAAGTGTCTTGTATAATGCATCAATAGTAGAGTCACTAATGTCAATTTCACTATATATTCACTAGAATTTATATTTACTAAGAAGACATACTGGGCATACCTCACAAAGATACAAGTTACAAATTTGAAAAGTTTCAAAATCTTACCATGATGTAACTCTATGCACATAACATAGAGCCCCACACATTATAGGACTCAATGCTCATGGTGGTTTGAACATTAAATATGAAAGATACATGGTCAAACACTAGAATTTTCAATCAACTCATGGACATAGGATCCTTGATATGAGGATGAGTGGTTGGAGATATCCAATTCTTTGCAAAGGCTTGTCTAAAAAACTTGACAAATATTCTGAGCTTCATCAATAGATCATCAAGATGGATGCAAATATGCAATCCCTCTTGATAATCACATTTTCCTTTCATTGAAGGAGTTGCAAATTCAAGTTTGCAAGCCTTTCTTTTTGAAGCTTTCACTATGATTTTAGCTCACACAATTTGAAAGTCTCTCTCAAACTTAAAATTGAGCCTCGAACCAAAAGACACAAGTTTTGAATCCATGAAAAAGACAAGATGTTTCAAATTTATCAAAAGTAACCTACTACTATTGAATTTGACATAAGCATGTCAAATTTGAACTTGATGGACGTGTCTAGACTTGACACATGCACTTCCAACGTTTGAATTCCATCTTTACTTGTTCATTCAATATTGAATTGTTCTGATGACACCCAAAAGAAACATAAAAACAAGGCACAAAAGAATCCAAGCATGCATCATATTTTCATTTTTTGTCAAGAGAATAATACTAAGTTGTTGAAAAATCACTAAAATACACCCTACATGGGAGGGGGGATCCACATCCATTATTAATAAATGGTATACACAACAGTGTATGTGCATACTTCTAAAATGTTAGAAAGAATTGAAATGTGAAGGCTAAAGCCTTATGAATACAAATGTATTAAATATTTTAAGAAATAATAAAAATATGAAGGATTGTGTGTCTTTTGGGAAAAAGGTGGGGTGGAGTGCACAGCTGATTATGTGCCTCTTTCTCTCCTTTCTTCCAAGACACACACATTCTCCCTTTATGGTGCCAATCTTTCTCTCTCCTCTCTCCTCCATCTTTTGTACAGAAATTCCTCTTTTCACTTTTTCTCTTTCATTTTTTGCATAATGGTTGAAGCTATGGATGAAGATGATGAATATGACAAATTGGTTCATTATTAAGAGAGAGATTTATGGTTTCTTTTTAGTTTTTGAGATCAATGGTAGAGCCATACACATAGATTTTGTGTGCTTTCTCCTCGGTTTTGTGGTTATTTTTGTTCATGGGAGGGTTGCTTTCATTTTGGTGCGCAGCGGGGGAAAAGCTAATCTCAACAACTAGAGCTTGAGAGGAAGTAAAAGGAAGAAGAAGAAAATACAGCTTCTACCTTGGACGTTTGAGTTGAAAAGGATTTTGCTTATATGTTTTATCAAATATTTTGATTTACATTAATCAACTCACCATCTCATTCTGTTTTGATTTTCATTAATCCTCCAAACAGGAGAGGTTCATAGAGCTACTTATGTACCTTCTCCTTCAGGGATTTCTTAGTTTGTTGGTTTGATTAGAGGAGGGAAAAGAGATTTGAAGAACTTTGATAAGGAAGAAGAAATGAGAAGAATAAGAAGGAGAAGACAAGTACTCAAGTCACTTGCTATCAAAATTGTGATCTCCTAACATCTTGTGGAAGACCTCCTCAAGGTAAATAATCCCATTGTAGCACAACAAAAGTGGCAAGATGAGGCAGGTAATCTTGGCCACCCCCACCAAGTGAGACAAGACCAAGAAGAAGAAGAAGACATGTGCCTCGGAGTCCCCACAATAAATGCCATTAGCTGGCCTAAAGCAGGCATTGTGATGAGTCATAGTATCTAGCAACAAATTGGAAACACAGTAGATGCATCATCATCATCAAGCAACAATCTGGGAAACGGAGTTATAGGTAGCCATCATGTAGGCCATAACACAAAAGGAGAAGAAAAAGAGAAAAGAAGATAGATAAGTCCCGCAGCAGATCCATTAGTCGATTCTAGGGCAAGCGATGTCTTGCAGTAGCAACTAGAAAAGGTGCAGAGAGGTAGGGGTGGTAGGCAATCTCCATCTTCCTACAGTGGCAGCAGTGGCAGAGGAAGAAGGGACACCCATGCCCAGGGAACATGAGAGAGAGAGAGAGAGAGAGAGAGAGAGAGAGAGAGAGAGAGAGAGGTTATCATG
Organism: Lygodium microphyllum; assembly: GCF_053477565.2. Taxonomy (NCBI): domain Eukaryota; kingdom Viridiplantae; phylum Streptophyta; class Polypodiopsida; order Schizaeales; family Lygodiaceae; genus Lygodium; species Lygodium microphyllum. Next base: position 103,161,887 of record NC_141142.1, read on the forward strand.
AGACATCACGCATGATGAAAAGAACAAGAAGGAGAAAAACATACAATGGCAGCAACAGTGTGTGAACTTATGTAGATTGAAAGGCTCTATTGCTCCTCATAATGGCTCTAAATCCGAACGGGAGGAAGAGTGATATGGGTGGAGATATTGACAAGGAAGGACATGAGGAAAATCTAGCATGGGTCACAAATCTACCCCCCACTCCATTTCTTCTTTCATTCCTCATCTCCAACACGACCCTCTTCTTCCTTCCAACACCTTTCAGAAGATTGATGCAATAGTAAACCTTATCTTGCCCACTGCCTATCCACATTCTCAAGAAGTAACAAAAAGGGTACTTCATGCCTCCCCATCACTGTTAACATCCACACATGCTACACCCAATAAGACATAAGATAATTATGCAATGGAACCTATTTCAAATATTAGGAAAATAATCAAGGTATTTCAAATGTGTTTAAAGCATCGTTCCTATGGCCACTATATAAATAGGTTTTCCATATTTCTCAAATGTCTAGATGCGTATGGGTAGATAGAAAATTACTCCTCCATCATGGCTCCTAGATCATTGTGGTTGTAATATCCCCCTCGGTGTTTCCCCCCCATGCCTTCCCCCATAAGAACCCCCCCTTAAAGGTTTTTTAAATTAAATTTAAGGCAATATTTTTTTACTCTCCCTCTCTCTCCCCCTGCCGTGTGCATGGCGGGGAGAGAGAGAGAGAGAGAGAGAGAGTAGAAATAAGGGGGGGCATGCAGCCCCCCAGGTGGCTAGGTGGGGGGGTGGGGTTGTTAGACGGCTGTCTCTCCCCCCCCATACCACCACCTCCCTCTATAAAGACCCCCCAGCTATGACTACAGTAGGCAGTGGCCCCTCCATCAACGGATAGCGGCAGCCCTCCCCTCGTCTTGGGAACACAGTGCGTCCCCCTGGCCGTGATGTCAGTACCCCCCTGCGTGATCAAAGAGAGAGAGAGAGTGCGAGAGAGGAGGAGGAGAAGAAGAAGAGGGAGAGGGAGAGAGAGGAGAAGAAGGAGAGAGAGGAGAAGAAGAAGGAGAAGAAGAGGGAGAGAGAGAAGGAGAAGAAGAAGGAGAAGAAGAGGGAGAGAGGGAAGGAGAAGAAGAAGGAGAAGAAGAGGGAGAGAGAGAAGGAGAAGAAGAAGGAGAAGAAGAAGAAGAAGGAGAAGAAGAGGGAGAGAGGGAAGGAGAAGAAGAAGGAGAAGAAGAAGGAGAGGAAGAGGGAGAGGGAGAGAGGGAAGGAGAAGAAGAAGGAGAAGAAGAGGGAGAAGAAGAAGAAGAAGAAGAAGAATAAGAAGAAGAAGAGGAAGAGAGAGGAGAAGAAGAAGAAGAAGGTGAGAAAGAAGAGAACTTGAAGAGAAATCAGAAGACGACATTGACCACCCCCCTCGAAAATGGTGTCCTCTAACCCTCCCGCTATTCTTATTGCTTCTTGTTCATGGTTTTCTTCCATACTTAAAGTGCATGATTATGAAAAGTCAAGTGCATGAGTTGCATGAAATATTGACTAGCCTAGTACATGAAATATTGTTGCACGAAATATTGCAAATATGGGATGATTGCATGGGAGTCAAGTGGACAAATAGAATGGATTCTACATGGATTGACGCACATGAAATGATAAGGTTTTCATAAATTTTTACATAAAATGATAGACCTTCACGTAGAGCAATGCTTAAATTAACCAATAAAAATCACGATTTGCATCTGCATAAAAATTAAACACACGAAATGTTAGTTTTCATTCATAGGATGCAATTGTACCAATGGATAGAAACCTAGACTTTCATATACGCAAGTCACATGAGATCCGGTGCATTAGGAATAAGTATTCGTTGCCAGGAATGAAGAGAGTTAAAGGTCATTTAGGATGTACTAATATATTAAACACACCATATGCATGATGGGTAAGTTTGATTGGAGAATTCTGCATAGTACCGCACTAAGAGAGATGGTGTAATATTCCCAACCGTGAATATTGACTTCCCACACACCGCATAAACCTCGTGCAAAGGTTATCCTTCTTGTTGGAATTGCCGGCAGTGTGATCTGTGACCTGCACGCGAGAAATCAGGACCTCCGCATTGGCAAGGCAAACCCGAGAGTTCAAACCCGCAAATCACACGTAAACACCCTCTTGGGAGGGGCAAATTGAATATTATCAAGTCAAATTTTTTTAATTTTTTTCCCTTTTTCCCAACCGATGGACGGCTGGAGGAGAGGGAGTGTGGGGGGATGGGACATGGAGGAGTCGTGGGCTGCATGGGAGGGGGGGAACCCATGCAAGGGGCCACGTGGTGGAGCCCTTCTCTCCCCCCCATGCCTATATATACACCCTCTAAGGTGTGAATGGGAAGAGGAGGGAGAATGATACTGCTGCCCACGCCGTTGCTGAGGAAGGGAGAAAGGACGATTGGCTGCTACCTTCGCCGAGCTGGGGAGGGAATAGGCTGCTAATGGTCAACGCTCTCATGCTGGGAAGCCGCCGTGAGGACGCCATATCCGTCGCCGCTGCTGACAAGAACCGCCGCCACCACGACCAGCTGTCAAGCCGCCGCCATCACGTCACAAATCCTCCCTGTCTCAACGCCAATTTCCCCCTCCTCAACCTTTACCTTTAATCCATGTGGATTCGTGGGGGAGCAACAGCTTCCCAGAAGTTTTTGGGAGCTTTTAAAATACAAGGCTTAAGGCCTTGTGCACACGGGTTCCACCTCGGGGGTTAAAAACCTCCCCTTAAAGCCCATTTCCATAGCTTCTAAGGGATAAGGATTTGGCCTTGTTCCTACGGCCTTCTCGGGTTTAAGTCCGAACTCATTAAGCTCTATTTCCGGAGGCCCTCGAAAAACTCTAATTTTCATCCGATTTCCGGTGAAGGAATCTCCTGCGTATAAGGGAGAAGGCACATCTCAAGGCTCTTCGGGAAAAGCGTAGAAGCGAGGATAATCCGCAAAGTTTGTGATCACGCCTACAATGGCTCCCAAGAAGTCGCAAGGCGCGCCTGCGGGAGGTTCTTCTCCTAGCATTCAAGTGGACATCTCCCCGAGCCCACAGACCCAGGTTTTTTTCTATTGTGATTTCGTACTAAAGTAATGCATTAAGCATGACGATTCCACGGATTATGAAGCACCCGTGCATGTTCAAATTCACCTAGCCTAGTTAAATGCAATTGGGAAAAAAATTGGTATTTTCAATATAAACGCTATTGGTCCATCCATCTTACGACCTTAATAGTAAATTGTTTTGTCGTGCATTTTCAAAGGAAAGCCACATATTGCCTAGGGTTAAAGAGGAAATTGTTAAGTGCATTGGTCATGAAGGAAAGGAGTATTTATGGCAATAACTCCCTTCGTTAGGATTCGCATGAGGAAGGTGTTAATTTCTGTTGCACGGCATGAAAAAGAACCCCGATCTTATATAAGTTGCATGGGAAATGATGCTTGCAAATAGATTAAATCGACTCTTGCCTTAGTATTGCATGAACTTCATTCACGATGTTGTTGTATCTAAGGGTCGCACTTATACTTTCGCAAATTTCATTTCATCATGTAGTATTTAGGAATGATTGCATGGCTTATAAAAACATGAAATGCAAATACTTAGACACAAGGTTGTAGGTGTTATCCCTTGATTAAATCCTAGTAAGCCCTAAGTAGGTTATTCTTCAAATTATCTTGCCTTTTGACTTTAACAAAAAGGGATAGGGCTATTGCGGATCTTATGGTACGTGGAAGTAATGAATTACATGTTTACATGTATTGTAACATTTTGCAACTATTTTCCTACTTTAGATCAAGTATATCATCTCTAGGAAAGAATTGTCCTTGTCAAAGACAAGTAGGTCAATTTACCCAAGTCATTTGTGGTATCATGACTGCTAGGGTTTTGTATAGGCATAGCTAGCCGATTCAATAAAAACCTCAAGTACTAGCTAGGGCTTGGCACGTTAGAGATGTAGCCAAGTATCGTACTTGGACACCAAGTCGAAGTCCTCAAACCCAAAGGTCCTACCCACCTTCCCGGAAAGTTGAGCCAATGGGACGCGCACACAAATAATGATCTAGGGTTTCTACCCTAAGGATCATTCGACCTAGTGCTAGAACTTGGATTGAGTTGGAATCCCTAGGACCGAACGTTGACGGTCTAGTGCAATTAGGATTGGGGTGAGTAAGAAGACACCCTAAACCCTACTTCGAGTCTAATCATAATTCTTTGACCAGAAAACACCATTCAATGGGTGAAATGATCTCTTGGAATGGAAGCGGCACTTGTACAACAAGTTGCAACGTCGCATAGCCTTGTGGTTTGATCACAAGAAAGTTTTGCCATTCCTTGGAATGAGGTTGGCAGGTTCTTGCGCAAGTTTAACTTGCAAGGGGATGGGTAGTCATCCTGTTACATCGCCCTCATTAGGGGAAATTTGCCAAGTTAAGGGAAGTTAGGTATTTGCTTGGACGCAAATGATTAATAAATTAAAGCGACATGGCCGCCGGGATTTACTATTAATAAAACCTAAGGTATTGGTTAAGTTGGGTTAACAGGGTATGACCCTAACCCAAGGACAATAGGAATCTTGCCAAGTTGAAATTGATTCCGGATCGAGTGCTGGATGCATTCGGAGAGAAGGAGTCACTCCTTAACAGTTTGCCAAATAAACGACCACTGGAATTGATTGTGCTTGTAACAGTTTAGAAAGCACTGTTTGCATTGTTTGCTCAAGGAACTAAAGGATGAAAAGATATATAAATGCTTCAGGTTGAAGGCCTGAAGGGAGAGGCAGCTTCAGTTACCCCCGACTGCCTGCCTGACCCTAACCAAGGGGGTTGTTGATCGCGCCGGGAACGTGGACCGAACCCGCCGCGAGAGGTCTTTCCGTTGAGCTCTACTTGGAGCAGGAGGATGCTTGGGTGCCAGGGGGGCTCTGGCCGTAAATCCCTCGCCTTCAGGGTCCTGCACAAGAGACTAACGTGACTCGGGATTGGATCTCGAGGCCCGCATACTAGTCTACGAGCAGAAGCTTGGTATAGTGATCCCCAGCGGATTACTGGATGAACCTTCGGGCGGATTATGGACAAGCCTACGGGCGGAACTCCTCGTATTTCAAAGATAAAATGATGAAATGATAATAAAGAAGTTGTTTGATATTGTTTTTCTATGTCACGTGATAAGATTACGTGAAGGAACCAGTGCCTAACAGGGTTAATTAAAGAAGCTGGTTGTTATATGTCAAATTAATGTGTTAGATAATTACATAACTAAAACAAACCGAGGAAAGTGCGGAGGATGGACCTTGGGTCCGTCCTACGGTTGGGTGGTCCCGGTTAGCCGGGAACTTTTCTCAAAAATCTCGAAGAACAGCGGGATGATCATCATTATCAAAGCGAATAATGAGAGCGATAACCTAGAGTTACGTCTTACCCAATTTACGCTATTTTAGGGGAACAGAATGGGAGTATGCCTTATGGCAGAGAGGTTGAGCCTTGCATCCCTCTCGTTTCCCATTCTCTTTGAACCAAGTGCAGCGTGAATCCGCTTCGGACCTGGCGTTTCTGCGTAAAGTAGTTCGCTCGGGTTTGACGCTAGTTGCTGCTAGCTAATGACCAAACAGGAAAACCCAAATTCAGGTCGATCCTAAGTGGGAACGGCCAGGATACTTCCGCTACGTGGCAGACACGGGAAGACCTAGATTGCAAAACCCGTAACATTCCGTGGGAGTGCCGGGCGGAGTTTTCTAGACATCCTTTCCGATGGACTGCTAAGACGTGTCCTAGATGATTCTAGTGGACACGTTACAGTTGGTATCAGAGCCGACCAACAATGGAACTGTTTTCGTGAGATCTCAATAAAATGAAGTAAAGAAATTGTTGCCGTCCAAACATTTCCTCATCTTCAATACTGTCTTGCAGAACTATGAAGCGTGGAACAAGTTTTTGGTGTTCCGGATCATGTTTATGACTGCAATGCATTCTCCGCATTATAGACAGAGAGTTGAAATGATGAACATCCTGGAGCAGATTTATAATCCATCACCTTTATATATAGAACGAAGATGGACTGGGTCTTCAGGAATCTACTACATAGCTGCCCACCGGTTCGCTTATCTACAAACCAACCTAAAGAGGATCAAGTGGTTGGAAGACTTGAAAGTCGTGAAGCTGTTCATTTTTGTGGAAGCTCACGTAAATTCGACTTTGCATATTCAAGGTCGGAGGGTTGAATTGAACTCATATGTATATGAGGAAGTAACCCGTGTAATCCCAGCCGACAGGATTAAGGTGTTGGGCCGCCATGGGAAGTATGGATTCCAGCGGAAAGGATATCCTGAACTCCCAATGAAGTATCGATTCCTAAAGATCCATGACCCAAAACCCTACTATTACACAATTCCTGTAGACAAATCCAATACAACGTTGTTCTCCCCAAACTAAATGTAATGATTGGATTATCATCACACAAGATGCTGTATAAGGCTACGCCCATGTAAATATAAATAAAGACTTCTTTTATCAATATCCGATTGTGCATCAGGGTTGTTACAAAAGGTTAAGTAGCTTCATGATTTACGAGATAGCTGAACTAAAGATAAGCTAATGTCAATTATCATACAATAATGTTAAGAAAACTTTTACCCAAGCACAACCCCAGGTACAGGTTCCAAATTCGCCCCCTACATCAAGTACCGCTGTGATCCAGGAGAAGAAGTTCCTCCTCAAACAGATAAAGCCACCCGAGTTTGACGGGAGAGGCAGATTCGTCCAGTCTGATGCTGAAATTTGGATTGAATCTATGGAGGATTACTTTGAAGCAGCTGGTACTGCACCTACCAATCAGGCCATGCTCGCCAAATTAAAACTCACCGGTGAAGCTAGACTATGGTGGAAACAATGGTGCAAGGATCAAGGGACTTCAGAGGGGTCCGTTACCTGGGAGAAGTTAAAGCAAGCCGTGCAGGGGAGATATTTGCCACCTGCATATCGTACACAGAAAATGAATGAGTTCTATGAGCTAAAACTGTTAGGACTCACCCTTGACACATACTACTCTAAATTTGTCTCACTCTTAAAGTATGCGCCACAAATGGACACGACGCAGCAGGTGTCCAAATTTTGCGCGGGCTTAAATCCACCTGTAAATACTCGTCTCGAATCTATGCGACCATCAGATCTTCAGGATGCACTCATTCGAGCAGCACCTATAATTCAGGAAGTGCAAGCTAGACCAAGGGGTATTAAGAATTGGTCTTATAGTGACCCGAACAGAGGAACATGCAGACCCCAAGTAAAGAGAGTTCAAGGTCACAATCAGGGACAAAGGAAGAAAGCAAGGACAAATAACGTCAACAACTTTGTTCCTACTCACAGTAATGGCCGAAACCTCCGATGTTTTCACTGCAACGAAATCGGTCACTTTAAAAGGCAATGTCCCAAGCTCAGCGAGGGACATCGTCTAGGTGCAGGCCGCGGTCAAGGAGCCGCCACCCATGGAAGAGGAAGAACTGCCTGCATTACCAATAGGCAAAGATGTGAAGCAGAAGAAGAGAAAGATCCGACTATGGAAGTGGAATTCGAAAGAGCGACAGTCCATGCCGCTTTACACAAGAAGGGGCCGAATCGCCAGTTCTCGGTGATTCAAACACCGTCGGACTATCAAGGTAAAGGTTTCAAAACCTTGATTGATTGTGGCAGTACACATTCCTTTATCTCACCAGCGTGTGCTAAAAGATTAGGAATAGCCACAGTAGAAGCACCTACCCTACTTGTGGAATTGGCAAACGGTCGTGAGGTAACTTGTACCAGGCAAACTGCTAAGGAAGAGTTCTTTCTGGGAGGAAAGAAAACCTCAGTCAAATTCAGAGTCATGAATTTAGGTATCCATGAGTGTCTACTCGGGATGGATTGGCTTAAGCCTAATGACGCCCACATCCACTGGGGAAAGGGTCAAGTTTCCTTTCGAAACTCTGAAAGAGAGGTTGTTACAACTCAAGGTGAGGCAGGAGTGCCAAGAATCTAGTTAGCCAAAGTATCACGGATCATAAAAGGGGTTAGAAAAGGATTACCTGTTTACCTGATCAAACTCAACAAATTAGATCAAAGGCAAGAGTCTCATGAGCGACCCTCTTGGCTAAAGGAATACGCTGACGTATTCCCTGAGGAATTAACTGAACTTCCACCTCCAAGAGAAGTTGATCATGAAATAAGGCTAATGCCTGGAGCTGCGCCAATTGCAAAGAGACCTTATAGAATGTCCATACCATAAGCTATTGAGTTGAAGGAACAACTCAAGCAACTGTTAGATCAGGGTTACATCCGGCCTAGCAACTCACCATGGGGAGCTCCAGTACTATTCCAGAAAAAGAAAGATGGGACACTTCGACTATGTATTGATTACCGTGGGTTGAATCAATCAATAGTCAAGAACAAGTATCCTATTCCTAGAATAGATGAGCTTCTTGATCGCCTTCAAGGTGCAAAGATCTTCTCCAAAATTGATCTCAGGTCAGGTTACTATCAAATCAGGATCAAGGATGAAGATATTCCAAAAACGGCCTTCAATACAAGATATGGGCACTTTGAATTCTTGGTTATGTCATTCGGGCTTACAAATGCACCTGCCACCTTCAATAGATTAATGCAGGATATTTTTAGACCATATCTTGATGATTTCGTGCTTGTCTTCTTCGATGACACCTTGGTTTATTCTAAACAGGAAGAAGATCATGAACCTCAACTTCGGATTGTCCTTGAGACAATGAGGTCTCATAAGCTGTATGCAAAAATGACGAAGTGTGCATTCTTCAAGCGTCAGATTGAATATCTAGGATTTATAGTATCATCGGAAGGGATATCAGTAGACCCAGCCAAAGTCAGAGATGTGCTTGAATGGCCAATACCAGTATCCGTCAAAGAAATACGTAGTTTTCTTGGCTTGACAGGATGGTATAGGGTCTTTATCAAAAACTATGCTTTGATTGCAGCACCTCTTACCGACTTACTAAAGAAGCAGACTTCTATTACATGGTCAACTCCCGAGCAAAATAGCTTCGACCAATTGAAGCAATGTTTGGTATCAGCACCTATTCTAAAACTTCCTGACCTCAATAAGGAGTTCGAGGTAGTAACTGATGCCAGCATTCTTTCCTTGGGGTGTGTACTTATGCAGGAAGGTCATCCAGTAGCATATTCTTCAAGGAAATTGAAGAGTCATGAAAAGAATTATGCCACGCATGATCTGGAGTTATTAGCTATCATCCATGCTCTAAAGCTTTGGAGACATTACCTGTTGGGTAACAGGTTTACTCTAGTAACCGATCATAAGAGTCTCAAATGGATTTTTACCCAGAACGAGCTCAACATGAGGCAACGTCGATGGATTGAAGTATTGGAGGAGTATGATTTTGAAATCAAGTATCGACCAGGGAAAGAGAATGTAGTTGCCGATGCACTCAGTCGCAAGGCATTCCTAAATTCCCTAATCTTGCAGAATCCATCAACGGCCAGATCTCTGGCTACAAAGGTATCTATGCCAAGCAACCCTATACTCGAACTAGCTAGAGAGGAAGCATGCCATGATTTGGCCTACCAAACCATGATAAAAGAAATATCTACCAAGGAGCAGAGTCTGAAGTCACAAGCTAAGTATCAGGAATTTTCTATTGATAATGGACTTATCTACTACAGAACAAGGCTGTGTATACCAACAAGCCAGTCACTTAAGCAGAAGATATTATGGGAAGCTCATGATTCCCCTTTCGCAGGACATCCTGGCTATGCAAAAACTCTTAATGCAGTTAGGAAGAGCTACCATTGGGAGAGGCTCAAAGGTGACGTTCTCAAATATGTCACTGAATGTTTGTCTTGCCAACGTATCAAGGCTGAACATGTCATGATGCCAGGAAAATTGCAACCACTTGACATTCCCCAAATGAAATGGGAATTCATCAGTATGGATTTTGTGGTGGCCTTACCCCAAGTCCAGGGAGGATACAACTCCATTATGGTTGTAGTTGACATGCTTACTAAGGTTGCACACCTGATTCCAGTAAAGACAAACTATAAAGCCTCCGACATTGCAAGATTGTTTATCAAGGAGATATTCAAGCTACATGGGTTGCCTAGAAGGATCATTAGCGATCGAGACTCTCTCTTCACTTCACACTTCTGGAGAGCTATCTTTGAAGCTATTGGAACTCAACTCTGTTTTAGCACCGCCTACCATCCCCAAACGGATGGACAAACAGAGCGAGTGAATCAAATTATTGAGGATATGCTTAGGGCTTACTGCTGTCGAGAGCCGAAGAGGTGGATTCAATACTTGCTGTTAGTAGAATTTGCCTACAATGCTTCTTACCAGCAGAGCATTCAAATGACCCCTTTCCAGGCATTGTATGGTCATGATTGTCGAAGTCCCCTAAACTTTTCTGATCCAACCCTAAGAGTTGAAGCTTCAAGACAAATGTTGGAGGACATGGATGACCAAATAAGGTCAATAAGACAAGACATACAAGCAGCCAAAGATAGACAAAAGGCATATGCGGATTTGAAATGCCAAGAGAGGATCTTCGGAGAAGGAGACATGGTCTTCATTTGTGTACGCCCAAAAAGGAGTTCTCTATCTCTAGGAGAATGCAAGAAGCTAAGTCCAAGGTATTGTGGGCCGTATAAAATCCTCAAATGCCTGGGACCCAATGCTTATAAATTGCAACTTCCGGATAACCTAAAAGTTCACAATGTATTCCATATTAGTCTCTTAAAAAAATATATGCCCAACCCTAATCATGTACTTGATGACCAACAAATTGTAATGCCTAGCCAAGGAGTCCTTGAACTAAGACCGGAAAAGATTTTAGATGTCAGGGAGAGACAGTTAAGATCTAGAACCTTGAAAGAATGCCTCGTCCAGTGGAAAGATTATCCCGAAGAGGATGCTACCTGGATGGATGAAAGCTCTCTCAATCTTCAATATCCCCAGTTTATCTCGAGATGAGGACATCTCGATTCTTCTAAGGGGGAGAGAATGTAATATTCCCACCCGTGAATATTGACTTCCCACACACCGCGTAAACCTCGTGCAAAGGTTATCCTTCTTGTTGGAATTGCCGGCAATGTGATCTGTGACCTGCACGCGAGAAATCAGGACCTCCGCATTGGCAAGGCAAACCCGAGAGTTCAAACCCGCAAATCACACGTAAACACCCTCTTGGGAGGGGCAAATTGAATATTATCAAGGCAAATTTTTTTAATTTTTTTCCCTTTTCCCCAGCCGATGCACGGCTGGAGGAGAGGGAGTGTGGGGGGATGGGACATGGAGGAGTTGTGGGCTGCATGGGAGGGGGGGAACCCATGCAAGGGGCCACGTGGTGGAGCCCTTCTCTCCCCCCCATGCCTATATATACACCCTCTAAGGTGTGAATGGGAAGAGGAGGGAGAATGATACTGCTGCCCACGCCGTTGCTGAGGAAGGGAGAAAGGACGATTGGCTGCTACCTTCGCCGAGCTGGGGAGGGAATAGGCTGCTAATGGTCAACGCTGTCATGCTGGGAAGCCGCCGTGAGGACGCCATATCCGTCGCCGCTGCTGACAAGAACCGCCGCCACCACGACTAGCTGTCAAGCCGCCGCCATCACGTCACAAATCCTCCCTGTCTCAACGCCAATTTCCCCCTCCTCAACCTTTACCTTTAATCCACGTGGATTCGTGGGGGAGCAACAGCTTCCCAGAAGCTTTTGGGAGCTTTTAAAATACAAGGCTTAAGGCCTTGTGCACACGGGTTCCACCTCGGGGGTTAAAAACCTCCCCTTAAAGCCCATTTCCATAGCTTCTAAGGGATAAGGCTTTGGCCTTGTTCCTGCGGCCTTCTCGCGTTTAAGTCCGAACTCATTAAGCTCTATTTCCGGAGGCCCTCGAAAAACTCTAATTTTCATCCGATTTTCGGTGAAGGAATCTCCTGTGTATAAGGGAGAAGGCACATCTCAAGGCTGTTCGGGAAAAGCGTAGAAGCGAGGATAATCCGCAAAGTTTGTGATCACGCCTACAATGGCTCCCAAGAAGTCGCAAGGCGCGCCTGCGGGAGGTTCTTCTCCTAGCATTCAAGTGGACATCTCCCCGAGCCCACAGACCCAGGTTTTTTTCTATTGTGATTTCGTACTAAAGTAATGCATTAAGCATGACGATTCCACGGATTATGAAGCACCCGTGCATGTTCAAATTCACCTAGCCTAGTTAAATGCAATTGGGAAAAAAATTGGTATTTTCAATATAAACGCTATTGGTCCATCCATCTTACGACCTTAATAGTAAATTGTTTTGTCGTGCATTTTCAAAGGAAAGCCACATATTTCCTAGGGTTAAAGAGGAAATTGTTAAGTGCATTGGTCATGAAGGAAAGGAGTATTTATGGCAATAACTCCCTTCGTTAGGATTCGCATGAGGAAGGTGTTAATTTCTGTTGCACGGCATGAAAAAGAACCCCGATCTTATATAAGTTGCATGGGAAATGATGCTTGCAAATAGATTAAATCGACTCTTGCCTTAGTATTGCATGAACTTCATTCACGATGTTGTTGTATCTAAGGGTCGCACTTATACTTTTGCAAATTTCATTTCATCATGTAGTATTTAGGAATGATTGCATGGCTTATTAAAACATGAAATGCAAATACTTAGACACAAGGTTGTAGGTGTTATCCCTTGATTAAATCCTAGTAAGCCCTAAGTAGGTTATTCTTCAAATTATCTTGCCTTTTGACTTTAACAAAAAGGGATAGGGCTATTGCGGATCTTATGGTACGTGGAAGTAATGAATTACATGTTTACATGTATTGTAACATTTTGCAACTATTTTCCTACTTTAGATCAAGTATATCATCTCTAGGAAAGAATTGTCCTTGTCAAAGACAAGTAGGTCAATTTACCCAAGTCATTTGTGGTATCATGACTGCTAGGGTTTCGTATAGGCATAGCTAGCCGATTCAATAAAAACCTCAAGTACTAGCTAGGGCTTGGCACGTTAGAGATGTAGCCAAGTATCGTACTTGGACACCAAGTCGAAGTCCTCAAACCCAAAGGTCCTACCCACCTTCCCGAAAAGTTGAGCCAATGGGACGCGCACGCAAATAATGATCTAGGGTTTCTACCCTAAGGATCATTCGACCTAGTGCTAGAACTTGGATTGAGTTGGAATCCCTAGGACCGAACGTTGACGGTCTAGTGCAATTAGGATTGGGGTGAGTAAGAAGACACCCTAAACCCTACTTCGAGTCTAATCATAATTCTTTGACCAGAAAACACCATTCAATGGGTGAAATGATCTCTTGGAATGGAAGCGGCACTTGTACAACAAGTTGCAACGTCGCATAGCCTTGTGGTTTGATCACAAGAAAGTTTTGCCATTCCTTGGAACGAGGTTGGCAGGTTCTTGCGCAAGTTTAACTTGCAAGGGGATGGGTAGTCATCCTGTTACATCGCCCTCATTAGGGGAAATTTGCCAAGTTAAGGGAAGTTAGGTATTTTCTTGGACGCAAATGATTAATAAATTAAAGCGACATGGCCGCCGGGATTTACTATTAATAAAACCTAAGGTATTGGTTAAGTTGGGTTAACAGGGTATGACCCTAACCCAAGGACAATAGGAATCTTGCCAAGTTGAAATTGATTCCGGATCGAATGCTGGATGCATTCGGAGAGAAGGAGTCACTCCTTAACAGTTTGCCAAATAAACGACCACTGGAATTGATTGTGCTTGTAACAGTTTAGAAAGCACTGTTTGCATTGTTTTCTCAAGGAACTAAAGGATGAAAAGATATATAAATGCTTCAGGTTGAAGGCCTGAAGGGAGAGGCAGCTTCAGTTACCCCCGACTGCCTGCCTGACCCTAACCAAGGGGGTTGTTGATCGCGCCGGGAACGTGGACCGAACCCGCCGCGAGAGGTCTTTCCGTTGAGCTCTACTTGGAGCAGGAGGACGCTTGGGTGCCAGGGGGGGCTCTGGCCGTAAATCCCTCGCCTTCCGGGTCCTGCACAAGAGACTAATGTGACTCGGGATTGGATCTCGAGGCCCGCATACTAGTCTACGGGCAGAAGCTTGGTATAGTGATTCCCAGCGGATTACTGGATGAACCTTCGGGCGGATTATGGACAAGCCTACGGGCGGAACTCCTCGTATTTCAAAGATAAAATGATGAAATGATAATAAAGAAGTTGTTTGATATTGTTTTTCTATGTCACGTGATAAGATTACGTGAAGGAACCAGTGCCTAACAGGGTTAATTAAAGAAGCTGGTTGTTATATGTCAAATTAATGTGTTAGATAATTACATAACTAAAACAAACCGAGGAAAGTGCGGAGGATGGATCTTGGGTCCGTCCTACGGTTGGGTGGTCCCGGTTAGCCGGGAACTTTTCTTAAAAATCTCGAAGAACAGCGGGATGATCATCATTATCAAAGCGAATAATGAGAGCGATAACCTAGAGTTACGTCTTACCCAATTTACGCTGTTTTAGGGGAATGGAATGGGAGTATGCCTTATGGCAGAGAGGTTGAGCCTTGCATCCCTCTCGTTTCCCATTCTCTTTGAACCAAGTGCAGCGTGAATCCGCTTCGGACCTGGCGTTTCTGCGTAAAGTAGTTCGCTCGGGTCTGACGCTAGTTGCTGCTAGCTAATGACCAAACAGGAAAACCCAAATTCAGGTCGATCCTAAGTGGGAACGGCCAGGATACTTCCGCTATGTGGCAGACACGAGAAGACCTAGATTGCAAAACCCGTAACATTCCGTGGGAGTGCCGGGCGGAGTTTTCTAGACATCCTTTTCGATGGATTGCTAAGACGTGTCCTGGATGATTCTAGTGGACACGTTACAGATGGAAGGGATGCATGCATCTAGATTGTATCCTCACTACAACATATACATGCTATAACGAGGTTTTCTTTATATATGAAAAATATCCCCGTCGTCGCTATTAGCGTTGCTACAAAACCATCGCTATTTGCCTTTCTATTTTCGTCGCTAATTTCATTGGTATTAGCAAACGAAATTAGTACCGACAAAATTAGCGACAAAAATAGTGACAATTACAGAGGAATGTCTGATGCTAATACTGACGATTGCAGAATTATTTTGCGATGCTAATACCGACGGTTGCAATTATTTTTTTTTAATGCAGAGCTACAGATACAGCCCTGCCACAGTTAGAGCCACATAGGGCTAAGAGACAATTCCTGCTGTCAAAGAAGTTAGATAATCGATCCCAAATAATGACAAGACTTTGCAAACAAGTACTTTCATGACATTAATTAACACAAATGTGCACTGCATTGATAAAGAAAATAACAGAACTTAAATTGAGAAGTGCTACTGCGACAAAGCAAATATGGAGTCATGCTACAACATAGAAGTCCGAATCATATACACTTAGCTATTACATATGGAGGATAGAGGCCATAAGGCCTTACATAATACAAGATGGGGAGTAATCCTATGTAGCTGAATCTGCTTTCTATGACTCATTCGCATCAAAAAACTCCTCTTGCTATAGTGGCATACTGAAGGGAGTCTGCAACAACAAATACATATATAATTGTGAGTACCAAATACAAACTGACATATAGTGACATATTTCTCAAATTAGGAATGATATTTATTACTACTTACTGGTCCTCCGCGAGCATAGAGCTTCTCGATCAGGGCACTCAAGCCATGCTTCTCCCCGTATGTCACCTCTAGTGCAGTCGGGGCGCGATTCGTAAAACCTTGCTGTGGCACACAAACATTGAAAAACAATGTACTTGAGATTCATGTTCGAAATACATACATCAACATGGATGTCATTAAATTAGAGTACTCTACCCTATTAATACTTATGAAATCTGCCAGGAATGTTGTGTGGCCACCGCTACCAAGGTGATGCACCGATCCTGCGTCCAAGCGCGCCTTTGCTGCATCCTTCTGTTGCTTCCACTTGTCTGGACTGGATGTCACCTCATCCTGGAGATCACTCCAGTCCTCTATATCCAGCCACTCCGGCTTCGATTTGCCTTGCTTGACTGCTTCGCGTGCATCAAACCGCCTATGCGACTGATAGTCACGCATACGCGTCATCATCCACCCTCTCGAAAATATATCATTGCTAGAGGGCTGAGGGAACTCTTGATACAATGTATCGATTATGTACTCCTTGCTGGCATCTGGGATCTCCTTCCACTTGTCTATAATGTTGTGCCGAAATACTTGTTGGCACAACTCATGCATCCTAGAGATGACAGCTTTTCCATCATCATTCATGTATAAATGGCCAGAGGCCTTATATACAAGATACGAGTAACCTGCAAGATTTTGCAAATGGGTACTTTCATGACATTAATACAAATGTTTCAAAAACAACTTGAATTGATAAGTGCTACTACGAAAAAGGATGCAAAAATACATACCTGGAGGAGTGGGTTTCGTGTACTTCTTGTTGGCCCTAGGAGTGATCGGTGGGATGCCTGAAGGAGTGGGAGCAGTAGACGTCTGCCCGCCACCGCCAGTGAAAGACGGTGTCAACTCCCTGGTGGCAGTGCAAGTGGGAGAGACTATATCTGTATCCCCACAACAGGAGCTGCCTCCTCCTCGACTACGTGATTCTGAAGCAAAGAGAGACCTGTGACTGTGTCTATTGGAGACCAAAGCATCGGACCATCTAGAGTCTACCGATCGTGCTGAGGTGGAACGAGAAAGCTGTGCATCGGCTCTATCTCTGACCCATGCTATTTGCTCCGATGAGAAACACGCTAGCATCGCGTCAATGTTGTCATCTGTAAAATCATGACTCATCCCGCCGTCCGTGCCCAAATCCTGAACCTGCACATACAAGGAAAAATAATAATATTAGATAATGAATTGCGAGACATAATAAAACTAAGACTTAATTAACAAGACTTCATTTTAAAATAATAATAAAAATTAGATAATACAAAATACCATACTCCAAAAACATACAAACTGTCCTAACCGATTTGCAAAAATTGGCATTGCTGTAGTGGGAGGAACGTTTTGATCGAGTCACTTTTGTTTAGGGTTCCACAATCTCATCTTGACATAGCTTAGTATACACCGGGAGATCTATACAAAATTCTCCACAAAACGAGGACTCTACTTCATTTTCAAAAAACCCATCCTCTATCTCCATAAGTGAGATGTCTTGGTCCTCCAGGCGGTTCATCGTAGTTTCTTGTATGCCTTCTGTCATTGCCACTATTAAAGGTGTCTCTTCTACGATCGGTACGGTGGTTTTGGCAAACACGGGGATACTCCTAGATGTCATGGGAATGACATACCACCATTGAGGTTGTTGCGGATTAGGGAAAAAGACGACCTGATCTATATTACGATTAGTATAAAATTCCACTTTGAGATTGCTAAAGCACGTCAAGTATTAAGGACTCTTACCTGCTCACAGTGATTTGGCAAAACAAATGTATCACTCAAATCAGTCCACTTCTTCGTTGAGTCAATCTCAACAAAGCCACTTGGCCCTCGCCAAATAGTTGCACCTGCTCCTTCGAGAGTAACCTTGAACCATTGCACATCAAATATGTGTTGAGATATTGAGCTCTACTCGTGATATGTCAGGGTGAGCGTTGTGCATTTATGTCATCGACTTGTTAGCTGCAGATGCAGTTGGTACACCGCCCATGAATAATAGCTAGATGACAGCTATCCTTATCTATTCTAGTTCATGGCTCAGTTAGTATGCCACCTTAGTTAGTTGAGTTTGGTTTGAGACCCATATATAGGGTTCTTCTATTTCTCTATACTAGAGTTCTTTTTTGGCTTACACAACTAAGAAGAGGAAAACTGTTTTCAGCCTCCACCTTTGTGTGTATTCCCCAATTGTGTAAGTGAGAAAGCTACAAGTGAGACTCCTTCCTTCTCTCCCACAATCTTGACATGGTATGAGAGCCTGGTTCGTGGTAAGGAGCTCAAGAAAGCAAACCAAGTTCATGGCGTTTTGGTAAGAGGACCAGTGTTGCTTTCATTTTTCGAGTTTGGGAGCAAGTCTCTGCAGGTAGCACAACTAGAAAGTGCAAGAGTGCATTGTCTCAGATTGAGACGCCCTTCGCGGTGTAGCAAGAGGGTAGTATATGCTGCCGAAGAGGACTTTAGCCCATGATTGCCTTGTTTTTTTGATTCAAGGCCATTTCGGGGCCTGTTTTGAAGGCGGAAGTTCTTCACACGCACTTAGGAAAAGGCCCTGTTTTTGTTGTGCGACCACTGTTCTACAGGTCGGTGAAAAGTTACCATAGAAATTGCATCGTATGCCTATGCCCAGAGACATTGGGAGTTACAGAATCATCCTTGTTGCATGTTGATGTAAAATCATCACTAGGAAGTGACTGTGTGGTCAAATACCACTTTCGTCAGTTTTGCAGATTTGCCCTTGTGAGGCTGAAGCTGCGTTTTTTGCAGTGACATAATTTTTTGCAGTGTTCTGTAATGGCGTCTGATTCTATTTCATAGATTGTCATTGAAAAGCTTGACAAGAACAACTTCCAAGCATGGAAGTTGAGAATGACGAATTTCCTTATGGGAAAAGGATATTGGGAATTCATTGCAAGAAACGAAGAAGAACCAGTTCTTCCTTATGTTCCTAATCAACAACAAATGTAGGCATTTAAAGGATAGCATGAGAGAGCCAGAAAAGTTATGTACTGGCTGTCTATCAGTATTTCAAACTCTATGATTGTGCATATTCACGATGCAAGTACGCTAAAGGAGGCATGGGATACTTTGTCAAAAATGTATAGCACAAATATGCAAGCCAAGAAAATGCAGCTCAAGCAAGAGTTGCACAATGTGCAAAGAGAAAGTATGAGCATCAATGACTACCACATGAAGATGAATAAGATTGCAGATGCACTTGCTTCCATTGGGTCCCTAGTGGAAGATGATGATTTAGTTTCTGTGACCTTGAATGGTCTAGGAAAGGATTATGCACAGTTCCGAACATCGATTTCCATCCGTGAAAGATTTTTTGATTTTGAGGAGTTGATTGCTCTTCTAATTTCTGAGGAGCAGAGAAATGGTGGTGCATCTTCTTCAGGAGGAACTTCAAAAGCTGGAAGAGGTAGAGGCAGAGGTAGAGGAGGCCGATCTGGAGGCCGTGGTAGAAATCAGAATATGCAGCAAACTCAAGAAAACCAGTCCTATAAAGGAGGACGTGGTAACTCTAGAGGCAGGGGGAGCCAAAGAGGTCGTGGTGGATGGCAAAGAGGCCAAAATGCAAACAACAATGTTGAATGCTACTACTGTGGTAAAATGGGTCATATGGCTAAAGACTGCTATAAAAAGAAGAATGACATTATGAATGGAAAATTGCAACAAGGGAATTATGCATCTTCTAGTAGATAGGGCGATGACAGAAATGAGCATTTGTTTATGGTGCAGCACATGACCAATTCTGTGACAAGTGCAGAATAAAGCAATGATGTATGGTATGTTGACTCAGGTGCATCAAACCACATGACAGATCATGCGGAATGGATGTAGGATGCAAGGAAAATTGAAAAACTAGGATTTGTGGAGACTGGTGAGGATACTGCACATCCTATTGTGCAGATTGGAAAATTCCCTTTGACTATGCAGGATGGGAAAAAGAAATACCTGTCGGATGTATTTCATGTCCCGAATATCACCAAGAACTTGGTTTCTGTTGGTCAAATGGTTGAGCATGGCTTGTAGGTTAGATTTACTTCTCATGGATGCTTTGTTGAGGATATGAAAAATAAAGGTCGCTTGATAGCAAAAGGAAAGAAGAGGGCATAATGTTTACGTCGGATGCAGACATGCCTGAATTTAGTGTAGCAATGTTTGCACATGGAACCGATGTAGTTGCAGATATTGATATCTGGCATAAACGCATTAGTCATATTAATGTACGACTTAAATCAATTCAAGCCCAAAATATTGTTCCAGGATTGCCTAAATTCAAGGTTGTAGAAATGCATAAGGTATGTGAAGCCTGTCAATTTGGAAAACATACAAGGAAACCATTTCCTAGACATGTTCAAAAGAGTAAGAAGCCATTGGAATTAATCCACTCTGATGTGTGGACTACTAAAACTGCATCTGTTGGAGGCCGTCATTATTTTGTCACTTTTATTGATGACTATAGCAGAAAAGTTTGGGTGTATTTTATGAAAAAGAAAAGTGAAGTTTTTGGGCATTTCAAAACTCTTAAAGCTATGGTTGAAAAAGAAACATGCCTGCAAATAAAATGCCTAAGGTCAGATGGAGGGGGAGAGTACCTCTCAAATGAGTTTGCAAGGTTCCTGCAGGTGCATGGCATAAAGCAGCAATATTCATGCAGTCATACCCCACAAAAAAATGAAATTGCAGAAAGGAAAAACAAGCATATTGGAGAGGTATCTTGTGCCATGCTCAACGAAAAAAACTTGCCAGATTTTTACTGGGCCGAAGCAGTTGGTACAACAGTCTACATAATGAGCAGGACTCCCATTGCAGCAATACATGGGATGACTCCAGAGGAGAGGTATACTGGTAGGAAACCAGATATTTCTCATTTGAAGATTTTTGGTTGCATTGCCTATGTTCATGTGCCAGATAAGTTGAGATCCAAGTTGGATCTAAAAGCTAAGGAGTGCATCTTTATTGGTTACTCTCTGCAGTAGTAGAAAGGGTATAGATGCTATAACCCTTCTACTCGTAAGTTAATAGTGAGCAGAGATGTTGTTTTTGATGAGATGAGTAGCTGGTATAAACCACTAAATGTGATTGGTGATGTAGATGCACAAAATGGTAATGCTACACAAAATTCACAGCAGCAGTCACAAAATATTAGTGGAGTTGGAGTGTCCTCTAGTAGTGGTTCACATTCTTCGCCATGGAGGATAGATAGATTGAGATCAGGAGAATCTCCTCAAAATAATGCAGATAGTGGCATGCAGGTTTCACGAAAAGGAAAAGAGAAGGTAGATCAGCCCATGTTTGATGTGAATGCAGGTCACTCTTATGTGGATGGTGAATCCAGTGGCTCAGAACAGAGCATTGATGATGAGTTGGGTATTCCTTCTATTGTTACACCTGGAGTAAGGAAGACCAGGGATGTTTTGAGAACACCTGGGAGTGAACCTACTTTGCGTAGGTCTACCAGCGCTAGGTATCCTGTGGATAGGCTAAAATATGATGGATTTACAACCATTCACTATGTCTATATGGTCAAAGTGATACATGAACCAGAACCCACTTATTTTGAGTAAGCCATGGGAAAAGAAAAATGGGAGAATGCCATGGATGAAGAAATAGATGCCTTGGAAGCAAATGCTACATGGGAATTGGTAGCTTTGCCTAAAGATAAGAATGCAATTGGTTGTAAGTGGGTTTATAAGGTGAAGCACAATGTAGATGGTTCTGTGAATAGATATCAGGCAAGATTAGTAGTCAAGGGGTATGCACAAACATATGGCATTGATTATGAAGAAACATTCAGTCCGGTTGCAAGGATGGCAACCGTAAGAGCAGTCATTGCTGTGGTTGCATCAAAGGGATGGTCTTTACATCAGACGGATGTAAAGAATGCCTTCTTGCATGGTGATTTGCAAGAAGAGGTCTATATGGAGCAGCCACCAGGTTATGTGCATGCCGTTTGTTTATAGGTTGAAGAAAGCCTTGTATGGCTTGAAGCAAGCACCTAGAGCATGGTCTGACAAGATAGGATAGTATCTTGTCACTATTGGCTTTCAGATTTCCAAGGCATATTTCTAAGTTTATGTGAGAAAAACAGAGAAAGGTATTATGCTACTTGTCATTTATGTTGATGATTTGATTATGATAGGTGATAGTGATGAAGATATCCTTCATGTGAAAATGCTATTGAAGCAGAAGTTTGAGATGAAGGATTTGGGAGAGCTGCGTTATTTCTTGGGCATTGAGGTGATTAGATCACCAAGTGGGATACCGCTCTTGTAGAGGCAGTATGGATTGGACATGCTGTCCAAATATGGGATGACAGGATGTAAGCCTATTTCAGTTCCTTTGGAGCAGAATGTGAAGCTGAGCATAGATGCAGGTGAGCTTCTAGAAGACCGTACTATGTAGAGATGCATAGTAGGAAGTTTGATTTATATGACTATTACCAAGCCAGATTTGAGCTATGCTATTGGATTGGTAAGTCAGTTTATGAAGGCTCCAAGGAAACCGCATTTGGATGTGGCTAGACGCATACTCAGGTATGTGAAGTCCACATTGCAGTATGGGCTATTTTATGAGACTGAGGTTCAGATACAGTTGCATGGATACACTGACGTTGATTGGGCTGGTAGTATTTTAGATAGATGATCTACCAGTGGATATGTGTTCTCTTTTGGGAGTGCTGCAGTCACTTGGAGCAGCAAGAAACAGCCTACAGTTGCCTTGTCGAGCATGGAGGCTGAGTATAGGGGTGTAGCAATGGTTGCATGTGAGGTATCTTGGTTGCATAAGCTACTTTATGATATGCATCAGCCTACAGATGGGCCAGTTGTCATTTATTGTGACAACATGAGCAGTATACACTTGGCAAATAACCTAGTCTATCATTCTAGAACAAAGCACATTGAGGTGCATTATCACTATGTTCGGGAGAGGGTTTTACTAGGTTTTATTGATCTAGTTTATGTCAGCACAGAGGATCAGGTAGCTGACATATTCACAAAGGAATTGGACATAGAGAAGCTGCGCAAGTTCAGAGACCTGCTTGGTGTGCAGGAATTGGGATTGAGCTCGAGGGGGAGTGTTGAGATATCGATCTCCACTCGTGATATGCCAAGGTGATTGTTGTGCATTTATGTCATCGACTTGTTAGCTGCAGATGCGGTTGGTACACTGCCCATGAATAATAACTAGATGATAGCTATCCTTATCTACTCTATTTCGTGGCTCAGTTAGTATGCCACCTTAGTTAGCCCACTTGGGCAACCTCTACTTGGCTTTCAACTAGTACTTTATATTTTTTAACCTAAGCCAAACGGTGCGCCTAGGCTTTGAATCTTCTTTCATTATGAGCTGCCCATTCATATGCTCTTTTCATCATCTCCTTAAGGTTTTTCCCTTGCCTCTGAGCTATTATTGTTAGCCTTTGTTCTTGATCTTCCATTTCTCTTTTGAGTCTCTGATGCTCTTCCTATTTTGAGGCTATCCCTTTTTTCAACTTCTCCACTTCTTCTTTGTACCTGCATGCTCTTTCAGCCCTAAGCGCCTCTAGTTCCTTTGTGGCTTTATTAATCTTCTCCACCTCTGCTTGCAAGTCTTCACAGAGTCCTATGATCTCATCATTGTGTGTTTGAGGGTGCACTAGGGCTTCAGTCTCTTCATCCAATCTTGCCTACCAATCGACTTTTGCTTTCTCTTAAGTCTATAGCTATTCTTTGAGCTCATTGATCTCCCTTTTGGCCATGGCTATTTAGCAAGTTTTCTCCAATTGAAATGCATCCATGGCCTCTTTTTCTGCTTCTAGCTCTACCACTACTGCTATCTTTTTCTCTTCCTTGGCTTTCTCTAGTTGAGAGAGAAGCTCCTTGACATATTCATCGTACTTGGTAGGCGGCATCTCTATTGCGGGGATAGAGGTTGTAGAGGTTGCCACCTTTTGTTTCTTTGGGTCTTGTCAAGACTCGTCATCTACCACTATTGGTCTTTTTGTTCCTGCCCACAGGGGTCCCTTCTCTTATTCCTTGGCTCATTTCCTTATTCACAAATTAATGTACCCAAGCCATTAGGTTACCAACTTCCACTTGAGTCATAGAGCTAGGTGTGGATATGGTTGTGGTAGTGGTGGGCACCAAGAGAGTAGGAATGGGGGTGATTGGGGCATTGCCCTTGCCTTCTTGTACTACAAGTGGTATGATTTATGGCACATGGGCACTCAAGCCCGGCCCTTCATCTCTAAGCAGGATCATGGGCTCTAGCTCGTCCCATCTGGATTGCTGCTCGATGGATCTGTGCATTGCAAGGGCTATATCCTCATCCTCTTTTCTTTTTAACTCCTCCTCATCTTCCTCCCCTTTCTCTTTCTTTCCTCCTTGGCCTTCTTAGAATCCATGCGAGCCTTTTTTAAGTCTCCTTTTTCTTTTTTCCTTCTCTTGTATTCTTGCTTTTCCTGTGCAATTTTCTTCTTTGTCTTCTTGGCCTCTCCACTGCTCTTCATGTTCTCTTTCCCCTTCATCCTCACTCATCGTCCTTTCACTAGATTGTGCCTCTTGTTCATGGTGAGGTGGTAACCTACTCGGTTTTTCATCAACTCTTTCTCCCTCTCCTTGCCCTTGCCCAAAGGCTTCTCTGATGATGGCAGTAAGGACCCCACCGAGTCCAACAGTTGAGGCCTTTGAGGATGAAGCTTTTCTTTTAGCCTTGGTGGCAGGGGACTCTCCTCATGTGGGCTATCCTCCTATTGCCAGAGCCTTCACTGAGGTGTCGATGGTCTTTCTCAAAAACGCATTGAGGTTCACCTCATCCAGTGATCGTGTTGCAATGCTCTCTAGCAAGGGGACATTAGTGTGGCTCATGATTGTGTTATCCTCTAATTAGAGAACAATGCGTGCACCATCTTGGCCTGGAATTGGATTTTGGGATCTAGAATATCAGCCAAGCTGATACCATCATTGGTGTGGACCTTCACCTTGTCCATCCCCAGCATGGAATATACATCTCTCTTCTGCTTCCTCTCCACTTTGTTTGCTAGGCCCAATGCTCTTTCTACCAACTCTAGGGTTAATTCAATATGTGCACCTGACAAGTTTCTTCTTCCTCCCGCACGGTCATGGTGCTACACTCGAGTTTCTGATAGGTGTTCTAGTTCAACTAGGCACTTAGCCCATGCCTCCTTTTCATCCCAACTCTCTTGATGAGCGATTCTTAGGTTGGGAATGAAGAACTCTACAAGTAGAATTGCTTTAGTCCCATAGGTTAACTTAAAGGGGATCTGCCCCACAACCATTTTATAAGCTATGTGGCAGGCCCATAAGGTTTCCATGAGTTTGTTATCCCGGTCACTACCCAAAGCAGAGACTATCTTGATTAGGACGTTTACTAGAATTTTATTCGTCGACTCATCCTGGACATTAGCCTAAGGATAGTATGGTGAGATTTTTGATGGATGATTAGAAAGGTGGACGGGAGATGAGCGATCACTTCATTGATGAAGTGTGTATCCCCTTGGTTGCTAACGAGTTTGATGGGGCAACCAAATCTTGAGATTACGTACTCCCAAAGGAACTTGACAGTGGTTCTAGCATCATTCTTTCTCGTAGCTTGTGCTTCCACCCACTTCGTGACATAGTTTGTAGCAACAATGATGTATTTCACTTGTGAGTATTGTGCTACGAAACTGATTGGCCCAATCAAGTTGATTCCCCATTTCTCGAATGGTTGCCTTGCAATGATTGGACTAAACCCCATTTTGTCCTTGCAAACTGGTACCCTAGTCCTTTGGCACTCATCATAGTGCTTTACGAATCGTGCTTTATCTAAAAAAAGAGTAGGCCACTATAACAGAAAGTACAATACCTTGTGGGTTGTTGTGTCTCTACTGAAATGCCCTCCTGCTATTCTGCCTTATGGCTATGCAAGTATGTCATGCATTTCATGCTTACACATGCATCTGCGCAGAAATCCATTGAGGGCTAAAAAGATGAATGGGTTGTTGAGATATCGAGCTCCACTCGTGATATGCCAGGGTGACGGCTATGCATTTATGTCATCGACTTGTTAGCTGCTGCAGATGCGGTTGGTACACCGCCCATGAATAATAGTTAGATGATAGCTATCCTTATCTACTCTAGTTTGTGGCTCAACTAGTATGCCACCTTAGTTAGTTGAGTTTGGTTTTGAGACCCATATATAGGGTTCTTCTATTTCTCTGTACTAGAGTTCTTTTGGCTTACACAACCAAGAAGAGGAAAACTATTTTCAGCCTCCA
The DNA here is from genome assembly GCF_053477565.2 of Lygodium microphyllum. Classification (NCBI taxonomy): domain Eukaryota; kingdom Viridiplantae; phylum Streptophyta; class Polypodiopsida; order Schizaeales; family Lygodiaceae; genus Lygodium; species Lygodium microphyllum. The sequence continues at coordinate 103,187,848 of NC_141142.1, forward strand.
CCTTTGTGTGTATTCCCCCATTGTGTAAGTGAGAAAGCTACAAGTGAGACTCCTTCCTTCTCTCCCACAATCTTGACATGGTATTAGAGCCTGGTTCGTGGTAAGGAGCTCAAGAAAGCAAACCAAATTCGCAGCGTTCTAGTAAGAGAACCAGTATTGCTTTCATTTTTCGTGTTTGGGAGCAAGTCTCTATAGGTAGCACAGCCGGAAAGTGGAAGAGTGCATTGTCTCAGATTGAGACGCCCTTTGCGGTGTAGTAAGAGGGGAGTATATGTTGCGGGCAAGGGCTTTAGGCCTCAGTTGCCCTGTTTTTTTGATTCGAGGCCATTTCGGGGCCTGTTTTGGAGGCGGAAGGTTTCGGCACGCACTCAGGAAAAGGCTCTATTTTTTGCTATGCGACCACTGTTCTACAGGTCGGAAAAACTTTTTCGTAGAAATTGCATCATATGCCTGTGCGCAGAGACATTGGGAGTTATAGAATCATCCTTGTTGCCTGTTGATGCAAAATCGTCACTAGGAAGTGACTGTGTGGTCAAATACCACTTTCGTCAGTTTTGCAGATTTGCCCTTGTGAGACTGAAGCTGTGTTTTTTACAGTGACATAATTTTTTGCAGTGTTCTGTAATGGCGTCTGATTCTCTTTCACAGATTGTCACTGAAAAGCTTGACAAGAACAACTTCCAAGCATGGAAGTTGAGAATGACGAATTTCCTTATGGGAAAAGGATATTGGGAATTTGTTGCAGGAAACGAAGAAGAACCAGTTCTTCCTGATGCTCCCAATCAACAACAAATCCAGGCATTTAAAGGATGGCATGAGAGAGCCAGAAAAGTTATGTACTGGCTGTCTATCAGTATTTCAGACTCTATGATTGTGCATATTCAAGATGCAAGTATGCCAAAGGAGGCATGGGATACTTTGTCAAAAATGTATAGCACAAATATGCAAGCCAGGAAAATACAGCTCAAGCAAGAGTTCTACAATGTGCAAAGAGAAAGTATGAGCATCAATGACTACCACATGAAGGTGAAGAAGATTGCAGATGCACTTGCTTCCATTGGGTCGCCAGTGGAAGATGATGATTTAGTTTCTGTGACCTTGAATGGTCTAGGAAAGGATTATGCACAGTTCCAAACATCGATTTCCATCCGTGAAAGATTTCCTGATTTTGAGGAGTTGATTGCTCTTCTAATTTTTGAGGAGCAGAGAAATGGTGGTGCATCTTCTTCAAGAGGAACTTCAAAAGAAGATGTCTTCTACTCAAATGCTGGAAGAGGTAGAGGCAGAGGTAGAGGAGGCCGATCTGGAGGCCATGGTAGAAATCAGAATATGCAGCAAACTCAAGAAAACGAGTCCTATGAAGGAGGACGTGGTAACTCTAGAGGCAGAGGGAGCCAAAGAGGTCGTGGTGGATGGCAAAGAGGCCAAAATGCAAACAACAATGTTGAATGCTACTAATGTGGTAAAATGGGTCATATGGCTAAAGACTGCTATAAAAAGCAGAATGACATTATGAATGGAAAATTGCAACAAGGGAATTATCCATCTTCTAGTAGACAGGGGGATGACAGAAATGAGCATTTGTTTATGGTGCAGCACATGACCAATTCTGTGACAAGTGCAGAATAAAGCAATGATGTGTGGTATGTTGACTCAGGTGCATCGAACCACATGACAGGTCATGGAGAATGGATGTAGGATGCAAGGAAAATGGAAAAACCAGGATTTGTGGAGACTGGTGATGATACTGCACATCCTATTGTGCAGATTGGAAAATTTCATTTGTCTATGCAGGATGGGAAAAAGAAATACCTGTCGGATGTATTTCATGTCCCGAATATCAACAAGAACTTGGTTTCTGTTGGTCAAATGGTTGAGCAGGGCTTGCAGGTCAGATTTCATTCTCATGGATGGTTTGTTGAGGATATGAAAAATAAAGGTCGCTTGATAGCAAAAGGAATCAATGCAAGCCCAAAATATTGTTGTAGGATTGCCTAAATTCAAGGTTGCAGAAATGCATAAGGTATGTGAAGCCTGTCAATTTGGAAAACATGCAAGAAAACCATTTCCTAGACATGTTCAAGAGAGTAAAAAGCCATTGGAATTAATCCACTTTGATGTGTGGACTACTGAAACTGCATCTGTTGGAGGCCATCATTATTTTGTCACTTTTATTTATGACTATAGCAGAAAAGTTTGGGTGTATTTTATGAAAAAGAAAAGTGAAGTGTTTGGGCATTTCAAAACTCTTAAGGCTATGGTTGAAAAAGAAACAGGCCTGCAAATAAAATGCCTAAGGTCAGATGAAGGGGGAGAGTGCCTCTCAAATGAGTTTGCAAGGTTCTTGCAGGAGCATGGCATAAAGCAGCAATATTCATACAGTCATATCCCACAACAAAATGAAATTGCAGAAAGGAAAAACAGGCATATTGGAGAGGTATCTTGTGCCATGCTCAACGAAAAAGACTTGCCAGATTTTTACTGGACTGAAGCAGTTGGTACAACAATCTACATAATGAACAGGACTCCCACTGCAACAATACATGGGATGACTCCAGAGGAGAGGTATACTGGTAGGAAACCAGATATTTCTCATTTGAAGATTTTTTGTTGCATTGCCTTGTTGAGATATCGAGCTCCACTCGTGATATGCCAGGGTGACCGTTGTGCATTTATGTCACCGACTTGTCAGTTGCAAATGCGGTTGGTACACCGCCCATGAATAATAGCTAGATGATAGCTATCATTATCTACTCTAGTTCGTGGCTCAATTAGTATGCCACCTTAGTTAGTTGAGCTTGGTTTGAGACCCATATATAGGGTTCTTCTATTTCTATGTACTAGACTTTTTGGCTTACACAACTAAGAAGAGGAAAACTGTTTTCAGCCTCCACCCTTGTGTGTATTCCCCCATTGTGCAAGCAAGAAAGCTACAAGTGAGACTCCTTCCTTCTCTCCCACAATCTTGACATGGTATCAGAGCCTTGTTCGTGGTAAGGAGCTCAAGAAAGCAAGCCAAGTTCACGGTGTTCTGGTAAGTGGACCAGTGTTGCTTTCATTCTTCTATTTTGGGAGCAAGTCTTTGCAGGTAGCACAGTCGGAAAGTGCAAGAGTGCATTGTCTCAGGTTGAGATGCCCTTCGCGATGAAGCAAGAGGGCAGTATACGCTGCGGGAAGGGGATTTAGCCCTTGGTGACCCTGTTTTTTTTATTTGAGGCCATTTCAGGGCCTGTTTTGGAGGTGGAAGTTTTCTGCACGCACTCAGGAAAAGGCCCAGTTTTATACTGTGCGACCACTGTTCTACAGGTCGGTGAAAAGTTACTGTAGAAATTGCATCATATGCCTATGCGCAGAGACATTGGGAGATAGAGAATCATCCTTGTTGCCCGTTGATGAAAAATCTTCACTAGGAAGTGACTGTGTGGTCAAATTCCACTTTCATCAGTTTTGCAAATTTGCCCTTGTGAGGTTGAAGCTGTGTTCTTTGCAGTGACACAATTTTTTGCAGTGTTCTGTAATGGCGTCTAATTCTCTTTTACAGATTGTCACTGAAAAACTTGACAAGAACAACTTCCAAGCATGGAAGTTTAGAATGACGAATTTCCTTATGGAAAAAGGATACTGGGAATTTGTTGCAGGAAATGAAGAAGAACCAGTTCTTCTTGATGTTCCCAATCAATAGCAAATGCAGGCATTTAAAGCATGGCATGAGAGAGCCACGAAAGTTATGTACTGGCTGTCTATCAGCATTTCAGACTCTATGATTGTGCATATTCAAGATGCAAGTACGCCAAAGGAGGCATGGGATACTTTGTCAAAAATGTATAGCACAAATACGCAAGTCAGGAAAATGCAGCTCAAGCAAGAGTTGCATAATGTGCAAAGAGAAAATATGAGCATTAATGACTACCACATGAAGGTGAAGAAGATTGCAGATGCACTTGCTTCCATTGGGTCGTCAGTGGAAGATGATGATTTAGTTTCTGTGACCTTGAATGGTCTAGGAAAGGATTATGCACAGTTCCGAACATCCATTTCCGTCCGTGAAAGATTTCCTGATTTTGAGGAGTTGATTACTCTTCTAATTTCTGAGGAGCAGAGAAATGGTAGTGCATCTTCTTCAGGAGGAACTTCAAAAGAAGCTATCTTCTACTCAAATGCTGGAAGAGGTAGAGGCAGAGGTAGAGGAGGCCGATCTGGAGGCCGTGGTAGAAATCAAACTATGCAGCAAACTCAAGAAAACCAGTCCTATGGAGGAGGACGTGGTAACTCTAGAGGCAGGGGGAGCCAAAGAGGTCGTGGTGGATGGCAAAGAGGCCAAAATGCAAACAACAATGTAAAATGGGTCATATGGCTAAGGACTGCTATAAAAAGCAGAATGACATCATGAATGGAAAATTGCAACAAGGGAATTATGCATCTTCTAGTAGACAGGGTGATGATAGAAATGAGCATTTGTTTATGGTGCAGCACATGACCAATTCTGTGACAAGTGCAGAAGAAAGAAACGATGTGTGGTATGTTGACTCAGGTGCATCAAACCACATGACAGGTCATGCAGAATGGATGTAGGATGCAAGGGAAATGGAAAAACTAGGATTTTGGAGACTGGTTATGATACTGCACATCCTATTGTGCAGATTGGAAAAATTCATTTGTCTATGTAGGATGGGAAAAAGAAATACCTATTGGATGTATTTCATGTCCCAAATATCACCAAGAATCTGGTTTCTGTTGGTCAAATGGTTGAACAGGGCTTGCAGGTCAGATTTAATCCTCATGGATGCTTTGTTGAGGATATGAAAAATAAAGGTCGCTTGATAGCAAAAGGAAAGAAGAAGGGTAGAATGTTTACGTTGGATGCGAACATGCCTGAATTTAGTGCAGCAATGTTTGCACATGGGACCAGTGTAGTTGCAGATATTGATATCTTGCATAAACGCATTGGTCATGTTAATGTACAACGACTTAAATCAATGCAGGCCCAAAATATTGTTGCAGGATTGCCTAAATTCAAGGTTGCAGAAATGCATAAGGTATGTGAAGCCAGTCAGTTTGGAAAACAGGCAAGGAAACCATTTCCTAGACATGTTCAAGAGAGTAAGAAGCCATTGGAATTAATCCACTCTGATGTGTGGACTACTAAAGCTGCATCTCTTGGAGGCTGTCATTATTTGGTCACTTTTATTGATGACTATAGCAGAAAAGTTTGGGTGTATTTTATGAAAAAGAAAAGTGAAGTTTTTGGGCATTTCAAAACTCTTAAAGCTATGGTTGAAAAAGAAACAGGCCTGCAAATAAAATGCCTAAGGTCAGATGGAGGGGGAGAGTACCTCTCAAATGAGTTTGCAAGGTTCTTGCAGGAGCATGGCATAAAGCAGTAATATTCATGCAGTCATACCCCACAACAAAATGGAATTGCAGAAAGGAAAAACAGGCATATTGGAGAGGTATCTTGTGCCATGCTCAATGAAAAAGACGTGCCAGATTTTTATTGGGCTGAGGCAGTTGCTACAGCCATCTACATAATGAACAGACTCCCACTACAGCAATACATGGGATGACTCCAGAAGAGAGGTATACTGGTAGGAAACCAAATATTTCTCATTTGAAATTTTTTTGTTGCATTGTCTATGTTCATGTGCCAGATGAGTTGAGATCCAAGTTGGATCCAAAAGCTAAGAAGTGCATCTTTATTGGTTACTCTCTGCAACAGAAAGGGTATAGATGCTATAACCCTTCTACTTGTAAGTTTACAGTGAGTAGAGATGTTGTTTTTGATGAGATGAGTAGCTGGTATAAACCAGTAAATGTGATTGATAATGTAGATGCACAAAATGGTAATGCTGCATAGAATTCACAGCAGCAGTCACAAGATATTAGTGGACCTAGATCGTCTTCTAGCAGTGGTTCACATTCTTCGCCATGGAGGACAGGCAGATTCAGATCAAGAGAATCTTCTCAAAGCAATGCAGATAGTGGTATGCAGGTATCACGAAAAGGAAAAGAGAAGGTAGATCAGTCCATGTTTGATGTGAATGTAGGTCACTCTTATGTGGATGGTGAATCCAGTGGCTCAGAACAGAGCATTGATGATGAGTTGGGTATTCCTTCTATTGTCACACCTGGAGTAAGGAAGACCACGGACGTTTTGAGAACACCTGGGAGTGAACGTACTTTGCGCAGGTCTACCAGAGCTAGGTATCCTATGGATAGGCTGAAATATAATGGATTTACAACCATTCACTATGCCTATATGGTCAAAGTGATACAGGAACCAGAACCCACTTCTTTTGAGCAAGCCATGGGAAAAGAAAAATGGGAGAAAGCCATGGATGAAGAAATGGATGCCTTGGAAGCAAATACTACATGGGAATTGGTACCTTTGCCTAAAGATAAGAATGCAATTGGTTGTAAGTGGGTTTATAAGGTGAAGCACAATGCAGATGGTTCTATGAATAGATTCAAGGCAAGATTAGTAGTCAAGGGGTATGCACACACATATGGCATTGATTATGAAGAAACATTCAGTCCAGTTACAAGGATGGCAACCGTAAGAGCAGTCATTGCTATGGCTGCATCAAAGGGATGGTCTTTACATTAGATGGATGTAAAGAATACCTTCTTGCATGGTGATTTGCAAGAAGAGGTATATATGGAGCAGCCACTAGGTTATGTCCATGCTGTTCATCCTGAGTTTTTTTTGCAGGTTGAAGAAAGCATTGTATGGCTTGAAGCAAGCACCTAGAGCATGGTCTGACAAGATAGGACAATATCTTGTCACTATTGGCTTTCAGATTTCCAAGGCAGATTTCTCACTTTATGTGAGAAAAATAGAGAAAGGTATTATGCTGCTTGTCATTTATGTTGATGATTTGATTATCACAGGTGATAGTGATGAAGATATCCTTCATGTGAAAATGCTATTGAAGCAGAAGTTTGAGATGAAGGATTTGGGAGAGCTGCGTTATTTCTTGGGCATTGAGGTGATTAGATCACCAAGTGGGATATGGCTCTTACAGAGGCAGTATGGATTGGACATGCTGTCCAAATATGGGATGACAGGCTATAAGCCTATTTCAGTTCCTTTGGAGCAGAATGTGAAGCTGAGCACAGATGCAAGTGAGCTTCTGGAAGACCCTACTATGTACAGACGCATAGTACGAAGTTTGATTTATATGACTATTACCAGGTCAGATTTGAGCTATGCTGTTGGATTGGTAAGTCAGTTTATGCAGGCTCCAAGGAAACTGCATTTAGATGCGGCTAGACGCATATTCAGGTATGTGAAGTCCAGATTGCAGTATGGACTACTTTATGAGACTGGGGTTCAGATACAGTTGTATGGATACACTGATACTGATTGGGCTGGTAGTATTTCTGATAGACAATCTACCAATGGATATGTGTTCTCTTTTGGGAGTGCTGCAGTCACTTGGAGCAGCAAGAAACAGCCTACAGTTGCCTTGTGGAGCACGGAGGCTAAGTATAGGGGTGCACCAATGGCTGCACGTGAGGTAGCTTGGTTGCATAAGCTACTTTATGATATGCATCAGCCTAGAAATGGGCCAGTTGTCATTTATTGCAACAACATGAGCAGTATACACTTGGAAAATAACCCAGTCTATCATGCTAGAACAAAGCACATTGAGGTGCATTATCACTATGTGCGGGAGAGGGTTTTACTAGGTCTTATTGATCTAGTTTATGTCAGCACAGAGGATCAGGTAGCTGACATATTTACGAAGGCATTGGGCGCAGAGAAGCTGCGCAAGTTCAGAGACCTGCTTGGTGTGCAGGAATTGGGATTGATCTCGAGGGGGAGTGTTGAGATATCGAGCTCCACTCATGATATGCCAGGGTGACCGTTGTGCATTTATGTCACCGACTTGTCAGTTGCAGATACGGTTGATACATCGCCCATGAATACTAGCTAGATGATACCTATCCTTATCTACTCTAGTTTGTGGTTCAGTTAGTATGCCACCTTAGTTAGTTGAGTTTGGTTTGAGACCCATATATAGGGTTCTTCTATTTCTATGTACTAGATTTCTTTTCGGCTTACACAACTAAGAAGAGGAAAACTGTTTTCAGCATCCACCCTTGTGTGTATTCCCCCCATTGTGCAAGCAAGAAAGCTACAAGTGAGACTCCTTCCTTCTCTCCCACAATCTTGACATGCCTATGTTCATGTGCCAGATGAGTTGAGATCCAAGTTGGATCCAAAAGCTGAGAAGTGCATCTTTATTGGTTACTCTCTGCAGCAGAAAGGGTATAGATGCTATAACCATTCTACTCGTAAGTTTACAGTTGAGCAGAGATGTTGTTTTTGATGAGATGAGTAGCTGGTATAAACCAGTAAATGTGATTGATAATGTAGATGCACAAAATGGTAATGCTGCACAGAATTCACAACAGCAGTCACAAGATATTAGTGGACCTGGATCGTCCTCTAGCAATGGTTCACATTCTTCGCCATGGAGGACATGCAGATTGAGATCAGGAGAATATTCCCAAAGCAATGCAGATAGTGGTATGCAGGTATCAAGAAAAGGAAAAGAGAAGGTAGATCAGCCCATGTTTGATGTGAATGCAGGTCACTCTTATGTGGATGGTGAATCCAGTGGCTCAAAACAGAGCATTGATGATGAGTTGGGTATTCCTTCTATTGTCACACCTAGAGTAAGGAAGACCAGGGATGTTTTGAGAGCACCTGGAAGTGAGCCTACTTTGCGTAGGTCTACCAAAGCTAGGTATCCTGTGGATAGGCTAAAATATGATGGATTTATAGCCATTCACTATACATATATAGTCAAAGTGATACAGGAATCAAAACCCACTTCTTTTGAGCAAGCCATGGGAAAAGAAAAATTGGAGAAAGCCATGGATGAAGAAATGGATGCCTTGGAAGCAAATGCTACATGGGAGTTGGTACCTTTGCCTAAAGATAAGAATGCAATTGGCTGTAAGTGGGTTTATAAGGTGAAGCACAACGTAGATGGTTCTGTGAACAGATACAAGGCAAGATTAGTAGTCAAGGAGTATGCACAAACATATGGCATTGACTATGAAGAAACATTCAGTCTGGTTGCAAGAATGGCAACCGTAAGAGCAGTCATTGCTATGGCTGCATCAAAGGAATGGTCTTTATATTAGATGGATGTAAAGAATGCCTTCTTGCATGGTGATTTGCAAGAAGCGGTATATATGGAGCAGCCACTAGGTTATGTCCATGCTGTTCATCCTGAGTTTGTTTGCAGGTTGAAGAGGTGAGAAAAACAGAGAAAGGTATTATGCTGCTTTTCATTTATGTTGATGATTTGATTATCACAGGTGATAGTGATGAAGATATCCTTCATGTGAAAATGCTATTGAAGCAGAAGTTTGAAATGAAGGATTTGGGAGAGCTGCGTTATTTCTTGGGCATTGAGGTGATTAGATCACCAAGTGGGATATGGCTCTTACAGAGGCAGTATGGATTGGACATGCTGTCCAAATATGGGATGACAGGCTGTAAGCCTATTTCAGTTCCTTTGGAGCAGAATGTGAAGCTAAGTGCAGATGCAGGTGAGCTTTTGGAAGACCCTACTATGTACAAACGCATAGTAGGAAGTTTGATTTATATAACTATTACCAGGCCAGATTTGAGCTATGTTGTTGGATTGGTAAGTCAGTTTATGCAAGCTCCAAGGAAGCCGAATTTAGATGCGGCTAGACGCATATTCAGGTATGTGAAGTCCACATTGCAGTATGGACTACTTTATGAGACTGGGGTTTAGATACAATTGTATGGATACACTGATGCTGATTGGGCTGGTAGTATTTCTGATAGATGATCTACCAGTGGATATGTGTTCTCTTTTGGGAGTGCTGCAGTCACTTGGAGCAGCAAGAAACAGCCTACAGTTGCTTTGTCGAGCACGGAGGCTGAGTATAGGGGTGCAGCAATGGCTGCATGTGAGGTAGCTTGGTTGCATAAGCTACTTTATGATATGCATCAGCCTACAGATGGGCCAGTTGTCATTTATTGCGACAACATGAGTAGTATACACTTGGCAAATAACCCATTCTATCATGCTAGAACAAAGCACATTGAGGTGCATTATCACTATGTGTGGGAGAGGGTTTTACTAGGTCTTATTGATCTAATTTATGTCAGCACAGAGGGTGAGGTAGCTGACATATTCACGAAGGCTTTGGGCATAGAGAAGCTGCGCAAGTTCAGAGACTTGCTTGGTGTGCAGGAATTGGGATTGAGCTCGAGGGGGAGTGTTGAGATATCGATCTCCACTCATGATATGCCAAGGTGACCGTTGTGCATTTATGTCATCGACTTGTTAGCTCTGCAGATGCGGTTGGTACACCGCCCATGAATAATAGCTAGATGATAGCTATCCTTATCTACTCTATTTCGTGGCTCAGTTAGTATGCCACCTTAGTTATTTGATTTTGGTTTGAGACCCATATATAGGGTTCTTCTATTTCTTTGTACTAGAGTTCTTTTTTGGCTTACACAACTAAGAAGAGGGAAACTATTTTCTATCTCCACCTTTATGTGTATTCCCTCATTGTGTAAGTGAGAAAGCTACAAGTGAGACTCCTTCCTTCTCTCCGACAATCTTGAAAATATGGTCATGGAGAAAATTTGATAGTCCATTGCAAGGATACTCTGTAAACATCTGAAATACTCCATCTCTGCAACTACACGGTTTAGATCTGTGGCACGTCATCGGCTTTGCTGCTCAAACATTGCCATCACTCCACAGTCCATTGTCGAGCGTAACTTGCCGATGTGCTCTACTCTGAAATGTCATCCACGTGACCATGCTGCACTATGGACCTTATACTAGGAGAAGAACAAGTATATTAGTTGCGATTTGCAGTATAGATTGTAATTTCTTGGGATTTCATACCTTGGGATTGCATCCATACCTTGGGATTGCATCCACGTGAGAAGTCCCACTCTTCTTCAGTAATTATTTCTCCATCTTGAGATGCTTTGGTTAGGGCCTCATGTAGCCATCTAGTGGACATGAGTAGAGGCATCTCCTCTAAGCCCTTCGGATATCGAATGGGCCATTGCCGCATACTCCGTCGAAAGTCAGATCTTGCAGACTCTCGCTCTGCTCGAGCATCCTCATACCATTGCAGCAACTTCTCCATCGTAGCGCTATGCAGCATACAAAATCGTAGTGCTATGCACCATGTAATTAATATTGTGTATAAACAAACGGAGATTTGGAAATCTAATATGCAGAATCATGCCATATGCAGCCTCATACCATACATACCTGACACATCTTATGCCAATCATGGGATTTGAGTCCTGTCAGTTGGTCATCCTTTGTGAATGCTGTCTTGAGAGAACACATTAGGCCATTCGGCGTGCAAAAGGACTTGATGTTTTCCTTTACTCGTCGCACTTCATTGCCAGACAAAACCCAAGGAGCGCGTGACAATTCCACTCGACCGTTGACGCCACTTACAGGCCAATATGATTCCATCTTTCCCACTGCTTTCAAATTCATCCTCGCTCCTAGTGTGTCTCACTGCCCAGTGAGGTGGTCCCATAGCATGCTACCCACATTCTTAAAAATGTACATGGGATCTAAAAGGTGGTTAATTTTCAGTTTTTTCCAATAAGTCAGCTCATAGAAAATTGAGAAGCATTGCATTCCACTGGGAAGCGAGTCTTGGTTCACCATCCTGCGAGCTCAGTGCGTTCATTCTCGTAGGAGGGCGACCAAGAAATCCTTCTCTCATGACATGACCCTCTGGCAAAAAAGCCCGATGTCCCTCAAATACCATCTTCTTCATTGATTTTGACATACAAGAATCCAACCTTGGTCCACACAGAGGACATGCATGGTAACCTAACGTGACTAGCCCTGCAGAACACACATGTACAATGAGGCATGTCATAACACCAACATCGCTTAAAGAAAACTAGCAAAATAAGAAAACACGCTATACCAGAGCATTCTCCATAACCTGAAAAGTCATGCATGGTCCACATAAAAATTGCCCTTATAGTTGCGGATTGCCTACCAATATGTTTGCTCATGTCCTCCACTACAATTCCCTCCCACAACTCCTTTAGCTCATCAATCAGTAGAGAGAGGTAGACATCCATATTCTTGACTTTGTATCATCCAGGCACAAGCAAGCTGAGTAAAAGGTGTCCTTTCTTGGTGAAAAGCCATGGCGGTATATTGTAGTTAACAAGGACAACGGGACATACACTATAGGAGGTGGAACGTAAACCAAAAGGATTTACCCCATCCATGGAAAGACCAAATCGTAGATTCCTTGCCTCCTTTGCAAAGTGAGGGAAAGTCTCGTCAATGTGATGCCATGCTTCTAAGTCAGCTGGTGTACGCTGTACACCGTCAGTGGATCAATTTTTTGCGTGCCATGTAGTCAACTTTGCAAAACTCTTGGTCTGAAAAATGTGATGAATACGCGGTATCAACGGAAAGTGCCTCAAAACCTTCTATGGAACATTCTGTCCTTGCAAGTCATTTCGATACCTGTCCGCACCGCACTTGGGACATGTGGCCAACAATTCAAACTCTCCCCGGAAGAGAACACAATCATTGGGGCAAGCATGAATGCAATTATAATCCATGCCTAGCTTTCGCAACACTTGTTTTGCATCATCACGAGACTCAGGCATCGTGTTTTGGGTAGGCAAAATGTTAGATTTCAATGTTCTACAAATTGCAATGAAGCACGTTATTAGAGTACTACATAGCACATTTTAATGGCTTTCAATAAAGAATCATACACATCATAATATACCTGAATAGCTCTGTTACACTTTCATCGCTCCATCCATACTTTGTTTGTATACTCAACAATGCAAGAAGTGTCTTCAAACGGGATACCCGACTCCCATCATACAATGGAATGGCAGCCTCCGCAATTAAAGGATCTTGGGATTTTGAGTCCGTCGGAAGCAATGATTCGATCATATCCTCTAACTTGGGCTCCAAAAAAGCAGGAGGATCGTTCATGTCTCCAGCATTCTCACCCATAGAAGGGGGTTGAGAGTTATCACCTTCTATGAGACAATTAGTTATCTCGGACGACATTTGTATAGAGCGCGGACAAACCCGTCTTACTGGACGCAAGAGATCTGCAGACTGCAATGTATCGACATGGCCCTGACCCTGTAAAGGACGTTAAGGAGCTAACTTCTAAGATAACCCCAAACTATTATACTTAAATCAATTACATGTCATATAGTAATGAGAGAGAACGTACCGCAATCTCATAATTCAAGACTACAAGGTCGATTATCTCAACTCAAAACTCTCCATATGGTTGCACATGCTCTATGGACAAATGACGTTTTCGACGAATGGCCAATTTGCATTGCGTGCATGGACAGGGGACATGTTGATTGAGCCAAGCCTCAGATCACCACCATGTTGATCGTGAGTGCTAGACATCTTGACTGCGATGTAATGGAATGATAATTTAATAACGATTCTATATTGTATATTGGGACCACTCCACTATATATATTTCAGGTCTTTTTTTTTAAAATTTCGTACCTATCTCTTTGAGTTCGGCTCTAAACTTATCTATCTTTGAGGTTGGCTCTAAACTATGCTCACACACATACATTTTTGTACCTACATTGAAAAGAATAAAAACCAACACAAGAAAAATTTTGAAAACACTCGCTTCCATTTCTCTCTCTTTCAACACTTCCTAACCTACATTACAAAGCAACACAAAGATCGAAGAGAAACCAACACTTTCTAACCTACATTGCAAAGCAAAACAAAGATTGTAAAGAAACTAGAATAGGGCATACCGTCGTGCTCTCTTCTTCTTCCACGACCTCTTCGTGCGGGCGACGCTCCTCTCCTCGCGTGTGGGTGACGGCTTGCTTCCTTGCTCACCTCCCTCTCTAGCTCACCTCCCTTTCTCTTTCTCTCCGCCTTCGCATGCGTGTTTGAAAGAAACGTTTGGGTTTCCGCGAAATGTTACCACAGTAAGTCATCGCTATTAGCGTCGCTATTTACGTCGCTAAATAGCGACGCTAATAGCGACGTTTTTAGTGACGCACATAGCAACGCTAATACCGATGCCGAAAAAAAAACGTCGCTACTTAGTGTCGCTATATGTGTGTACCCTTGTAGTGCCTAAAGGCCTAGGTGAAAAGTCTTGTGTTGCCAAGTGTGTTAACTTAACTTGGTTTTAGAGAGAGATGAGTAAAGAACTAGAAGGATAAAAGGCTCTTGGATGGGTTGCGAATAAGGCTTGTCTATTGCCTAGGTTGACCAGTCAATGCTTTGAGTTAGGACTAAGTTACCTCAAGGAAACACCCAAGGGGAAGAGAGCTTCAAAAGAAGGTAAGAGATGAAGTATAATTGCATGAGAATTGATTTATCGATCTTGCTGTAGACTATCGCAATTGGATACGTTCCTAGCTTAATAGAGGTTGGTGGCCTAACTCTAAATGGACTATTGACCCAAGTTATGCTTGATTTTTTGAAAAGGGTATCTCTAAGTGAATATCGACTGGTTGTGTTGGTAAGAGGAGAGAATCTTACTAAGGATAGGTGGGTCATAAGCAAGGTGATTGCTTGATGAGGTTTTGGATGCTAATCCAAGTTGTTTGTGATTGATGATTTCATGGCCGGGTCTATGATGACCGATTGCCATGGGAACAAAAAGGATGTTTTCCTAGTTAAAGGATGTTAGACTGGTTGTTTTAGCTTGATTGTTTCTGAAAGGATACTCAAGGATTGGTTGTGGCTTTGGATGAATATCCAATTGATTATATTTTCATGGTGGGAACTGTAAGGATAAATTGCCATGGGAACAAAAGGGATGTTTTCCCTAGTAAATGTTATTAGGCTGGTTGCTTCAGTTATGGATGATTTACTAAAGGGATAATTAAGGAAGGATGGCACTAGCTACCCCCGCAAACCGCCAAACCCTAACCAAGGGGGTTATGAATCCGCACCGGGAATGTGGACCGAACCCGCTGCAAGAGGTCTCTCCGTGGAAATTATTTGGCATAGGAGGACGCTTGGGTGCCAGGGGGAGCTTTGGCCATAAATCCCAATGCCTCCAGACCATACACAAGTGTTCTATGTGACTCAAGATGGGATCTCAAGGCCTTGATACTAGTTACGAGGCAGAATGTTGGTAGGATAAACCTTCGGGTTTTTATTGCTGAGAGAAGGAAGGATTTTCTTTCTGCGGAGGCAAAAAGGAACACTTAATTCTCTTGTATGGGCGGGAGACAAACATTAATCTGAAGATAAGTTAAGGAAGTGTTTGATCTTGTTATCTTGTCTTTGTATCTGTGCCCTAAATTACGTAAAGGAACCTGTGATTAACAGGTTAATTAAGGAAGCTGCTTTTATGTGTCAAACATAATGTGGTAGGTAATTAGTTAAATAAACAAACCCCTGAGGGAAGCATGGTGGATGTGACCGCCAGGTCCATCCTACGACAGGGTGGTCTTGGTTAGCCGAGAGCTTTCCTCGATGGAATTTATTTGATGCGAATGTTAGTTAGACAAGGACCTTAGAACTTGTAAGTTGAAACCCTGATTCATACCGTTTTAGGGGACCGGAATGGGACTGTGCCCTATGGGTAGAGAGGTCGAGCGATGCCTCCCTCTCGTTTCCCATTCTCTTTGAACCAAGTGTGGTATGAGCGTGCTTGGGTCCAGCTGTATCTACGCAAAGTGGAGCGGCTGTCGACTGACACTAGAAGGCTGTTAGGAAGACTCGACTACTAGGAACTCAGACTTCAGGTCAATCCTAGTGGGAATGGCCGGATAAGTTTTGTTGCGAGGCAGACTCGAGAGACCCTAGTTGGCAAACCCCGTGTCATTCCTTAAGAGTTCCAGGCGGGGTCTTCTAGATTGATCTCTCGATGGGCTGCTAAGACATGTCCTGCAATTTGAGGGGCAGGCACATTACAGTGGTTCGTTCAATAGTAACTCACCCTCAAATAATGCCCTTATCTCTACTAGAAACATACATATACTTACAAAAATACTATGTGACCTTTCACCATTTGACATTCCCTATATACCCCATGAGAAGAGTCCACAATATAAGGAGAGAAAGACCAAGAAGAAGAAGTCTATCCCTAATCATGGGCAACCAAAGACACCCATGAAAGGAAAGGAGGTGAGATTAAAAAAATTTCATTGTGTGGTCAAAGGAGTCCCCTTTCAAAATTCCCTTTATTCCTTCAAGCTTGGTATTCCTAGCCCACCTCCTCTTTTTCATGCATTATCCCTTTCCTTTGTCCTTTCCTATGCAATCCATGCAATGGCCTAATGAGACAAGTTAAAACTTCATGTCCCTTAAAACTTATAATTAATCTTTAAAATGGAAACCCTAATGATATCAAACTAAAAATCTTCATCATCATGCCTCATAACATTAACAAATCTCACTCCATATAAGGAGAAATATGTAAAGTTATATCTACAACCTTATCCTATGCCTCCAAGTGCCTTTGGAGCTACGTGATGGATGGAATCATTCCTCTTCCTTCATTGTGGGATGGAGAAGTTATTCTCATGGTTTCTTATTGAAGATAGAACCCTATCTTTTGAATATTATACAAGTTTTTCAGTGTGGGAGTGTTTGAGGCGAGAGTTCCCTTACTCTAGTGGTCATGGATTTGGAGCCCCATATGCTACCATGGCTAGGCCTTGTCCTCATCCTGGTGATCAAAATTGTTTTACTAACAATTTTGGAAGTTTTGTGTTAGACATTGGTTCTTCTTTGACAGGTTTCGCGAGGATGCTTTCACATTTCAGTGTGGGAGGAAATGATGACACCCAAAAGAAACATAAAAACAAGGCACAAAAGAATCCAAGCATGCATCATATTTTCATTTTTTGTCAAGAGAATAATACTAAGTTTTTGAAAAAACACTAAAATACACCCTACATGGGATGGGGGATCCACATCCATTATTAATAAATGGTATACACAAAAGTGTATGTGCATGCACTTCTAAAATGTTAGAAAGAATTGAAATGTGAAGGCTAAAGCCTTATGAATACAAATGTATCAAAAATTTTAAGAAATAATAAAAACATGAAGGGTTGTGTGTCTTTTGGGGAAAAAGTGGGGTGGAGTGCACGGTTGATTATGTGTCTCTTTCTCTCCTTTCTTCCAAGATACACATATTCTCCCTTTATAGTGCCAATCTTTCTCTCTCCTCTCTCCTCTATCTTTTGTACAGAAATTCATATTTTCCCTTTTGCTCTTTCCTTTTGTGCATAATGGTTGAAGCTATGGATGAAGATGATGAAGATGACAAATTGGTTCATTATTAAGAGAGAGATTTATGGTTTCTTTTTAGTTTTTGAGATCAATGGTAGAGCCATACACATAGATTTTGTGTGCTTTGTCCTCGGTTTTGTGGTTATTTCTATTAGTGGGATGGTTTCTTTCATGTTCACTTGCACTTCAACCTTAGATCATATGAAAGGATCAATGACTGATCTTAAGCCACTTGCCCAACATGGCACTATTTCCTAACACCGGCTCCCTAGCACTGAGTCACTACCTTCGCCAATACATGTAGAACAACTGTCAGAACTTATAAAATGTTGGAGGTTAGGAATCTACCACACAATCTATAGAATGTGGGGTGGAAGGTAAGAGATCTCATGATGAAATGTACTTGTACTTCTTGTAGTGATGTGACTCATAATATCAAAAGGCTAGGAAGCACTTATGTGTAGCCTCTCCTTACACTCAACTAGCTATCGAGAAATTCAAAGATTCGGTTCTTGGAGTATACCTAAATATTGTGAGCTAAAATAATACACCCCTAATTTCATCATACTTGTTGAAGCTACAATTATCACACTTGGTTGTGGGAGAAGTTTGCTAATGGGATGCTTTATTCTTGTATCTTCTAATGAAATGTTAATGGTAGGCCACTAGATTGCAGTGAGCAGGGCATTAGGAGAAATATGGACTCTCTTTTTTGCCCCTTAAGGGGTTTATCTCACCTCTCTCTCTCTCAAAAGAGATTCCAAAATAATGTTATAGTAAGAGATCTTCTACAATCAAGCAAATATCATATTTGTATTTTTAATAGAATTCACGTATTATTTTATCCCCAGACTATAGGATAAGATCACTTTTTCTCAAAAACCTCACAACTTAAAAAATACAATTCTATTTTCTCAAAAAATGGAGCCAATCATTGCCATATGACTCTTTAATACCCTCATAACTTTTCAATATTCAAATATATTAGAATTATTCTCATTCCCACTTCTTAAAAGGAAGGAGTTAAAAAATGGTATAAGTTGATGTACACATCATATTTTAAGATTATTTTTTACCCAAAGTTACATTTTTGACTCAAGAGTTTCTTGTAAATTTTTATCTCTTTTGGACAAGTTTATGCCCATTTCTAGGTATTTTTTCCTTCTCTCCAAAATCTCTTGTTTTATCCCAAATTTTGTGTACTCTTCTCTTTCCCTCTAGAATATGGTTTCTTGTATACAAAATATTTTGATGCAGCATTGAGTAGTGGTTTTGATGCCATTTGTTGAAATCAAATAATCTCCATTTACAACACTCTCTACACTACTACAAGCAATCTTCCTCTTCAACATTATACTATAAGTAATCTCCCTCTTCAACAATCTATACTATAAGCAATCAAGTGATGATGGAGGTATCTTTATTTTTAATCTTTGTGATGTTATTATTCTTTACAATGATTGTTTAATCCTTAAGAAACAATTCATGTAGAGAGAGAGAGAGAGAGAGAGAGAGAGAGAGAGAGAGAGAGACTATCTAACTGTGTGAGATGAACTAAGAAAATAAGAGATAGAGTGACAAAGAGTACATTTGGGCAGAAGATAAGATGATGTTATTGTTCTTTACTATCCAAGATTTTGTATAAATGTGTTTAATAGTCTTTGACCAATTCTTATTGTGTGTGTGTATGTGTGTGTGTGTGTGTGTGTGAATATTTTGGATAGAATAGAAGATAAGATTAGAGACTAATTAGAAGTTGATTCCAAGATAAGATTAGAGGCTAACTACGAGTTGATTAGGGTCTATCATGACTAAAATCAAGTGAAAGAGTCAAGATCCAATTGAGTGAAAAAGAATAAAAATATATTGAATCAAACAAATATAATTAAGTGATTTGAATGCTAATCCAAGTTAAAAGGTTATACATTTTTCTTTACAAAATAGAGGTGCAAGATGTACTAAAAGAAAGAGAGATATTTACTTCCAATTGAAGGATGAATATGCACCACTGTTCAAAAGAACTAGGAAAAGGAATGGTGCAATAAGATACAAGATGCAACAAGAAAGAAATGGAGGGGGGGGAAATGTCGATCTTTGGATTAATGGGTGCATTTATCCACTTGATCCACTAACTCAAATTCCACCACACTTTAATGAACTTACATCATTTGTAAAGTTTGTTTGTGAAGGCAATGAAGGATTGTATGGATACACATGTAGACTTGTGACACAAGGATCAGTAGAGTAGGGGTTCATCAAGTCTTAATAAATCTTCAAACAAGATTACAAGGGTGTGTGCAATCTTTGATGGAAAAAGATAGATTTGTTGGCTGAGAAGGATAGGTAGAATTAGAGCCTACAACAAGCAATGTATGTCATTGAAGATGCTATCCATGCTACACATGTACAGAATATTGAGTTACAGTCTAAAATTATGAAGTTGGAGAAGGAGAATAGAAACTTAAAGAGGAAGCTCATAAAAACTTTAGAGATTGGGCCCACTTAAAAAACCAAAGAAGTACATCAGTGCATCTAATTAGATAAACCAATTCACCAATTAACCAGAGGAAGCGGACAATATCATAGATAGATATATGCTCAATTTGCTACAATGAGAATTATGTTTCCTTATGCAAAGAATGACACTATTGCTAGAGTGCTTGGCAAGGATATGGTCAAAAATTACATTGAAAAATCATAAATTCAGGGATATTATGGATGGTGTCAAAAGTGAATGTCTTAGGGATGTAAGCAACTTGTTTACTACTATAGATGCTCAGGGATTATGTGACAAGGTGGGATTGAGTTCTGAGTCATACAGTGCTCGATCAATAATTGGATACAGGTTTTAAGCAGGTCTCCAAAACTAAGTGAGTAGTGTCTTTGCCAAAACCATTTCACATGAAGAAGGCTCGAAAACAACTAAATGATAAAGTTTTAGAATTTATCGATGAGCCTACACATCTGCAGAACACACACACATACTAAAGTATGGTCCCAAATAAGTTATCTTTGTATTGAATGCATCCAACAACTTTGTATTGGATATATGTAGGGTGCAAGTGGCTATGGTCAAGTTCTACAATATGTCTTTGGAAGAATGTAGAGGCAAGTCCTCAAACTTGATGAGATTGAGATTATGTGGGAGCTTTCGCTCAACCGCCAAGACCCACTGACTTCTTATTGTTTCAAGCGTTCCAAGCTGAGCACTAATGGCTACCTCTAACATAGCCGATGCGCCATCCATATCTACGGGTGTAGTGAGTTTACCTCCATGCCGATCGAGTTACCTCCTCTCCCATGCACTCCGATAGCTCCACGATCCAAGTGCAAACTTCAAGCAAGATCCATCCTCAAGCTCCACGCTCTAAGCTCCATAGTCGCGAGCAAGACAAGACAAGAGAAGAGAAGAGAAGAGAAGAAGAGAGGAGAAGATGGAGAGCTTCTCCTCCCCGGTCCCTCACCCTCACACACTCACTCCCTCACAGTATCACACTCCCTCTCTCAAGCACAAACTCAAGCAAGCAAGAAGAAGAAGAAGAAGAAGAAGAAGAAGAGAGCCACTTTTAGCCACACACAAGAATGAGCTTCTTATTCACTTTTGAACTTTATATACATGCCCTACTTTTTGGGCAATCATCCCCACTTTTTACATGGCTAACCATTAGCCTAGGCCCTCTTTTCCTATTTCCCACCGTTCTAACTTATCCCATTTCCACTAATGCATACAATTTGCACAGGAGTGAGCCCGGTGCTCTTTTTACAAGGATTCAGGGGCGCCTTCATATTTAAATGTGCACTTTTACTCTTTTTCTTTCTTGAGGCGACACTGAAGCCTTCTAGAGAGGTCGTCATTCAAATTTTTAGGATCTGTCCTCCATCCAAGCCACCTTTTCCTTCCTTTGTCCTGTGCCTTTTTGGTTATTCCTTCTTCCATTTTTCCCACACTTCTGCTTCATTTTCCGTTCCTCTGTGCTGCGGTAAACATTACCTCCTCCTAGCGGAGTGCCAGTCCCATGGCACGGGGGTGGGGAACAGCAGGGTAGTTGGGGTTGGTGCTAAGTGGAATTGGTGGATAGATGACCACAATCAAAAAAGGTGCTGCTGTGAATGAGAGATGATGGAGTGTTGATTTTTGATGATTGGAGAGATTCCGGCATGCTTTGATCTTCATGAAGATGCTCGGCCTTTGTCACACGGTTGGAACTTTTCTTCTACGAGACGACTGCCAAAACCGGGGCTCCGTAATCAGTTGAAGAACACGTGGTTCCAAGATCTATGCCAATGATGGGTCCCAAGTGAGTTACGATCAGCCTGCAAGAGAAAGTTGTGCACTCCCTAAGGGGTGTGTCTGTGATGGGACCTGAAATGTGCCGGCACTGGCTATGGCACTAGCCGGACCTCATGCTCATAACAAACAAACACACCCTCACGGCCTCGCGAACCAAGAACGTCAATCTACTGCTAAAGGACGAACTTCCCTAAAGCCTCATCTATATGTTTATAGTTTTGTAGTTTTGTAGTCCAACATTTCCCTTTTTCTATAAACTCCACAGAGGGAGAACCCATACACCTTGGCCATAAATACCCCGATAATCACATACATAGGAGGCAACCTCTCGGTAGAAACCCCAGGGCCCCACTGCATCTCTCCTACATCGCAAGGATTGGCCCCTTGATGCGCTACTCAACATATAAAACAAACGAACAAACTCCACTCTTCATTTCCGAAAGAACTTCAGGAGATATACCATGTGTCCTTACTAAATAATCCCCCAAGAAACGAACGTCTATCCTACGGCTTAGGATGCCTTTTCACACTCAAAAGTAGTGCATTGTCATTGAAAACAAGTGCTATGCATCCAGGTTTTTCTTATTTTGACACCATGGTTTCATGCACATACAAAGGTGAATGATTCTAAAGTGCTCAAACATAATTTCCAAATCAGCAACGTGCTTGTGCATAAACAGGCTTTCATGCTTCTTCACTAATGCATTGCAACAATGAAAGGATAGCGCCGAGATAACACTCGTGCTACTACCCTCTTAATAAAAATACAAGGACTCTATGCCATGATGTGGATTAAAAAATCAGCAACAATAAGCACGCAAATCACACCATTCAAACATCCCAACCCCCTACGTTTAGGTATTACTTTCATTGCACAGGTGTAGAGGTTCATTTTGTCATGTTTTGATGTATAGAAAGCAGTAAATCACAAACTTTAACAAAGAGATAGGGAAAACTGAGGCTAAATCTCATGCTTCACCACTACCATACATTCACAAACAATCCTTATATTTTTCCTTATTTTTCCAAGATGTATTTCTATTTTTTTCCCTATTTTTTCCAATTTTCTTGATTTATTTGGCAATAAAATAGGCTATTTTCTGGTTTTTCTTATTCCAATCACTTCAGCATACTAACATTCAATTTATTTTCCATGTTCCCCCCATGGGAATACTTTTTCCTACCCGAAATGGAAAAACTACCATTTTGCCACTTAAAAACTGCATTTCGAGTTTATGAGAATCAAATAAAGCATGTAAATCATTGCAAAACCAAGATTTTCTGATAAACAGCAATTACTCATAATGAAAACAACACACAAACAAATTTTCATCCAATAAGAACATAATTATCATCATAAACTATAAAAAATCCTTCATTTTCTTCATAAAAATTGTCATACCGTGCTTTTACGTAACCCGAGACGCCTTGAATGATTGAATAATCAGCAAATGGAGCCTCCATTTCTCTCAATCCAATGCTTTACTTCAATCTTCAGCATCTCCATCAATCTTCTTCACCATTTTCTTCATTCTCCTTCCTCCCCGGTTCCTTCATCAAGATGGCACACATGAAAAGCCCATAGAGAAGAGAGAGAGGGAGGAGAGAGAAAGACTAGAATCTCTTCTCTTCATCCAGTCCACCATTCCTCGTGCAAAGGGCGGTGATAAGATCATCCCAGAGAGAGAAGATCAGGGGTAATGTCGATCAGATGGGTTGTATTCAACCTCCATATCAAGATCATGAGGGAGGAGGCACAAATTTCGGCACCATCTTCTCACGCCTTCATCCCACGATTTCTCACGTTTTTTTCCTTCATCTCTTGCATAAAATTTTTGGGGGGGTCCAAGGCTCCAAAGGGCACCCCTTTTGGTCCAAGTTTTTTGTCCACCTTTTCATATCTTGCCCAATTTGTGGCCATTTCCTCGTCCTAGCTCCGATTCGAGCTCTGAAAAATCTTGGGCGTCCGGCTTAACATCCTGCATTGACTGGCAGCTCCTGACATCCCAGACGGCAGTCTAAAAAATTATAAAAAATCCACAAGTGTCGCTTGGGCGCCTTTTAAAAGTCGTCTTTTACTTGGTGCTTAAAATTGTCCTAGCTGCAACAACTGCCTTCGATGTTAAATATTTTTCCCCTAAATTCCAGATTTTTTGGCAAATTTTAGGCACATCCTAAGCTCAAAACTCCGCTCTCATTGGCAACCACGGGATAGGGCGACTCAGCAAGTCAAATCCCACAACAGATCTACACAAAACAACCAAAGGAAGCATCAAGCTGATACAAAACAGATACATATTAAAACACAGCACAATGCTCACCCTACCCCCTGACAAAACCAAGGCATGAAATCCACAAGGAGTAGGCCTAGGATAATCTGATACAAGGTCCGAAGCTAGTCACTAACCGACTGCTCCAACACGGCCAAACTAAAAAGAACTATCAAAGAGGTCACCCTAAGTGGTGGTCTGAACTACCTACCTAACTAAGGACAACACAACCAGGAGCTCCTACTAGATGAGGACTCCTATAGCCTGATCAAGAAGTATTGTCTTTTAGCACATTTCTTCTCTTAGGGTTTTTATTTTCCATAGTCGGGCATGTAAAAAGGAGGGAGCTGAGCGTAGTGACCCAAGGAGAACAGGGCATCAGCCTCAGGCCCTGTCTTGGTACCCAAGAACCTACCAAGCCCTCACAAGGCGACACTTAATCCTTTTCTAACGCTCACTTTTATTTTCGCTCCAACCTTCCTTACTTTCTTCTTTTCCAGCAAGATGCCACCCCTAGGAAGACAAGGCATCGGTCTCGACTCGTCCCCAGGAACCTACCAGGCCTTCGCAAGGCGATGATCAACCACTTCTAAAATTTCCTTTCTTTTCTCCTTTTCTATTTTTATAGGGGTTAGAACCCCTTTTTACACACCTTTGTATATATTTATTTTCTTTTGAGATATTTAGGGTTTCTTTTCCTCTTTATCATCATTTTTCCTTCCGGCAGGCTTCTCTAACTACGTCACAACTAACAAGAACTCCTAGAACGACTGCCTAACAGGCTAGCAGAACAAGGTCACTAGGACTGCTTTCTAAAACAGGTCTTTCGATGTCTGGCAATGTCTTTACAAGAGGCAATGACTACTCAGACCTCCCTCAGACATACCTAACTCGGGACTTCATGCCTTGGATGCTGGGTCCCCCATTAAGAAAAGAAAATCCCCTACAAGTACACAGACAAAAATAGCATAAAAACACGTTACTCATAAAGGAGAGATATCACCTGGATAGGGCCACGAGAAGCTTCCACCCAACAAAAGCTCCTTCCAAGCTCTTCTTTGAACTTATCTAGCATAGAACTAAAACATGAAACCATTAACCGCACCCGTACTAAACAAACGACTGGCCCTCTTGGCCTAATGAAATAAAGCACTTCCCTACAAAAACTAATCGTCCCTCTTGGCCTAACTAAATAAACCTTGCAAAACTGGTCTTCTTGGCCTAACGAAATCAACCATTTAAAACCTCGCAAAACTAGCCCTCTTGGCCTAACGAAATAAAACATCATAGCACCTACACATCCCTCCCCGAAATAGTACAGATATACAAGAATATGCTCCTTTTCAAGGAGGAAAAATAGGACTCACAGCCCTAAGCTAAATGCATAAGATTATGACCCATCCCTCCTGCATATATAGCAAGAGGCGTACGCATAACATGTTGTCTAATCAACCTATGGGTCCAAGATAAAACAGTAGATTGGTCTCGGATACTCTCTGCATCACCCATATCAACCATCGCCTGCCATATATTGCATGCTCTGATAACATTCGCCACAAGCAACCAGGTTCTGTCTCATTATTGATAGTAATATCCAAACTAGGACCACAGTTGAAGAAAATGTCTTTTTCATAAGCAAGATTTGCCAGTGAGTCTGCAAACTGATTCTAGTAACGTGGAATCAGCTGAAAAGACACTCTCTCAAACTCCTCAAGCAGGGTCATCACAGTTTGATGATACATACAAAGAATGGGATTCCGCACTATGTATGTCCCATCTAGCTGATTCAAGATCAACTGGGAATTCCATTTTACTAACAACCGCTGAATACCACCTTGCTTGGCAATATGCAGTCCTGTAATCAAGGCTTTATACTCTTCCATATTATTAGTGAATCCTACCCCGAGATAAGCAGCTAACTTCATCATAACTCTACGTCGTGGATCTCGGATTACTACTCCAACACTCCCTTTTTTATTAGGGCCCCTGGACGCTCCATCAAAATATAATGTGTACGTCCACAATGGGTTTACATAGCCTGCCATCACGAATTCCTCTATTCGTAATTATGATAGTCAAAATTTAACATGTTGAGAGGATGAACTGGCGGCTCCATCCCACCTTCTTCATTGAACTCAACAGAGATACTTGTCAACATCTGTAAGCAATGATGGCAAAAGACTTTGATCTCCCACACAAAGGTTCCGTCTTCTTGCTCAATCACTTTGTATCCTTTGCTCCACTAGATAAGTTTCCCCTGATGGTATCTCTGCTCCAAATAAGGAATTAACCGCCCCATCAACCAGCTTTAAGTTCTTTTATAGGTCTCAAGTCAGCCCCAACATGGACCTGCAATGCATTCTTCTGTGTTAGCATACTTAGAAATAATAAGGTTTAATCTTATTAAGATTAACCTTATTTTTAAATTCTACTCGCTGCAGATTAGCTAGTAGAGCCGTAGACCTATTTTTCCCTATCCTAACAATCTTGTAGGGGCCATCCCATCTAGGTTCCAGCTTCCCTGGAAACAGCTCCCTACATGCATCGTAGTACAAAACTATTTGCCATTTTTTAAAGGTATACTTCTTTGCTTTACGGTCATACAACTGCTTCATCCGACGTTTAGCTATCTCCTGGTGTAATAAGCTCTACAGTTTCAGTTCATCCAAGTGGGCTATGGCCATGAAACATTCAAAGAGAGAATCCTCATCTCCCAAAGAATGGTTAATTGCAAACCATATGGTTGGGAACTCGATTTCGAGGGGTAACACACACTCTTCCCCATTAACTATTTTAAATGGAGTATGGTTGGTAGCTTGCTTGAACGTTGTATTATACGCCCATACTGCTACATACAACTTCCTGTCCCAGTCTCGTTTCTTCTCAGAGACTATTTTAGACAAGATACCCACAAGCTGCTTATTAGTACTTTTGACTTGCCCATTTTCTTGGGGATTATAGGGGGTCGTTTTATTGTGCTTGATTTGCCAAGCTTCAGTCAGGCTTTTGATCACTTTATTTAAAAAATGGGTTCCACGGTCTAACACTAGTTCCTTTGGTGGACTGAAACGGCAGATAATCTGCTCTAAAAGAAAATTTGCAATCTCTTTTGCATTGTCCTATCTCATCACCTGTGCTTGTGACCATTTTGTAAAATAATCAGTTGCTACTATAATGTACCTCTTCTGAGTAGTAGACGACGGGGTGATAGGACCCACAAAGTTAATGCCCCACTTCTCAAATGGAAGGATAGCCATGATAGGCGTAAGTGGGCATTTCTTATTCTCTTTGGTTTCACGTCTTTGACAGGTATCACACCTCTTAACATACTCAAAAGAATCTTGGAAGATGGACGACCACCAATATCCATCTCTTAAAGTTTTCTGTGCCGTCAACAACCGTCCAGTGAAATGCCCTCCACACGCAGAGTCATGACACTCTTCCAAGATGAAAGGAACCTCGTTAGGCATCACACATCGGCAGTAGATATCATCAACACCCTGCCGATATAGTGTTCATGCGATCAAGGAAAACTTCAAAGCCTATTGTCTGATTTTCCTCTTTTCTGATTTTGATAAACTAGCTCTAGTTTCTCCTATTGATAGATAATGTGTGATAGCAGCATACCAAGATGGGATAGAAGCTGTATCAATTTTAAACATTTCTTCAATATCACTTCCTTTAGCCAAAGTCTCTTTCAGTTCCCCGAAATCCACAAGGCATTCCACAATACCCTGCAACCTCGGTGGCTTACTCTTAATCTTATAATCTAACTCCTGCGAAGTGATTAACCACTTTGCCAAACGATCAGGCGGTTGTAGCTTGTTCATAAGCAATCTAAGCCCTTCCGCCTTCGTATAGAAAACTACCTTCTCATAGAGAATGTAGTGCCTGAATTTTTTAGTCGCAAAGACCATCGCAAGGCACAACTTCTCCATGTAGGTGTAGTGAATTTCTGATATGCCCAATTTTCAACTAGCAAAAGCTATCGGATGATACAACGTTTTCTCCCAGATTTGGGCTAATTAGCAGCAACTGATACTATGCACGGTGGCTGCTGAAAATATGTAAAACACCTCACCTTTTTTGGGTGCTTTTAAAACTTGTGCTTTTACTAGCTCCTGCTTCACATCCTCGAAAGCTACCTTACAAAGGTCGCTCCATACAAATAGACAGCTAAAGGATAATAAGTTGATTAATGGCAATGTCCTTTCTGCCAAGGCATTTATGAACCTCCGATAGTACCCTACCGATGACAGAAAGCTATGTACCTCTTTCGGAGTGCATGGTGGACTCATAGAGACTATAACCTTGACCTTTTCAGGGTTAGTTGCGATTTCTACTGAACTAACCACATGGCCTAGCAATATCCAATAAGGCACTCCAAAGACACACTTCTATGGTTTAAGAGCAATACAAAATTGTCTGCAATGCTCAAAGCACTTTCTCAAAATAATCAACATCCTTTCCCTTATAGTGGTGGCTGCCCCCAAGTCATCGATAAATACTTTCAACTCATCTGAGGAGATGTCACCAAAGGTCTTGTCTGCTATTCGTTGCCATGATCCAGGTGCATTGCACAAACCAAAGGCCATCACATGGTACGCAAAAGTACCAAAGACAGTAATAAAAGTTGTTTTCAACTTGTCCTCTTCTACAATTGCCATCTGGTTATAACCCACAAAGCAATCCATGAACGAATATATTTCCCTACCCGCTAATTGATCCAAAATTTGGTCAATAAATGGCAACAAGTAGCAATCCTTAACCGTCTACTTATTCAGCTCTCTAAAATCTACACATAGTCGGATCTGGTTATTTTTCTTCTTTCTGATGACAACCGGTGAACACCATTCCGTGTGCTGTATAGGGAAGATTAAACCAGATTTTCATAACTTCTGTAACTCCTCAAACAGCCCGTCCCTCAATTCAAAAGGCATACGCCATAATTTCTGACGCACAGGATGACTGCCTTCTTTTACAGGAATAGTATGAAAAGCTAGGCTAGGAGGAATGCCTCTCAGCTCATCATAACTCCAAGCAAAAATATCACGAAATTCTTGAATCAAGGACACATAGTCCTCCCTTTCTGCTGAACTAATCATGGAACCTGATTTCACTGGCCGCAAATCATTCGATGTGCCAAGGTCTAACTCAATCACATCCACATCTCTTATCCTATCTTGCAGCTCTATCAGCTCACTTAGAGTTATCTGATAAATATCCTCTGTAGTGGACCCCTCTTTAGATTCGTCACTGGATGATGTCTCACTACCAGATGGATCATCTGTTGTTTCTAATTCAGTGGAGGATAAAGGAGCTCTCTCACTCTGAGGAGACTCAGGGTAAGCATAAACTATTACTCGATTAGCACCTCTACCTAGAACCACTCGACCGGTGAGTATATAGACTTGGCAGTCTATTCGTAAGATCCAAGGCCTACCTAGCAAGACTCGATAGCTAGGCCGTCCTGCAAATCTTATCACCCTAAAGTCCAAGAAGCATTCTACACTTGCAACTGTAACATGGACCTTAGTAACGCAACGTTCTAGTTGCCATAGACTATCATCAGCCATTCTAAGAAGGGTTGAGCCATCTTTTTGGATGCCTAGGCCCAACCTCTCCATCAACTCTGAACTCATGATATTGACGGAGGACCCAGTGTCCACGATAGCATGCTCTACTAATATTCCATCCATGTATGCTAGAACCCTAGGGCAATTCTTTTCACCGTGGTCAAACCAATCTTCCCCTACTCATGCTATGCCCAAAGGTTTTACAATATACCTAATATGCAAGATCTTCTTGAATTCCTTGCGTACTCCTAGATATAATTTAATCAACTGTAAGAGGTGTACATCTAGTTTGACTTCGCAAAGAGAACTTGCTAAATCAAAATCATGATAGGTAGCCAAAGCTCTCTTTTCTCGCCAAACCATCCTTTCTTTTGGTCTCTGGATAGGCTTTGGTGCTTCTTTTTTAACTCTTTCCTTCTTTCTTGGCACTTCCTCATCCTTCTTAGGATCAACTTTCTTGTCAACAGGCCTTAGAGGTCCACCTTCCACGCCAGGATTCAGGACTTGCGTCCCCTTATCCCCTTGCTTAGGGTTTTCCTCGACCGGTTTTACATTATCTTTATCAACCTCTTTAGCCTTTTGGCCTCTTGTCACGGCTCTTATGTTAGAGGTTTCATCGCCTTTGATGCGTACAGTCTCGATAAGGCTAACTCCATTTCCTTGTGGCAACTCCTCTATAGTGGTCTTTCCCCTTTGCAGTATTTGTCTTGGTCCATCATTTTTTTGGAGGTTATTTCCTTGCACTCTATGATTAACTGGACCTGGCTGTTTACTCCCTTGTTGGAGGGAACTAATCTTACTCCAACAGGTAGCGGCTAAGTGACCCGACTTCCCACAAATATCACATTTAACATTTGGAGAGTTTCTAGGGAAATGTTGTCTGCCACACCACTTACAACTGAATCTTGAGGGACCACCCTCTTCAAGGCATCGACTCCCTATCAGATTCTGCTGCTTCTTCAAGAAATTGACGTCAACAGCTATTTGCCGATATTTTTCAGAAATCATGTTAGTGTAGTGCTTCATCATATCCTTAACTTTGCCAAGGATATTAGATGCACTCGACTCATAGCCTTGATCGTCTATCCGTTGTTCCATTGGCCTAACAATTTGATTGGGCATTGGTTGTTGACTCACAGGAACAACATTAGGGTTCAAAACTTGGCCTCCAACATTTGGTGGGGCCAACTGACTAGCCATAGGCATAGTCACACTGGGAGGAGCTGGCAGCAAAGGTACATTTTGAACCACGCTTCCTCTCCCATTAGGGTTATTCATAGGCATCCATTGACTTCCATTTATCAATGGTAAATTGCCTTCATGTACTAAAGCATTAAGGTTTATTCGAGAGGAGTAGGCCGTTTGTAATCGTGACTCTACTCCTTCTGCCCGCATAATAGTGGTGTCTATATCAGCCAAAGCCACACTACTCAATTGTACCTAAATATTGAAATCCAATCCATGCAAGAAGTATTGCAATTGGGCAGCCAACGGAATGGGAATGTAAGTTTGTAACTTACGAAATACTTCCTTAAGCTTCTTAGCATAGGCTTTCACATTCTCATGGGGGTCTTGGCGTGTTACATTCAAAACACGCAACCAGTATTGGACACCTCTTTCAAGGGCATATTCTCCTCGAAAAACTACATAAAATTGATCAATTGTGGTTATGGTTCCAGTCTCTATGCTATGATACCATACCACAGCCCTTCCTTTTAATGTCATGTTAAAGAACATCATAAGATGTCCCTCATCTTGGATGTGGTAATTAAACATTAATCTTTGGAATTCACAAATGTGAAACTCCGCATCTTCTTCAGCTAACTCATTAAAAATGGGCAAAGGAACTCCTAAAGCTGGTAGATCCGGCGTCCTTGCAGGAATTGTGATGGGTTGTGCCATGATGACAATCAGATTGACAATAGGAGTTTGGACTGAAGGAATCACACCCCCACTTGAAGTGGGTTGACTTGGTGGAAGAGACGAAGAACTTCCGCTTCCTCCTACACCTAAAGGACTATGTGCAGCAGTTGAGTTACTAAGACCACTGCCTTTTATGCATATCTGGCTACTCCTTTGAGGAGAATAGCGACTTAAAATCTCTAACCGCCGTCTAGCCCTCTCAACACGTTCTGCTTTTTGTATTTCGGCTTCACGGTAATTGTTAGAGGATATAAACCAAATTTTTGGTCCCTAAAAACCCTAGATTCAAGAACCACCACTTGTTGGTAGCTCTCGGTAGATGCACCACTGATGGGACCTGAAATGGGCCAGCACTGGCTATGGCACTAGCTGGACCTCATGCTCATAACAGACAAACACACCCTCACGGCCTCGCTGACCAGGAGCGTCAATCTACTGCTAAAGGACGAACTGCCCTAAAGCCTCATCTATACGTTTATAGTTTTGTAGTTTGGTAGTCCAACATTTTCCTTTTTCTATAAACTCCACAGAGGGAGAATCCATACGCATTGGCCTTAAATACCCCGATAATCACATACATAGGAGGCAACCTCTCGGTAGAAACACTGCAGCCCCACTGCATCTCTCCTACATCGCAGGGATTGGCCCCTTGATGCACTACTCAACATATAAAACAAATGAACAAACTCCACTCTTCATTTCCAAAAGAACTCCAGGAGATATACCATGTGTCCTTACTAAATAATCCCCCAAGAAACGAACGTCTATCCTACGGCTTAGGATGCCTTTTCACACTCAAAAGTAGTGCATTGTCATTGAAAATAGGTGCTATGCATCCAGGTTTTTCTTATTCTCACACCATGGTTTCATGCATATGCAAAGGTGAATGATTCTAAAGTGCTCAAACATAATTTCCAAATCAGCAACGTGCTTGTGCACAAACAGGCTTTTATGCTTCTTCACTAACTCATTGCAGCGATGAAATGATAGCACCGAGATAACACTCGTGCTACTACCCTCTTAATAAAAATACATGGACCTTATGCCATGATGTGCATAAAAAAATCAGCAACAATCAGCACACAAATCACACCATTCAAACATCCCAACCCCCTACGTTTAGGTATTGCTTTCGTTGCACAGGTGTAGAGGTTCATTTTCTCATGTTTTGATGTATAGAAAGTAGTAAATCACAAAATTTAACAAAGAGATAGGGAAAACTGAGGCTAAACCTCATGCTTCACCACTACCATACATTCACAAACAATCCTTATATTTTTTCTTATTTTTCCAAGACGTATTTCTATTTTTCCCCTATTTTTTTCAATTTTCTTGATTTATTTGGCAATAAAATAGGCTATTTTCTGGTTTTTCTTATTCCAATCACTTTAGCATACTATCATTCAATTTATCTTCCATATTCCCCCCATGGGAACACTTCCCACCCAAAACGGAAAAACTACCATTTTGCCACTTAAAAACCGCATTTCGGGTTTACGAGAATCAAATAAAGCATGCAAATCATTGCAAAATCAAGATTTTCTGATAAACAGCAATTATTCATAATGAAAACAGCACACAAAGAAATTTTCATCCAATAAGAACATAATTATCATCATAAATTATAAAAATCCTTCATTTTCTTCATAAAAATGGTCAGACTATGTTTTTACGTAACCCGAGACGCCTTGAATGATTGCATAATCAGCAGATGGAGCCTCCATTGCTCTCAATCCAATGCTTTACTTCAATCTTCAGCATCTCCATCAATCTTCTTCACCATTTTCTTCATTTTCCTTCCCCGGTTCCTTCATCAAGATGGCACACATGAACAACCCATAGAGAAGAGAGAGAGGGAGGAGAGAGAAAGACTAGAATCTGTTCTCTTTATCTAGTCCACCATTCCTCCCGCGAAGTGTGGCAATAAGATCAGCCCAGAGAGAGAAGATCAGGGGTAATGTCGGTCAGATGGGTTGCATTCAATCTCCATATCAAGATCATGAGGGAGGAGGCACAAATTTCAGTGCCATCTGCTCACGCCTTCATCCCACAATTTCTCACATTTTTTTTCTTCATCTCTTGCATTTTTTATTTTTTTTTTGGGGGGGGGGGGGGGGGGGGGTGTGGGGGTCCAAGGCTCCAAAGGGCACCCCTTCTAGTCCAAGTTTTTTGTCCACCTTTTCATATCTTGCCCAATTTGTGGCCATTTCCCCGTCTTGGCTCCGATTCAAGCTCTGAAAAATCCTGGGTGTCCGGCTTAACATCCCGCACTGACTGGAAGCTCTTGACATCCTGTATGGCAATCTAAAAAATTATCAAAAATCCACAAGTGTCGCTAAGGCGCCTTTTAAAAGTCGTCTTTCACTTGGTGCTTAAAATCATCCTAGCTGCAACTGCCACCTTCGATGTTAAATATTTTTCCCCTAAATTCCGGATTTTTGGAAAATTTTAGGCACAACCTGGGCTCAAAACTCCGCTCTCAGTCTGTCTCACAGTGTGGTGTAAGTGGATGTGCAGTGCAGAACTTAGGGTGACAGGTCTGGAGGTCCTGCCCTTGATGTGCCCTAAGTATGAAGTGGGGAGAGGGGCTAGGGATGAACCCTAGGAGCGGTGAGCAAAGTGAGCCTTCATGCCCTTTTTTCTTTTTCTTTTTTTTTCTTTTTTTTTCGTTGTAAGATTGCATACAAAGAAGGCATTTTGGCTAATGCCTATCACCTTTAGCCGAAGCGCGGGGTGGTTGCAGGCATTGGGATAGAAAGGTGCGGCTTTGTAGGTATTCTTTAATAGTAGCCCAGGCCTTCAGAGGTGTGGATGACAAGAAGGGATGATTACACCTCATGAAGCAAGTATCATTCATATTCTCTAAGATTTCTACGCAAAAGGAGGGAAGCATGGTTGCCCTCATCATTAATCTAGTCATAGCCCTACTATCTATTCCTAGGTTGATGTCAAAAAAGAGGGGGGAAGGTGGGCTTCCTTGACTGTAGGTCTCTGCATTAATAGGAATTTGATAATCCTAAGATAATTGCAAGTGGTTAGGAAGGCGGGATCATGGCAAGAAGAAAAATCTGTGAGGAAGCGGTTGATGGATGGAAGGAGATCATCTACTCTAAAAACTAGGCATTCCTCAGGATTTCGGGCATTTACATTATATATTCTAGGAAAGTCAAAATCCCCATGAATAGTGCAGTCATAATCAACTCCATGCCTACAGGGGTAGGGCATGTAGATGGGGTCATTACGCTCTTCAGGAAGTGAGCTGCAGAAGGCGGTCCAGGCGTCAAAATTGGCATCCCAAAATCCTCCTCCGCCACTTTGACTATGCCTCGTAGCCTCGGACGGATTTGGGAACCCGGTTCAACTTGTCCTACCAATAATGTGCATGCTCTTGCCTCCACCTAGTTATTATAAGGCTCCTCTCTTCTATCCATCTATTCGCCAGGTCATTGGCCAGGTCCTTGATCTTGGATAGGATGCCTAGAGGCAACGCACAGTCTAGCGAGCGTGGATAGGCAAATGAAAGCTCAAATGGTCTCGTCTAGAACTCCTGGTCACACCATATGATCAATTCCTGAGGCCAATCGATAGGGTTGGGATCCCCTCATAGTGGCACCAGCTCGTCAGGGAATTGTCTAGGTAGTGACCGTGCTCTGCATTGTGCGTCTTCTGCCAGTTCCTGCCTTCTTCTTCTGGCTGCCACAATGCGCTCACGCATGTGGGCATCTTTGGGCTCTTCAAGTGGGAGGTTTGGTAGAGGCGGACTGGGCGTTCTTGGTTGTTCTTCTTCAGCGTCCTGATCCAAGTCCGGGCCCTCTTCAGCGTTTTGCTTGACCACTGCTGGGGCCACTTGTAGTGGTGGTGCGGGCTGCTCCTGTTCTTCAAACCCTAGTTCCTTGAGCTCAACGGTGGAGAGGCTGGCACGACGCAGGTAGTGGAATTGCTACTCCTTCATGATTCTCGTGCCAGTGGAAAGCTCCCGTTCCTAAAGGCCATATCTTAGAGCTCGGGTAGTCAACTCTAGCTTCCTTCTCAACCTCTCCACTGAATCATTTCCCTCTGCTTGGGTGACATGTAGCTCTGTGCTGAGAAAGGCTTGCCTTTGTGCATTGGTGCATACATCAGCTGCTTCGGCCCTGGATTTGGCAAGCACTCTCTCGCACTCAGCCATTGACAAGCGCTCCGTCAAATACCTAATTCTTTCAAAGTTGTTCTCTTCCCACGCGTTGGCGCTTTCATCCATCTTCCTCCTTCCCTCTTCTAGCTCACTTGCTAATGTGGTTACCACCTGTTGCTGTTCATTTGTTAGGACCCAGATTTGGTGCCACTTCCTGGATTTCCGAGCCAGTTGTTCTTTGGCAATTTCTTTTGCTTGATTTGCAATATTGAACCTCTGTTCTGCCTCAGCGATTAGTTCTGACTTTTCTTACACTAGCTGTTCGTGGCTCTGGATTTCTGCAAGGTGCAATCTTTGTTGCATGAAGGCCATGGCCATGAGGGCCTCTATGTCTTCCTTGGCAACCTCCAATGCACCTTGCAGTTGTTGTGCCTCCTGTTGCCGCCCTTGTGCTTTTGCTGCGAGGGTTGTCGGCCTTTCCCATACTAGGAACTCTATCTCTCTCTCCAGCCTGTCTTGTTCCTCGAGTTCATACCATAGCTTTTCTATGGTATTCTCCTGATGCTCGCTCAACTCGCCCTCTTGAGCTGCCAACTATCCATACCCTTCTAGCCTAGCTGTTCTCTGTTCCAGGTCAGCATATTGTTGCACTAGCAACTTTAAGCTCCGTTGCTTGGCCACCAGTTTTTGCTCTTCGTCCTCTAGCCTCTGTCTCAGGCGGCTTTCGTTATCTTGGGCTTCTTTCATTTTTGTAGCACTTTCACCTCCCTTTTTCAGTTGGCTCCTCGCCTTGAAACAACCTCAAGGCTGCCAAAGTTTCCCATTCCTTTTCCAACTCCAACAGGGCCACCTTCTTTTCTTCCTTTGCTTTATCCAACTATGCCAGGAGCTCAGCCACGTAAGCATCATAGTCCGCACCAGGTGGCATGGGAGTAGGAGATGTGGTGGTTGATACTTCTAGCTTTTGCTATTTCGGATCTTTCCTGGACTCAGCATCTACAGTGGCGGGTCTTTTTGCTCCAGCCTCTGGCACAATCTCAGCCACTTTACTAACAAGCATCTGCATCATGCTCATCAGCTGGGCCGTGTCCAGAGAGGGTGTGGGTTGTGGGGTAGTTGTGGTGTCTATTGGCACCAGCACAAAGGAGGAAGGCAGGGGGTGCAAAAGTGACTTCCCCTTGCCTATGATCATTGGGGTTTCTTCCGCGCTGCCACTTGGTTTGGCCTCATGGTGGGGACTCAGGGGGTTGATCTCTCCTCTTCCATGAGTTTCCTCAACAGATCTGCAAGTGGCCTCTACCAACTCGGCCAATTCTTTCATCCTCAACTCGTTGGCTTCCTCCTCCGCCCTTCTTTGCCTTTCCTCTTCTACCTTTTTTGACTCTTCTCTAACTCTTTTGAGTTCTTCCTCTTCCTTCTTCCATCATTGCTCCTCCACCCTCCTTGACTCTCTTTGAGCCCTCTTGACCTCGGCCCGCTCCTCCTTGCTCAATCTCTCCTCCTTCTTTTCCTGGCTATGCTCATGACATGTTACAAAAGTACGGTATGGTTGAATGCAAGCCTATGGAGAAACCTCTTGATCAGAATGTCAAGCTGACCAGCTGGTGCTGCGCGGCTGGAGTCAAAAGGGTGGCTAAACTCTTGATAGTCTTGTGGACAAAGCCGTTCCAGTCCAGCTCCTCCGAAACTCCTGTCGCAATGCTTTCCAATAGTGGCACACCGATTCTATTCATGAGTGCGTTGTATCTGTGGCCCGAGAAAAGAGCGTGGATCATCTTAGCTTGCATCCTCATCGTAGGGTCTGGAATGTCAGCTAGACTGATTCCATCGATCGTGTGCACGTCCTCTTTTCTGACTCCCAATATGGCATATGCATCTCTTTTTGGGTGTCTTTCTTTCTTGGGCACAAGCCCCAGGGCCCTCTCGACAATGTCTGCTATAAGGGGCACTTGCACCCTTCTTTCCTGATCACCCGCCCTCACTGTGACCATGCCACAGCTCGGTTCTTCGTCGAAGCTCCTTAAGAAATCCGCGCACATGCTGTAGTCTACTGCCTGTCCAACCTTGTCTATGTATTTTTGGAGGTTACATTTGTCCACCAACTTCCTCAGGACCGGCTCTTCCAAGATGGCTTCATCTAGATTCATGGTATGCTTGAATGTGAATTGACTAAATCCACGCGTCTCAATGCTGATTCCATACTTCGTCAGCTCCGCTTCCATGAATGGGAGTCTACCCTGTCTTGCCATGGTAGGTGCCTGTAATCACTCAAGTCAACATTAGCGTTATAACTTGATTCATATCTAGCAAAACCCAAGAAAGAACGCATGTGACAGTTTGCCATGCTGATTCTGAGGAATGAAACTTAGAAATAATTCACAACCAACATCTATTTCCTCCTTGCATTCTTTCCTATTTGAATTCAATTTATCATTTTCAGCCTTTATACCTCTTGCTACATCACTTGGTGCGTCACTTGGTTCTCTTTCGCTCCTTCCCCCCTTTTTCCCAAGTGTTAAGGGAATCCCTTTTAGGATTAGTGAGGGGAGGAGGAAGGCTCGCATGGGCTATGTGGGGTGAGCTACTTGGCCAACAGCCAATTATAAAGGTTAGGGTTATATTCAAACTGGGCATGCCGATCAAGTTTGCATGGTTGTATGGAAGCTTGAGTGATGTAGGTCAAGACATCATGAAAGATGTCCCCGGAGTTGAGGTGACTAGCAACATGCAACTCCTCTTCTGTGAGGAGTTGGTCAATGTAAGGGTGGGCCAATACCTGATCATCTAAGTATATGTTGTGCGTAATGGCCAAAACCCTAAATGCAAGAGGTGCCACATAAGTAGGGTCGCATTCAATTGTTTTGATTGCTCTCCTTTGCTCAGCATTGGTCATGATACAACGGCCATTTTTCTCCCATTGGAGTCATAAGGCATACCACAGTTGTAAGAAGGAGAAGCAGAGCTGGCAAGCTGCATGAGCTCCTCCAGTTCTCGTTCAGGTGTAGAACAAGCACACTTGCAGTAAGAGGTGACTAGTCATCTGAGAACAGCTTGCTCCTTTGAGATTTCTCCATTAGCGATTAATTCGGCCGCAATTTTGGGAAATTTGATGGTCATAAACTCGTAGTCTTCCCAAGTGCATGGCAACGCGCGAACATCAAAAGCAAGGGGTTCTCCAAGAAGTCCTAGATCAAGCCTCTCATAGCTCCTAGCGAATGTGATGAAGGTGTCATCCAACTCCTTGATGCATGTCACTACATCATTCCCCGAGGTCTCAAAGAGATCCTTGGCCACTGAAAGGAAAGATCGTCTTTCGTACAAAGGCTTAAGACCTGCTGGTGGTGATGGCACAATTGGGCTGGACAGTGGTGACTCCATTGCTGGCGTCACAAATGGGACTTTGACTCTGGAGCATTTGGAGATTTTGCAGTAGGCTTCAGCGGCATAGGAGGCGTGCTGCATTCTATTCGAGCCAGCATGGGGGTGCGCAACACCTCTGACCTGGATGGTGCTAGGGCATCCAACTTGGGACATTGAATGTGTTGGGAGTCATTAATCATCATTGATGCTAGTTCAGCGTTCTTTGCTGTTTGTGCTTTGCATGTCCCAGCCTGTCTAGCTAGAGTGGAGTTGCTCAGAGTTGAGCTTCTTGAATGTTCACCCTTAGGCACCCATATCCAGGGGTTGCCCTCATAGTATCCTTGTGCTCACAGGAGATTTTTTGAGATCCATCGTGGCGTGGCCGTGTGCCTATGTCGATAGCATTTGGGTTGCCTCTTAGGCTGCGACTGATAGTTTTTGCGTTTAGAAGCATGTTTATGCGGTTGATGAGGAGGTGGCCCTCGCCGTTTTGGCACCCATATGAGCGTGGGCTCTTTGGCCATGTGAATGGCTTGGATGGGTTTGATTCTAGCAGTTGGAGCATGGGGTGAGATATCCATGCCCTTCTCCTTAGGCTTGGTCATGGGGGTCTCTATCGGTGGCTTTTCAGTTGTGGGAGGCGTAAGATGACCCTTGGTGAAAGTAGTTACTATGCACACGTTGCCTACAACAAGATGGATGCGATCTAGGTTATAGTCCACATTGCAGTTTGTCTGCTTTTTGAAAGTGCGGCCTAGTAGTGACTTATCACCGG
This sequence comes from Lygodium microphyllum, assembly GCF_053477565.2. Taxonomy (NCBI): domain Eukaryota; kingdom Viridiplantae; phylum Streptophyta; class Polypodiopsida; order Schizaeales; family Lygodiaceae; genus Lygodium; species Lygodium microphyllum. The sequence continues at coordinate 103,227,436 of NC_141142.1, forward strand.
CCCCTTTAGTGTTTGGTAACACATCAAAGATGACTGGGATACTTTCAGACTCGAGGGAGATAGCCACTTTGAATTTTCCTAAGAGAGTGTAAGCGTTGCCCCCAAATGGGCTGAGTTTAGCATTTGTGGGCTGTAATTTAGGCTGATCAATGCGTTTCCAATGGTCATGCATCAAGATATTACGGTCGGCACCTTCGTCGATCAAGGGATCAAAAGAATACGTCCGTTCTGCCGTGACCGTGATTTGTAGGTAGGTGGGTGCTACTGCTTCTTCATCTTGATCTATTAGTTCGGTAATTGTTGCCATGCAAACATTGACAGGGGCTTCACACATAGGTGGCTCTTGCAATGGATGGGAAGGAGGGTAGTACTTTTTCATGCGACTACCATTGAAGAAGCCTATTCCTTTCCCTTTGAGCGTCTCCAACTCAACATTGCATGTTCTACTAATTGCACACACTCGAAAAGGTCCCAGTCCTTGAAATTTCATTTTTTGTTTGTGACCTTTCACCGAGTATAATAGGACAAGGTCTCCTTGATCAAAGTTGCGCTGGTTGACATGCTTGTCAAACCACATCTTTCGTCGTGCCTTCTCACAAATCAAAGCATGGGTGGCTAAGAGTCAAGTCTCCTTGAGACGCTCTAACTCCACTAAGTGGTCGGTCCAAGCTTCTCTTCCCTCCCAATGCTCCTGAGCTACTATCCTTAAGCTAGGGACAAAGAACTCTAAGGGTAGAATGGCCTCCATTCCATAAGTTAGCCTAAAGGGCATCTGTCCACCAACAGCCATCTTATAAGCTGTACGATAAGCCCACAACGCCGCCATCAATTTATTATCCCAGTCTCATCGTGATGTGGATACTATCTTAGTAAGCACGTTGACTAGGATTTTATTCATGGACTTTGCTTGGCCATTTTCTTGAGGGTACTAGGGAGAGGACCTTCTATGAATTATTAGGAAGGTTGAGAGTAAGTGGGATATCACTTCATCAATAAAGTGCATGCCCTAATCACTCACTAGTTCGATTGGACAGCCAAACCGTGAGAAGACCTACTCCCACAGGACCTTCGCAGTGGTTCTAGCATCATTCTTCCTAGTGACTCTTGCCTCCGCCCACTTCATTAGGTAATCTGTTGCCACAATGATGTAGCTTGCCTGGAAGTATTGCGCCACAGGACTGATAGGTCCAATGAAGTCAATGCCCCATTTTTGGAAGGGCTGTCAAGCTATTGCGGGGATCAACTCCATCTTGTGCCTGTCGTTAGGATGCACTTGCACTTGATTATAGCCAGAGAAACCATCCAAGAAGCTATAAGCTTCTTTGCCTACCACCCTCTCTAGCATGTGCTCGGTATATGGTAAGGGGTAGTTATCCCTCTTTGTAGCGGCATTAACTTTCTTGTAATTCACGCACACCCAAATTTTACCATTCTTTTTCATAACGATCACTATGGGTGATACCCAATCCGTGTGCTCAATCTCATATATAAATCCCGCCTTCATGAGCTTATCGATTTCTTCCTTCCCTGCATGGGTGTGCTTGGGATTCATAGGGTAAGGTTGATGCTTGGTTGGCACCGCATCTGGAACCATTGGAATATTATGGGTCACAACCCTAGGATCGACTCCTCTAAGTTCCTCCAAGGACCAGGCAAACACATCGACATACTCTCACAGGAGAGCAACAGGTCTAGCCTCCTCATCCTTGGTCAGGTCGTCAGCGATGAACACAGGTCGAGGCTTCTCGCCTTCCCCTGCCAAGTTGACTTCCTTGATCTTAGTGGGTCCCTCAATTGGTTCACTGGCTTGCCCTTGTCTCTTTGCTCCTAGCAAGACCACCACTCTATCACCCTTCTTAAACTTCGTGAAGCATTTGGGGAGGTCATGTGGCTTCTTTTTCCTCTCTACTTCTGAGTCTTTAGTTTTCTTCATGGCCTCCTCCCTTAACCGTCTGCGCCTTAGGTGGACTGGCAAGTCCCCTTTGGTGCGTCTGACCTTAGAGGGTTGGGGTATTTTAGGATCACTCTCTGTACTGACTTCAGAATCCGAGTTAAACTCACATCCCTCGCTTGAGGAAGGAGTTTCGCCAGGGGATCGTAGTTCAGTAGGTGAATCCGTCTTCAGTACTGGAACTACCAATGGCTGCGCTACCCCTACCTGCTCGTAATCCATGGCTCCCATGTGCTCCAAACAGGACCTATCACACTCCATCAGCATGACTCCCTTTTCATTCCATCCTGCCCTTTCCCTTCTAGGCCTAGGGTCTACCTCGATCTGTTCGATTGCTCTCCCTTCAGTGTTGTATTCTGTCGTGTCCAACTCTTCCTCACTCTCGTCGCCTGGTGCAGAGCGATAGTGTTTGTACCCCTCATCATTGGAGTCTTGCCCCTCTGACTATTCGTCATCCCCCAAGTTTTCCTCTCCAATATCCTATTCATCAGTGACTAAAGCCCAATTGTATAATAGGTTAAGATCGTGCATTTTGGTCCATTTCCACTCAGGCCCAGCCAAGAGATCACTTAGGGGTTTTAGACTAGCAGCCTTGTTGCCCTTTAGTTTATCAGTTGGAACTCTATGATTTCTTGAAGCTCGAGCTTGTTGGTGGGGATATGGAACCAGACTGGTTTTCCTAGGTCACGTGAGCTTCCTGCCATCATGCAGAGTGGCACGGTGGGCTCCTTAGCTGGCATGCTTGGTGTTTTAGCAGCTTGCTTATACAACTCTTCCTCATTTGAGAATGGTAGGTCAACGGTTGCCAAGACATGCATCCAATCCCGCTCGTCCTCAGGGCAAGGGATGTACTTGATCAATGACCCATAGGGTTTGCTTTCCTGGGCATCACCTTTTAGCATGGTAGAGATAGCATTGAGGTCAGCTAGGGTAGTCTTCCAGGTGTCCATCTTAACCCTTACCTCTTCCCTCCTATTCCCCAAGAAGATGAGATTGTTCCCCCAATCTTCAATAACTCGCGCGTTCCTCATCCTGGGTCGGCCTAGTAGTATGTCGTAGTCCACTCCCTTCATGACAATGAAGTTTATGGAAAACTGCACTCCTATGACCTTCACTGGCCAGTTCTTTAGGACCCCGAATGGTCTAACCTTCATTTTGTTGACCAATGTGACATTGAACCTAGCCGCTTCTGCAGGTGGGTTTCCCCAGGCTTGTAGAATTACGTGGCTCAAGACACTAATCCCAGCGCCTGTGTCTACGATTCCTTTCCATGTTGTGTCCCCCAAGGCTAAGATAAGTATGAATGCATGCATCTTCGTGCCTTCCCAACGTGCAGTGACCTTGGAGTCGAGTGTAGCGTTAGGCTTAGAATCTGCATGACCGCATCCTGCTCTTGCAAGTCAGCAACAGTATGCTCCCCTTTTCCCTCCACCCAGTGCCTTAATTCTTGCCATAAGGGAGGGTGCTCCCAAAGAAAATCTCCCATGCTCACGGTTATTGGGATGGTTACTAAAGTGGTGAGAAGGTTGCTGGGTGGTTGGTTTCCTCCTTGGTCACCATTCTTTGGCCATATGTCCTGATCAGCTTGTTGACAAGATTCTCCTTGGTCTTTCCTCTGCAGCATCTCTTGTGGCATGGGTGCATTTCCCGATTGAGGTCGCCATGGCGAAACGGGTATACTCACACTAGGAGGTCTTCCATTTGGTCTTCCACTATGGGTTCTACATCTTTAAGGTGTTCCTGGGTGTCCTTGACCCACTCCTTAACTTTGGCTATAGCCTCAAGTTGCCATCTGGGATGGGGCTACTCCCCTACCTTGGCACTCCCTAGTTCTACTATCTTAGGAGCTGAGGTCTTTGCCTCAGCATCAATGATCCCCTTTCCTGCCACTAAGGTTGTAGCTTCCTCAGTCTTAAGGGTAATCTTTGTGTTTGTTCTCTTTCTCCTTCTCCTCTGGCTTTTCTTTCCCAATGAGGCTGCATCCAGGTTACTTGGCCCAGGCAACGAGATGCATGTTCGTTTTGTTTGCGCTCGCGTCATGACATGTAGTGGGATGGCTGTATCCTCACTGCCAAAGGTCTCCACACCGAATAGTCCCAAAGGTATAGAGGGCACGTTGGCAGAACTAGTTGATGGCTTCTGTCTAGGACAGTCAGGAAATAGGTGTGTGATCCCACACGCGATGCATCGAAGGTCAACATTGTCCTGGTTTTCATGTTCCCTTTTCGCGCAGTGTGATGAAATATGGCCTGGATGACTGCAAGTCCAACATGAGATTGGATCTTGACTTGGTCCTCCAAAGCCTCTACCTCTTCCTCTACCCAGCGTCATTACCGATACTGGTTGATAGTCCATCAGGAGCGTCACTCAGTGGTTCTTCTCAGTGGTTTACATAGCTTTCCTCTTCACTAGGTTCTTCCACATAGTGAACAGGAGCGTCACTCAGTGGTTGGCTCACATAGGGCCCTGGTGGTCTGGGTATGCCTGTTGGGTTCATCTCTAGCCTCTAGGAATGGCTGGTGGTCTTGCATCATTTGGTGTTGGAAGCACCAGCTAGGCTCCCCTGCCAAAGAGGTTAGGTGGGCTGTTGCCTAAGTATGGAGGGTTGTATTGCTACGCATATGGGAATGTCAAGATTGTGGGAGAGAAGGAAGGAGTCTCACTTGTAGCTTTCTTGCTTGCACAATGGGGGAATACACACACAGGTGGAGGTTGAAAATTTTTTTTCCTCTTCTTAGTTGTGTAAGCCAAAAAGAACTCTAGTTCATAGAAATAGAAGAACCCTATATATGGGTCTCAAACCAAACTCAACTAACTAAGGTGGCATACTAACTGAGCCACGAACTAGAGTAGATAAGGATAGCTGTCATCTAGCTATTATTCATGGGCGCTGTACCAACTGCATCTACAGCTAACAAGTCGGTGACATAAATGCACAACGGTCACCCTGGCATATCACAAGTGGAGCTCGATATCTCAACACTCCCCCTCGAGCTCAATCCCAATTCCTGCACACCAAGCAGGTCTCTGAACTTGTGTAGCTTCTCTGCGTCCAATGCCTTCGTGAATATATCAGCTACCTGATCCTCTTTGCTGACATAAACTAGATCAATAAGACCTAGTAAGACCCTCTCCCGCACATAGTGATAATGCACGTCAATGTGCTTTGTTCTAGCATGATAGACTGGGTTATTTGCCAAGTGTATACTGCTCATGTTATCATAATAAATGACAACTGGCCCATCTGTAGGCTGATGCAAATCATAAAGTAGCTTATGCAACCAAGCTACCTCACATGCAACCATTGCTGCACCCCTGTACTCAGCCTCTGTGCTCGACAAGGCAATTGTAGGCTATTTCTTGCTGCTCCAAGTGACTGCATCACTCCCAAAAGAGAACACATATCCACTGGTAGATCGTCTATCAAAAATACTACTAGCCCAATCAGCATTAGTGTATCCATGCAGCTGTATCTGAATCCCAGTCTCATAAAATAGTCCATACTGCAATGTGGACTTCACATACCTGAGTATGCGTCTAGTTGCATCCAAATGCGGTTTCCTTGGAGCCTGCATAAACTGACTTACCATCCAACAACATAGCTCAAATCTGGCCTGGTAATAGTCATATAAATCAAACTTCCTACTATGCGTCTGTACATAGTAGGGTCTTCCAAAAGCTCACCTGCATCTGCACTCAGCTTCACATTCTGCTCCAAAGGAACTGAAATAGGCTTACAGCCTGTCATCCCATATTTGGACAGCATGTCCAATCCATACTGCCTCTGCAAGAGCCGTATCCCACCTTGTGACCTAATCACCTCAATGCCCAAGAAATAACGCAGCTCTCCCAAATCCTTCATCTCAAACTTCTGCTTCAATAGCATTTTCACATGAAAGATATCTTCATCACTATCACCTGTCATAATCAAATCATCAACATAACTGACAAGTAGCATAATACCTTTCTCTGTTTTTCTCACATAAAGTGAGAAATCTGCCTTGGAAATCTGAAAGCCAATAGTGACAAGATACTGTCCTATCTTGTCAGACCATGCTCTAGGTGCTTGCTTCAAACCATACAAGGCTTTCTTCAACCTGCAAACAAACTTAGGATGAACAGCATGCACATAACTTGGTGGCTGCTCCATATATACCTCTTCTTGCAAATCACCATGCAAGAAGGCATTCTTTACATCCATCTGATGTAAAGACCATTCCTTTCAAGTAGCCATAGCAATGATTGCTCTTACGGTTGCCAACCTTGCAACCGGACTGAATGTTTCTTCATAATCAATGCCATATGTTTGTGCATATCCCTTGAATACTAATCTTGCCTTGTATCTGTTCACAGAACCATCTGCATTGTGCTTCACCTTATAAACCCACTTACAACCAATTGTATTCTTATCTTTAGGCAAAGGTACCAATTCCCATGTAGCATTTGCTTCCAAGGCATCCATTTCTTCATCCATGGCTTTCTCCCATTTTTCTTTTCCCATGGCTTGCTCAAAAGAAGTGGGTTCTGGTTCCTGTATCACTTTGACCATATAGGCATAGTAAATGGCTGTAAATCCATCATATTTCAGCCTCTCCACAGGATATCTAGCTCGGGTAGACCTACGCAAAGTAGGTTCACTCCTAGGTGCTCTCAAAACATCCCTGGTCTTCCTTACTCCAGGTGTAACAATAGAAGGAATACCCAACTCATCATCAATGCTCTGTTCTGAGCCACTGGATTCACCATCCACATAAGAGTGACATGCATTCACATCAAACATGGGCTGATCTACCTTCTCTTTTCCTTTTCGTGAAACCTGCATAGCATTATCTGCATTGTTTTGAGGAGATTCTCCTGATCTCATCTGCCTGTCCATGGCGAAGAATGTGAACCACTGCTAGAGGACACTCCAGGTCCACTAATATTTTTTGATTGCTGCTGTGAATTCTATGCAGCATTACCATTTTGTGCATCTATATCATCAATCACATTTACTGGTTTATACCAACTACTCATCTCATCAAAAACAACATCTCTCCTTATTGTAAACTTACGAGTAGAAGGGTTATAGCATCTATACCCTTTCTGCTCTGCTACAGAGAGTAACCAATAAAGTTGCACTTCTCAGCTTTTGGATCCAACTTGGATCTCAACTCATCTGGCACATGAACATAGGCAATGCAACCAAAAATCTTCAAATGAGAAATATCTAGTTTCCTACCAGTATACCTCTCCTCTGGAGTCATCCCATGTATTGCTGCAGTGGGAGTTTTGTTCATTATGTAGACTACTGTAGCAACTGCTTCAACCCAGTAAAAATCTGGCAAGTCTTTTTCATTGAGCATGGCACGAGACCTCTCCAATATGCCTATTTTTCCTTTCTGCAATTCCATTTTGTTGTGGGGTATGACTGTATGAATATTGCTGCTTTATGCCATGCTCGTGCAGGAACCTTGCAAACTCATTTGAGAGGTACTCTCCCCCTCCATCTGACCTTAGGCATTTTATTTGCATGCCTGTTTCTTTTTCAACCATAGCTTTAGGAGTTTTGAAATGCCCAAAAACTTCACTTTTCTTTTTCATAAAATACACCTAAACTTTTCTACTATAGTTATCAATAAAAGTGACAAAATAATGACAGCCTCCAAGAGATGCAGCTTTAGTAGTCCACACATCAGAGTGGATTAATTCCAATGGCTTCTTACTCTCTTGAACATGTTTAGGAAATGGTTGCCTTGCCTGTTTTCCAAAACTGACAGGCTTCACATACCTTATGCATTTCTACAACCTTGAATTTAGGCAACCCTGCAACAATATTTTGGGCTTGCATTGATTTAAGTCTATGTACATTAACATGACCAATGCGTTTATGCCAAATATCAATATCTGCAACTACACCGGTCCCATGTCCAAACATTGCTGCACTCAATTCAGGCATGTCTGCATCCAACGTAAACATTCTGCCCTTCTTCTTTCCTTTTGCTATCAAGCAACCTTTATTTTTCATATCCTCAACAAAGCATCCATGAGAATTAAATCTGACCTGCAAGCCCTATTGAACCATTTGACCGACAGAAACCAGATTCTTGGTGATATTTGGGACATGAAATACATCCGACAGGTATTTCTTTTTCCCATCCTGCATGGACAAAGGAATTTTTCCAATATGCACAATAGGATGTGCAGTATCATCACCAGTCTCCACAAATCCTGGTTTTTCCATTTTCCTTGCATCCTGCATCCATTCTGCATGACCTGTCATGTGGTTTGATGCACCTAAGTCAACATACCACAAATCATTGCTTTCTTCTGCACTTGTCACAGAATTGGTCATGTGCTGCACCATAAATAAATGCTCATTTCTGTCATCACCCTATGTACTAGAAGATGCATAATTCCCTTATTGCAATTTTCCATTCATGATGTCATTCTACTTTTTATAGTAGTCTTTAGCCATATGACCCATTTTACCACAGTAGTAGCATTCAACATTGCTGTTTGCATTTTGGCCTCTTTGCCATCCACCACGACCTCTTTGGCTCCCCCTGCCTCTAGAGTTACCACATCCTCCTCCATAGGACTAGTTTTCTTGAGTTTGCTGCATATTCTGATTTCTACCACGGCCTCCAGATCGGCCTCCTCTACCTCTGCCTCTACTTCTTCTAGTATTTGAGTAGAAGACAGCTTCTTTTGAAGTTCCTCCTGAAGAAGATGCACCACCATTTCTCTGCTCCTCAAAAATTAGAAGAGCAATCAACTCCAAAATCAGGAAATCTTTCATGGACGGAAATGGATGTTTGAAACTGTGCATAATCCTTTCCTAGACCATTCAAGGTCACAGAAACTAAATCATCATCTTCCACTGGCGACCCAATGGAAGCAAGTGCATCTACAATCTTCTTCACCTTCATGTGGTAGTCATTGATACTCATACTTTCTCTTTGCACATTGTGCAACTCTTGCTTGAGCTGCATTTTCCTGGCTTGCATATTTGTGCTATACATTTTTGACAAAGTATCCCATGCCTCCTTTGGCGTACTTGCATCTTGAATATCCACAATCATAGAGTCTGAAATACTGATAGACAGCCAATACATAACTTTTCTGGCTCTCTCATGCCATCCTTTAAATGCCTACATTTGTTGTTGATTGGGAACATTAGGAAGAACTGGTTCTTCTTTGTTTCTTGCAATGAATTCCCAATATCCTTTTCCCATAAGGAAATTCGTCATTCTAAACTTCCATACTTGGAAATTGTTCTTGTCAAGCTTTTCAGTGATGACAATTTGTGAAAGAGAATCAGACTCCATTACAGAACACTGCAAAAAATTCTATCACTGCAAAAAGCACAGCTTCAGCCTCACAAGGTCAAATCTGCAAAACAGATGAAAGTGGTATTTGACCACAATCACTTCCTAGTGATGATTTTGCATCAACAGGCAACAAGGATGATTTTGTAACTCCCAATGTCTCTTCGCACAGGCACATGATGCAATTTCTATAGTAACTTTTCACCGACTTGTAGAACAGTGGTCCCACAGCAAAAAACAGGGCCTTTTCCTGAGTGCATGTGGAAAACCTCCGCCTCCAAAACAAGCCCTGAAATGGCCTCGAATCAAAAAAACAGGGCTACACCCTTGCTACACCGTGAAGGACACCTCAATCTGAGACAATGCACTCTTGCACTTCTCGGCTGTGCTACCTGTAGAGACTTGCAACCAAAACAGAAAAATGAAAGCAACACTGGTCCTCTTACCATAACACCGCAAACTTGGTTTGCTTTCTTGAGCTCCTTACCATGAACAAGGCTCTGATACCATGTCAAGATTGTGGGAGAGAAGGAAGGAGTCTCACTTGTAGCTTTCTTGCTTGCACAATGGGGGAATACACACACAGGTGGAGGCTGAAAAACAGTTTTCCTCTTCTTAGTTGTGTAAGCCAAAAAGAACTCTAGTACATAGAAATAGAACCCTATATATGGGTCTCAAACCAAACTCAACTAACTAAGGTGGCATACTAACTGAGCCACGAACTAGAGTAGATAAGGATAGTTGTCATCTAGCTATTATTCATGGGCGGTGTACCAACCACATCTACAGCTAACAAGTCGGTGACATAAATGCACAACGGTAACCCTGGAATATCATGAGTGGAGCTCGATATCTCAACAGGGAATCTCCTAGGCAATCTACAGTGCAATGCGTCATGACCGAACCTACCACAGTTCGAGCACGGCCTAGATCTAGGATCTTGACACTCGGCTGAGAGGTGGTTTCCACCACAGTGTATACACTGCATGTGAGACCGCGTAGGCTTCCTCATCTGTTCTTGCAATCGTGCAAGCTCCATTCTTACCTCAGCCAGCTCTTGGCCTTGGTCAACACCTTTTCCCTTATCCCGTATGCTAGAGTTCTCTCTCTCTCCCAACGCCGTTGTCTGCTCTGGAGCTCTCTGGCTTGTACTGTCCCGACTGGAGTTCCTCATGCTTCTCTCCCCAAGCTGATTGTCCACCCTTATTGGTTCTTCAAAAACTCTAGCTAACACGTCTCTGTGTAGGGTGAAGCTACTAGCCAAGGCCTTGTAGAGCTCCTCACTTCGGATTCCATTTATTAACACGGTGGACACGGCCTTCTTGTTAGGTCACTCATTGGCTAGGATCCTCTTGAAGAGGCTACGCACATGAGTGACATAGTCTCTTACGTCTTCCTTTTCCCTCGACTGACATTCATCAACCGGACGATGAGGTTTTCAGATTACCCTGCCTCAAAGAATCTCTTGATAAAATGGTCTTTAAGACGGGCAAAGTTCGTGCACTCGACTGCATCTAGACTAGTGTACCAAATTGTCCCCTTATCACCTAAACACAACCCAAAGACTTGAGAGTGTTGTGCGAGGTCCGTAAGACTGTTTGCTTCACAAACTTGTTCGAACTGCTCCACAAAGCTATATGGGCCATTGCTAGGCTCATACTTGTCTAGTTGCTTTGCTACAACAGGGATCCTAGATTGCCCCTTTACCCCTTGCGTGACCCCTAATCCCGAGAGTAATGTTGTGGCTAAGGCTGTTGCGCTCTGCTCAGTGAACGTGTTGTCCATGAGCCCCCTGGCTACAAGTTCACTCAATGATAAGTCAGCCTCTACTGTTTTCTCTCTCTCTGCATTTGGTCCTGCTTTGGCTGCACTAGCTAGAGCTAGCACACACCGGGCCTCGTACATGTCTACATCTTGTTGGAGTTTCCTAGCCTTTTTCTTGTGGTTATAGGCAATTATACTCTCTATCGCCTTTCTAATCGCCTTTCTTTCCTCTTCTAGGTTTGCTACCACTTCCTCTATTGGCCTACGCTGAACTACCGTCCTAGTCAACAAGTCATACTTACTGACTAACTCCTGCACTATGACTAGGAATTCTCCCAAGTCCAGTCGGTCCTCTCCTTGTCCACCTCGTGATCCTGACATTGCTCCCACTTCCAGCTCCACAAGGTCATCGATCAATTTGGTGTCCAATCCTCTATGTTGTCACCTTTTGGATATTCATATCCTCTTAGGGTCCTACTGATGGGGCTCCCAGGTAGCCAACTATGTTTTGGGATCTTCTCCTAGTAGTGGGTTCCTTGATGTTATTATGTCTCTTGATGAGATCCTTGTTATTGGAAGCAGTCGTCAATCTTATTCACAACTTATGCTTCATGCTTTCTAGTACTCAGTGCGAAAACATGCTTTTCCTTTTCTTGTAGTGCACCTTAGGTGATGAAATCAAAAAGTGAGGTGCGGATGCACGAAATGCTCAATGCAGACTCCACTCTACCCCTCACATTTGTAGCCTGATGTGGCTCTAAGCGAAGTTTCTGGCTGATCTAAGGTTTTACTGAAAGACCCTACTGCATTCTCTATTCTGCTTCAGGGTTGGTTGGTTGGCTAGTCGCCGAACTTCAAGTCAATTTCTAAGTTTGGTCTGCTCAGTGTCCAACTGTTCAGGGTGAATCCTCGGTTAACCTGTCAGGCCTCTGGCTTCTAATGCTAAACTGGGTTCCCTGGGGGATCAGAGATGTGACCAAGGTGGCCAGGACTATGGGACAGGTTCAAAACCTTCTATTAAAGTTCTGGTGAATTTGTCTGATTCTGGTGATCGGACGAGCTGGTGTGATCTTAGGAATCAGACAAGCTGGTCCGATCCTGGGACTCGGACAAGGTGGTCAAATTTTACTTAGGTCTGAGTTCCCTAGTCAGACAGACGAGGTCCAACTACTGCAATGGGTCGAGTGGTCCAAATCCAAGACTAGGACACGTGGTCCGACTTTGACACCGGATCCAATTATAACAATCGGACAGGCTGGTCCGATTCTGGGAATCAGATCGCAAAAGTGGTCCAATTTTCAAACCAGAAGTCAAGCAGTCCTATTTTGGGACTTGGATGAACTGGTCTGACGGCGCAGACGATGGCCCGCGAGTTGCGCACGATGCCTAGAAGCGATGCGGTGCTCGAATCGATCACCACTTTGCGATCTCCCCGCAGCTCTCTCTCTCTTGCTCTCTCCCTGGCTCTCAAGCTCACTCTCTTCTCAGAATGCATAATGTCAAATGTGGTGTTCCCTGGTTCCCTGGGCCTTTTATTGCCCCATCCCAGCCTGCTGTAAACTCAGAAATTAATCCCACACACTCTTCCAGCCAGAAGTTTGAATCTGTGTCCCTATTTCTCTGTTTCTAGCAGCAGCAAAACCCTTTTGTTTTCCTTCTTTTTCCTATCCTAAACTTAACCTAATGCAAAAGACATCAAAACCAGAGATGTAGATGGATGATCCTACTCTAATATTCAACAACAAATCAAAATACTTAGTTTCTACAAGGATTAAAACCTCCTAAATCTCCTAACTATCTTGAGCACCGGTTCAGGCTGCAAACCCTACTTCTATGCTCCATTCGATGCGCGTGGCGCTCAAGGCTTGAATCCGTTGGTCTCGACAATAGAACCAAAATGTGGGAGCTTTCGCTCAACCATCAAGACCCACGGACCGCTTATCGTTTCAAGCGTTCCAAGCTGAGCACTAATGTCTACCTCTCACATAGCCGACGAGCCATCCATATCTATGGGTGTAGTGAGCTTACCTCCATGCCAATCGAGTTACCTCCTCTCCCATGCACTCCGATTGCTCCACGATCCAAGTGCAAACTTCAAGCAAGCTCCATCCTCAAGCTCCACGCTCCACGCTCCACGCTCCAAGTTCCATAGCCACAAGCAAGATAAGAGAAGAGAAGAGAAGAGAAGAAGAGAGGAGAAGATGGAGAGCTTCTCTTCCCCGGTCCCTCACCCTCACACACTCACTCCCTCACACTCTCACACTCCCTCTCTCAAGAACAAGCTCAAGCAAGCAAGCAAGAAGAAGAAGAAGAAGAAGAAGAGGAGAGCCACTTTTGGCCACACACAAGAATGAGCTTCTCATTCACTTTTGAACTTTATATACATGCCCTACTTTTTGGGCGGTCATCTCCACTTTTTACATGGCTGGCCATTAGCCTAGGTCCTCTTTTCCTATTTCCCACCGTTCTAACTTATCCCATTCCCACTAATGCATACAATTTGCACAGGAGTGAGCCCAACGCTCTTTTTACAAGGATTTGGGAGCGCCTTCATATTTAATGGCGCGCTTTTACTCTTTTCTTTTCTCGAGGCGACACTGAAGCATTTTGGAGAGGTCGTCATTCAAATTTTCAGGATCTGTCCTCCATCGAGGGCTCCTTTTCCTTCCTTTGTCCTGTTCCTTTTTTGTTATTCCTTCTTCTATTTTTCCCGCACTTCTGCTCCATTTTCCGTTCCTCTGTGCTGTGGTAAACAGATTATCAAGGGGCAAAAACTTGAACGTGTGAGTATAACACTTATGAATCAAGCATTAGATCCTGACATCAATGAGAACTATCCTTTATACTTCAGTGTGCAATCAAAGAATAAAATATGGTGGCTTGCAGTATTTGAAGTACCAACGAAGGATCATGAAGCACTTTTTTAAAAAAATTAACCCCACTAATATAACCCAATGTTATTCAATAGTAAAATAATGGAGCAACTTTATATGTTGAAGGATTTGGAGACTATCAAGTTAAATGGCATCTTGCAAGTGATTTAAAAACAATGAAGTGTATGTTTGGTTTATCGAATGCATCAAATGTAAAATTTCCATGCATGTATTGTATGTAAACTAGGAAGAAAGGGAAAGATGGAAAGAAAGAATGGCTTGCCAAGATAGAACAACAAGGTGATTCAACATGTGATCAAAAAGTCATGAGAAATGGAGTGCTAGTCCCAATGGATCCAAACTGGTGCCCTATTTTGAAAATACCATTAACAAGGGTTCACTTTTACACATTGCATTGTTTGGTTAGAATAATTGAGAAGTTAGTATATGAATATGTATGCTTTGCATACAAGATGTAGCCTGTGTGAGAAGCTGATGCTACATGCAGTAGGAAGGTAGAACAAGACCTCTCTGAAGTTGGATAGGGACCAAGTAGAAATAAAAAAGGATAAGAAAAAATTGGGCAATAGTGGAAACATCCCTTACAAACCATGCTTTGGCGGACCCAAGGCTAGGAATTTTATATCTCCACCTCGAGATGAGGAAGGCAATATACTTGTGAAATGATCAGAGAAGTATAAAGCATGGAAAAAGTTGCACCTTGTTGTTCCAAATCGAAGTAATGGGGGAAGAACGAGGATTGCAAAGGTAGAAGTGTGGATACACCTAGATAGATTAGTAGCCCTCTTACAAAAGTTGAGGTTTAGGGATGGTGATGCCAGTATATTTAAAGAGACAATTGCTAAATTTTATAACTCTATGGTGGAGGCACAGGCTTCAAATAGCATAACACACTACATGGTCAATATTTTCACCATTACAAAAGTATATCATCATTGCGAATTAGTTTGTGTTTCTAATGTCTCTTTCTTATACAGTATATACTTGAGGCACATGGTCCATACTTTGCAGATCAAGGGAGTTTAGCAATATGGTCAACTCAAGGCATGGAATGATCTCACTAGCAAGCTCATTGTGCTTTTCAAAAGGAAATTGATCATGGAGGTGGCATCAATGATTCCAATTCTATGAAACAATTATTCCAATGGTAGTATAGGAGAATAGAGATAAGATACAAGGAAAAAAAGAAGAAGTCTAAAATGTCTCAAGCAGAATCTATAAGTAGGGCAATATATGAAGTGAGAAAAGTAAGATATGAAAACAACACACAGCTAGATAACACCATGCAAAATGGTTGGCAACCTAAGAGAGAGAGATGGCAAGAAATGGAGACCTTGATAAATAGTACAATCTTGATGCATTTGGAGTCCAAGAGAGAGTACAGAGTACTAAGGATATGACTCATCAATACTCCTATCTTAAACATGAGATGTCTTTAACACTCCTATATAAAGCTTTAGATAGTTTGTCTATTTGAATTTGGATAAAATAGTATTTTGTAAATTTAGTTTTAAATTTCAAATATTTAAACTATGTTTTTCAAAGTTTTGATATCAATTGCTCTATATTTTGGGTCTATTAATCTTAAACCACACTTCTTGGGAGAAGAGACAATGTAATGATGCCTATCTTAAAAAGTTAAGGTTATCTCTAGTTGAGTCATTTATTTGACTAAAAGATACAATATATGAAAATTTTTAAAAATTAAATTTAAATTATGAAAAGTAAATTTTGAAATCCTAAGACAAAGATTTAAAAATTCCAAACCTTGGAAGATTCACTAGCCTAGAGAGAGAGGGGCATGAGGGGGGGTGGAAGGAGAGAGAGAGAGAGAGAGAGAGAGAGAGAGAGAGAGAGGTTCATTTATGCTATAATAATCTTGAAAGTTCATTCATACAAAAGTAATTTTGATATTCATTTATACTACAATAAGTTTAAAAGTTTCATATTTAAGTCAAGTCTCTCCTTTCATTTTTTTCCATTACTCTTCACTCTACCCTCCATTTTTCTATCCTACATCATCACAACCATAGCATGTTCCAAGCTTCCTATCAAGGAAGTGCATGCAAGAGCAAGAGCTCAACACTCTTCTGAATCTATTGAGCATACTGTGAGTGATAATAACCCAGGCTTAGTGGCCGACAACTGTGGCGCTTCTATAGCTAATAATGGTGTTGCTAGTGTGGCCAACAATTGTAGCCCTAGTGTAGTCAATAATGGTCCACAATTGTCTAGAAATGGTGGTCCACGTACTTCAATAGCTCCAGCCTCCCACTAGTGCTCCATCTGGTAATATATATCCTCCAACACATAAGAAGTAAAGATGGAGACCAGACACAATTGCTCTAAATGAGACAAGGAAATTACAGAAGACTGCTAGCTTAATTATTCCTAAGGCACCATTCTCTAGGTTGGTGTGAGAAATACTACAAGTTTTGTAGTCATGGTATCATCACAAGTTCTTTTCAGGGAACCACGTAACGAATGTGGGGCTATGGTCAAAGCCAAGTCTTGCTTACTCTCCAAGAGGTAGTTGAAAGCTACTTGATTGATCTCATGAGTAATGGTCAACTTCTAGTCATTCGTGCTCGATGTATCACTATTAAGCCCATAGATTTGATTCTTGTTCGTAAGATTCGCAACAACAAGGATCCATTTAATCTTAATGTCAACAACATGCTCTGGGAAGCTACCTTGTAAATGGATCTATGCTTAGCTCAATTCGTGGCTATAGATTTTATGGAACTTAGTTTCTAGTTATCTTTCAAGTAGACCTTCAAGTACTTAATAGCAATGGCCTTCAAAAGGGAGCTAAATTTTGCTTAGCTTTAGTTGTACTTGGTGTGATATACTATCTATCGTGTATTTTCTAGTTTCATAATGCTATATCCAATATGTGATATTCTATTTTTCCCATGACTTGTATTGTGTGAATTTTTAAGTTTCCAAATTTGCAAGTACTTTCATTGAGGATAAATTTTATGTGAAATAATGCACACATTGGTGAACAGTTGTACTTTGGCTGATGCACTATATCTTTACTGTATTTTATGGTTTGGCAATACTATATCCCATATATGATATTCCATTTTGCCCATGATTTATATTTTGTGAAATTTTTAGTTTCCAATGTCTCATGTAGTTTGGTCAAGAATACATTTAATATGTAAGTATGCACACTCAATGAATTTTTTCTATTCTTAGTGAAGTATAATCTAATTAATGTATTTTTCATAAAAATATTCAATTGTCAGTTTTATAAATCGAAATCTAGTGAAACTTCACCCATGTTTCGGGCATCATAATAACTCATAAAGACTAAAAACTGGGCCCCATCAAAAGCCTCTGGGACATTTGGCTAAAGGCTTTCATGTGGAGCCATGATTTCCCAGATTAAGAGCCCCACACGTAAGCTTCCGGCTAGGTGTCCCAGAGGCTTCAGATGGGGTCTTTTTTTGGGTGGTTGTTGTGTCCTAGAAGAGTCCATATTTAAAATTTCAAGTCAATCTGATCATTGGTAATTATTTTTCTAATATCTAGATACATTAATTCAAGTTTGTGGATTTTTAAAAATTTTAGCTACAAGTTGAAAGTTTCAACTCATTTTATCCATTTGAGTTATGTGTTTCAAGTTCTCACTTCTGGAAGACATAGAACACACCAAGCAAGCGGCTCAGAGATTCCCCCCAAGAACTCCTACATAGAGGCAACCTCCCCTTGCTCCACCACACTACCACCACCACCATGCCACCATCGCAAGCCTCAATGGAAGCCAAGCACAATGGCCCTCCGAGATCAAAAGACCACACATCTCTTGATACCAAAGGCCACATTCCAAAAGATGGTGCAGGAGACAATGCAGAACATATTGATTAGAAATAGCTGGAGGCACTTCCCTGATAGTTCAAGTGGACTACCCACGCCCTCCTTGCACTATAGAAAGCTACTAAAGCCTTCCTCATTGACTTATTTGGAGACTCAATCTATGCAGTAGTGGACTACCCAAGCCCTCCTAATCAGTGGACTGCCCAGGCCCTCCTTGCACTATAGAAAGCTACTAAAGCCTTCCTCACTGACTTGTTCGGAGACTCAATCTATGCAGCAGTGCATGTAAGGAGGGTCATCTTCTGATAGGGATCTATGGATAGTAAGATTTTTTTGGCAATGGAGGGCCAGTCCTAATGGAGAGCAACAACTATGGAATCTAGCTTCTAAAACAATTTTGTAAAACCCTGCTTGTATCAAATCCTCTATAAATTATTATAAATATGAATACACTTTTTTGACACATTTTATACTTGTTTAATCACTTTTTATTTTTTATTTAAGTTATCCTTGCCTTTGGATATATAAATGTTACGCACGAATTCAATAAAGTGTTGTGCATTAAATTTAAATAACAAATCATGTTGTGTATAAATCTAAAAAATAAGCATTACATTTAAATACAAACAATAAATAATGACACATATCATAAACTACATTGCATGTAAATCCAACAACATCAAATATTAATATAAGAGAAGATTACAAATTGCATTACATTGCAAAAGGGACTGCAAAAGGGACATCATTAGGTAGTAAGTACATCCAATCTATCCTAGGCTTCTTAGAGCTAGGCTCCCCATGGTTAGAGCTACTCTTTATCATAGGCAACAATACATTTTTCCCTAGAAGTTCCTGCCTAATGACAGTGGGATCTTCAACTCTGGCAACCATACCATAGGCCACCATGGAGAAAAGTGGGTCAGGCCTAGTATTTGTGAACAAATAGAGTAGCTTCAAACATCGAAACAATACTACTTTTTCCACGCTGGAGTTGGTCAGGATGGTCTTGAAGGGTCATCCTTTGTTAGTTCCCTCAACTTCAAGAAGTTCTCAACAAAAGAAGAAGAACATGTCTTATGAAATACTAATAAATACTAACAAGCTGGCCAATGTACTCTTTCAATGTGGAGTCCCATACCCTTGGCCACCAGATCGGCTACCTTGCCTAGATGAAAACTCATCTATATAAATAATGTCCTACATCACATAAGTTTAATATCAGACTCACTATTCATAGAGTGTTAAAGATATATACTTTAGTTTTGCATGCAACTTCACCCATAGGGCCTCCATGACATGTGGACCCACAATATGAAATTTGACCGTTTGATCGAGATTGCAGACCCCTATTGGAGCCCTTTCCATAGGCTTGCATTTGGGGATGTGAATCTCAGGCACGAGCCTCTAGACAAGGCTCCTACTATACAGGTGTCCGATCCCAATCAAATTTCATCTTGTGGATCCACATGCCGTGGAGGCCTTATGGGTGAAGTTGCACTAAAAACCAAAAACATTATCTTCTTTGCATCATCTATCTACTATTGTAATGGAGCATCCATGTTTTCTCTTGCAATTGGGTTGCCTTCATCTCTCTCTTGGAAAGGTACCGTGTAGTCGGGTGGAGGACCAAAAAGGCTTTCCTACAAGTGCTTAAAGTCCTGGTCAAAGATGTCATAGTCTGGCATCACATCTTTACTTTGTTTTTGAATGCTCATAATGGCAAATATTCCATTGATGCTCATACCATCATATCGAGCTACCTCATCCACATGTGGTGGGGCATCTTGTATATCAATGAAAGTGGAGTTTTGAGCCCAAGATGTGCCTAAAATTTGCCAAAAAATCTAGAATTTAGGGGAAAAATATTTAACATCAAAGGCGGCGACTGCAGCTAGGACGATTTTAAACACCAAGTGAAATACGGCTTTTAAAAGGTGCCTGAGCGACACTTGTGGGATTTTGATAATTTTTCCGACTGCCGTGCAGTCAGGAGCTGCCAGTCAGTGCGGGATGTCAAGATGTAGGATTTTTCAGAGCTCGAAACGGAGTCCACACGAGGAACATGCCACAAATTGGCCAAGATACGAAAGGGTGGACACAACTTGGACCAAAGGGGGGGTGCCCTTTGGAGATTTTAACGCCCCCCCCCCCCCCCCCCCCCCCGCCCCCCCCCTCAATTTTTGATCAAAAAACGTGGAGCAAACGTGATGAAGATGGCGTGCAGATGGCACCGATTTTTGCGCCCTCATCCTCATGGATGGTGATTCCTGGCTGTGAGCAACCTATCCAACTGACATTGGGGCTCAACTTCTCCCTCCTGGCTGATGATATCACCGGTCTTCGCGCGAGGAATGGCTGTCCGGATGAAGAGAACAGAAACTAGTATTTCTCTCTCCTCCCTCTCTCTCTTCTCTATGGATTGTTCATGTGTACCATCTTGATGAAAGAATCGGGGAAGGAGAATGAAGAAAGTGGTGATGGAGATTGATGGAGATGCGGAAGATTGAAGTGCAACATTGGATTGAGAGCAATGGAGGCTCCTGCAGTCATTCAAGGCATCTCGGGTTACGTAAACACATGGTACGACCATTTTTATGAAGAAAATGAAGGATTTTTTATAGTTTATGATGATAATTATGTTCTTATTGGATGAAAATTTGTTTGTGTGTTGGTTGCATTATGAGTAATTGCTGTTCATCAGAAAAGTCTGATTTTGCAATGATTTACATGCTTTATTTAATTCCTGTAAACCCGAAATGCGGTTTTTAAGTGGTAAAATGGTAGTTTTTCCGTTTCGGGTGGGTAAAATATGTTCCCATGGGGGGAATATGGAAGATAAATTGAATGTTAGTATGCTGAAGTGATTGAAACAAGAAAAACTAGAAAATAGCATATTTTATTGCCAAATAAATCAAGAAAATGGAGAAAATAAGGGAAAAAATAGAAATATGTCTTGGAAAAATAAGGAAAAATATAATGATTGTTTGTGGATGTGTAATAGTGGTAAAGCATGAGGTTTAGCCTCAGTTTTCCCTATTTCCTTGTCAAAGTTTGTGTTTTATCACTTTTATACATCAAAACATGACAAAATGAACCTCTACACCTATGTAACGAAAGCAATACCTAAACGTAGGGGGTTGGGAGGTTTGAATGGTGTGATTTGCGTGCTGATTGTTGCTGATTTTTTGATGCATATCATGGCATAGAGTCAGTGTAATTTAATTAAGAGGATAGTAGCACGAGTGTCGTCTCGGTGCTCTCCTTACATCACTACAAGGGGTTAGGGAATAAGCATTTGAAAAGCCTGGTTGTGCATGGCATGTGTCTGAATTGAAAATTATGTTTGAGCACTTTAGGATCATTCACTTTGCATGTGCATATAAACCATGGTATCGAAATAAAAGGACTAGATGCATAGCACCTGTTTTCAATGACAATGACCCACGCTTGAGTGTGGAAAGGCATCCTAAGCCATAGGATAGATGTTCATTTCTTGGGGGAATTTAGTAAGGACACATGGTATCTCCTGGAGTACTTTTGAAATGAAAGAGTAGAGTTTGTTCGTTTGTTTTATATGTTGAGCAGTGCATCAAGGGGCTAATCCCTGTGATGTAGGAGAGCTGCAGTGGGGCCGCGGTGTTTCCACCGAGAGGTTGCCTCCCATGTATGTGATTATCGTGGTATTTATTGCCAAAGTGTATGGGTTCTCCCTCTGAGGAGTTTATAGAAAGGGAAACGTTGGACTACAAAACTACAAAACTATAAACGCATAGATTAGGCTTTAGGGCAGTTTGTCCTTCAGTAGTGGATAGACACTCCCGGTCCGCGAGGCCGTGAGGGTGTGTTTGTCTGTTATGAGCATGAGATCCGGCTAGTGCCATAGCCAGTGCTGGCCCATTTTAGGTCCCATCAATCAAAATCTATAAAATCATCTAGTGCATCATGCACCATGATACATTATAGTTCTTCTTCTCTTATCTCTAAAATCTCCAACACATCTTGCATGAATAGGTATTAAACCTTCTCGATGGTGACAGCATGGAGAGAAGCAAGGGGTGGCCCATTGCTCAGCATCTCAGCAGGTCAGGGAGGTGGGTATACAATAGCTAAGCTCTATGTTGCCTCCTAGCTTAGATTGAGAGTGATTTCCTCAGGATCCCTCTCAAAATACTGTAGTTGTGGCAATTGAGAGGGTGTGTCAATATCTTCCTCATTGTCCTCTTGCACATCAGTGCACAAAACATGGATGGCAAAGACTACATCATGCTCGATGAGATCCATTGTGATGTGGTCCTAGGATGAGATGATGGTACAGCTTTAGCATGAATTTGTTGCCCCACATGCACCAAAGCTCAGTTTATTACCTTTGCATGGCTCGATCTAGCACATAGACTATACAAAAAATCTATCAGAATCCACCTAAGAGTAGAGTTTGGGATGGAGCAAGTAAGAGGGTTTTTCTCATCACAAAATGATGCCAATATGCTAGAGCCAAGGTCATGCAAAACCTCGGGTAAATTTGGTCTCCTATAGGTGCATAGTGTGTGAAGCTAATCTATGCGGTGAAGGCAAGAGTAGTAGCCATGGCAGAGTGAGAGAACGAAGGAGAACGCAGGTATAGAGAAATAGAGAATCAAAGTGAAAATGATTTTGGAGATCTAACTTTTATATATCAAGGGTTTTAAATAAAGATTCTTATAAAAAAATTAACCTTAAAGTTTCAAATTAAAACCCTAACCATAGATACTTTATTTTAATAATTGAAAGCCACCATCAAAAGTACTCAAATAGACAAACACTTCATTATATCCTCAAATATGTTTGGATTGTTGAGTATGTTCAAGTCTAACCAGAGAAAATATTGGATTTTTTGAAGAAAAAAATCTAAAAAACCTTCTAACACAATAGTTAGAAATCTAAATACCTTCAACACTTATTTTCATTTTTTCCAACAACAGAGTGAGTGCTCAAAAAATGAGTAGAAAAGATGTAATATATCATTATGCAAAGACAATATTCCAAAGGCTATAGAACTCTAGCTTGTAATTTAATGGCGATTTTAATAAGGGAGATTGACTAGTTATAAAATATATATTGATATGCTTGGATCACAATAAACCAAAATTATCAAAATTAAAGGTACATAGAAGTTTTTAAAATTTTTGTTGTATTTTCTCTTTATAAGAATTTTTACAAGGATTCCACTATCTCAAGGATATGTGGAGAAGCACATTGCTTACATGTTAGGTATTATTCACTATGAGTCATGACTTTTCTATTATCTAATGTGAAATAGAAGTTGCACATGGACTCATTAGATATTAATTGGATTTCTTGTCTCAAAAAAGAAATGGGCCAATGACTCTCTACGCTGACTACAAAAGGATTATAACCATTCCACAATAACATAACAATTCATCTAAGCAATACCTATATCAATTAAATCAAGGTATACAATTCAGTAAAAAATATTTATATGAAGGTATGTAATATTTCTGCCACGAAATATTAATGATCTTAGACCCTGCACATCTCACGCAAAAGCAATGCAATCTAATCTCCCACATCGTTAAATGTTGGTGGTTAAGTGCTTACCCCACGATCGCGTCAGTAAACTCTAGCCGCGTTGTGCAAAAGAGGCCAAGGCTAAAAACCCGTAGGCCGCATAGGAATACCTCTTCAAAGGAAAAGGTAAATGGATAATGGTTAAAGTTGTGGCAAATTTTTTTATTGATAACCTCTCCCCCTCAGCCGATGCATGGCAGGGGAGAGGAGTGTGAGAGGGAGTGTGAGAAGTCCTTGTGAGGTGGAGAGCATGGGGGAGGGAGAAGGCATGCAAGTATGCCACGGGGTGGCTATTTCCCCCCCTTAAAGGCTATATAACCTCCCCCCCCCCCCCCCCCCAAGCTTGGGGGGAGGAGAGAGATGGATTGCTGCCGCCTGAGGAGGACGCCATGCTCCTTCACGCCATCGTATTGCTGCCGCCAGGCTGCGCGCCCTGCCATCCCCATCTCCATATTCGTCATAATCATCATCACTGTCATCAGCATCATCACCCTCTCCTATACATCATCACTCTCTCTCCACGACTTCAACCTGACACAAGAAGCTTGGAAGCTTCCTTGGAAGCTTCTATTGAAGCTCTCCATAATCCTTGTTCGCCCCATGCTTTCGGGTTTTCAAAACCGTAACTGAAAGGCCCCAGTTTCTGCGTGGGAGAGAATTATCGGCCTAACAGGCAGTTTCGGAGATCGAGAAAAAGGGCAAGGAGAATTGTTGGAACGAAATTACTGTGTCAAATGGCCCCCAAACAAAAGACGCGAGGTGCACACGCAGGAGCTTCTACTCCGAGTTCACATGTGAATAACACCCCAAACCTCAATACCCAAGTTCTTAGAAATTGATTTCGCATGGAAAGAATGCATTTAAGCATGTCTTTAATACATGCAGTCGAGTTAAATACATTTGGAAATTTTAAACACAATTATCCATTCGTTTACGAAGTTAGTGCATGTCATGCCTTTGAAAAATGCCTGCACTTCCAAGTTGCAATCCTAAACGCATATTGCATAAGTAAAAGGTGGATTTGTCTAAATGCATCCTTGATTCCATCGTGAAAAAGAACAGCACTTAATGCACTTAGGTAATGATTTTCTAGTTGTGATAATCATTGACGTCCATAAAATGTTGACCAAGTAGTTGCATTGCATGAAGGGATTTATGTACCATACATATTGCATGTGATGATAATTATGTCCTAGGTTGGGCTAAGTGTTGAAGGACAAATTAAATCATTAATGGTCTCATGGCATTCATGGAGTCTTTTATCGAAGTTTGTATTTAGATAAGAATGCTTGCATTTAAAGTCGGGCTAGGTGCTAAAGGATGCTCATGCACGAAGATCTCTTGTCAAATTAAGAATGCATCTTTATCAAAGCTTTGATTTCATTGCGTCAACGTAGATTTTTATACAAAGCTTTGATTTCGTTGCGTCAACGTAGATTTTTATACAGATTGTCAATCATTATAGTTTAGGCAAGAAAAAGAAATGGTCATTGTACCCTTTATAGTTGCATAGAAGGAAAAAGGCTATGAATCACATAGTTGCATGGTATGTTATATCTTGCAATTATTTACATCTTTTAGGACAAATATTAGCGTCTCTAAGAAAAGATCACTTCTTGTCACAAGACAAGTAGATCGATTTAGGTAAATCACTTGTAACGGCATATTCCACATGGGATTCATGAAAGCATAAGTAGTTAGTACGACGAACACCTCAAAGTGCTAGGTAGGGTTAGTTACGTCAAAAATTCTGCCTAGTATCGTACTTGGGATCCCAAGTCAAGACTTCCAATTCCCAAGGATCCTACCCACATTCATGGAATGCTAGGGTTAGTTAAATGCAAGAACGATCTAGGGTTCTTACCCTAAGGATCGATTGGCCAAATACTAGACTGCCATTTGAAATTAGAAACCCTACGACCAAACATCGTCGGCCTAGTATGGTTAGGGTTGGGTTGGGTCAAGAAGACATCCCAAACCCTACATCTTGACCAAGCGTATTTCTTGACCAAGGAATGCCGTTGATGGGAGAAATGATCTCACAAGTTAGGTGCGACACTTGTCTCGTGCAACAAGTTGCAACGTCGCATGGATTTGTGTTTAAATCATAGGATAGATTTGCCGCTCCTTGGAACAAGGTTGGCAGGATCTAGTACAAGCCTAATTTGCCACTCCTTGGAATAAGTTTGGCAGGATCTAGTACAAGTCTAATTTGCAAGAGGATGAGTAGACATCCTGCTACATCACCCTTCTTTGAGGCTGATTTGCCAAGTTAGGGTAATTATGAATTGCCTAGCAAGCAATTGACCCCGCTTGTTAGGGTGACAAGGTTGCCCAAGATTTACTGTCTTAGTTTAAGCAACCTAAGGTGTTTGTTAATTTGGGATAACATGGCATAAACCATTACCCAAGGATAAAAGGGTAAAAAAACAACAAACCCTTGGGGATCTTGCCAAGTCGCAATTGATCCCGAATTGAATGCTGGATGCATTCAAAGAGAAGGATTCACACCTTAGCAATTGGCCAAATAAACGACCACTGGATTGATTGTGTTTGTATATTTAGGAGCACTGTTTGTACTTCTTTGATCAAGGAACTAAAGATGGAAAGATAATTAATGCTTCAGGTTGAAGATCTGGAGGGAGAGGCAACATCAGTTACCCCCGGCTGTCTACCTGACCCTATCCAAGGGGGTTGTTAGCCGCACCGGGTACGTGGACCGAACCCACCGCAAGAGGTCTCTCCGTGGGTGCTACTTGGAGCAAGAGGATGCTTGGGTGCCAGGGGGGCTCTAGCCATAAATCCCATGCCTCCGAGTCCTGCACAAGAGGCCGACGTGACTCGGGATTGGATCTCGAGGCCCACATACTAGTCTACGGGCGAAAACTTGGATTAGTAATGAGACTTGGATTAGTAATCCCTGAGGATTGCTGGATAAGCCTTCGGGCAGATTATGGATTAGCCTTCGGACTGGATTATGGATTAGCCTTCGGGCTAGATTATGGAATAGCCTTCGCGCTGGATTATTATGATGTATTCCAAAGTCTGATAAATAAGATCAATTGTTAAAAAGGAACTTATTTGACATTGTTTTTCTATGTCAGTGCTTAAGTTACGTGAAGGAACCAGTGACTAATTGGCTAATTAAGGAAGCTGTTTTTATTTGTTAAACTAAATGTGGTAGGTAATTAGATAACTAAAGCAACCCCGAGGAAAGTGCGGTGGATGTGACCATGGGTCCGTCCTACGGAAGGATGGTCCCGGTTGGCCGAGAACTTTTCTCGAAGGAAATTGATAGTAAAGTAATGATGACCTAGAATCTAGGAAGCTAGAGTCCCGATTTATGCTATTTTAGGGGAACAGAATGGGACTATGCCTTATGGGCAGAGAGGTCGAGTTTGCATCCCTCTTGTTTCCCATTCTCCTTGAACCAAGTGCAGCATGAATCCACTTCGACCCTGACGTTTCTGTGTGGTTTGACACTAGCTACAGTTCTAGGAGTTTGACTAGTAGGAAAACCCTAATTCAAGTTGGTCCTAAGTGGGAATGGTCGGAATGCTTCCGCTTTGTGGCAGACTTGAGAAGACCTAGATTGCAAACCCCATGACACTCCATGGGGGTGCCAGGCGGCAGTTTCTGGGACTCTCTTCCCGATGGACTGCTAAGACGTGTCCTATGAGTGAATAGGTGGACGTTACAATGTAAGATTTAATTACACTCAATCATCTCATCAAAATGTGTTCTTTTGACCTACCATGACTCTAGCTAACTCATCCATTCCTTGGATGAACACTTGCATTGATAAGTAATCTTTGTTTCTTTAGTACCTCACATGAACCAAACAAATGTGCAAACAATAAAAATGGAATAAACCAACTAAGATGCACATCTTTGGAGCATGTGGTAGGTTTCACAGCACTATTGATGTCATATTTTATCTTCAACTTACATGCTCCTGAAAACTCCAAGCTACCAATCAATCATTCACAACTAGATAATGGTAGTAAAGGGATATGCTGCAATCTCTAACTTTCTACTACATACAATGAATTATAAAAAAAGATATTTTGAGTTGCAAGTTTACTTGTAGAGTTATTATCATAGATCAAATAACCTATATCTTCATGCCAAACATGTATCTTGCCGCTCAAACATTCCACATTCTGTCATTTATGCAAAGTCAATGGATATAGAGCTGTCAATAAAACACCTTTGAATTAGAACACTGCAAAGATTATAAAAAATAACTCTAATGCAAAAGAATGAACAATGATAAAATTTAGAAACTTTATGTTTTATTTATATTTTGCAATGTAGTTTTGGTTATGTACACATGTTTGTTTATGTGTATAAACATGTTGGATCAACACTTCGGTTGTTGTACTTCTCCCATTAAATAATTTTCTGAACTCTAAAATTCTACCTTTCCAATGTTTGTTGGGATCTACAACATCTTTATGCTTGACCTTGAAACGTCCTTGAGTACTTGGATACATTGAAATCCAATCCAACTTATAGTATTTATTACAAATCCAATTACCATTACTATTTCTTTTTTTGTTGAAGACCTTCGTTGCAAGTGTGTTACTGATGTTTTTCCTCTGTATGAAGGTATCCATATTAACCAAATACAAAAGTTACCTATCAACAAGTTTTTATGTGATTTTATTATTACAAGAAGATTTCGAATGAGCTTTCATTGCTTGATACAAACCTTTCTCCAAAGGACCTAGTTGTGAAACTTCTCTCACGTAAGTGAATTTTTCCATATATAGAATCAATAATATAATAAAATTTTCATGAGCAAGCATCCCTTTGTCATTTCATATATACAATTTTAATATTATGCAATGGTATGAGATTGCAGCACTCAAGCTATCTCGTGCTATTCCATGGTTTTAGAATCTAAATAAAATTATCCTAACAAGATAAAAAACTAAAAAATATTTTCTTATAACAAAAGAGATCTTAGGTCAAAGCATGCATATAACTTACATAGGCTTTGTCCAAATGAGTTAAAATTTAACCATGGAGCAATAGAAAAAAATGATAATATACCTATGGCTCTCTTTGCAAAATGTTGAAGAAGTTGAGTTTTCAAAAAATCATTGATCTTCACTGTGGGAGATTCTTAGAGTACAAAAGTAAAATAAAGCTTAGTATACATATAACTTGCATAGATTTTGTCCAAATAAGACGAAATTTGACTCTGAAGCAACAAAAAGACAAGACAACAAACTTGTAACTTTGTTTACAGAGAAATTGAAAGATGTTGAAAAAGAAGTTGAGTATATAAAATATAATTACTCTTGACTATGAGAGACTCCTAGAGTACCAAAACAAAAGAAAGCTCATATCAAAGCATCCACATATCTTACACAAGTTTTTTCTAAATGATATAAAACTTTACCATAGAATATCCATGAAAGAGAACAATATACCTGTAATTTTTTGTTAAGAAAATTTCAGGACTTTTATAGAATAAGCTTCACTCTAATAAAACATGAGAAACTCACTTTATGTTTGTGTAGAGGCAATGAAATTTCACAGGGCTACAAATAGGACAAGCAACAAAATGAGGCTATAAAATTTCAGCATGAAAGAAGAAGCGGGAGAAGAAAACTGATAAATTTGAGTTCCGCCTAAGAAAGAGGGGGAAACTAAAAAAGGGGAGATATGAAAAGTTAAACATTAAAAAATGAAAAAAGAAAAATTTGAGTCGCTAACTTTTAAGAAGTGACAGCCTTGTATTCCCCACATTTACCCTTATTTTATTGTTTTGAGGAAAGATTTGGGCCAAGAATAGCTAAAAGATTCATGCTACATGAATCCAGAATCCTAGCTCTCTCATTCATGGGGCCTATTTTTGTTTATTTACTCCTTAATTGGCAAAAATGAGAGTCCGTAATTTTCCTAATGGTAGCATACACTAAAGATTTGCACTATAACCTTTGAAGTTAGGGCTAAGGGTGAGCAAGCATTAAGGTGGAGTAATGAGAAACTTGATGTGAGGAGAGGAAGGTAAGAGAATATCCTCAAAGATGGGAAGGAAGCTTCTCTTTGTGAGGAGAGGAAGGTAAGCTAATATTCTCAAAGAGGGGAAAGAAGAACAAGGGTAAATAGGGGGAGCATGATTGGGGAAGCTAAATGGTACTATGAGAGGGAGAGAAGGGGAGTATATGCCACCATAGAGAGAGAGAGAGAGAGAGAGAGAGAGAGAGAGAGAGAGAGAGAGAGAGAGAGAGAGAGAGAGAGAGAGAGAGAGAGAGAGAGAGAGAGAGAGAGAGAGAGAGAAACGTTTGATTCTCATTGAGTCAAATTTTTTAATTTTTTCTTTATTTAGAACACAAAAATCTTAGTATATTATTTCGTTGTAGGTTCACTCCAAACCTCAAGAGGGATTCCCAAACCTACCCCTTTTCCAAACCTCCCCTTTTTAATTAAAACCCCCTCTCTCACACTTTTAATCACTCCCTCTCTCTTTCCCCTCCCCTTTTTAATTAAACCCATCTCTCTCTCTCTCTCTCTCTCTCTCTCTCTCTCTCTCTCTCTCTCTCTCTCTCTCTCTCTCTCTCTCTCTCTCTCTCTCTCTCTCTCTCTCTCAATCAATCAATCAATCAATCAATCAAATTAGACTTTTTAATTTAAACTTTCATCTTTTTTTCTCTTTTTCCCTATTTAAATTAAACATATTTTACATATTTCTTACAAATTTATTTTTTCTTTTAATTAAATATTTTTAAAGCACTTTTTCCTTTTAAATTAAAACCCCTCTCTCTCATGTTTAATCACTCCCTCTCTCTTCCCCTTTCCCTTTTTAATTATACCCCCCTCTCTCTCACATATAGGCTCTCTCTCTCTCTCTCTCTTCACTCTCCCTTTTTTAATTTAATCAAACTTTTTATAAATATCTATTTCTTTCTCTTTTTAAATCAAATCTCTCTCTCTCTCTGATTAAACTTTTTAATTAAAACCTTCATCTTTTTTCTCATCTTTTAACTAAACATTTTAAAAAGATTTTTTAGCAAGTACTTTGTTTTAACTTTTTTTTTGACATAGTCTTTTGTATACTTTGAGAGAAGAACAAGAAGAAGAATAAGAACAAGAAGAAGAATAAGAATAAGAAGAAGAAGAAGAATAATAATAATAATAATAATAATAATAAGAGGTGGGGAACACAATGAGAGAGAGAGAGAGTAAGAGAGAGAGAGAAAAGGAAAAAGGAGGAGAGAGAGAGAGAGAGAGAAGGAAAAGAGAGGAGAGAGGAGAGAGGAAAGAGGAAAGAGGAGAGAGAAGAAAAGGGGGGAGAGAGAGAGAAGAAAATGAAAAAAGAGGCGAGGGAGAGAGAAGGAAAAGAGAAAAAAGTGAGGGGAGAATAAAAGAAGGGGAGAGAGAGAGAGAGAGAGAGAGAGAGAGAGAGAGAGAGAGAGAGAGGTCTCTTTCTTTCCCTTTTTAAATCAATATACTCTCTCTCTCAACTAGATTAAGCTTTTTAAACTAAACTTCCCTCTCTTTCTTCTCTTTTTTTCTCTTTTAATTAAATATTTTTAAAATATGTTTTTTAAATATAGTTTTTCACATACTTTGAGAGACGAGAGAGAGAGAGAGAGAGAGAGAGAGAGAGTTATAGAGCGAGGAAAGACAAATTTAAGAGAGAGAAAATGAAGGAAAAGAGAGGAGAGAGGGAGAGAGAAGGAAAAGAGAGGGGAGAGAAGGGAGAGAAGGAGAGAGAGAGAGAGAGAAGAAGAACAAGAAGAAGAAGAAAAGAGAGGACGAAACACAGAGAGAGAATTATAGAGAGAGAGAACAAATTTAAAAGATAGAGAATTTAAAAAAAATGGAGAGAAAGAAGGAAAATAGAGGAGAAAGGGGAGAAAGAAAATGGGGAGAGAGAAGAAAAGTATGGAGAGAAGAAAAGGAGAGAGAAACGAAGAAGAATTAGAGAGAGAATATGAACACACAGAGAATTATAGAGAGAGAAAAGATAAAATTTAGAAGATGGAGAGAGAGAAAATAAAAATTTTTAAAAAGAGAAGAGAGAGAGAGGGGGAGTGAGGGAGGGAGAGAGAGAAAATAAAAATTTTAAAAGAGAGAAAAGAGAGAGAGATAGAGGGGGGAGAGAGAAGAAGAAGAAGAAGAAGAAGAAAGGAAAAAAGAGGAGAGGGAGGCAAATGGAAAAGAGAGGGGGAGAGAAAGAATTTTATATTTGATGTGTGTGTGTGTGTGTGTGTGTGTGAGCAAAGAGGATGAGAAAAAGTAAACTAAAATAAAAGGTAAAGAGAAAAAGAAAGAGAGAAAAAAAATTAGACATAGGGAATTAGGGGAGGAAGAGAGAGAGAGAGAGAGAGAGAAGAAATAAATTAAAAACAAAGAGTAAAAATAGGAGAGAGAAAGAGGAGAAATAGATTGTCGAGCAAAGTTTCCATGGGGCTATGTTTGCTACTTGCATGCAAAGTGCGCATGGAATGCTAGTATGTTTTATCATTGTGAGGTGGTCTTTTATGGGCTTATTTTGCCACAAAAGGTGATATGTTAGAATCAAAGGCTCAATTTTGATATGAGGCTTATCCTTTCCCTTCCTTAGCCCAATTTGAAAATTTGAGTCTTTAAGAGATAACTCCTCATTCAAGCTCAATTTCAAAATTGAGCCTCTTAGAAACTTGGAACTCCTCTCTCCTCATGATCAATTTAATTGAGCTTGTAAGAAGCCTCATGCTGAATTTCAAATGTGGCCTTGTACTCTGCCCTCCTCAAACTCAATTTTTAAAATTGAGTCTATGACTTTCCTCTTTTGAGTTGTCACTTTTGTGATGGAGCCTTTAATCATTCTTGTACTCAAATTTGTAATTAAGCATGAAACTTCTCTCCTTAGGTAGGTAGGTTTAATTTCACATTTTAGCTTCTAAGAGGCAAACTCCTTAGGCTCAATTTCAAATTCAACCTATATAAGGATTGTCACTCATTATCTACTTTATGCCACTCTCATCTTACAAAACCAAGTTGTTAGATATGATCAATGCCCCACCCTCATTAGGTGCTACCAATGATCCATGGTGCTCAAAGTTGTAAGGCCCCCATTATGAGGAGAAGCCAAATGTGAGCCTGGACATTGAATGAGTCTTGACTTGTATATCAGATGAGGTCTATGTGACCGGATGGCAAAAAGGTGACTGTAGTGGGTCTAATCTTTGGGTTAGACGGAGTGGTTAAGCTGGTAGCAACTCGAGGCGCATTGCATCAAGTTGCGGTGTAAGGGAGTTAAAAGGGGCCCCTATTGTGGGGTCCGGAGGGCGCGGAAGCGTCCCCTAGCTGGGGGGTCCCAGGGGGGCCGTTGGCCCCCCTGGCTGGGGTCCGGGGGCAGCGCCCCCGGCCCGATGGTAAAGGGAATATTCTCTAGAATAATCCTTGGCCGACTAGTGGAGGCTTATATGGTAGGTCGGTCAGGCCAACCGCACGGCCTTCGCAGGCTATAAAAGCTAAACCCCTTCACAGCCATCGATCACTCATCTTTCACCCAGTCAGAGTTGTTATTCCAGCTAGCCTTAAGCTCTTCACCTATCTTCTGTCTAGATCGCCATCTAAGCTTCACACAGTGGAAGCGCACGGGTGGACAGAGCCATCTTTGTATCAGTTGTTTGGAGTTAAAGAATTTATTGATTCTCCTCTTATCTGTTGTGTACTCTCTATCTCTTTCTCAGATTCTGTTCGCTACGCCGTGTAATATTTTACATGGTATCAGAGCCCAGGGGGCCCTAGAGATCGGAGAGTGTGTAAGAGGCAAAGGCTTCAACAGCAAAGAGAAACTATGTCGACTTCTGGAAGCGGTTCTGGCACATCAGGAAGCGGTGCAGGAGGTGGTGTTGCTGTATCGGCTATTCAAACACCGAGGATTCGTCCACCAACCTTCAGCGAAGGCAAGTTAGATGGTACAAACTACACCTTGTGGAAGTTCAAAATTACAACTATCCTTGATTCTTATGAGCTTCTGGAGACTGTGCTGGGGACTGACACAGAACCACAGCCTACCCCCGACCCATCAAATCCTAGCGTGATGATTCCTCCGAATGCAGATCTTCTACAAGCTTGGAAAAGAAGGAATGCAGATGCATTGTGTGCCTTAGTTACAAGCTGTTCTGACAGTGTTTTGACTTTGATTTAGCATACAACCAAAGCGTTAGAGGCTTGGAATGCACTAAGGAGTTAGTATGAAACACGAAACTAAACAAGGATTCAAAACCTGGAGAATCAACTAGCAACGGAGAAGTTTGCTAAAGGAGAGACGGTTGAAGCATTCATCACTCGGATTAAGAATCTGCGCGACCAGATGGCTGGCACTGGGATACAAAATACTAGCGAAGAGCTAGCTCGGAGGTGTCTTCGGATTTGTCCACAAAAGTTTGATGGACTAGTAACTGCCCTTAATACTCAGGTGAGACCTCAAGCTTTGACTTTTGAGGAGTTTTGTGCATTATTAATGGAGGAGGAGTTGAGGCTGAAAGCCCGAGAAGGAAGCAACAATGGAGATGCTGCATTCTCTGCCAATGCAAAAGGCAAAGGTGGTTCCTCCACCAAAAATGATGGTGACAAAAAGAAGAAGGGCGGAAAGAAGAAGTTTCAAGGAGAGTGCTTCTACTGCAAGAAGAAAGGACATGCAATTGCAGATTGTCGTGTCAAGAAGGCAGATGAAAAGAATGGTACCCTTAAAAGTAAAGGGAAAGAGACAGCCAATACGGCTGAAGCAGAGCTGGGATTATTCATGGCGACCATTGAGGAAGTGTGCTCCTCGGTGCAAGAAGAATCTACCACTGACTCATGGGTGTTGGATAGTGGGGCCTCCCGTCACATGACCAACAAGAAAGGTCTATACAGTTCTATGCAGTCTCTACAAGAATCCATCACTGTGACGGTTGGAAATGATGCTAAATGCCCTGCTGCGGGCACAGGTACTATTTCTTTTGTTGCTGCAAATGGTGAAGTCAAAAAGCTTTCAAATGTGTTGTATTTTCCCGAAATCAGGATAAATCTCTTATCTGTTGAGCTGCCATAACTGATCTTGGTCATGAAGTGAGGTTCAAGAAGACAGGTGGAGAAATTATTGATAGTGCTGGCACAATTGTTGGCAAAGGAGAAAGAAGGAACAACCTGTATGAGCTAAGTGCTCTGACAGCTACCGCTGGAGTGGGCACAAGTAAGCTTTGGCATGAAAGGTTTGGACACATCGGGTTTACAGTATTGAAGGAGATGCAAAAGCAAGGTATGGTTGCTCACCTACCTACAATAACTGAATTGAAGGAACCATGTGAAGCTTGTATGATGGGCAAGTAACAAAGAAAGGCATTTCCACAAGAAAGCAAGAATAGGGCATAGGCTCCTCTAGAGTTGGTGCATGCTGACTTGTGTGGTAAGATGCCTACACAGGCCTTGGGGGGATCTTCTTATTTTATGTTGATTGTCGACGACTACAGTAGGAAGATGTGGGTGTACTTCCTTCGTGATAAGGCTCAAGCTTTTGGTAAGTTTAAAGAATGGCTAATACTTGTTGAGAATGAAACAGGGAAAAGTGTGAAGAAATTTAGAACAGATGGTGGTGGTGAGTTCAACTCAAAGGATTTTGAAGGTTTTTGCAAGAGCAAAGGGATCAAGCATCAATTGACGATGCCTCACACACCTCAGCAGAACGGTGTTGTGGAACACAGGAATCGCACCATTGTGGAGATGGCAAGATGCATGCTAAAGGGCAAGGGATTGCCTAACCATTTTTGGGCTGAAGCTGTTAATACTGCAATCTACATTCTAAATCGGAGCTATACAAAGGCTCTCAAGGGAAAAACACCTCATGAGGCTTAGACTGGTAAGAAACCATCTGTCTCACATTTCAAAATTTTTGGATGTGAATGTTATGCACATGTTCTAGATGAGAAGAGAAACAAGTTACAACCAAAAAGCAGAAAATGTATCTTCTTGGGTTATAGTGATGAGCAAAAGGCTTACAAGTTATATGACCAAGAGGCAAAGAAGATCATTGCGAGTCGTGATGTGGTGTTCAAGGAGGAGCCGCATACAGTGGAGGAGGAGAAGGCAAGTTCTTCCACTTTATCATCAAGCGAAGTAGTCCACTATGAACCTGTCTCGAGAGCTATCCCTATCCTTAAGGAGGAGGAAGCATCATCTTCAGATGATGAGAAAAAAGTTCACCAACCTGACATCACCCCACCGGAAAGGCCATTGCCGCGCTGGGTGAAGCAGCTCTATGACCACAATTATCATATGCCTGCATCTATTGAGGAGAAGGCAGACGGACCAAGGAGGTCTCAGAGAATAGAGGAGCAAAGGAGGGCTTCTGCTCACATAGTCAATATGGCCTTGATGGTTGAGATTATGAGAGAAGTAAAGGAGCCAACTGATTAAGAAGAAGCACTTGTAGATCCATCATGGAAGGCTACTATGCAGGCGGAGTATGACATCATAATGAAGAATAACACTTGGGAGCTAGTGGATCGACCAGCAAAGCGGAAGCTTATTGGCACCAAGTGGATCTGGAAGGTAAAGTACAAGGCTGATGGTACCTTAGAAAAGTACAAAGCTAGACTGGTTGCCCAAGGATTTTCACAAGTTGAAGGGTTTGATTTTCAAGAGTCATTTGCCCCAACTGCCAGAATGACCACTATTCGCACGGTACTTGCAGTGGCTGCCCACAAGAAGTGGCCAGTGTACCAAATGGATATTAAGTCAGCATTCTTAAATGGTGACCTCAAGGAGGAGGTGTACGTGGCTCAGCCACCAGGGTTTGAGGCCCCCCATTCTAAGAACAAAGTGTGTAAGCTGAAGAAGGCATTGTATGGGCTAAAACAAGCCCCCAGAGCATGGTACCAGTGGATAGATAGGTTCTTTTTAAACCTAAACTTCAAAAGATGTGCCTTAGATGCTAACTTGTATGTTTACATGGATGGTAAAAAGTCTCTAGTGATTGTCCTATATGTGGACAACCTTCTTATTACAGGTGACTATGAAGATATGATCAACCAAACTCGAAAGGCTTTGAGTTCTAAGTTTGAAATGACAGACTTAGGCTTGCTGCACTATTGTTTGGGGATTGAAGTCTGGCAAGAGCCAGGAAAGATCTTCATCTCTTAGAAGAAGTATGCATGGGATATCTTGAAGGCATTTGGCATGACCGAGTGCAAGGAGATAGCTACACCTATGGAGGTGAATGCAAAGTTATCCGTCGAGGATACATCAGCACTAGCAGACATTGGGAGTTATAGGAGGTTGGTCGGCAGTCTGATCTACTTGTGTAACACCAGACCAGATATCAGTTTTGCTGTTGGTATTTTGAGCAGGTTCTCAAACAAACCTCATGAGAGTCATTGGAAGGCTGGGATGCGGGTGCTTAGATACTTGAAGGAAACTCTTGACTATGGTACACATACAGTTTCGAAACTTCTCTTGTGGGGAACTGTGACTCAGATTGGGCAGGAGACATTGATTCCAGGAAGTCAGTTTCTGGTTATTGTTTCTCTTTGGGTTCAGGAATTTTCTCTTGGATTAGGAAGAAGCAACCAACAGTGGCATTGTCTTCTACTGAAGCAGAGTACAAGGCAGCTTGTTTTGCTGCATGTGAAGCCGTATGGTTGAGAAGGATTCTATGGCATATGGGAGTGCAGGATGAAGAACCAACTGTGCTGAGATGTGACAATCAGAGTTGTATCGCCATTGCCAAAAATCCAGTGTTTCATGCACGCACCAAACATATAGAGATCCAGTATCACCATGTGCGTGATTTGATGGAGGATGGGATAGTGAAACTGGTCTACTGTCCAACAGAGGAGAATAAAGTAGATATCTTCACCAAAGCACTTACGAAGGATCTGCTTCAAGTTCATCTTTAGAGACTCGGCATTGGGTCGAGGAGATAGTTCACCTATGGGTGGACATTAAGGGGGGGTGTTAGATATGATCAATGCCCCACCCTCATTAGGTGCTACCAATGATCCATGGTGCTCAAAGTTGTAAGGCCCCCATTATGAGGAGAAGCCAAATGTGAGCTGAGTCCTGACTTATATATTAGATGAGGTCTATGTGACCGGATGGCAAAAAGGTGACTGTTGTGGGTCTAATC